>NC_090265.1:254284643-254904643 GCF_040414725.1 Anabrus simplex | reverse complement strand
TAGTAGCCTCCGTGGCTCAGGCGGCAGCGCGCTGGCCACTCACCGCTGGATACCGTTGTTCAAATCCCGGTCACTCCATGTGAGACTTGTGCTGAATAAAGCGGAGGCGGGACAGGTTTTTCTCCGGCTGCTCCGGTTTTCCCTGTCATCTTTCATTCCAACAACACTCTTCAATATCATTTCATTTCATTTGGCAGTCATTAAACATTGTCCGAGAGGCTGTGGCAGCCAGCACAATTCCTATCCTCGCCGCAAGTTGGGGGCTTCATTCATCCCATCCCTACTGGGCGAGTTGGCCGTGCGGGTAGGGGTACGCGGGTATGAGCTTGCATCGGGGAGATATTGGGTTCGAATCCCACTGTCGGCAGCCCTGTAGATGGTTTTCTGTGGTTTTCCCATTTTCACATCAGGAAAATACTGGGGCTGTACCTTAATTAAGGCCACGACCACTTCCTTCCAACTCCTAGCCCTTTCCTATCCCATCGTCGCCATGAGACCTATCTGTGTCGGTGCGACGTAAAGCAACTAGCAAAAATAGCAGCATCCCATCCCTGACGCGGTCATTGACTGGAAAACAGGTTGTAGGTTTTCATTTTCACCCCGTTTAGCTAATCCATAATACGGAATGTGACCGCATAATCCAGGAATCAAAAAACAACAGGCCACTGCCCCAAGGGGGTAATCCCACAGAGCGTAGCATAACCGGAGCGGCATACAGTGGTGGCGTGCAAAATGCGCTATACTTGTACACTTCAGAGGCTAGTATGGGGAGGAGCCATTGGAAATTTCTCATTTATAATGTACTACTACACATAATAATATATAGCTGAAGAGTATTAAATAGACACATCAAATAATGTATAATAAGTGTACGGGAAGTGGATGGTAATATATATCTTTAGCAGTTATTTACGGTCTATTGTCCTTGATTCACTTATCAAACATTTGTAAACACATACCTATAAAGATTGTCAGATCACACAAAATTTTAAAAGTCCATTTGATTTTTGTACTGAAAGTTCAACGCTTCTCAAAATTTCAATACCTGCATAAATTTCTAAGCTAGCGGCTTCTAAGCGAGTATGCACTCGATATAATTCCAAAGTTCGACTTAATATATGCCAGACGTTCTGTCAAACGGTTGGAAAACAATTCCTTCGCAATCTTGATGCAAAATGCAAACTCGTGTCCTCATCCCGAGGTGGTGCAGCTCTTTTTAGACACACCCCAATTGGAGGTGAGCTGTATGTGCAATTTTAACAACATACCAGCCCTCCTGCCATTCTTAAATTTCTGGCAGTACCGGGAATCCATCCCGGGCCCCCGTTATCTTGATAGAAGAGGCAGAGTATTCCTTCTTCTTAATCTGTTTAACCTCCAGGGTCGGTTTTTCCCTCGGACTCAGCGAGGGATCCCACCTCTATCGCCTCAAGGGCAGTTACCTGGAGCTTCAGACTCTGGATCTGGGATACAACTGGGGAGGATGACCAGTACCTCGCCCAGGCAGCCTCACCTGCTATGCTAAACAGGGGCCTTGCGGGGGGATGGGAAGTTTGGAAGGGATAGACAAGGAAGAGGGAAGGGAGCGGCCGTGGCCTTAAGTTAAGTACCATCCCGGCATTTGCCTGGAGGAGAAGTGGGAAACCACGGGAAACCACTTCCAGGATGGCTGAGGAGGGAATCGAACCCCCCTCTACTCAGTTGACGTCCCGAGGCTGAGTGGACCCCATACCAGCGCTCGTACCACTTTTCAAATTTCGTGGCAGAGCCGTGAATCGAATCCGAGCCTCTGGGGTGGCAGCTAATCACACTAACCACTACACCGCAGAGGCGGACGGCAGAGTATTCCACTTGTATTAACTGCAGATGTGAAACCGAGAAGCAGTTTTGTGAATACTGCTTCGCATTCGATAAGATTAAAATTGACTTTTTACTGCTACAGCTGTCGTCAAACCGCCGAAATATGACCGAAATATGACGTTTCTACGAAAATAGCTTAAAATATGACCTTGTGACAAAAAAAGCCAAAATATGAATTTATTTGACAAATAAAAATCACCTGATTGTGACGATAATCACCTGATTTGCACCAAAATCCAATAATGCAAGAAAATAGAGACAAAGAAAATATGACTTTTCCTAAACATTCGAGCCCTATTCATGAATAACTCTTCTTGCACTTCGGCAGACACCTATTTTTTCACAAGTTACAATGCATTTTGAGCTCGATCATCCAAATAAGTATATGAGGGAAGTCATTCAGGGTACAGCGAATAGGTTACCACAGATACCAACAAGGCCGCTGTGATAGTGACAGCTAACAAGAATTTCAATGCTGGATGTGATCAGTAGGCTCTACACTTCAAAGACTAGTATGGGGAGGAGAACCCCAAGGCACTTGAAAGGGACTTGGCCTGCTCAGCGACCGCTGCTCAGCCCGAAGGGCTGCAGATTACGAGGGGTCGCGTGGTCAGCACGACGCATCCTCTCGGCCGTTATTCTGGGCTTTCGAGATCGGGGCCACCATCTCACCGTCAGATAGCTCCTCAATTCTAATCACGTAGGCTGAGAGGACCTCGAACCAGCCCTCAGGTCGAGGAATCGAACCCGAGGCGTCCGAGCGAGAGGCAGGCACGCTACCCCTAAACCACGGGGCCGGCTTTTTAATGTACTACTACACATAATAATATATAGCTGAAGAGTATTACATAGAAGCATCAAATAATGTATAAAAAATATACCGGAAGTGGACGGAATCTAGATGTCCGACCTAGACGTTAGGCCCCTTGAAATAATCACCATCAAATACGTTCTGAACGAAAAAATGAGTTTGGCCTGTAGGCCAAGAAGAAGAATAGCCGGACTGAGTGGCTCAGACAGTTGAAGCGCTGGCCTTCTGATCACAACTTGGCAGGTTCAATCCTGGCTCAGTCCGGTGGTATTTGAAATACCACATACGCCAGCCTCGTGTCGAAAGATTTACTGGCACGTAAAAGAACACCCGGCGCCTCCGAAAACTGAAAGTAGTAGTTTTTGGGACGTAAAGTTATTATTATTATTATTATTATTATTATTATTATTATTATTATTATTATTATTATTATTATTATTATTAAGAATAAGGAGAAGGTGCCAGGTGGTAAGTGCTGGTCTTCTGAACCCAAGTTGGTGGTTTTCATCCCGGCCCAGTCCGGTGATATTTGAAGGTGCTCACCTACTCCAGCCTGCGGAACAAAATCTTGGCACCTCGAAGTTTCCAAAAATCTTTAAAAAGTAGTTGGTGCGACATAAAACTAATAATGATTGTTGATATTATTTTGTTAGTGGTTTAACGCAGCACTGACTCAGATAGGCTTTCGAAGAAGTCATAGGATGATGATGATGATGATGATGATGATGATGCTTGTTGTTTTAAGGGGCCTAACATCGAAGGTCATCGGCCCCGATGTCATAGGAAAGGGAAGGTATAACGGTATACATTTTCTTGTTATGGGATGATGGTAATGACACTGCTCGAAATTTTGTATTGATACCCCATCGCTAGCACAGTAAGGAGTGTCCCACAACATTAATTTGGAAAAGATTGCTTCGAAATCTGTCTTGGTTGAGCCTCATACGAACAACTGACTTAATAAACTTTCGCTTGGAAAACTATGGGCGATTATTGATGTTCCCTTTGTTGACTCAGTTTATTCTCGTGTTCTGTTACATTTCTTGTATGCCCTCTGATAGATGTATGATGGGAAATCTTGAGGATAGAACGGAATGCCAGCTCTTCTCTGGTTCGTGATATTCTTCTAGCAAATCCATCGACTTACTCGTGGATTATTCCACGACAATGTGAGGACATCCATATACATTTAATATGACTCATGCTGTCTTAGTTCTATGATTTGTTGATGGTGTTAATACGGTTCCTAGAATTATAGGAATAGTTAATACATAATGGGCACTCAAAGAATAAGAAAGAGTACGAAAATGACGACTGTTGGACTAGATAAAAGAGCGATTGAACGAGTGGCTAAATTTCTAGAAAATAGAACTAAGAGAATTAGAGCAAATGAATCATTACCTGATCCTGTGGTGATGGGGGTTTCGGAAGGCAGTATTATTGCAGCTTTATATTTTATTATATGTCACAAGTCTGTAGAGTTCTCCACATTTTAAGACACTATGTATGAATTGAATGAATGAATGAATGAATGAATGAATGTATGAATGAATGAATGAATGAATGAATGAATTATATGCATGCATGAATGAATAACACTTCTCTCCCAATCACGGATAACCATCAACTGGGGAGGGAGCATTCCTGATTGAGTGAGTCGATGAAAGAATGCAAGGATGAATTTATTTATTTATGAATGAATACATGAATGGATGAATTAAATGTAAATGCACTCGGCCTATGGCTACTAAGCACTGGCAGCTACGAAGAGACTATCGCATTCAGAATGAATGAATTAATTAATTAATGGATGGATGGATGGATAGAATTCATGCATGCATGAAAAGCAAAGGAAACTCTTCAGTCCCAGAAACGGATAAGTATGATACATGTGGTATGGTATTGGTAAAGAACTGAAATCACAAATAAGGCTTTCTGCGCAAGATGTCATGCTCTATAGAGTAATGAATGTTACAAGGTTGTGAGCGACTCGCTTTTAATGGTTGTGCTGATAGAGTGAAGGTATCTCATGGGATAGGGATAGCGTGTCTGCCTCTTACCCGGAAGTCCCGGGTTCGATTCCCAGCCAGGTCCATGATTTTTACCTGGCTCTGAGGGCTGGTTCAAGGTTGACTCAGCCTGCGTGATAAAATTGAGGAGCTATCTGACGGTGAGATGTCGGTCCCGGTCTAGGGAGCCGAGAGGATTCGTTGTGCTGACCATACGACATCTCAAAATCAGCAAGCATTTGGGCTGAGCAATGGGCGCTTGGTAGGCCATGGCCCTTCGGGGCTGTTACGCCATAGTTTTTTTTAGTGTTCGATAGATTTTCAACTTCCCAATATTAGGTAAACAATTGATAGGGAATCTTCCACTTGATGGTGGTTGATCTAAAATTAATGTTGGCAGCATCCTGACCTATGACAGAGCTTCTTGAACACCAACTGATTCTGTAGCACTTCATTTAGTTTCCCTTTTTGATTGAGAACTCTGTACCTCATTACTCGATCTTTACTCGTTCGAAGACTCAGGCTGGTCCATTTCGCAGGGTGGAGTGAGGTCATTGTCCCATTCGATGCCCCGGGCTTCTCATACGAAAGTAGGTCCCGTACTGCACACTCCCTTGCTTCTTCCGCACACAGTACATCTTTTCCTCATCTATATATATAAAATAAGAGTTTTGTCTGTACATTGCTCAGAATTTGAAAAGAATGGTATTTCTGTATCGATCATGCCCATAGTAAAAAGGAAATGCGCTTTTTACTTTTCCGTAATGTCTGTCTGTCTGTCTGTCTGTCTGTCTGTCTGTCTGTCTGTCTGTCTGTCTGTCTGTACACGCAACACGAGAAAACGGCTAAGGAGAATTTAATGAAAATCGGTATACAAAGTCGGGTAATAAGTCGCTACAATCTAGGCCAGAAATAATTGTATACACGCTGAGTGAAATGGTAATTTAGGGGAAAATCTAAAATTTAATTCTCAAATATTGATATTATTAGTGGTCCTATTGACAAATACTACATAATTAAACTTATATAGAATTAAATTTCCGATCATTTATGTCATACATTGTTGCCATACACGCTTTGATAACACAGATATTCATGAATTAGTACTTTTGTTGCCAAGTCCATATCGACGCCGAGCCACGAGAAAATAGATTAACAGAATTTAATGAAAGTCTGTATATAGAGTCGTGGAATGAGAAAATACAATCTAAGTTATAAACTATTTTATTCACCCTGGATGAAATTGTATTTTAGGGGAAGGCACCTAAAATTTAATTTTTAAATACCTATGTTCTTGGTCCTATCGAAAAATACTACATAACAAAAGTTACAGAGAATACAATTTCCGACCATTTAAGTTTTATTCTGTTTTACCGTACCGACTCTGATAAGAGTGGTATTTCAGAGTCGGAAGAAAACTAAATGAGGTCTAAAATATCGAAAGCGCGTAACATTCATCAACAATAACATTACATTGACCATTGTTTGTTGTGATGTTCTTTGTCTCCTATGCTGATGGGATTACTGATGCTTACCGAGTATAACAGCCTGACTGAATATTGGCGGGAAATAGCTGGGAAGTTAGAAAACTTTCTTCCTTAGCATGCCATTCCTCTGGTTCATACATTTTCTTATACTTCTGGTACGTAACATACTGGTTCATCATAGTATTCCAGCTATTCGATCAGAGACACTGTTTTGAATGAGCAGTGTGCACACTTAAGGCAGAGGCCCACTTAGTAGTAGAATTATGACCTGGTCTCTAAGTACAATTTAGGCCTATTTCAAATTATAGCACCACAATTCACCGAATAACTCAAAATTCAACCCTGAAAAGAGCCGTTTCGTAAGAAAAGCTTCTTCCTCTTTAATTTTATTAAATTCTGCATTCATTTTGTTCCCAATTATCATTGAAGAGGGCGTTTCTCCTCTGGCTTGGAGGAAAAATGTGCCTCCTTGTCAGATAGCCGCCAGTGTAGTGAATTGAGATTTTCCGACTCATCGGGTACTCCTAGGAAACAGATTAGTAAAACCGCATAGTTTTTGCCCTGGGACTCTCCACTATTCAAACACCCCCGTT
Organism: Anabrus simplex; assembly: GCF_040414725.1. Lineage (NCBI taxonomy): Eukaryota > Metazoa > Arthropoda > Insecta > Orthoptera > Tettigoniidae > Anabrus > Anabrus simplex. The sequence goes on along the minus strand of NC_090265.1, from coordinate 254,897,883 downwards.
CCCCCCAGCCGAAAAAAGACGAAGAGTGTTAGAGAGTTCACGGATCGCGGCTGTTTGCGGCTTGGTCATTCCAGCTCTGGAACTTTGGACTGTTAGATCGGCAGCGTAGTACTGTTCGTTAAAGGTGAGAAAATGTGTGGTTTTTCATTTGATCGAGTATTCCATATGAAAGCATTGCTTTTAATCGTGCCGTTCCTACCGACGTCATTGTAATGACCTGTGTTCATTTCAGTTGGGGAAACTACTAAGACAGTCTTTCTGAGGATATAAAAAGACAGGTTGGAGATTTGGAGAGTGAGTGTCTGTCTTTATAATGAAAACTCTCCAACCTGACTGTGACTGATGGTAGGTAAGCGGGCCTACCATTACAATGAAAATTTCCTAACCCAGTCTTCGTATGAGAAAGTACGTTTGGTGACTTCCCCGTCGCGTTTCTAGGACAACGTTAAGAGCTATGCAATTTAATACAATCTTGCTGACAACATGTACACTACCTGACCTAGAATTTTGTAGACAATATAGAATTCCGTAGCGAAACATGGGTACATCAACTAGTCGAGTATATGTGCCGCTTGATGAATTTTGAGATCCGGATACCTCGGTCGTTTCTAACATCCGAAAAATTTAGACATTAACAAGAAATTGAATGAAGTAGAGAAACATGAAAAGTATGAACCAGTTGTTTGAGTCACCTCTCTTGTCTGCTAGTTAAACTTTCATTACAAACTATCTCCGTCAACATTATTTCCTCGTAAGGCGGGCCAGAGGAAACATAGTCGGCTATAATGCGTCATTCTCATTAGCTCCCTCAGTGGGTCAGTGATGGTGTCGACCTCGGGTTCAAACCCAGCAGAGGTAATCGAATTCTTGTGGCGGAAGATAGTCCATTCGATACTCCATGTCGTACGATGTCTGCACGTAAGGGATCTCAGGGGACTTGCCTGTTGTTTACCCGACAAAACTCGATAAGTTCCAGCTTACTCTGCCATCTGGTAGTGTATAATGGAATGTCGGAGTTGAAGTGCAGGCAGCCTATATTTATTTATTTATTTATTTATTTATTTATTTATTTATTTATTGTCTTATTTTATATGGCAGGACTTCAGGCTATGAAGCCTGCTATTCTGTCCGACCATACATACACCTATATGAAGAGTTAAATATACACTAAATAAGTTATCTACAATTTAATATCCTAAGGTATCACTGAAATGTTTTAATTAACCTAATAACTTGGCTATGATCTAATCCTACGAATGTTATGAATAACTGTTGTTTATTAACCAAGTTTGACAGAGTTTCTTAAAGCGGAGGTGGTTTGACACGCTTCTAATTTCAGCAGGTAGGGAATTCCAAATTCGACTGGCGGTGACTACAAATCAAATGAAATGAAATGTCGATGGCTTTTAGTGCCGGGATATCCCAGGACGGTTCGCCTCGCCAGGTGCAGGTCTTTCTATTTGACTCCCGTAGGCGACCTGCGCGTCGTGATGAGGATGAAATGATGGTGAAGACAACACATACACCGAGCCCCCGTGCCATTGGAATTAACCAATTAAGGTTAAAATCCCCGACCCGGCCGGGAATCGAACCCGGGACCCTCTGAACCAAAGGCCAGTACGCTGACCGTTCAGCCAACGAGTCGGACGGCGACTACAAATGATCTACTGTAACCAGTTGAGCGGTGAATGGGAATGAGGTGGATGATTATCTGGTAAGAATACTAGAAGGTGATGCTAGGTAATGGAATTGTGTGGCAAAGTATTGAGGAGTGTTGAGGTTCAGTATACGATATAATACAGAAACAGTGTGTAAGTTTCGTCGCTCTCTTAAGCGAAGCCATGAAAGTCTGTCAAATGAGGGAGAAATATGGTTAACCCTTGTTATATCTGAAATGCGGCATATATTTACACACGGTAATTGAGGCCATATAATTGTCATTGCCATCACTCGCATTGCGCAAAAGTATGTTACACGTATAACGTCGGTTCGATGGCTATCGATTTTAATAGCCACGATAAAGAAATATCATATTACTATATGTCCGTTTCCTTGGGTGAACAGTAGTGTGCTAGCCTTCGGTCCCGGGATGTAGGATTTTACCACGAAAGGTTAATTTCAATTTCTCGGGGATTGAGTGTTCGCATAGGATTTCTACATTCCTTTACAACTGTCACACAACACGTTTCTTCGTTTTTTAATTACATATTTCACCATACCTGTAGGGGGTAGTCAAATTCTAATTCACCGGGCGAGTTGGCCGTGCGCGTAGAGGCGCGCGGCTGTGAGCTTGCATCCGGGAGATCGTGGGTTCGAGCCCCATGATCGGCAGCCCTGAAGATGGTTTTCCGTGGTTTCCCATTTTCACACCGGGCAAATGCTGGGGCTGTACCTTAATTAAGGCCACGGCTGCTTCCTTCCAACTCCTAGGCCTTTCCTATCCCATCGTCGCCATAAGACCTATCAGTGTCGGTGCGACGTAAAGCAACTAGCAAAAAAAAAAAAAATCTAATTCATTATAAAAACAATGTAAGGAACGAAATATTCGTTCAGAAAACACATTCCTAAGACCAGTCCAATTACTAAAGATCCGCCTTCTTAGAGGAAAGAATACGAAGATAGATCCAATTTTGCTTTACAGCTTCTTGCTGGTAATTCTTGGTGAAAGCGGTCCAGAACGGCAGCCCAGTTGTTACTGCCTACGACTACGCACGCAGTTTGATCTGCGGTAGCCAAGCGAGAACTACAGCAATGATAATGGTGAGAATTATTTTCATTGAAATGTAACTAAATTACACATCCCGAACAACATACTGCTTATAGTTACTTTTTCAATGCTGACACAATTTGCAGTGGACATTCTTATGAAAAGTTTCCAGTTAAAAAAAACGATATTATTTTAGGATTATGTAGGCCCTATCTAAATTCTCAATTGAAGAAATGTCACACATCTATGAAGAAAGCCTCATGGTGTGCATAGCGTGCTTGTCTATTACTCAGAGGCCTCGGCTTCGATTCCTACCCAGTATAAGGATTTTAATTTTCGACTGAGAGCTTCTCCACTAAGCCTCTGAAAAGCTGTATGATGTGAGAAGCAGCGAACTCGGTCACGAAAGCCAAGTAATAGGTTGACTATGTCGGCATGCTGACCACGTGGTATTCTAGTATCTGCAGGCCATCTGAGTAGAATACATAAAATAATCATTAAGCAGTTACGCTTACAGTATGTTCCGTACATCTGGAGAAGACACTACGAACTACCTCAGAAACACGCAATAATGAATGGGTGGCAGAATGAGATCTTGGTTCAGAGTAGTCACAGAGATTAGGCAAGGGTGTTCTTTCACCATTTGTTCAGAATATAAGTGGATCATGACAGATAAGGATTCAAACCAAACCAAACCCCATGACGCAACAGCCCGAAGGGCCATGGTCTACCAAGCGATCGCTGCTCATCCCGAAGGCCTGTAGGTTATGAGGTGTCGTGTTGTCAGCACCACGAATCGTCTTGGCCGTTATTCTTGATTTCCTAGACCGGGGCCACCATTTCACCCTCAGACAGCTCCTCAATTGTAATCACGTAGGCTGAGTGGACCTCGAACCAACCTACAATCTAGGTAAACTAATCTAGGCAAAAGTCCCTGACCTGGCCGGGAATCGAACTCGGGGCCTCTAGGTAAGAGACAGCCCCTACACCGTGGGGGTATATTTCCACCTAACTGAATCCTTACCAAGATTACCAAAATATAAGGATTCAGGTATATGGAAATGTAGTGAACAATTTAGCCTAAGCCGATGATTTGGTCTTAACGGCAGACTGCAGACTTGGAAATTCAAAATATGCACAGTGAGTATGATATGAAAATGAACATCTCCAAGACCAGAGTGATGTCAATAGGGAAGAAATTTAAGAGGATTAAATGTTAGGTCAGATATTCGAAACTCAAGCAGATGAATTATTTCAAGTACTTACAACTTATATTCTCCTAGGAGGGTAGTAGACGAGGTGAAACTGAATCAAGATGCAGCACAGCTAATGCAGTAAGCTCACAGTTGTGATCAACGATATTCTGTGAGAAAGAAGTCAGCTCTTGAATGAAACCCTGTTAACATTGGTCTGAAGGTGGCTGGACTCAGAATATCTGACCGGGCGAGTTGGCCGTGGCGGCGCGCAGCTGTGAACTTGCATCCGGGAGATAGTGGGTTGGAACCCCACTGTCGGCAGCCCTGAAGATGATTTCCCGTGGTTTCTCATTTTCACACCGGGCAAATGCTGGGGCTGTACCTTAATTAAAGCCACGGCCAGTTTCTTCCCACTCCTAGGCCTTCTCTATCCCATCATCGCCTTAAGACCTATCCGTGTCTCTGCGACGTAATGCAATTTGTAAAAATAAGTAAATAAATACATAAAAAATAAAAAATAAATAAATTTTATGTCAGAAGTAGCAGACATGAAAGTGGAGAGAATGATTGCTAGAACGAACAGGTGGGAACAATGGCATGAGGATACTCGGAATGAGGAATGCTAGGCTAAGGTAGGAATGAATTTGATCGATTAAGCTGTGGTTATGAATTTTGTTCTGTATGGGCTTTAAAGGCTTTGTATGGTTTCTTGGCTGAATGGTCAGCATAATGGTCTTCGGTTGAGTGGGCTCCGGGTTCGATTTCTGTCCGGGTCGGGGATTTAAACAGTTAATTCCTCTGGTTCGGAGACGGGATGATAGTGTTTGTCTCAATACATATATTCATCCACACGCAACACACCACACTACAAACTACCTCAGGAACACGCAATAATGAATGCATCCCTCCACATAGGGTTGGCGTCAAGAAAAGCATCCGACCGTAAAACTGTGCTGAACTGACTCCAGGTAACTGAAAAAAAGACAAGAAAGATGGGCTTAAAGGTTCTGTAAGACAATGGCTAAGAGTATTCGCATTCAAGCACACTCAGACCTCGCAACACACCGATCGGTCCGGCGATGTTGTGGTTACTAACTTAACGTCTTTGAGCCGCAATAGCACCTGATCAGAACTTTTAATTAACTGGAGTTCGAACTGAGAAGAAAACAGTAGTGTCCTTTTTTACCATCTCGGACATCACGAAAAAGCTCACCCGGAGACCGAAAATAGGACTTCAATTAATTTTCTTGCTAGGTACGGAATTTTGGACTCGATACACATGTTTTAGCAGGACTACAGTCGCTACCTCTTTTTATATTGGTTTAACGTTACACCAGCTCAGACAGGTCTTATGGCGACGATACATGGAACAGGGCTAGGATTGACCGTGGTCTTAAGGTCCAGCCCCAACATTTACCGGGTGTGAAAATGGGGGACATCATAGAAAACTATCTCAGGGCTGTCGACAGTGGGATTCGAACTACAATCTCCCGAATGCAAGCTCACAGCTTCACAGCCCAAACCGTGCAGCCACCTAGCTCGGTGCAGTTGCTACCTCTCAGACCAGGTTACTCCTGAGTTGTCCTTAAAAGGCTGAATCAACTTCATGGATGAATAAACTGGGGAGAGAGCATTCATTAATGAATAAATGAATTAATGAATAAATTAATTAATGAAGTGAAGAGAATGAATTAAATGAATTGAATGAATGCTCTCAGCCTGCCGCTACGGAACTCCAGCAGCTAACGTGACAACATTCCATTATGGATGGATGAATGAATGGATGAATGAATGAATGAATGAATGAATTCAAACGAATGTTCTCATTCAGATTCACATACAATTTAATTAAATCATTGCCGTTGTCTTAACCTTTTCTTAAAAATATATCTATTACTACATTTAATACTATATTGAAACCTACTAATAATCATATCCATTCACCATTTTACCAGCCCCGCCCTCCCCCCCAATCCATTTTTCTTCTTTTTGTCCCAGATGGAATACAATAGTGTTACATATTCAAGGACAAACATGTCTCTTATCCTTCATTATTTTCCTAATGCTTGTTTTATTTTTCTTATTTTATTTTGACACATACTTTTTAAAATACAAAAAATGCGGTTCTTCGTGGAGCAATCCATTCTTTATTTAATAATTTAACACATGTGTAGAATTATTTCTATTTTTACTTTATATTCCCTACATAGATATTTCTATTATATGTATGTATGTATGTATGTATGTATGTATGTATGTATGTATGTAATGTATGTTTGTATTTATGTGATTTTTCTTTATATGTTACAGATATCGACTCTAAAAGAGTATATGTTAATGCCGTAAACAAAGAACTTTTCGAATTTAACTATGTCACTGCAGGTCATTGTCCGATCGGGTAATTAGTCCTCAATTCGTAAATATAGTAGTCGTGGCTGTTGTCCATGAACAACAGGATTGGCGCCAGACTCTACGTACAACATCCTTCACTTTTATGTCCGTTTTGTCTAGGAAACTCAGCACTGAAGTGTGCACTCTTGGCTTTAACCCTTACATGCACAGCATTGGGAATGTGCAAAGATAATTTACTTGCTTGCTATACATTTCCTTAATTTATTAAGATATATTAAGCTCACTATGCACAGGATAAACTGGAGACATATATTGTAAAGTTATGTAAATTATGTTTAAGTTATATTTTTTATGTGTAAAATTTCGAAATACGTGCTATATTAAAAATTATAAAGTTGTGAAATAAATAGATACATAATAGTGGTGTATGACCTCCAGAGAGGTTTGGTGAAAGTTTTTCGAATTGTCGCCTATAGGCGACCTGACACACACACACACACACACACACACACACACACACACACACACACACACAGGTCCCTGAGCCACAGGAATTCGTCTGTATAAACAATATTCCGGCATCCTTCTCTGTACTTTTTACTTTGTCGGAGGTGCTTATGACGCCAAGACACAATATCTCCCATTTCTACTAAAATTGCTATTTTTTAAGAAAAGGTTAAGAATCCCCGATCCGGCCGGCAATCGAATCCGGGTCCTTGGTCCAAAGACCAGCACGCTAACCATTTAGTTATGTAGCTAGACAACATACAAAACACTGAATGATCATGTGAAGTTCTTATCGTATACATAAAACGTTAAGATATTTCGTCCTTGCTTGACGGACTAGGATGATACTGTTGACAACACCGTCGACATAGAGTACAGAAACATTGAGTGGATACTTGATTGTATTCCCTTTGATTGCAGATTCTATAATGGAAGCCGTGGACTGCAGTCCTTGTAACCACTTGCCTCAGCGCAAAGTGCGGCTCCTTCCATTCGCTTCCACTTAAGGCAGGTATTATAGTACATACAAATCTGGATGTATGGCCACGGCCTTTTGCTCCGTTTCCCTAGTATTGGCTTCAATGTTTAGTATTTCCTAGAACGTTGCTCTTCATCTTCCTGACAAAGAAGTCGATGTCGGAGAGTTTATACACAAGTCTGATCTGTGAGGTTATCGTCAGGCAAAGGGGTTTCCTTATAAACTGTGTTTGGGAGAAAGCAGGGAAGAAAGTCTGCAGTTCATAAAATTATTTTTTATAAATGTATCGAGGGATTTGTCCTTACGAAAAGTAGGGATGAATGCCCGCAGTTCGTAATAAATAAATAAATAAATAAATAAATAAATAAATAAATAAATAAATAAATAAATAAATAAATAAATAAATAAATAAATAAATAAATAAATAAATAAATAAATAAATAAATAAATAAATATATATGTATATATATATATATTAAATTTAGCGAACGGTTTGTCCGAGGGAGCAGCTTCAAGTACAGTGCTATGTTTGTGAGATAGGTAGTAGCTTCGTTAGCTCCTCGGCTTATACCTCCCTCCATACCATGCTTCATGCAGCTTGCATGCATAATGTGTAAGAAGCAATATTCTAAGTACATCATTCACTGCACTGCAACCATACACATCACTTCAGTGCGGCTTTATTACCGAAAGAGTTGGCCGTGCGGTTAGGGTCGTGCAGCTGAGAGTTTACATTCGTGAGATAGTGGGTTCGAATACCGCCACCGGCAGCCCTGAAGATAGTTTTTCGTGGTTTCCCATTTTCGTATCAGGAAAATGCTGGGACTGTATCTTAATTAAATCTACGGCTGCTACCTTCGCAATCCTAGCTCTTTCCCATCTCTTCCTCGCCGAAATCCTTAATGTGTTAGTGCGACGTTAAGGAAAACAAAGGGCGTATTTTGAATAATAATAATAATAATAATAATAATAATAATAATAATAATAATAATAATATCGTGTGGCCTCCGGGGAGTCCTGGTGCAGGTCTTTCAATCTGACTCCGTATAGGCGACCTGCGGTTCTGTGAGGATGGGGCCCTACCTTTGATGAGTTCTAATGCTGAAGATGGCGCACACACACCAGCCCCCAAGGCACTGGAATTAGCGAATTAAGGTTAAAATACCTGACCCACCCGGGAATCGAACTCGGGACCCCTGGACCAAAGGTCAGCACGCTAACCATTTAGCCGGACGTATTTTGATGTGTAAAAAAAAAAATCTAAGTGCATTGCTGCACTGCAGCTGTACATAATTATCACCTTACTGCGGCTTCAGCACGTACGCATGCGTGATTTTGCAAGAAACAATAATTCTATCACTGCACTGAAGTTTCAGGTAGTATGCATTCGTAAGTTGTATGAAAACGTTATTCGAACAAAAAGCGAACGTTTTCAAGTTGGAAAATATAATGTATGTGAGCAAAGTGGAAAGTGTCTACGACTCCACCCTCCTTAACATGTTACGTTATCACAAATGATTGAATGACTTTGGTGAATATGTCAGAAAATAAAGGACCGTTCTTCATCTTGGTCTGTATTCACCTGTTCACCTGCAAAATAGTAGGGAGAATTTTTCACTTACTTTCGTATTATGGCTTGAGGTTTTTAGGTTCCTAGAACTGAATATAAGATACTATAACTGAATTTTCACAGAGTGATTGTATATACAGTACATACGGCGCGTAGGGCGGGGGAGGAAGTGCACTGACCTGGCAATAGCTTCTATCAGCATCAGGATTCCTACGTGTGATCTTCAAACGGAACAATTTCCCAAACCTATCATGGAGCGGGCATATCTGCTTGGCTACAAACATGGGTAATTCTGAAAGGTGCAGTCGCTTAAGTGCGGCCAGTATCCAGTATTCGGGAGATAGTAGGTTCGAACCCCACTGTCGGCAGCCCTGAAAATGGTTTTCCGTGGTTTCCCATTTTCACACCAGGCAAATGCTGGGGCTGTACCTTAATTAAGGCCACGGCCGCTTCCTTCCCACTCCTAGCCCTTTCCTGTCCCATCATCACCGTAAGACCTATCTGTGCCGGTGCGACGTAAAACAACTAGCAAAAAATTCTGAAAGGAATCCGTAGTAAGGAGGATGCTAAATTCTAAATGTGAAAGATACCCGTCTCCCCTAATCTCGAAAACCATAGATTAGGGAGAGGGTATTGTTTATTGTAATAGTTTCATAATTTGTGATGCATGCAGTATGCATTTTTTTTTCTTTCTAAATTTTAAATGAATCATCACAACCTTCGACAACTATCAACGAAGTGGCAGTAAAACTCTGTATTGAGACTTTACTAGAGCTTTGTGGATAAAGCGACGGCTATGATGGGCCGCGGATCAGTGGCATATAGTCCATCATGATCATCGTCATTACCGTCATTTTGTGCTGTTAAATTCATCTTTGTCTCCCCTACTGTGTACTAGCACATCCTCATTAACTCAAGGTTAGACGCTTGTAATCCTTGCCGACAGTGTACTTATGGAGTGATCTGTCTGCAGTATGACAGATGTGTAGTGTGTACCTCTTCCTTGCAGTACATTCAGTAGTTTCCGACAGAGGCCGATCCCCAGAATGTTTTTACATCAATTGATAGGTTTCTTTATTTTCTCGCTATCGCCAAATATTAAAGATAGTTCATTTGAAACATTAAATAGAGGGTTTGAAGACGCCTTCCACTCGTACGTAGTATGTATAACAGACAAGAGATCTAGTATCCGTAGCTCAGTGAACTTACGATCAATGGAAACTTAGATTTTAAATGTATGTAGTAAGCCGGTGTCGGTGACAAAGTTAACGTGAACGTTTCTTGTACTCTGAGTCATGACTTCTATCCTTATTAAGGTTGATGGATTTTTGAAGACAGGAAAATTTGTGACACTCATGTCTATGTCGGCAGTAAAACAATCTTGGCGAAAAATTCTGCTAGGGTTCAGATCTGCTTGTATTTGACTATAGTTCTCGGTTACACAACTAGAAGTGCTGATTATAGTCGAACAGAGTGGTGCACTCTCTTAGTGAGAACAGCATTGTCACAAACGCGTGTAGTTTAGTGATATTAAATAGGTAACACAAAGGATACCGCTTTGACAAATAATTCATAACGCTAGTCTGAGATATGGTATGTCCGTTAATCATTATAAATATATTAAGAGATTTCAAAAAGGAAATGAAATACATACAGCACAACGCGACAATAAATAATTAACTTAATGTTCAACGTACCTAAAGAGTTTTCCGTATAAAACCTGACCACTCCCATACCCGCGACCCATAGACGGCCTGTGGTCTGTCTTCGCTTCTTAAATAGGTAAAGTTGCATGTACAGTATAGGACCCCCCTGTGGGTGGGGGAATCAGAAAAAGAATACACTCACGGTATCCCCTGCCGGTCGTAAGAAGCGACTAAAAGGGGCGACCAAGGCATGATCGAATTAGAACCATGAGACTCCTTGAAATTAGTATCACGCAGGGAACACCTTGGGTTGCTTTTACTTGCGCGTAGTACCACTATGTTAGGTACACAATAGGTCTGTGATTAGTAGCGACAGTGTGTGCTTCCGGCTGGGTTTTACGGTACCTGTGATTAGTACCACTATATGAGCGACACTATGGTCCTGCCTTGTCTAAGGTAAGGTAAGGGTGTATTCTGCCCGAAGGCAGGTCCGAACCTCCGCAGAGGTGTGCCCGAGCCGGAGTTTACATACGGTAGGGTGGCCAGTTCCTTTCCATTCCTCCATTCCCTTACCCTCCACCAACAGCGCGTGGCAACCCATCCACTTCTTGACCACGCCCAATGTTGCTTAACTTCGGAGATCTCACGGGATCCGGTGTGTCAACACGGCTACGGCCTATATGAGGAACTAAATAATAATAATAATAATAATAATAATAATAATAATAATAATAAATGATGATATTTGCTTTACGTCCCACTAACTACTTCTACGGTTTTCGGAGACGCAGAGGTGCCGAAATTTTGTCCCGCAGAAATTTGTACGAGCCCGTAAATCTACCGACACGAGGCTGACGTATTTGAACACCTTCAAATACCACCAGACTGAGCCAGGATCGAACCTGCCAAATTGCGGTCAGAAGGCCTACGCCTCAACCGTCTGAGCCACTCAGCCAGACTATATGAGGAACACCATGTGATAGTGCGAGTCCCTGTGGTTAGGACCCTTATGTGAGGAACACTATAGGTTTGCGTTGCCTGGAAACGGCACCGCAATGTGAGAAACACCATAGGTCTGTGTTGCATATGCGCATTACATTACCTGTGAGTAGTAACATAATGTGTGGAATACCGCGAGTCTACACTACTTTTGATTAGTACCACGACATGACATATACCATGGTTCTACTTTCCTAGCGATAAGTACCATTATGAGGGGCCGATGACCTGGATTTTGGACCCCTTTAGACTACAAGCATCATCGATTCAGTATTGTGCTTTAGAAGCAGTCCCTTGGTCAGTAATACTATTGTTTAACGCTAGTTTTGGGGAATATGAGGCGTTGCGGGTCGGATCCACTGATTGTTTTAAATTCATATCCATCCATTCATTCTTCGTCCTCGCGTTTTGAATTCTGGTCAGTGGAGGATTTTGGACTTTTAAATTGTCAATACATTTCGTCTCATTTCGTACCACTAGGGGCCGATGACCTAGATGTTAGGCCCCTTTAAACAACAAGCATCATCATCATAATCATCACAATATAGGGAATTAAATTAAACTCTTACTTCATAGCAAATGCTGGAAATTTCCTCCTTCCGCACAGTTAAACGGGTGTTATGCCGGTTAAACACAATTCAGTTGACACGATTTAGCTCGGCCGCTATAACGCTTCGTATTGTAGTTTGAATATTTTCCTCAAGTTCCTCCAATGTGCGTGGATTTGCTTGTTACACTTTGTCTTTAAGAGTACCATTATTTTTCTTTCTCTCTTTCTTTCTTTCTTTCTTTCTTTCTTAGTCTGTTTACCCTCCAGGGTTGGTTTTCCTTCGAACTCAGCGAGGAATCCCACCTCCACCGCCTCAATGGCAGTGTCCTGGAGCGTGAAACTTTGGGTCAGGGGATACAACTGAGAAGGACCACCAATATCTCGCCCAGGTGGCCTCACCTGCTATGCTGAATAGAGGCCTTGTGGAGGGGGGGGGGATGGGAAGATCGGAAGGGTTAGACATGGAAAAGGGAAGAAAGCGGCTATGGCTTTAAATTAGGTACCTCTCCGGCATTTGGCTGGAGGAAAGTGGAGAACCCATGGAAAACCACTTCGAGGATGGGAATCGACCCCCCCCCCCTCTACTCAGTTGACTTCACGAGGCTGAGTGACTCCGTTCCAGCCCTCGTACCACTTTTCAAATTTCGTGGCAGAGCCGGGAATCGAACCCGGGCCTCCAGGGGTGGCAGCTAATCACACTAGCCACTACACCACAGAGGCGGTAAGGGTACCACACAAATAAAAATAACAGACTGTTAGATATGAGAAGAGCGGAATAGAAGGATTTCTTCTATACAGTTTGGGTTTTCTGAAAACCAATAGCATAGAAAGTGAGGGCAGGTAGCGAGTCAGCCAGCCAGGTGGGCCGCGGATGTGGAGGAAGCCAGCCAGACAGCCTGCCCGCCTTGGCTCAACAGCACGCAAGCGGTCAGGCTTTATACGAAAAACCTTGTTCTGTTATTTACCCTAAGCAGGTCCAAACGGCTGAAAAGTGAATGTATACAAGACAAAAATATCTTGACATCCCCATTAGGCTGTAAGGAAATTATTCCTCGTTTTCATTAGAAAACATTTGTAAACTAGATTCTTCGAAGTACTCTTCTACTAATATTTAACATAGTGACTGACTTGATGCAGAACTTCATATGTGACAAACGATCAGAGAAAAATCCTTGACCATTTTGTGGGAAAGAATCAACCAGGAAATTGAAACGAAAAATAGTGGAAATTAAATACCTAGAAAAAATAAAAATTGTAAAAACAATTCAAGGCCAGGTAAGGAGAAAGACATTCGATTGAAATAGAATATTATCGGAATACAATTATTAGCAAACATTCAGAAGAAATATAAGACACCTACTTGAAACTATATAACATCTAGACATCCTGAGATAATAATGGCGTGTGGCCTCCGAAGAGGCCTGTTCCAGGTCTTATGAGTTGACGCCGTATTGGCGATCTGCGCGTCTATGAGGATGGAACCCTACACATGATGAATTTTAATAAAGACCGGGCGAGTTGGCCGTGCGCGTAGAGGCGCGCGGCTGTGAGCTTGTGTCGTGACTCACCTTGTCCCGAGATGTTCTGGACGATTTGTTCTCCCGAGCGGCTTGGAGAATCTGTGGGTTGGGTGCCCTGAACCATTAAATGAAGTACTGAGTCCCATTTAATATGATATATATTTGAATTCAACTCTGACTTCCCAACTACCGTACATATTTACAATGTCTATTTACAGCATACTTCAGTGATGTGCCTGCTCCGGAAGCTTTTAGAATACTGACTTCCGACCTGGGTAGAGTCTATGTTGAAAACCTGAGAGTTGCCCTCTAGCTTGTCTCTAAGCCTAAGTCCGCATCTCCCACTACTGTCTGAGAGACTAAGTCTTTCCAATATCACTTCTAACGCGGCTATGTCCTACTCCTCTCTCTCATTCTGAATGTAAGCACCTCCAGTCTTATTACCGACGTTCTTGACCTACGTAGAGCGTTCTCCTGTCCAAGACTAAAGATATCCCTTAAGCCTCTGCAGCTTGTATATATATCCTGGTCTGGCCCTTGCTAACTAGTGAGAGGGGGAACTCCCACCCTAGTACTAGTCTACCCCCAACTGGGATCCTTCTCCAGTAGGTGGTGCTATAGTGGTCAATCTCAGAACCACTTATTCTCTGTCTCACTCAGCCTAACTCATATCTCTCACTGAGTGGAATGTTTTGCCATGAAATGGAGATTTTCCGATGCTCCATCCTTCCATGAGTCATGTATTCTTTCCTTGTCTCTCCCAATGCTAATTATTCTGAATGCTGGATTTGTGCTTGTAGCTAGCCACTGTTCATTTACTCAACCCTTGGTCAGTTTACATAGATAAGATTACAACTCAATAACAAGTTACTCATAAGCCTTCCGTAGCAGGACTTGAAGAACAAGTAATTTCACATATCCAATTCTAAATGTTTCAAATATAAAGTAGCACATTTTACACAATTAATAACCATAATTCTTCTTGTAAGAAAACTCTTTATCCTTTCGTTTATGCATTCCTAGTGGTCTCCTGTACTGGGGATCCACTAGTTCAATTCTAATCTCCTTAACTTAATATATGCTATGGGACTTTATATATCTTGGTTCGATCCCCGGCATCGGTGCCATCACGACACCTCCCCTACCCGGGAAGAAATGGGCGCAACACATTTGCGTCCATTTCGACTATGAGGAACTCACAGCCTCGCTTCTGATGACCTTAATGGTCTCCTGGCTATTGGTGGTGGCGTGCCTCGTTCTCTTATCTCGTGTGAACTTGCCTCGATAACTACTACTTCTCGGGATTCCACAGGTGAACTGAGACGTCTCTCAGTGAGCCTGGGACTTTCCAGTCTCAAAAGCCCCGCAGGTGAGTCAGGACGTCTCCCAACAAGCCTGGGGTGCTGAAATATCACATTAACATTCTCTTCCGAGGTTTTCGCCTTACCTTCCTTATTGATTACAGTTTGTTTGATACAGATACTTGGACAATGCTCCTTCGCATCGTCCATACATTTACTGAAAGAGTATCCTACCTTTCTACAGGAATTACAACAACAACAACAATTACAACAATAACACCATATGAATAAACCCACTATACTCACCATGGTCCAGACTATGTATCTATATATATTTACATGTTGATACATGGCTTTTTGCCTTATTTCTTTCTCTTTTTGTCTGACCATGTTTTCTACTTCCTCTGTCTTATGGGTAGCCCAACGTAAGTCATCGATGTGATTTAACAAGTTAGTTGTTGCTACTTTATTTAACTCAGGGACCTGATCTAACCTTAATTCACTGTCTATCTGCTCACAGCAATCATATTGTAGTGCTATCATTGGCACTAAATCCTTGTCTTGCGTACTATTTATTTTCCCTACTCCCTGAATTTTACTATTTGGGCCATACAGTGTACACATAGGACTTATTTCTATCGTACCTGTACCCTTAAGCATGATATCACTAGTAGTATCTTTGCACATGCAAGTCACCTTTTTCTCTTCAGGGGACACATATATATATTTATTATTCTCTATGAGAATCCACATCAAGTCTCTAACGGGCAACACACGTTTGGCACAATTTTCAGGCATTTGATTGACTCCACTAATTAATTTAACAACACAATTATTTTGCGTGTGCACCGTATTAATTGGAAACCTTACCTTGCATAATTTCCACATGGAAGTTACCTGTTTGCATTCGTTTAATTGTTCTTCACTCAACTGCGCGAATGTTTGTTTTTCCTTATCCATGATTATATAATTCTTTTCCTCGTTCACATACACGTAATGATTAGGGTTATTTATCACTTGAGTAGGAAAAGGTATCACTTTATACAATAAATAGGTTGTCTTATCTGTTAAGGGTGTTTTCATTACATACACTAAGAAATTTTTACTTAAAAACACTTCTGCTGAAGCTACCCTGTATATAAGGTAGCCATAAGTCGACTTTAATTCAAATGGCAAGGAAATACCTCTTGGAAAATCTCCCTGCGCTTTTCTATAGGCCTTAATGATCTCATCTGGTGTAATTATCTGAGGATGTATTATCCCAGACTGAGCATTCATAATACCTTCCAATACTATACTATAATGATCATGCAACTGCATTAGAAGACCTTCAATTTCAATTAAGTGTCTATTAATAGCTATCTCCAATTCTGCTTGCCTAATCGCTCCGGCTACTTGGAGTGTTTCATTCTGTAAATACAATCTAATTTCATCTAAATTCTTACTGATTCTAAGTTCATTTGCATTTACCTCGTAGATGGTGCTGTTCATGGTTTGTAGGGTGGACTTAACAACAATCATCTGCTCTTTAGCAATTTTCATAATAGAGAGCTGCTCCTTCTCTAGCTCAGAAATCTTTCCCTCGTATCGTTCTGCATCGTCTTCGCTAAGTGTTCCAAATAACGTTTTCGCTATTGATCCTACGGCATTAATTAATCCTCTCCTTCGTCTATTCCCTTCTTCCCTTGCCACGCCTTTTGTGATCCTATTAATAACATCTTTTGATCCTCTTATTCTTTCCAAATGTGTCTGCAGCATATTTACGTCCTGCTGGCAAGTAAAATTTGAAGTAACTTCTAATTGCAAACATAGCAACCTCGTTCGTCTCACATATCTCTGAGCTAGAGCAAATGTTTCTGTCAGCTGATTCAAATTTACATACGTTACTAGGGTCCATTCTGTAGTATATAACTGCACTTCGCCCTGGTCATCGAAATATACACCAGGTGTATTCTCATATGGCGTCACTCTGACGTCTATCACCTCTCCACCTGCCTCGAGATGAGACGACATCATCATCCACAGGGTTACTACGATGTGGAACCAACTCGTTATCTCCGCCATCGTCTTCTGTCAACTGTAAGGTACGACAGGAAATTCGTTACCTAACAATTATAAATTTCCCCAAACTTAATTTCTATTACTTAACTGACTGTTTACATTCCCGCATTATTAACCTAGCTAATTTCCTTTATTTGTCTACCTCTTTTGCTATCCCACTTAGCTCTCACAGGAACATCCTTAGTCTATTTTTGTGAACCTTTGTTCTCTTTCCCTTTTTGTTCATTTGTAAGGTGCAATTTACACCTGATACGCCTACTATAATGTATGGACCTTCAAAAGGTGGGCTCAATTTCCTGGATTTCCCTCGTCGCAGTGCGTCATTACGTAACAAAACTTTATCTCCTACTTGGAAGGTTACTTCGTTTTGCTTCTTGTCATAGTCCTGCTTCTCTCTTTCTTTTCTCTCTATTAAGGTTCGTCTTGCTGCCTCGTGGTTTCTCCTTAACTGCTGGGTTAGCTCCTCAACCACTGTCTGATACTCGTTATAACCTGACTCAGGTGGTTTTTGCAATACTCCTGGGATGTTTGCCTTCTTACCGAATATCAATTCGTAAGGCGTGAACCCCGTACTTGTGCTCTTGGTCGTGTTGTAGACAAAAGCTGCCGTTGGGAGATACCGGTCCCAATCGTTCTGTTCATTTGCACAAACATAGTGCCTAAGGTACTCCACTAATACTTTATGGGATCTTTCAATGCTCCCATTTGACTGTGGCCTGAACGCTGTGGTGTGAGTTTTCTGTATCCTCAACACCTTACAGAGTGTTTTGAACACCTCGCTCATGAAGTTACTACCCTGATCAGTCAATATCTGGTTGGGTATCCCGTATATACTGATGACATTATTTATTAATGTACGTGTCACCGTATCTGTTTCTTGATTTGGCATTGGACTTGCCACTAGATACTTGGACAGCTGGTCCTGGCAGGTGAGAATGTACCTGTTACCAGCTTCCGTCAAAGGCATAGGGCCTACTACGTCAAGCGACATCTTCTCGAAGACTGTGCTTGGAGTATCTGTAATTACCATGGGGGCTCTGATGTCTGGCCGAGTCCCCTTATTTCGCTGACATGATGGACAAGAGCGAATGTACTCTTCTACGTCCTTTTTCATACCCTTCCACTGTATTCGCTCGCTCAGTCTTGCGAATGTCCTCGCAATCCCTTGATGGCCTCCTATTAATGAGTTATGACACTCCTTCATTATGGCTAATTTCTCCTCCTCTCTTAGCCCTTCTATTTCTCCTTCCGGTGAACTACCTTCGGGCTTGGATTCCTCTGCCTTAGCGTCCTCGGAGCCCTCGTCCGTGGTGTAGCCGACTTCGATTCCCTCTGCCTTGGCGTCCTCGGGTTTTGAACTCGCTACTCTAACCTTAACGTCACCAGGATACTGAGTGTCTCTTCTGACCTCCGTCTGGGGTCCTTTCCGAGCTGAACTGACCACTCTAGTTTGGCTCTTCTCTACAATGGGATTACGACTCAGGGCATCAGCGTTACAGTTCCGCTTACCCTGCTTGTATTCTATGACAAAATCGTACTCTGCCAGCTTTAACCTAAACTTCAGCAGGCGTGAAGACGGGTCCTGCACATTGAAAACCCACTTCAATGGCTTGTGGTCCGTCACTACAGTGAAATGCCGCCCAAATAAGTACGGCCTGAAATACTTCACTGCCCACACTATTGCCAATAATTCCTTTTCGGTTACACTGTAATTTACTTCTGCCTTGTTAAGCGTCCGGCTTGCATAGGCAACTGGAAGATCTTTCCCAATGGGTCCTTGTGACAGTACTGCTCCAACCGCCTCGTTGCTTGCATCAGTGGTAACAACGAAGGGTTTTTCAAAATCTGGATATTGCAGTACAGGCTCCTCTATTAGCCTTCGCTTCAGTGTTTCAAACGCTTGCTCCTGTCTGTCTCCCCACACAAAGGGAACGTCTTTCTTTACTAATTCATAAAGTGGCTTTGCAATTTTACTATAGTTAGGGATGAACTTCCTATAGTACCCACTCAGCCCGCAGAACTGCTTGATCTGGCGGCTAGTGGTCGGCCTGGGAAAATCCCTGACTGCCTGGACCTTTTTAGCATCTGGGTGGACTCCATCTTCCGTGATTACGTGGCCTAAAAATGCCACCTTGGCCCTTAAAAATTCGCACTTATCAGGCTGGAGTTTTAAATTATTCTCTCGCAGCCTCTGGAGTATTACTCGTAACTTGGCATTGTGCTCGTCTACTGAGCTACCATACACAATTATGTCATCCAGATAACATAAACATTTAATGCCAGTTAACCCTGTTAGCACAGTGTTCATCAGCCTTGTGAATGTGGCTGGGGCATCTCTGATACCCATCGGCATTCTCTTATATTCATACTTCTGCCCTAGTGCTGAGAAGGCGGTCTTGGGCCTATCTTCAGGCTTCAGTAGCACTTGGTAGTACCCACTCGCTAAATCTAGAGTCGAGAAATATTTAGCCTTTCCAAGGGCATCTAACAATTCGGAAATTAATGGTAGGGGATAACTAACTCCTATTGTAACCTCATTTAATTTCCTATAGTCTATAACGACCCTCCATTTCTGTATGCCTGAGGCATCTAGTTTCTTTGGGATTAAAAGTAACGGCGCATTCCAGGGTGACACACTGGGACTGATTATGTCATCCTCCAACAGTTTATCTATTTGTTTTCGTATCTCTCCCTTCTGTGCTTCTGGGAGCCTATAGGGCCGTACGTTAATAGGAGGTTGTTCCCTAGATATTGGAATCTCATGCTGTATTACCTTCGTATGGGTCAACTTGTTCCCCTCTAAGTGAAATACATCATCATACTCTGTACAGATGGCCAATATTTTCTCTGCATCTACCATGTTCAAATGGTCTATCCGCAGCTGTTCGGTCACTCTCTGTGAGCGCAACTTTCCGAAACCTAAACCATTGTCTTCGGTCTCCTTGGTTAGCCTTACCCTTCTTCCTTGTGACAGGCATGTGTAATCAACCTCATGAATGCATACCACAGGGCTCTGTATCTCTACTTCTTTCTCGGTGGTGTTAATAATGCTTACAATAGCCTCATTTCTCTGGGACCTGGTTAAACATTCGGCTAAATACACCCCTGGTGCTACTTCTGCTCGCTCTATTACGCCAACAGGTAGATTCTTATTTACCTCAATGGCCACTACCTTCTCGGTCCTAGGTTCGAGACGGATCAACTTTGTCTCTCGAGCCCCCATTGAGTACCTGGTCCCTTTTATTATGACGTAGCCTTCCTTGTAATTTATTACGCCATCTGACAAGAGGTCCTTCCCAATAATGCCATCTTGGGTCAAGTTAATGTCTTTACCCACTACATGGAAGGTGTGACTGGAACCACTTATCTCAAACCGTACCGTACCCTTGGTATATAGCTTGCCTTCACTGACCCCGGTGAGTTCTACGACATGTCCCCTCATAATTGCGCATACTTTTGGTACGCTTCCTTCTTTGACCAGGCTAATTTCTGACCCTGTGTCTAACAAGAATCGAAGCGGTTTCCCTCTCTGGACGATGCTAAGTAACATCGTGCCTTCGTCATCTGAACTTTCGAGACTTATTTTTCTACGGGATTCCGAGGTTGTCTCCGGCCTTCGGTCCCTGCTTAGTTTGTTGCTAACCTGGTTTTCATAGCCTGTCCTTGGCTACTCACTGATCCAAACGGACCCTCCTTGGTTTGTTGCGACCCCCTGTCACCCTCGTCTCCAGACCTTCGGAAGACTTTCATGTCCGTTCTGCCTATCTGTTGACCCATTGTTTTCGTGCGACAGTACCTCTGTAAGTGCCCCGCTTTCCCACAAGCATAGCACTGTTTAGTGGACTGTTTACCAAGTACATTTCTCCAACAGTCCCTTTCCAAGTGACCATCTCTACCACACGAATAGCATCTCGTTATTTCGGTATGTTGTCTGTTAACCGGTAGCCTGCAATTATCTTGCTCATGCCCTTTCCTATTGCAATTGTAGCAAGTTCGTGTACCCCTGGTACTCTCCCTCATGCCCGCCTTGACTGTGCGGACCGTTCGCGTTTCTACACCTACTTGGTCCCTTTGCTTCTTTCGGCAATCTCTCTCTATGTGTCCTTGTTTCTTACAATACCGACACGTTAGCGTTGTCGGTGGTCTTTTTAATTCTGACTCTCCGATAGGTTGACCCTGTGTTTCCTTTCTCGGACTTGTACATTGCCTAGCTAGGTGGCCCTCTTTATTGCAATTGTAGCAAATCACCCTAACCATTGCTGTTCTAGGCTTAGGATGCCACCTTCCTTCTGGTTTTGCTACATTAGGCTTGTTAGTTTCAATTCTCCGTGTGAACCCTAGTGTGTTCCGCCTACTTTGCAATCCATCCTTAGCCTGTTTGGATATAATGACTGCTTCTTCCTGCCTAGCTATTGCCACGGCTCTTTCAAATTTTAAAGGTTGCTGATCCTGCACTCTACATTGGATTCTTGGGTTGTTTAACCCTTGTGTGAAACTAGCCACTCCTATCTTTCTCACGCACTTCAACTGTGCCTGCCTATCCTGTAGGCATTCGCCCTCTAATAAAGCATCCCTGAAAGCTGACGCCATCGTGTCTACGCGATGCGCCCAGGATGCTACACTCTCTCGCGGTTCCTGACTGCTTTGGAACATTTGGCAGATATATAGATCTAACGTGCCCTGCCTACCATAATATTCATTTAGCGCTACTTTAGCGTTCTCCCAGTTAGTAATATCAGCTCTTACCAAGAGCTTCTCTCGGGCCTTGCCTGTAATTTTTGTCAATATATATTTAAAGAAAAGTGCCTGATCATTCTCCCTGATCATGCGTACAGCCGCATCTACTTTGGCAAGAAACTCTCGTAGTCTGTCTGGCTGACTACCGTCAAATTCTCGACCAATCAGTCTGTGTCCCTCTACTACAGTTACATACGGTCCTTCTATGCTACGTGCATCATCATCATCATCAGCCTCTGCTATCTGAAATTCTGGTGTTCCTGCATTTAAATCTACATCCTCCTCCTGACTTGCCATACTGAATTAAAGTGACTCACCCTACGATGTCTTCTGTACTGCTGGGCTTGTTGGCTGCGATCCGTGTAGGCTGCTTAATAGGCTGCTGGGCTTGTTGGCTGCGATCCGTGTAGGCTGCTTAACAGGCTGCTGGGCTTGTTGGCTGCGATCCGTGTAGGCTGCTTAATAGGCTGCTGGGCTGCTGGCTCCCTGCAGCTGGGCTGGATTGTGGCTCCTACGATGCGCGGTTCGATCTTCTGCAATGCGCGGTTTTCGAACAATCTTCTTCGGTGCGCGGTTCAATCTTCTGCGATGCGCGGTTTTCGGACAATCTTCTTCGGTGCGCGGTTCAATCTTCTGCGATGCGCGGTTTTCGGACAATCTTCTTCTCGAAGTGCGCGAACATCGGACTGATATGGTTCTACTGTTCGTCGGAGTTCGAACTAAGGGCACCCCACATCTGACACCAAAACGTAAGTCTGTCGTGACTCACCTTGTCCCGAGATGTTCTGGACGATTTGTTCTCCCGAGCGGCTTGGAGAATCTGTGGGTTGGGTGCCCTGAACCATTAAATGAAGTACTGAGTCCCATTTAATATGATATATATTTGAATTCAACTCTGACTTCCCAACTACCGTACATATTTACAATGTCTATTTACAGCATACTTCAGTGATGTGCCTGCTCCGGAAGCTTTTAGAATACTGACTTCCGACCTGGGTAGAGTCTATGTTGAAAACCTGAGAGTTGCCCTCTAGCTTGTCTCTAAGCCTAAGTCCGCATCTCCCACTACTGTCTGAGAGACTAAGTCTTTCCAATATCACTTCTAACGCGGCTATGTCCTACTCCTCTCTCTCATTCTGAATGTAAGCACCTCCAGTCTTATTACCGACGTTCTTGACCTACGTAGAGCGTTCTCCTGTCCAAGACTAAAGATATCCCTTAAGCCTCTGCAGCTTGTATATATATCCTGGTCTGGCCCTTGCTAACTAGTGAGAGGGGGAACTCCCACCCTAGTACTAGTCTACCCCCAACTGGGATCCTTCTCCAGTAGGTGGTGCTATAGTGGTCAATCTCAGAACCACTTATTCTCTGTCTCACTCAGCCTAACTCATATCTCTCACTGAGTGGAATGTTTTGCCATGAAATGGAGATTTTCCGATGCTCCATCCTTCCATGAGTCATGTATTCTTTCCTTGTCTCTCCCAATGCTAATTATTCTGAATGCTGGATTTGTGCTTGTAGCTAGCCACTGTTCATTTACTCAACCCTTGGTCAGTTTACATAGATAAGATTACAACTCAATAACAAGTTACTCATAAGCCTTCCGTAGCAGGACTTGAAGAACAAGTAATTTCACATATCCAATTCTAAATGTTTCAAATATAAAGTAGCACATTTTACACAATTAATAACCATAATTCTTCTTGTAAGAAAACTCTTTATCCTTTCGTTTATGCATTCCTAGTGGTCTCCTGTACTGGGGATCCACTAGTTCAATTCTAATCTCCTTAACTTAATATATGCTATGGGACTTTATATATCTTGGTTCGATCCCCGGCATCGGTGCCATCACGACACTTGCATCCGGGAGATAGTAGGTTCGAATCCCACTATCGGCAGCCCTGAAGATGGTTTTCCGTGGTTTCCCATTTTCACACCAGGCAAATGCTGGGGCTGTACCTTAATTAAGGCCACGGCCGCTTCCTTCCAACTCCTAGGCCTTTCCTATCCCATCGTCGCCATAAGACCTATCTGTGTCGGTGCGACGTAAAGCCCCCAGCAAAAAAAAATTAATAATGAAAACGGCACACACACCTAGCAACCAAGTCATCGGAATTAACAAATGAAAGTTAAAATCCCCGACCTGGCCGGGAATCGAATTCAAGACCCTGTGGACCAAAGGCAAGTACGCTAACAATTTAGCCAGACGATCCTAAGATTAAAGATGAGAGTGGACGGAAGAGATAAAAAGACAGATATGAGGAATCTTAACTGAATACACCGAATGTAAAAGGATGGAATGAACTCTGAAATGATGTGGGTCTACAGGTTAATCTGTGAAGATGATGACACCGAGCTCGATAGCTGCAGTCGCTGAATTGCGGCCAGTATCCAGTATTTGGAAGTTAGTGGGTTCGAACCCCACTGTCGGAAACCTGAAGATGAGTTTCCGTGGCTTCCCATTTTTACACCAGGCAAATGCTGGGGCTGTACCTTAATTAAGGCAACGACTGCTTCCTTCCCACTCCTAGCCCCTTCCTGTCCCATTGTCGCCATAAGACCTGTCTGTGTCGGTGGGACGTAAAGTAACTCGTAAAAAAAAATTGAAGACAGTCAACTGTTTTAATTGGGACTATTTAGCTCATGCTTCCAATGACCAACCCGGTATAAGAATATGAGGAACTTCAACCTATCAAAGTGTTATATTTTTTGCTATACTAGGCTACTGTAACAGCCTCGTTTTCGTGTTTCGTTTTATATATACGTGGACTTGTTTTTATACACATTAATCAGAATAACGCACTGAACACAGTTAACGACAGACCGCATTATCAGCAGGACGTAGCTGTGTTATTCTAATAAATTCGACTGCCGACATATTTGGAGACTACGGCCCAAAGTGTTGAAATGCAAAAATAAAGCAGTGCAATTCCGTACTGAAAGTTTTGTTCTCTTTATTTCATTTATATTTATTCATTTTTATCATTACTTACTTAATTTTCTGGTTATTCACTAAAAAATCAAAATAAATACAACGAGAGTTCCAGCTTCTCTCTAGATAAATTCTGGACCTCTCATTACGTTACTACAGATAAATGTAACACCATAATCTTTCTTTCTTTCTTTCTTTCTTTCTTTTTTCTTTTTCTACCACTTTTCACACACCTGTGGGGTCGCGGTTGCGATCTGTGGTGCATATGTGGATTTGGCCCTGTTTAATGGTCGGATGCCCTTCCTGACGCCAACCCTATATGGAGGGATGTAATCACTATTGTATGCTTCTGTGGTGGTTTGGTAGTATAGTGTGTTGTCGGAATATGAAGAGGAAAGTGTTGGGACAAACACAAACACCCAGTCCCCGGGCCATAAGAAATAATCAGAGGCGATTGAAATCCCCGATCCGGCCGGGAATCGAACGCAGGACCCTCTGAACCGAAGGCCTCAACGCTGATCATTCAGCCAAGGAGTCGGACAATGTAACACCGTAATACCCTGCGCGTATTTTCAATAGAATTTGTATGCGCAAATATCCCTATGTTTACAGTTTAAGAAACTAGGGTTCGAGAACCACTCGTCCAGCCCATGTTCTCCTCAGAGGACGACGCCCTCGATCAGGTCTCCACGCTTGCCTTGAACGAGTTTACTTGAGTGAGTGGGCTTTAAATCGGTGTGCCGCCGTACCAAGTGCAAACAATGGCCTCATTCACCATGGGTAGCACTGTACATGTCGAGGACATTCGAGTGCAGCGAGCACCTGAAGAACATGTCGATATCTGCTCTGCACCAAACTTTATTACACACTGGCTTAAATCTGCATGGTGTTATATTTTCTGGCAGAGACTGCTGTCCCTACTAGGCCAACAGCTTCCAGCTTCCATAAAAGTTTCTCATCACCGAACAGACCATTATTATGATAGTTTCCTGTACAGTTGGCTCACGCTCGATTCCCGACCCAGTTACAAATTTAAGGTAGTCTTTATGTTCCGGAATAAAGTGTGTTCAGTTGCGAGACCGCGAATGAGAAAATAAGGGAGTATATATCTCACTGTAGCTCATTCAAATCCTCCCCAGTGATGTCCTTCTCGCCCACTTTACTTCATCACCAAGCGAATTCTGCGATGGAACCTAATAAATAAGCAGTTACTGTCTTCATAATTATAGGTCCTAAAGATTCTAAATACACAAGTATAGACATCTCAGCTGTACAGATTGACAGATGACCTTTATATCCATTACACAACAACGCTATCTCCTACACGCTAATCGTTGAGTATCAAAAGGCACCACAAAATGCTTACAAGATGTTTGAGTTCATTGTTAAATATTGATGTTATTTGTTTAATGTTCCGTGAATGGTTATACGAACATATTTCAAGAGAACCAGAGATATCGGAATTTGGCCCAACAAGAGTTCTTTAACGAGCTGGTTGATAAACGTAGTGGCCTTCGGTTCCGAGGGTGACTATTTCCAGTCCCGATAAGGTCCATGATATTAGTAACCTCTAGATAATTCCTCGTGGAAAACGTATTAATTTGTGTTTGTCTTAATGCACACAACACACCACAGTGCCAACCTCTGCAGAAATACGTAATCATTTAATATATATCCTTCCACATAATGTTGGCATCAAGAATGACAACTGGGCGGAAACCTCATGTGCGATACAGATTGCACCCGTGATTCAACTTAGAAGTGGAAAAAACTGCATATAAAAAAAGAAAGAGCTCCTTTAATGAGCTGGAAGCCAACGACACAGAGTTGCCGTATTCAATTCCCCTCAAAAACTACCGACATCAGCCGGGATCGAACAATCTAATTTGACAACATAAGAACAACGTGAAGCCGACTGCGTGCTGAAGTCGAATAACCATGTAGCTTTTAGTCTATCACAAGAATATTCGAATTACTGTTGCTGAGAACTTCTGATGTAAATATCCTTGAATATTTAATGCTTCCGCGTCAACCCCAGTAGCAACATTCTTCTCCTTAAGTTCCCAAATTGGCGGGTTCGATTCTTGCTGAGGTCCGTAGCATTTAGGGGGTTTAAATTCAACAGCACCAAGTCAAATACTTCCAGCTCGTTGAAGAATCCTAGCGGGACACAATTCCGACATCGGGGCGTCTCTTAGTATAACAATGAAGAGATGTTTAACATTATTATTATTATTATTATTATTATTATTATTATTATTATTATTATTATAATTTTACAAGCATTTCTCTATGTCTAGATGCTTTATGAATTAATGCATTAATGAAAAACTACTTGTTTTAATTTCTAGTATTATTTTGAAGTGAATGAGCTGTATAAATGTAATTCTAATAATATATTTCGTTTTCTTACAGGTAAGTTCATCCAGCGATTGATTCTGAATGTTTGCGATACGTGAGTATTTATATCACACCATACATCGAATTATCATGAATCTGTGGCGTAAACTTTCGAGTGGATAGTGAATTGTTTGTTTTTCTTTATATAATGATGATGCTAAATATTTAAGTAAACTTGACCCGTCAAGGTATGAACCCAAACTGCGTCACTGTGAAGTCTAGTGAAGCACGGGTGGAGAAACGTACACTTACTAACCAAAGACGTGACACATATACGAACGACAATTTAGGTTGGTGTTGAAATGTCTAATACGTCTGCCTTCTCCAGTGTCGAATCCTTTCGCTTTCTGCATGCTTCTGGAAACATGATTATACTTATTTCCCCCAAAAGATTAGTGGAGGGTAACACTCGCCCCGTACTCTACGACGTCGACTCTCTAATCATATTACATTGGGCATTACAGTAGGCATTGGTATGATGATAAATGGGGATAAAAGTCAGGTTGTGAGTTTCACAAATAGGAAAAGTCCTCTCAGTTTTAATTACTGCGTTGATGGGGTGAAAGCTCCTTTTGGAGTTCATTGTAAATACCTAGGTATAAACATAAGGAAAGATCTTCATTGGGGTAATCACATAAATATGATTGTAAATAAAGGTTTCAGATCTCTGCACATGGTTATGAGGGTATTTAGGGGTTGTAGTAAGGATGTAAAGGAGAGAGCATATTTATCTCTGGTGAGACCACAACTAGAGTATGGTTCCAGTGTATGGGACCCTTACCAGGATTACATGATTCAGGAACTGGAAAAAATCCAAAGAAAAGCAGCTCGATTTGTTCTGGGCGATTTCCGACAAAAGAGTAGCGTTACAAAAATGTTGCAGAGTTTGGGCTGGGAAGACTTGGTAGAAAGGAGACGAGCTGCTCGACTAAGTGGTATGTTCCGAGCTGTCAGTGGAGAGATGGTGTGGGAGGACATCAGTAGACGAATAAGTTTGGATGGTATCTTTAAAAGTAGGAAAGGTCACAATATGAAGATAAAGTTGGAATTCAAGAGGACAAATTGGGGGAAATACTCGTTTATAGGAAGGGGAGTTAGGGATTGGAATAACTTACCAAGGAAGATGTTCAATAAATTTCCAATTTCTTTGCAACCATTTAAGAAAAGGCTAGGAAAGCAACAGATAGGGAATCTGCCACCTGGGAGACTGCCCTAAATGCAGATCAGTAGTGATTGATAGCAAACCTCTGCTTACTTTCTCCAATCATAGCAAATTTTATTAACGGAGGTTGTTTTTGACCCACTCTTCACTTTACACTTTCATTGGTTCATGTTTGTACCTCTGGATTTATCTCAAGCCAATTATAGAGAGAAGCAGCGAAGACTGGATGGAGTCAGGTATTAGATAAATGATGAAACCTTACGGAAGAAATAAACTCTATTGTGATTTAAGAGTGTGACCAGATTTTCTGCATGAAAATACACATTGATTCACTTGCATACGTATCCGACTCGTTGGTTGAATGGTCAGCGTACTGGCCTTCGGTTCAGAGGGTCCCGGGTTCGATTCCCAGCCGGGTCGGGGATTTCAACCTTCATTGGTTAATTCCAATGGCCCGGGGGCTGGGTGCTTGTGTTGTCCTCAACATCCCTGCAACTCACACACCACACATAGCACTATCCTCCTCCACAATAACACGCAGTTACCTACACATGGCAGATGCCGCCCACCTTCATCGGAGGGTCTGCCTTATAAGGGTGCACTCGGCTAGAAATAGTCACACGTTCACTACTCTGCTGAATCTATGCATCTTGCTACATAGTTTGCAAGAATGGTGCATTCAACAGCTTTTTTAAAGATTAAGATAATATTTCTAAAACACTTCCATCTTTGTTCCAGTCTGCTTAGTCAAGTTTATACGAAGGCTCCAATGCAAATTGTCGTTAAGACCACTTTTTGGAAAAAACATTCTTGCATGATCTCTTCAGAGGGAGTTAGTGGGGTACTGCTCGTGTACTAATTTCAAACGTTCAACTGCCGTAAGTCCATGTTCGAGTCATTGGCAAATGTGACATTTCAGAATTTTCATTGCAAGAAGTAAATCAGATTACCAAAAAAATGGAGGTAGGTTCAGTAGATTCAATTATAAAATTGATAAGTTCAATAATTGCAGCCGCTCAGCCTTGTACTTACAAGGGTGCGTTAGTGTGTTTGAATCTGCGCATCAGCTTTCCTTAACATTTTTATTCATGCTGTCTGTCATTAGCATTACTGTCCTAGATAATTACAAAGAATTTTACACTCCACTGTTGAAATCATCTGTACCAGGAATCTCGTTCCTGTTTCGTGGCTTTCTATCACCAAGTAGTTACAATGCCATGACAGGTCCCATGTTGTAAATATGTCAATCTTTGACCTTACTGTTTTAATACATGTACAGAGCTGGCAGCATGGTCTTACAGACCGAATACCAAAATGTTAATAAACAAAAAACCCTGTCACCAAGCATTGTTTTGATCTTGGGCATGTGGGACCTCAAACATACATCTACTTATATAAGGGAAGAGTAAGAAAAAATTGAATCAAAGTCTATTCTAAGCAGAAATACGATGGACTTGTCCCGGTTAAAGACGCAAAGCTTAATGACATCAAACATCTGCTGCGGTTTGATCCTCAGGAGCACTTTTGGTTTTACAGAACAATATTCCACCTGCAGCAGTAAACTCTGAAGAGGATAAGGATGAATATGAGTGAATAAATACTTGAGATACTACACTATTGCTTGATTGCGATTTTGAAAACAACGCATTAAAATAAATAAATAAATATCCTAATCTAAAGTAAAAAGTAAGTAAGTCCTAATTCATATTTTTTTAAATTAATCTTGTCATACAAACGATGAGTTCCTGTTCATTGCCTATATTCTAACTCCCTGGTCGTTTTGTTAATGTTGATAGTTTTATTGCAAAAGTAAAAAGTTGTAGAGTGTGTAAAATTTGTTTCGTATCTCCTAAAACATGTGGAAAATGGACTTGCTCTCTTCTTTCTTTGGAAACTCCATATGGTCTCACCCTATGGCTTGCCGGTTCGAATCCCGTTGGTGGAAAACATTTTCACTATCAGAATGTTGGCCGCCAGGCTAAAAGGGGTGGTAGTATACAGTATCTAATCACTAGATAGTGGGCCAATTCCAAAACCTCTCTGCAATGTTCATATGGAGTGAGGGTATATGACACAGTTGAAGGTGATTCGTCCGACAGATGATGTAATATGTCTAATCCTTAAAGCTCTCTCTTCGGGATATAGCCTAACTGCACCCAGTAATAAGCCGGCCCCGTGGTGTAGGGGTAGCGTGCCTACCTCTCACCCGGAGGCCCCGGGTTCGATTCCCGGCCAGGTCAGGGATTTTTACCTGGACCTGAAGGCTGGTTCGAGGTCCACTCAGCCTACGTGATTAGAATTGAGGAGCTATCTGACGATGAGATAGCAGCCCCGGTCTAGAAAGCCAAGAATAACGGCCGAGAGGATTCGTCGTGCTGACCACACGACACCTCGCAAACTGCATGCCTTCGAGCTGAGCAGCGGTCGCTTGGTAGATCAAGGCCCTTCAAGGGCTGTAGTGCCATGGGGTTTGGTTTGGTTTGGCATCCAGTAATTCTTGTATTAACGAACTAATTCATTAGAACATTTGTGATTTGCGGTCATGTATGTAATACTCGGCAATGCGCATAGTTTTACTTATCACGGAGTACGACTTATCATAATTCTCCCAAACTAGACTCTTCTCAACTTGAGTGAGAAGCAGTCAGTGTGTTGTACATATTCGCGTCTCCACTACGTACAGGAACGATATTGGTCCGTGCTAAAAAGAAAATACGGAACAGAGACTGCGGTCGACTCTGACGGATGCAAACCTGGAACATATTTTAAGGTTCCCTCTCAGCGAGACAGTGGTTTCTTTAGATTTAGAAACTACAGGTACATCAGACAGAATAACTAAACAACCCCCAATCAGTCAGAAAACCGTTCATGAAACTACGGATACTAACAGGAATAGCTGTACAGATTTGTTTGACACGTTCGGGTCATCTATTTTATTGATACCCCGTGCTATTCCTTATACCAAACCTATGTGTTCGCTATTCACTATTACGTGTTTCTGTGATAATGGTTTTATTTAAATTGAGATGTGTATTAAGTTAAATACACCAGTCCTAGAGCCAAGAGCAATTAACCATACGTGGTTAGAATCACCGCCCAACTGGGAATTGACCCGGGCCCCCTGAATCTAAGGCCCCTACGCTGACCATTCAGTCAAGGAACTGGACTTACGACAGTAGTGTATAAACTGTAAAAATACATTTTTAATAAAGTTCTAGCCGGTAAGCTGCTTCTATCCGGCAACAACATAGAGACCTTCATAGGCAACATTCTCCTTTTGTTCCAAGCTCGGCCTCTTGGTTGTCATATCCCAGATTTCTAAATTAGACTTTCAGGCACGGTATTAAGTCAAATCTCAATATCGACCTCCTTATGGAAAATTACTAGAGAAATTTAATTTAAAATATCCTTCCCTTTATTTTTAACTGAAATCCATAGTTCTGGCTCTGTAATTTGTTTATTTTTGAATAAAATAGACGATGTCACAGTGGTTATCGATTTGAATATTCAGTAATTAACGTCCAGGCATCACTTGTTTTCTGCCTCATAGCACTCATTTGATATCTCATCTTCACTATCTGTTGAAGGTAATAAAGTGTGATCCAATTCAAACATCGGCAATCTGGCAGAGATAATTGCTTCGCTTCAGGTCTCAATGTTCTAAATTAAGGAGACAACCCTACATATAGGTCACGTTGTTAGAGTGCTGGTGAACTTCAAGCATGCTGTCACTGAGAATGTATAGTACTGACATGGACCTTGTTGTCAGGAAACCCTAGAAACAGAACTCAGCCTGCACGTGACTAGTTTTATTAAGTTCCTAATTTTACTAACGTTCGGTGGCTATCTTTAGTTCCTTCATGGTCACCTGCTAAATGAGAGGACAGTCTCCATAGTTTCAAGGCACCGTTCTTCATTCCTAGCGCAATAAGTATTCCGTTTAGCTCACAATTAATTTATTCGTAACTCAAAGGTAGACTTAATCACGTTGTACATTCTACATGCTACCCAACTCTCATAGAACCAATATCATAATTAGAGCCCGGATTTTTATGCATTAATAGGTTAGAATTCAAACTTACTGAAGCGAGTAGCAACTCTAGTCTACCTTCACAACGATTACGCTATGGGGTTTGCATAAACATGAGGGGTACGACCCATTAGAACCCCTGTGATTTATGTTACTCCTGCTACATTATGGAGGAGCGGGTGGCCGACACTTCCTACTAACCAAATTAGTTTGCGATCTAACCTGTTACTGCATACAAATCCGGGCTTTACTCATAATCAAGCCTCGCAAGAGTGAAATGTTGTTGTTGCCACTTAATGTGAAGAGGTTGAGACATCGTGATCATTGTGTGTGTGTGTGTGTGTGTGTGTGTGTGTGTGTGTGTGTGTGTGTGTGTGTGTGTGTGTGTGTGTGTGTGTGTGTGTGTGTTTTCTAAATCGGATATTACTGTACTTTGTTTGAAATGAGGGAAACTAACGAAAAAATACTGTATATGAGGGACTCGAAAACAATCTGAAATGCAATTAAAACAAATAATCCCCAAAACGGCGGGGAAATAGATAGGTGTTCCCTTCTTGTCTATAAATGATAATACCGATCGTATAAGTACTCCTGCATGGACACAAAATATTAAAGAGCTCTTCCACTCCGTTAACAAGATCTACAATTCATGTACTTCAGAACGAAAAAGGCGTTTCATCATTGGAAGTTCAAGGGATTAACATTTCATCATGAGCCTCACTTCTTGCATTGATATACAATACCACCACAATAGAGAAGAAAGAGATGATGCAATCAGGTTAAGCAAATTTCAGAATGGTCAGTTTTTTTAATGGAAGACACACAATGTAATGATGTTCGTTAGAACTGACTGTGCTTAAGGTTACGTGTTCGATTCTTGACACAGTCAGTTGGCATTTGAGAGACTTGTCAGTAGATTTACTAGCATGCTAACGGTCTCCAATCCTCTGGTGTCTAAGATAGCCAAAGGATAGCCTTGCACAGCCAAAGGAGCTAAATACCAAAATTGTGATTTTTCAGAAATCAATTAAACATGTGTAATGTTGCAATATATTCATTTTAATAATGAAAAAATGCACACAATTCGACGCAAGCTTTATTGATTTCGTTTGTCCTGTCATTTCATCAACCATAGCCATCATTACATATTTTTTAAATTGAGAAGCTAAGTCCACGCCGATTTCAAATTCAAGCTAAAATATGCATGAAAACTGTATTACTATTCGTCTTGATCAATATATGGCAGCATTTTCTTTAATTCATTAATTTTTTAGCAGACCAACTCTTGCAGGAATAATTTTAATTTTCATCCTGACGATTAATTTCGATGTCTTGATAAACAGTGATGGTGCTTCTTCACTAGCAATTTTCCTACCATTTTTAGGAGCTTGTGTGGTCTCTACGGTCTCGCTTCTTCTGCGGCAGCACCAACTTGGTTCAGAACTTGATTATTTGTTGATGTCTTCCGACGTCGTTCAGTTAAGTCAAACTCACGATTTGCAGAAAAAAATATGGCTCACATTCAAAAATTTGTGTTCGATCTCGTCAAGTAAACCTACGGCAGTCAGATGCAGGTAGAGAAATAACATAAGATTTTTAAATTGATGATAGCAGTTGTAGCTAATGTGATGCGTTAACTGCACGCAGAAAACCAGAAACTATTTGGTTGCATCCACGTGCTGACTTCACATTCATGCCACGCACATCACAGAATCAGCAGTGTCTTCAATGTGGATACAAACAAGTATAGACACTGAGTTGCCTGTAGTAAAACATGATGTTGTATGTGAATCTAAGTATCTGTAAAATCTTCCTCAGATCCCTGCTTAACCCTGCAATACCCACGTCAAAATAGAGAACTTGAGTTACCACGTGGGGTGTTGACAGACCCCCATACTCTCCTGGTATTTAAGAACTCTAAAATGAAACGTAGACTTGTGCAAATATATATTATTAATATCACTTACATTCTACTACAAAATTTAAGAAATGCAATTATCACCCCACAATACAACATAACATAGTTCAGAAAAATACACATTCATTCGCTGTCACTTTCCATCTCATGGCTGGCTTTCAAACAATCATCACATACTGTTATCACGTGCTTCAGGCACATTTTTCTGTAACATTTGCAACAATATGTCTTGGTTTTTACATCTTTCATTCTTGGGCAAACAGTGCATCTTGATTTAGAAACAATTTCTTTTGTTAAAGCGATCCCAGCGTCTGTTACCACGATTGCCAATGCACTTTGAACACGTCAACAGTGGACAATGGCAAGTCAAGGACTGTTGAGTCACGCTATTTCAGGAAGCTACCTAGAGTCACAGCTCTACTGCCAACTTTTGAACGGTAATACACAAACGTTAGTAAGCGTGGGGGGGGGGGGGGGGGTGAGACCCACACGTGGTCACTGCAGGGTTAAGTATTGTGTGTCACTAGAAGCAAGAGTGCTAGAAACTGCATCATAGCTTAGAAATCTCTCTTAACTTCCTGTGATGCAATGCCAATTCACATGTTGCTCTGTTCACGTCTGTTTTCAGGCCTCTGACTCATAATTTCGAGTAGGCTATATCACATAATTCTCAGACCAGCTCTGTTTCCCAAAGGTCAGGTTTCGAAAATCTCTTCAGAAAACCTAGCTTATATGTGCTATGTATCTCAGAATATTTCCTTGTCAAGGCTTCATAAAGTCGATTCATACAGTCAGAACTGCAAATATGATAATCTTAGGATATTTATGTCTGGAATAGTGACTTGGTTCTGATGGTATAGACTGAATGTCTTTTCACTTTATTCCTGTCTTGAGCAATAAAATTGAATTTATTACTCAACTTCTTTTATCTTCAGCCATTCAATCAATCATAATTTACCTACATTTAAGACTGTTGCCCAGGTGGCAGATTCCCTAGCAATTGTTTTCCTAGTTTTTTCTTAAATAATTTCATAGAACTTCGAAATGTATCGAACATTTCTCTTGTTGAATTGTTCCATTCTATAATTCCTCGTCCTATAAATTAATATTTGCTCCAATTTGTCCTCTTAAATTCCAACTTTATCCTCATATTATAATGTTTCGTACATTTAAAAGTCCTACTCAAACGTATTCGTCTACTAATGTCACCCTACACCATCTCTTCACTGACAGCTCGGAACATACTACTTAGTCGAGCAGCTCGTCTCCTTATTCCAAGTCTTCCCAGACAAATTTGCAACATTTTCATGACACTACTGTCTTGTTGGAGATCACCCGTAACAAATCGTGCTGATTTCCTTTGGATCTTTACAGTTCTCGTATCAAGTAATCCTGGTGTGGATACCACACACTGGAAGCATAGCTCTAATTTAGGTCTTACCAGAAACACTTATACGCCCTCTCCTTTATATCCTTGCTATAACCGCTAAATATCTTCGTAGCCGTGTGAAGAAATCTGCATTCCTTATTTGAAACCTCGTTAACCCTCTACTACATGAATTATTTTTAGTTTTCCTTTGATGAAGAAAATTTTAAGCTTTAATGTACAACACACGTTGAGCGTTTTAGATGTACCAGCAATTCTTAACTGGGCTAATAGCTTAATATTTGTATGTGATGTGGATTGCAATAGTTGAATATATATACGATTTTCCACGATTTTACGTTAAGCTTTTAACATTCAAAGACCGAACATTACTGCCTACTGGCCATGGGTACGTACTGCAAGGCGCAATTGTAGGTCGGTAATGTCATCGAGGTTAAGCCAGAGGTACTCCTGAAGCCTGTGGTAATGTGATGGGTAAAATAAACGGTGGTTGGTACGCGTGGATGTTGATGGGGTGGAAGGAGTAGGTACCTTTGGTTATAGGGCTGTTTTGGCTTATGTTATGTAAAGAAAAGGCATCACTGGGATATGTGTTTGACTGTGCAGTTGAAGGTGTGCCGTAAAACTACCTCTGTCTACAATATTTATCCATTTGTACAGGTGAAAATTTATTTGTTGCCTAACGGCCTAACGGCAACATTATTCAGTAGAGGGTTAATATGATTACCCTAACGAAGATCTTTCCTCATATTGACCCCATGGGGTACTTTCACTCCATCTACACAGTAATTACAACTGAGAGGACTTTTCCTCTGGATGAAACTACTGTGACTTCATGTACAGTATGGCCAACGAGTGCTTATTCTGATTGGCTCCGCCATGTTTTAGTCAAATGTCCCGTCAGCTGATTTAAACGTATGTATTCCGCACAGGGTAAGATCACTCTTTATGCAATTTCAGCGAAGTATAGACTACCTGTTTTAACTTTAATACAACCGAAAATATGTTTTGAAGAAAATTACGCCAGGCTGTTATGCTTACGGATGCAGAAACAGATGAGAAAAAGCTTTTAAAATGAAATTGGGCAACTGCTTGCTTTCAGCTCTGAAAGTAGCACGTTATAAGACGCTCCCAGCAACGATTAGAGTTGTCTCCTGCATTGTAATGGTAACAATAATACCTTAATGGGTTAGTAATTTTATGGCGGTCAAGGTAGCAAATGTCAGATTTCTCCGTTAATATTCTCCGTATCAAAAACCTGTACATACCGAATACAATTTCCGATCTTTTACATTTCGTGTGATTTTACGATTTTCACGATTATATTTTTTACAAATTTCCAAATATCCCAGAAAATATATGCTTTATCTAAAACCTGTACATAACAAAAGTTACAGGAAAGGCCACTCCCGATAATTTATTGTAAGTCTCGTTCATTTTCACCGTAAGAGATAATATTATTAGTACATTTTCGAATTCAAACGTTTATGGCAATTCATCTCTTAATGGATGTGGTTATAAGTGCCGCCTAGCATCAAGTTGAGTTTCCACACACTTTTCACACTCCGTGGCTGAATAGTCAGTGTACTGCCCTTCGTTTCAGGGTGACCCGGGTTCGATTCCCGACCGGGTGGGGTATTTTAATGGCGCGGTTCTTGGGGAGTGGGTGCTTGTGTCTCTCCCAACACTGTCCTGTTCATATTCAGACAACATACCACACTACAAATCACTACAGAAACGCGCAATAGTGATTACACCCCTATACATTGGATTTGCGTCGGGAAGAGCATCCAGCCATTAAACAGGGCCAAATCCACATGTGTTACGCAGTTCCCACCCACAACCCCACAGTTGTGGGAAGAGCGGTAGAAGAAAAGGTAATGATAACTGTAATAGCAATTAGCAAAACCGATAGTAGCAAATAGAATGTTTAAAATACAGCGGATATCTACCAGTAGCCTACTAACCGAATTGGGGCACAGAATTAATCACACATCACGGATGGTCGGTAATCGAGTCCTGAATACAAGTATTCCGGGACCAGGATAACTGCTTGTTTTCATCGGGCAACAAGTAGTATTTTCTCAAACTAGAGGTCTATTTTATACCGATACTAATATTCAGTTCCTCATTGCGGGGATCTTCTTCTATTTTTTTTTGCTAGTTGCTTTACGTCGCACCGACGCAGGTAGGTCTTATGGCGACGATGGGACAGGGAAGGGCTAGGAGTGGGAAGTAAGCGGCCGTGGCCTTAATTAAGGTACAGCCCCAGCATCTCCCGAGTACTGGATACTGGCCGCACTTAAGCGACTGCAGCTATCGAGCTCGGTATTGCGGGGATCAAACCGTAGCTATCATTAAGGAGCACTATACACTACAACCCGGGGACCATGGCAGTTGCTTGTTTTCACCACTAAATAGTAGCATGTTCTCGTTATTATTTCTCTTAATACGACGAGTGAAATTGTATAGCATATTATGTTAACATAAATATGGAGCTAGGTAATACAGTTTTGTCTACCCATCTGTTAACCAATCATATTATTTTCTATCTTCTGCGTGGGTTAAGAATATATATGAGGAAAGATCTTCATTGGGGTAGTCATATTAACGAGGTTTCAAATGAAGAATGCCGATTTATTCACACGGTTACGAAGGTATATAGGGAGAATATAAAGGAGAGGGCGTATAAGCAGTCATTTACACCTTCATAATAATTATTTATAACTTCTACCTGAAGTATAGAAGTAACTAAAAAAAGTGCATTTCTCTGTATAGTTTGATGATACTGCGTTGTATATTCCGATATGTAAAACTATGTAACCTAGAATGTAATAATGTTGTTTGAAATTTATATGTAGGCTAACTTTACAGTCATCACATACATTATTCAAGACAATGACTATACTATTTTATGCCACATGTATTATAACATAAATGTTATTATAGGCTTAGCTACCTACACAGAACTTCTAACCTCTTCAATAATTGTGACTTGTAGGCCTATACCACGCATAAATCTAAATTTTGAAGTCTTAGGTCAGGTAGTCAGACTCTGAATATAACAAATACTGATAGGTCTATATACACACAGCATAAGCAAAATAAATAATATCTTAAAACATTGAACTAGTCTATTCTTTACTGAAACAATAATAATATCACTCTCCTTCATCTATCAGCTGATTGAGTACTTGGCTAAAACATGGTGGCTGGACTGGACTTCGCCACACTGTACATATAGTCACTTGTAAGTGAAACTTACAACCTGACTTGTAATCCCGTTTATCTGCTGTCCATCTCTCAACATTGTCAAGGTCTTTTTGCAGTCACTCACAACCTTGTAACTGATTTACTGCTCTATATAGTATGACATCATCTGCAAAAAGCCTTACAGGTATTTGTGGTTTCAGTTTCCCATTTTCACACCAGGCAAATGTACCTTAACTAAGGCCACGGCCGCTTCCTTCCCACTCCTAGCCCTTCCCTATCTATCTGTGTCGGTGCGACGTAAAGCAACTAGTCAACTCAGTTCTTTACTCGCACAATGTTTATACACAAGAAAACATGAACGTTCGATAATACTGCCTGGCGTGATTTCCCTCTTAAAGTCTACAGAATCAAGTAATGCTTCATGTACTCTAATTATCTAATCTGTTCAACAGCTAAAGAAAGCAAAGTAAGACCAGACAACATTTTACGTTAGAAATGTAATAACCTCTGTCAAATGTTATTTCACAAGACTACACTTGCATAAATAAATACATATTCATTAATAATATTTTAGACTAAATAATAATGTATTTAATACATGTTCTGTAATTATACCGTATTTGAACTTGCCTTCTTAGGTGGATGCAGTTTCTCTCGGATCACATTTCCGGATTCAGTTACATGATTTACTACTCACGCGCTTCTTATGCATTCAAATCTTAGTAGATCCTTTCTTTCCTGTTTCACCACCGAATGTAATGGACTCCTCCACTATTTACGCTAAACATTCAGTAAAACTAGAAAAGTAACTTACACTCTGGAATGTTTTCAAACTGGACCCTCGCTTTGGCCGTAAGCGCCCGCGGCGAGGTTCAGTAAGGCGCTTGCCTGTTAGAAAAATGTTAAAAATTTTGTCTTCATGATAGAATGTAAAGGAACATCAAGCAACCAATATCTAAAGATATCGTAGCTTAGTACAAGCCTTTTTATGGCCTATTTATTCAAAGAGCTCAAGTCCCTTCACCCTTCACTGCCGCCCTGACTATGAGCAGTCATTTACACTTTCATAACAATTACATACAACTTCTACCTCAAGTCAGATTCGTTTATAAAATACAAATTCCTTTTTATTTGTTAACTTTCATAGCCTCAAATACAAAGTTACGTTACTCTGGTGACCTCAATGGTATTGAAACTATTTGAACTAATTTACTGCACAATAACTATAAAAATAATTCAGCACAAAACAATTATAATAATATTTAGGCTATACTTTCATTAATTTGTTGTAATAAGGACATTATAATTTTAATAGGTTTCCGCACACAAAATTCGGTAAGTGGTACCTGACTTGCGAGTTGGCTGTGCGGTTAGGAGCGCGCAGCTGTGAGCTCGCATCCGGGGGATAGTGGGTTCGAACCCCACTGTCGGCAGCCCTGAAGATGGTTTTCCGTGGTTTCTCATTTTCACACCAGGCAAATGTTGGTGTTGTACCTTAAGGCCATGGTCGCTTCCTTCCCATGCCCAGGCCTTTCCAGTCCCATCGTCGCCATAAGACCTATCTGTGTCGGTGCGACGTAAAGCAAAATAGGAAAAAAAAAAGTACCTGACTTTTACTAACAACAAGCAGAAAAACTGCACACGTATTGCGCGTAAGTGTTACCGTAATGCGGAAGTATAATTATTACATCAACTTTAAGGTTTTTATCAAATAATAGTAGCTAATGACCTAATGGAGTTCTTTCGAACTGACGCCTGACGGCTACCTGAGCGTCTATGAGGATGGGACCCTACCTATGATGAATTCCATTGTTCAAGACGACACACACACACACACACACACTGAGAGAGAGAGAGAGAGAGAGAGAAGAATGAATCACTTGAGGTTTTCCGCTGTGGGTGGGGGCGTTAGAATAACACCCACGCTATCTCCTGCCTGTTGTAAGAGGCGACTAAAAGGGGCCTCAGGGTCTCTGAACTTTGGACCATGGGTTGGCGACCACGGAGCCCTCACTCGAGTTCTGGCATTGCTTCCACTTATTTGTGCCAGGCTCCTCAATTTAATCTATTTTATCCGACCTCCCTTAGTCAACTCTTGTTCTTTTCAGACCCTGACGGTATTACGCATAAAGGCCTAGGGAGCCTTTCATTTTCATGCCCTTCGTGGCCCTTGTCTTCCTTTAGCTGATACCTTCATTTTTCGAAGTGTCGGACCCCTTCCATTTTTTCTCTCTGATTAGTGTTATGAATATGGTATGAAAATCAGCCTTTCGAAGACTAAATTGTCAGTAGGTAAGAAATTCAACAGAATCGAATGTCAGATTGGTGATACAAAGCTAGAACAGGTCGATAATTTCAAGTATTTAGGTTGTGTGTTCTCCCAGGATGGTAATATAGTGAGATTGAATCAAGGTGTTGTAAAGCTAATGCAGTGAGCTCGCAGTTTCGATCAACAGTATTCTGTAAGAAGGAAGTGAGCTCCCAGACGAAACTCTTTACATCGGTCTGTTATTAGACCAACTTTGCTTTACGGGAGCGAAAGCTGGGTGGACTCAGGATATCTTATTCATAAGTTAGAAGTAACAGACATGAAAGTAGCAAGAATGATTGCTGGTACAAACAGGTGGGAACAATGGCAGGAAGGTACTGGGAATGAGGAGATAAAGGCTAATTTAGGAATGAACTCGATGGATGAAGCTGTATGCATAAACCGGCTTCGGTAGTGGGGTCATGTGAAGCGAATGGAGGAGGATAGGTTACCTAGGAGAATAATGGACTCTGCTATGGAGGGTAAGAGGAGTAGAGGTAGACCAAGACGACGATGGTTAGACTTGGTTTCTAACGATTTAAATATAAGAGGTATAAAACTAAATGAGGCCGCAACACTAGTTGCAAATCGAGGATTGTGGCGACGTTTAGTAAATTCACTGAGGCTTGCAGACTGAACGCTGAAAGGCATAACAGTCTATAATGATAATGTATGTATGTTGGTGTTATATAGAGGATAGTTGCCCAGTTGTATTTCCTCTGAAAACAATAATCACCACCACCACCATTTGAGGTTAAAACGCGACCCGGACGGGAATCAAACCACGGACCCACTAGACCAAAGGCCAGCACACTAACCATTTATCCATGGAGCTGGATTTTATCCAAATGCAACTGATAATTATTATGCAAGTGTTTAATTTATAACGTTCGTTACGTTTCCAAAATTATATATGAGAAGGGCGCCTAGCGACGCTCCTTAACGTCCAATGCCCGGAGCAACCGGCTCGCTCACTCCGCGGTCCCGACGGTCCTGCTTTGAGTCGTCAGTCAGCTGACATGAGTAATGTACAGTACGAAGCTCTTAGAACTGTCGAGTGGTTAGGACATACAACCAGTGGCATCTCTCTGTGGCATTTAGAACTAACTTACTTGGAGTATATTATTTGGAACTTGACTCTATTAGCTGTGAATTGCCATTGGTACATAGAATGTTTAGACGTACTGGCCTTCGGTTCAGAAGAATCCCGGTTCAATTTCCGACTGGGTCTGGGATTTAAACTGTGTTAGGTTATTTCCTCTAGCTTGAGGCTGGGTGTTGGTGTCTGTCATAATACACATCTTAATCCACACACAAAACGCATTAGTGAATATACCCCTCCTAATTGGGTTGGCCTAAGGAAAGGCATCCGGCTGTCAAACTGGGCTAAATACGTACAAAGTACCGACCGCAGATGATTGATAAAAGGTCAGGAAGAAGAATTTGATGGGTTTTACGTCCCATTCACTACATTTCCGGTTTTCAGAGACGCCGAGGTGGCAGAATTGTGTCCCGCGGGAATTAATTTACTTGACGGTAAATCTACCAACACGAAGCTTGACGAATTTGAACACCTTCAAATACCACCGGACTGAGTCGAACTCGTACCCTCCAACTTAGGAACAGAAGGCGTACACAGGGGGACTTCAAGCAGATGAGTCACGGATACTTTTCATACTCATAGTATGCAAAGGTGACTCTCGAATACGAATGTCCCAAAACTATTGTGCGAGATACTCAGACATTCTTGAGAAAATCTATTCTGGCAAATTTCAAGTGACTTTTGTCAACTAAACGTTAACGTAGTGACAAGTGAGTGCGTGGCTCAGTGGATACCCCATGTGAGCCACTAATGTATATCTACCTCTCAGTCCCATTTCCTGATACAGGATTGGAGATGAGGAGAGATGAAATTATGACATGCTTTTATGGCCGGACGAATGACGGTGAATTGAATGATGGTGAAACAAATTGGGTAAGGAGGTCAAAACAAATTGGCTTTGCCCGGCATTTGAAGGGAAGTGAAAATGGGAAACCACAGAAAACCATTCTCAGGACAGCCGACAATGAGATTCGAACCCACTCGTCTCCCGAATGCAAAGTTTGACTCCATAGCCATTGCGCGGTAACACGCGCAGCATCTCAGTTCGGTCAGTTCGACCGAGTCAGGAATGGAATGAATGAAGCCCCCATCTAGCGGCGAGGATAGGAAATGTGCCGGCTGCCGAAGCCTGTCGCACTCCTCTGGGGCAATGATAAATGACTT
Source organism: Anabrus simplex (assembly GCF_040414725.1). Taxonomy (NCBI): domain Eukaryota; kingdom Metazoa; phylum Arthropoda; class Insecta; order Orthoptera; family Tettigoniidae; genus Anabrus; species Anabrus simplex. The sequence continues at coordinate 254,854,643 of NC_090265.1, read as the reverse complement.
ATAGATGAAATGAAATGAAATGTTAATGGAAAGTGTTGCTGGAATGAAATATGATAGGGAAACCGGAGTACCCGGAGAAAAACCTGTCACGCCTCCACTTTGTCCAGCACAAATCTCACATGGAGTGACCGGGATTTGAACCACGGAACCCAGTGGTGAGAGGCCGGCGCGCTGCCGCCTGAGCCACGGAGGCTATTATTATTATTATTATAATTATAATTATAATAATAATAATAATAATAATAATTATTATTATTATTATTATTATTATTATTATTATTATTATTATTATTATTATTCCTGGCCGTTTCCCAGTTCATTGGGGTCGGCACTTGAGATGTATTTGGTTAAGTTTTACGGCCGGATGCTCTTTCTGACGCCAACCCTGTGAGAAGGGATGCATTCACTATTGCGCATTTCTGTGATGATGAATAGTGTCACGTTTTGTGTATAGATGAAGAGACGCGTATTAAAACAAACATAAACACTCGGTCTCCGACTCAGAATAATTAACATACACAGTTAAAATTGTTGTTGTTGTTGTTGTTGTTCAATAGCTCGGACAGCTGCACAATCGACAGCCTATCAACATGGACCATCCGCTGTCATTATTCAAGTGACACATACTCGATACAGGAAAGAGTGACTGCACACACGACTTAACTTCCATACCTTTCATTGCTCACACCCAAATCCACGCACAGTAACGAACAGTGCCTCTCACTGGCCTGGATCCTGCAAAACGAGGTCTCCGCTGTGTGGTCATGGTCAGCTGTTGCTGGTGCAAAGGACAATTCTGGAAATTTACTATTTCACGCTACAAATGGAATAACTTCGTTTACTGAATTCTTTCCTACTGACTATTACCTCTCACCATAACTCTTCCAGAGCGAAATTCCACGCCGATTAGAAGTTCTGTTTACAGTGGACAGTTATGGGCTGGAGCATATTTGTTACTTTCCAATTTCTGTCTTTGACAATTCAGCATCAGACCCGACGAACACCCCACTCCGTGTCAGTATGGCTGTCCTAGGTTTAGAAGAGAGTGACTTCCTGTTCAGCTCTAGGTAGCTTCCTTGAGGTATGCCATTAGATTCCGACGTGACGAGATAGACAAACAATAAGATTACTCCAGTGATATGATGCGCCTCCTGATAGCTATTTAATTACTTCTGTCGCAAGAGACGCTGTGTTCTTACCTTGAAAGTCAAGCGATTTAAAATTCACAGCTGCAGGTAACGTCATTTCAGATGCACGTTCTCGGAGGAGATACAACACAGTCACGAGTCCTTTCAGATGATTGAAACTCCATAACAAACGCTCTTCCCTCATCGCTTTCAGGTTTCCTTTAATTTGTTGTTGTTGTACTTGATTTTCGGTTTTGTTGGACAGTACAGTCGGCCCCCATTTGTGCTTTTACGATAACTTTGCTGTAGTTCATCTTTCTGAAAAAACTACTTAGCGCTGTGTGGGTCACCAGTCCATAGACTGCTTTTGTCACCCTATTCTGTCTAAAATTTTTCATTTCTAGATAAGTATTACTTATTTCACCCACACTAATGTGTTTGTGATATTCATGCATTGGTCTACTCCTATCGTTCTTACCCACTACACTTCTCTCAACAATGAACTGAAAAAATCCTGGGTGTGTTCAAGACGTGTCCTATCAAACGTCTTTTTGTAGATTTTGAAAAATTGTTCTTCTTTCACCAAATTGATTCACTTCAATTTAATTACTTACTGGGATATGGTACAGTATATTAACGTCAAATGAACTTAGAGCGTATAACTAAAGACACCATGCTCGGGTCGGGCTCAAATCGACAGAACGCGTCGGACAGTTCTACAGTCCTGTCTCTGAGCAACGCGTATGGGAATACAAAGCAATGAAATGAAATGAAATAGAGTACGGCTTTTAGTGCCGGGAGTGTCCGAGGACATGTTCGGCTCGCCAATTGCAGGTCTTTTGATTTGACACCCGTAGACGACCTGCGCGTCGTGAAGAGGACGAAATGATGATGAAGACGACACATGCACCCAGCCCTCGTGTCAGCGAAATTAACCAATGATGGTTAAAATTCCAGACCCTGCAGGAAGTCGAACCCAGGGCTTCTGTGACCGAAGGCCAGCTCGCTAACCATTTAGCCGTGGAATGCAAAGCTATCAATTCTATGAAGGGATTCACTGGAAGCTATATTTTCTTCTTTGATTTGCTGAAATTCTAGATTTATAGTCGGTCAACGCATTAAAAAAACAGGAAGTTCGTAATTTACGTGACTGCACAATATATCACGACCATAGCCACGGGCCCTCAATTTTATATGCAACTTCATTTTAGTATGAGTCTCAACAAGAAACTTAGATTTAAAAGCATTCTGTGTAATCTGAAATTCAGCCTACTTCTCATGTCTAGAATACTGTAATGCTGTATGTTCTCCATCCTTTATTACGGACCTTGAATGAGGACACATTTAAGGTGTGCTATTACCATCGTGTGCTTCATATACTGTACCGTGTGTATATCTAGCCTCAAATGATGTTTTACTATGGAGGTTGAATAAAGGAATGGTGACCGAACATGAAGAAACAGAAGATGCAATGTTTGGACAAATAATACGGAACAAAAAGTACCAAGTCCATCAGATCATCAACGAAAGGAATCATGGAAGTAAGAAGGGAACCAGCAATAAGACTCACTTCATGGCTGAAACAAATTTGATAATAGATTGTCATGATATCAGCAAGCTATTCAAAACAGGTTCTAGTAAAGTGTATGGAACTGGACAATCACAAACGTGCACTGAAGAAGGATAAGAAGAATAAGAAGGCTATTGTTTTTACTTCCCACTAACCATTTCTATGGTGTTCTAAGACGACCAGGTGTCGGTAAATCTATCAATATACCCCCTGTGGGTGGGAGACGCAGACAGACTACACCCACGGTATCCCCTGCTTGTCGTAAGAGGTGACTAATAGAGGTGATCAAGGGAAGATGACATTAGAAGCATGAGATCACTTCTTATTAGCACCATTATGTGCGGAACACCGTGGGTCTACGTTACATAGGAACAGTACCGTTATGTGAGGAACACTACGGGTCTGGGCGTTGCTTGTGATTCGTATTATCGTGTACATTCCACCGATCGGTTCCACAGTGTTCAGAAAGGGTCTGCGTTACGTATGAATAGTAGTATCACACCATGGGTCTACGTTGCTTGTGATAAGTGCTACTATACCACTATGTGAGAAAAACCATGGATTTGGTTGGCACCCGTGATTAGTACCACACCATGGGCTTGTGTTCCCTGTGGGCGTTACGATAATGTGTGATACACCGTGGGTCTACATTGCCTATGATTAGTATCATTATGTGAGCAACATCATGAGTATACGTGGCCTGTAATTAGTTCCACTAAGTGAAGAACACCACGGGAATACCTACGCCCGTGTTTAGTCCCACTATGTGCGAAACAGCATAGGTTTTTGTTACCTGTGAGTGGTGCAATTGTGTGTGACATACCATGGGTCTACGTTACCTGTGATTAGTACCACTACAGGAGGAACACCATAGTTCTGCTTTACCAGTGATTAGTACCATTATGACGGGCCGGTGACCTGGATTTTAGACCCCCTTTAAGTATCATCCCAGTAATTAAGGTATTGTGAATTGCATCCACTGACTGTTTTTGTTTCACGATCATTTTTTCATCATCGTTCGTTTTAGATTCTAGTCAATGGATACATTTTAAAGTTTTTATTTTCATTTCGTTCACCTCGAACCATTGGGGGCCGATGACCTGTCTGTTAGGCCCCTTTAAACAATCAGCAGCAACAGCAGCAGCAGCAGCATGTCCGGCTCCATGGCTAAATGGTTAGCGCGCTAGCCTTTGGCCCAGCGGGTCCCAGGTTCGATTCCCGGCTCGGGGGCTGGGTGTGTGTACCGTACCGCGTTCATCATTAAAATCCATCATAGGGAGGGCCCAATCATCATAGACGCGCAGGTCGCCTATACGGTGTCAATTCGAAAAACCTTCATCATCATCAAATCTATCGATACGAGGTTGACACTATCAAATACCACCAGACTAAGGTAGGATCGAACCCACAAACTTAAGCTCTACCGTCTGCGTCACTCAGCTTGGCTTACGTTACGAAGGTGAGAAGCAGCGCTAGGGCAATTTGTAGCGAATGTTACCAATGAAATTTGTTCCAAAACATAAAAATGGAACTTTTTATCGGCGTAGTGTAGATAAACCTCCGTGTATTTAGTAGACAAGAAATCTCTATGATAAGGTAGTACTTCCTTTTAGTTGTGCTTGTGCTTGGCAACTTAGGAATTCAGCCATCACTTTGTGTCAGGAAATGTATTAAGACATGACAAGACGGAAAAAGAGAAATATCAAATTAATGCTGAGAGTGAGTAGGCTACGCAGTACGAGTCCTGGAGCTATAAGTTTACACATTCGAGAGATGATGAATTCCAGTCCCATCATTGGCAAGTCTGAACGTGGTTTCCCATTTTCTCATCAGCCAAATGCTGGGGCATTGCGGAAATGAACGAACCGATGTTTTTTAAGCTAAAGTCGATTCGACAAGACAAGAATATAATAAGACATTATAATTTCCCATTGTCCCTGTGTAAGCAAAAACTAAGACTTCTACAAACGTCTCTGGAACAGATTGTACATTTCGTCTTCAAAGGCTTCCTCCACAGAACTGTTCTTTCCAGAGGTCAGTTGAGAAGAGCACTCCCTTCGTACATCCTAACACAATTCCTATCCAACTAAGGAAAATTCCTTCAACAGCTTCATAGAATCAGTAAATCCACATCACTCATACAGTAGGTCCATATGAAGAAGAAACTCAGACAGCAGTTCATCTTCTCAATCAATGCGAACAGCTAGTCGTAACCTAACTGTCGTATTCTGATTTTTAGCAACTAGCAACAATAAAGGTGATAAAATACCAGAGAAAAGGGTAAAGTACTCCAGTTGACACTTGATAGATTGTTGCACACAACACATAATATCAGGCTGATTGGAGATTCCTAAGTCCGCCGTATTGAAGGTGCAATGATGACTTAATTCTATCGGACAGTGAGATATCGTAGAAGACGAACAGCGGAATTAAGAACTACGTATCAGAGATTCATAATCGGTTACTGTCATAAATGATTGCCATCTTCTGTGATTAACCGTGATTGATGGACCGATCAATCACAGAGATAAGATGTGAGAAACTTATTCTTATCTAATTTCTTAATTTTATTTTTTTTAAATAATCATTTATGATAAGTACGGATGTTGCAGCACACAAATCGTTGTTAATATAATTCAATGAACTAATGTCCGGCTCCTTGGCTTTATGGCCAGCGTAGTGCTGTTCAGTTCAAAGTGACCCGAGTTAGATTCCCGGCCGGGTCGAGGACGTTAACCTTAAATGGTTAATTCCATTGGTTCGGGGACAATACTATCCTCCACTACAATAATACGCAGTATCGTACGCAGGTCAGATGCCACCCACCCGAAATAACAACACGAAATTTGATTTGAATGAATTAATAGTTCTTCGTAGAAGTCCATGAAAGTCCTTGCTGCAGCGGAAGGTAACAGCTTCCTTTATTCATAACCTCGGCATTGACCTCAGAACCATGTACCTCTCCAGAAATGGAAATCTAATTTACAAATGTTTCGTCTTCTTGAGAGAGAATCGAACCTATGTGCTTCCATGTGAATGGAGCACGCGTTCATTACAGACTCTTATGACTTTCAGCGTTCACTTGCAAGCCGCTGTGAATTAAGTGAGCCTCTCAGCAATCCTCTGTTCGCAACGAGCTCTTTGACCTCGTTTAGCTCCACACCTATCATTAAATAATTAAAACTGAGCCTCTTACTCTCCATCGACGAGTCCACTATTCTACTAAGTAATCCATCTTACTCCACTTTCCTCACAGGACCCTTCCACCGAAGCTGGTTTGTGCGTACAACGGCATCCATCAAGTTTATTCCTAACAGCCTTTATTCCCTGATTTCGAATACTTTCCTGCCAATGTTCCCACCTGTTTGTACCACCACAACCACAACAACAACAGTAATAATCCCCCTGTGGGTGAAGGACACAGATGAAGAATACGCCCATGGTATCCCTGTATGTCGTAAGAGGCGACTAAAAGGGGCGACCAAGGGATGATGGATTTTGAACCATGAGATCACCTGTGATTAGTAACATCATAGCGAGGAACATCATGAGTCGACTGAACTTGCGATTAGTACCACTATGTGAGGAACACCGTGGGTCTGTGATTAGGAGCACCGAGGGTGGATCACTATGGGTTTACAGCACCCGTGATTAGTACCACTATGTGAGCAATACCATGGGTCTATGTTACCTGTGAGAGTGAGCAGTATATTACTTGTGATTAGTACCGCTACACCGAGCTCGATAGCTGTAGTCGCTTAAGTGCGGCCAGTATCCAGTATTCGGGAGATAGTGGGTTCGAGCCCCACTGTCGGCAGCCCTGAAGATGGTATTCTGTGGTTTCCCATTTTCACACCAGGCAAATGCTGGGGCTGTACATTAAGGCCACGAACGCTTCCTTCCCACTCCTAGCCTTTTCCTATCCCACCGTCGCCATAATACCTATCTGTGTCGTTGCGACGTAAAGCAGCTATCAAGTACCGCTACATTAGGAACTGAATGGTTCTACTTTACGAGCGCTTAGTACTAATATGAGGGGTCGGTGACCTAGATTTTCGACCCCTTCAGACAACAAGTATCATCGATTTAGGATTTTGCTTTGGAGCCAGTCCCTTGTTCAGTTTATACCATTTAGTTATTTTACGGGAGAGTGGCGCATTGTGGGTCGAATCCACTGATTAATTTAAATTCATTCATTTTTCATTATCTTGTTTTGAATTCCAGTCAGTGGATGAATTTTCAGGTTTAATTATCATTATTACATTTTGTCTCATCTCGTGCCATTAGGGGCCGATGACCTAGATATTAGGCCGTTTAAGCGACCATAATCAGCATTAGTAATAATACTAATACTACTACTACTAATAATAATAATAGTAAAGAAATGGTATACGAATAGTTTTCAGAGGATGGACTAGGTTCTCGTAAAACATCAAAGGAATTCGGGGTGTGTCGCACATGTGAGGAAGTTTTCAAAGTCAACAGGAACTCGAAATGTGCTCCCGTCTTTTAAAACTCATTCCTCATTGACAGAAAATCGCAAATATTTTCCTACTTCAAATGGTGCACCAGGAAGTCAAGAGAGAGAGACTTTATAAACAGTCGAGCTCATTTACGTCAGTCACTCGATATTTCTAGACCTCGCTTATTTTGGTCATCTCGGTGTGCAACATGTGCAGAAATATTAAACTGCATTCTTTCTGCAATTCAAAGTGAAAACGAGAAAAAAATAGGTTTTAAATTCTAGATATAAATATTTTCGATATGAAGTTGCATTGTTCTTTTAAAGATGATGATGATGATGATGATGATAATAAAAATAAAAACATCACAAAACAGGGGATATCGTTATCAACAGTTCAATGCAATTTACTGCGTGAGAAATCCCCCTCATAACGTGTACAGTATAATGTATTGCTATTATGCCTGTACTTGAGTTTGTGATGGTAGGGGAGTGGAGGGGAAGAGAGAGAGAGAGTGTGTGTGTGTAAATAATTCTGAACAGAAATCCGCAGTTGTCTCGTTTGTTCTCATTATCATTATCATCATCATGAGCTAACTGCTCCAGTCTGCCCAGTTAGTTTTCACTACAGTAGCTTTGACCTTACAACAGCATGACTAGCCTATTATTACCATTAAATGCAGGACTTGACAAGTTTCGTTGAAATCTGTCTGGCGCAACCTAAACAGTTCCCTTGTCAATCCGGTGATATTCGAATTTGCTTAATCAATCACTACTGATGTGAATTTAGAGCAGACGCCTAGGTGGCAGATTCCCTATCTATTCTTTCCTAGCCTTTTCTTAAATGGTTGCAAATAAATTGGGAATTAATTGAACATCTCCCCTGGTAACTTATTCCAATCCCTTCCTATAAATTAATATTTGCCCGAATTTGTCCTCTTGAATTCCAACACTATCTTCATATTGTGATTTTTCCTACTTTTAAAGGCACCACTCAAACTTATTCGTTTACTAATGCCCTTTCACGCCATATCTCCATTGACAGCTCTGAACATACCACTTAGTCGAGCAGCTCGTCTCCTTTCTCCCAATTCTTCCCACCCCTAACTTTGCAACATTTTTGTAACGCTACTCTTTTGTAGGAAATGACCCAGAGCAAATAAAGCTGCTTTTCTTTGGATTTCTTTCATTTCTTGAATCAAGTAATCCTGGTGAGGGTCCCATACACTGGAACCGTACTCTATAGAGGTCTTACCAGAGAATACCCTCATAACTGTGTGAAGGTATCTGTACCCTTTATTTACACATTTATGTGATTACCCCAAAGAAGATCATTCCGGGCCGATGACCTCGATGTTAGGCCCCTTTAAACTACAAGAATCAAGCGAAGATCTTTCCTTATATTAACACCTATGTACTTACAATGATCCCCAAAAGGAACTTTCACCTCATCAACACAGTAATTAATACACCGACTTTGTGTCGATAGATTTACTGGCATGTGAAGAGCTCCTGTGGTGCAAAATTCCTCCACCTCTACGTTTCCGAAAGTCACAAAAGTAGTTAATGGGAAGTGAAACCAATAACATTATTATTACACATACACAGGGATGATGTGATGTAACCACCACGTCGTTTTCTGTTAGCATCAAACAGGGAGAAGAATTTTGATATTTCTGATTTTTTAGGTTAGGCAAGGAAAAGGCAATAGAGAGCATAAAAATGAACGAGTCCGTTGGCTTGGATGTACAAGTTTCATTACGATTTAAAGGTAATACGAGAACACAGAATACGGTTGTAAGTGGCACCAAGATAATAGATCCGAGGATTGATCCTAAGAATTATAAGATAAATAATAATAGTTACAAAATGGTATTACAGGCCGATTTTCTAACAATCAGTTGCTCTGACTAATCAAACTTCATAGAGAACATTCGGACATCACGAATAGAATAATAATCTATCAAGGGCCTTAGCCTGTCAAAACGACTGCTTCCTAGTCTGGTGGTCCGCAGATATTGGAGTATCACATGGTTAGCGTAACGACATCTTCCGCCGCATTGCGTGACTTTCGTGAATGGTCCCCAGCTTCTAACAGAGAAATTAATATAAACATCTTATATTGCAAGCCAACCTGTATCATAAAATTCCTGTAAAACCCATGTTTTGTGAAGATCAGATTCAGCGATAGAGACAACTAATCCACCTCATCATCTCTTTAAATGTGAGGTAGATTCCAGGTTTATCTCAGTGGTCGAAGTATGACAAACCGTTCATTACTCTTGCATCAACCAGCATGACTTTTCTACAGTTGTATAAACCCACATTCCACACTTTGTTTGCGAATCTTCATTCCAGGTTTTTCTGTTACTGCAATAAAATGATATTTTAGATATGTATTTATTTTTGAACTTATACATTTAATTTGCAGTCCCGCTGTCTGGGGGTAGCAAGTCCGCCTCTCACTCGGAGGCCCTGAGTTTGATTTCCGGCCAGGTCAGGGATTTTTACCTGGATCTGAGGCTGGTTTGAGGTCCACTCAGCCTATGTGATTACAATTGAGGAACTGTCTAACGGCGAAATGGCGTCCCCTGTCTAGAAAGTCCAGAATAATAGCCAAAAAGATTAGTAACACTGAAGACGCGTCAGCTCGTAATCTGCAGACCTCCAAGCTGCAGCGGTTGCGTGGTAGGCTAAGGCCCATAAAGACTGTTGCGCCATGGGGTTTGTTCTTAAATATTTACTTATTTCTTCTTCCTGTGCTTTTCAAAATTCATTGGAATCGGCTCTGGGTGTGTATTTGGCCCAGTTTTGCGACAGGATGCCCTTCCTAACGCCAGATTTATATGACTATATGTATGTACTATTACGTTTTTCTGTGGTGGTTAGTGGTGCAGTGTGTTGTATATAGTTGGAAAGAACCGTATTAAGACGAACAAAAACAGCCAATCCCCGAACCGGAGAAATTAACCATGAGCAGTTACAATCCTCGACCCGGCCGGTAATCGAACCCAGGGGTCTCTGACCGAAGGCCAGTACGCTGACCATTCAGGTTAGAAGCCGGACTTTTATAATTAGTTAGTTAGTTAGTTAGTTAATTTTAGAGTGTAAAAGCTCGGTAACATTGCAACAAGCTTCTCGTCAAAACGGCTGAAGTTCGATTCCGATTCAGAACAGGTATATCTTTACCTCGTGAAATTACCTTCCAATGGTCCAACTTCTTCGTACAACAGCAGGATTGCGGCTTAGGATTATGGATATGCAATACAACGTAAGCCAGTAAACAGTATTGGATCAAGTTCCAAGTTTCACGAAAGACAACTTGACGTATGGAGGAAAAAGTCTCTGAGTAGGCTACGTTGTGTAAACTTTCTGTATCTCCAGGAAGATTAAGAAGAGGGCGGAGATTCGTAATTCCACTTTTCTGCCAACACTGTTTACTCTAACGACAAGATAGAGGAGCTGCACGTGAGGAGATCTCAGTTGTAATGTTCCCATAGTTAACTCTAATACTAATGCATTAGCTAAATAGTAGGTCGTAACATCTCATTGTTCTCTCTCAAAGACTTTTGCTGAGTCCAGAGCAAACAGTACACTCCATTCTGTCATTTGCTCATCATACAGACATGTATGTGACATCTGAAGGTTGCCTCGTGTCTGCCACCGGAAAGTCGTGCTGTACATTATTAATGCACTCCTTCTGAAGAGCTATCAGTGATCCCTCTCCATTATGTTAAAGTGAACATAAAATAGCAGACAATGTATATGCATGGCAATATGCAAATTAATATTTTAGGGAGTGTTCTCTTCTATAGAAGTCTTTGAAAACGACGTGTCATTTGTTTAAGGGACCGGCTACTTGGCTGAATGGACAGCGACGAGGCCTTCGATTTAGAGGGACTAGGATTCCTGACCGAGTCGTGTTTTTTAGCCGCATCTGATTAATTCTTCTGAATTGGGGGCTGGATATTTTTTTCAATTTGTTTTACGGCACGCTGACACACACAGGTCTTACGGAACGATCTGCATTTAGGGCTATCTCTCAGGTGGCACTTACTCTATCCATTGTTTGATTACCTAGTCTTTTCTGAGGCGATTTAAAAGAAAATGTATATCTGTCGAACATCTCCCTTGATAAAGTATTCCAGGCCTTAATTCCACTTCCTATAAATGATTGTTTGTCCCAATTTGTCCCCTTGAATTGCAACTTTATCGTCATAATATGATTCTCCTACCTTTAAAAGTTCCACTCAAGTTTATTCGTCTATTAATGTCATTCCACGCCACTCTCCCCCTGACAGCTCGGAATATACTGCGCAGTCGAACTGCTCGTCTCCTTAACTCTAAGTCTTCCCAGCACAAAGTTTGCGACATTTTCGTAACACTATTCCTTTGTTGGAAATCACTCAGAAGAAATCGTACTGCTTTACTTTGGATCTCTTCCAGTTCTTTTATTAAGTAATCCTAGTGCGGATCCCATACACTGGAACCATTCTCTAACTGGGGTGTTACTAGGGACTTACACGCTTCCTCTTTTACATATTTACTGCAACCCCTAAATACCGTCAAAACCGTGTGAAGAGATCTGTAACCTTTATTTATGTATGTTGTATGTTGGGTATTCAGTCCGAAGGCTGGCTTGATCCTCCACAGTTCCGCCAACAGCTGTCATAGATTGCCTAGTTATCACTAAAGGGGCATGCTAGAGAAGTGAGGAATGATGCCGTTCACCGTTGCTTTCCTTACCGAGCCAGAGGTGGCTATTGCTTATCAGCCTGCCAAGCCCAAGAAATGCATGCACCAACTGACCCTATGAGCGATATTTTCACACCATTCGTAACAGGGACTGGCTGCATAAGGAATTATATTATGAGCATCGCTTATACCTCGGTCAATTTCATATTGTCAAATCAAGGATGAGACTGAGACAGGTCCAGAAAAGTAACAAATTTATTCCAGCCCATACCAGAAGACATAGTGCAATGTAAACACTACGTCTCGCCACCAAAGGCATAATCTTTATTTACAAATTAGTTAATGTGATTATCCATAAGATCTTTCCTCATATTAAGACCTAGGTACTCATAGGTCGGCGTTACCTGTGCGTATTACATTACCTGTGAGTAGTACCACAATGTGTGGAATACCGTAAGTCTACGTTACTCGTGATTAGTACCGCTACATGGTTCTTACTTTCCTATCGGTAAGTACCATTATGAGGGGCCGTTGACCTGGATTTTGGACCCCTTTAGACACCAAGCATCATCGATTCATGATTGTGCTTTGAAAGCAGCCTCTGGTCAGTAAATACTATTGTTAGTTTCCGGGAAGGTGGGGCATTGCGGGTCGAATCCACCGATTGTCTTAAGTTCATAATAATTGTTCATCGTCTCTTTTCTTTCATTGTAGTCGGTGGATTACTTCTGGAATTATTTTTAACTTTCAGTATTACGAGTTGGATCCGCTGATTATTTTAAATTCATATTCATTTATTCATTCCTTATCACGTTTTGAATTCTGATCAGTGGATGAGTTTTGGACTTCCAACTGTCATTACATTTCGTCTCATTTCGTACCGATGAGCTATATGTTAGGCCCCTTTAAACAACAACCATCATCATCATCATCATCATCAAGACCTAGGCACTTATACTGATCCCCATTAGGTACTATCACCCCTATAAGCACAGTAATTAAATCTGAGAGAAATCTTCATCTTAGTGAAACTCGCAACCCGACTTCTCACCCCGTTTATCATGATACCATTGACTGCTGTCCATCTCTGAAGACTGTGAAGGTCTTTCTGTAGTCTCTCACAATTTTGTTATTATCACCAACCTTCAGATTAAGATCGTGTTACTCTTTTCCCCACCCCAGATAGTGATCGTAAATAACTAGGCTATCAGCATTCCCTCTCCTCAAAAAATTATCAAGTACCTGTTAAGTACAGTACGTTCTTTTCTTTCCGAACTCAGTGTTACAATCGTGTAGTGACGTAAGTGGTCGATGAACGGGGCGATAATATAACTTCCTCTCGAGCAGTGAGGTAACTGAGGCCAGCAACTTGAATCATCACGATTATTTACAACAGATGATCACTCTAAACTCGGTGACTTTAATGGGGTGCTCTCAAAGGTCAGGGCTATATACGCTGCCTCTACGACTTAATAATAATAATAATAATAATAGCAATTCTTCAATTGCTATAGATTTTACACTGCAGTGTCGGAATGTTAGTAGCTGCCTAGCCGCAACGGCAAAGGCATGCTCAGTTCACTGGAAGAACGGGGTTTCGATTCTCCATCAGTAAATCGAAACGCTTAGAAACGAGATTTTCTCTTCTGGAGAAGTATACGACCCCTCAGCTCTACACCAAAGAATGGTTACCAGATTAATTCCTGTGAGCAAAGGTGGCCGAGGACGCAGCAAACCACACTATCCTAATTACTGTCGAGGTTACATAGCCTATACTGCAGTGGAAGCTTCTACCTTCCCCTCCTCCTAGAACCTTTACGGCCTGTGTGGAGATGGCTTTGCTTTTGATATTTTGTTCGGACTTTTGTCCCCAGGAGGTATTTAACGTACCATAGCTAACAACATGAAATTGTCGCATGTAAACACTCTCAAAGTTCTCCGACCTAAGCCGAGATCGAGCACGCTATTTTAGGAGCAGACTGTCTACAAGTTACCGACTTCATGTCAGCTTATCACATATAAGTTGCGATTTATGGATATGAGAATAGCCCAGCTAGGCGCATTTTAATTCAGCAAGTTTTGATACGAAATATTTTAAAATGCGAATGGGATTCAGTATGGACAGCCTCAAAAACACACACACGGATCACGAGGCTATTCACCACTTTATTCCAAAGCCAAACAACAAATCATCAACATATTACTTGTTATGTAGCTGACATGCGATGCGCTTTTATTTTCACAATTTACCTTCAACAGCCTTTACCTATCCACATGGATTCTGGAGGCACCAGGACCTTTTAATGGAGATATGTCTAATGTTTGATGTTTTAACTGAAGGTTGTTTGAGAACAGATAGTTTCGCAGTAGTCACGAATATCTACTATGCTGTTAAAACCACTATACGATTTTCCATAAACACATAACGTAGCGTCAGTCCTGCGCATACATCCCGTCGTGTCATGCACTCAAGCCTGCACACAAGCCGTCACTTAGTGATGGGTAGTTCGCGAACGAACTAGTTCTCGGGAACTACTTCACTCTCACGAACTGTGAAGTGTTTACTCGTCTCTCGAGAACTACTTCGCGAACTACATATAGGCCTACACAGAGCAAAGAACATCACGAATGAACTGTGAAATATTCGCTCGTATCTGGAGAACTACTTCGCGAACTGCAGAACTTCACGATTGTGAAGGGAATGGGAAGGAACTTGTTCGCGGACGAACTACTTCAGCGGTTGCAGAGTGCTCTGGCGGGAAAATTACACATTTTGAAGTAGTTATTTCTTGGGAACGAGAGTCTTGGAGTCTATTGATAAACTTAACCATGATAGGTTAATATGATTGTTTGATCCGTATTGACTAGTCTGAATCTATTACAGAACTATTTAAAGTAGTTTTACTTAAATCCGCCTTGACGTTTAGTGCCACCGGCGAGAAAAATTTGACCAACGCTCAGATGTTATAAATTTACTTTTAAGTCAGGGGATGAAATCACCAAGAAAAGGGTTTTCTTGCGATAACAGATCAGCGCTTAAAACATCTCATTTTCAAGTCGACAATATTTAACAGAAATTGTCATTATCCTTGAAAAGAAATAGGTTTTTCCTACACTCGCATTCCTGAGGGGTTGTGGCCAGGGGGAGAGAGTGTGAGCTGACATTGCCGGTAATAGGAACGTTCATCTCTGTAGAAACTACGAATGTTATAGAGAAGTGCACCTGCGTGCTACCTGTTGTCCATTTGTGTACTTCCTCGTTCTAGAAAGCTCGCGAAACGATCAAGTCATGTGTGAAAGGAATGAGAAGGAAGTCGTTCGCGGACGAACTACTTCAGATGTTGCAGTGTGCTCTGGCGGGAAAGTTATACATTTTGAAGTAGTTCGCGAAGTAGTTCGTGAAGTAGTTCTTTCTTGGGAGCGAGAGTGAGTGAACTAGTTCCCAGAGGTGAACTGCTTTTTCCCATTACTACGTAGATCACTACGTCCGTCCTGTCCCATACCGGATTGTTTCCTGCACTAACTCGCTCTCTTTCAGCCCATAGCAGAACGTCCGCCTCTGTTAAACAGCGGGCTCTATCAGGACGATCCTACTGCATCTTAACAACGGGAGCGTGTGGACAGGACACTTGTCTTCCCGCACAGAGCTCTTAATATGAACACCGCTGCATTCTTTTATGTATTGTACACGCAAGAAAATAACGAAGAAGGAATTACCCCTTGAACATTGAGTCAGTTACTTAACAGATTATGAAGAACAAGACAAACAGAAGGTAAAATAATGAGTACTAGGCAGAGTTCAGTCACTCTCACACAGTAGATTAGTTATCCAGCCGTTGCCACGACAGCGGGTTCAATCCAGGTTGATTTTGGTGTCACTTCGGTGTGTTCAATGGCGCAATTCCGTGTTTTAGCTTCTAGTAGACTACGCAATGTCCGGCCCCGCGGTGTAAGGGGCAACGCCTCCGCCTGTAACTCGGCGGCCCCGGGTTCGATTCCCGGCCGGGTTAGGGGTTTTAATTGTAAATGATTACTATCCCTGGCCTGGGGACTGGGTGTTTGTGACGTTCTTAACGTTTCTTTCCTCACATTCAATACTCTACACTTCCGCAATTCCAATTGCACGCAGGTTCATACCATATGGTGGAAGTAGGGGCAAAATTTCTCTATAAGTCGACGCCCCGAACAAATAGCAACGTCAATTTAGTTAATTAATTAATTAAACTACGTAAACACAGTGCTATGGGACAAAATTCTTACACCTTGATACCTCTTCAAATCTATACCAACTGATGGGACGTTAAGCAAATATAATAATAATAATAATAATAATAATAATAATAATAATAATAATAATAATAATAATAATAATAATAATAAATCAATTTAATGAGTTGTAAGGGTGATCCAGCCGTATTAGGAAGAGCTCATACTTAAGTGTGAAAATGACGTAAGCCTACGAAACAAATCGGCTAAACTATTCATTTTAGTTCACCAGACACATTTCCCGGATGCCACACTACGTACAGTAGCCTACATAAATTATTAATTCGAAATAAAATTTAAAAAGAGGACTGTGATTAAGAGTTGAGAACCTAGAGCTGAATTCAAATTACATTGATATCAAATTATATTCTCTCATCTCCAAATGATTATAAATTCAAAATGTTGATTTCGCCATAACATTTGATTGAAAAACTATAGTTTGTTAGGAGTGTTTGTGGAAAGTATCCCTTCCCAGCAATTGTTTTAAATATAATTTTACTTTTCATTTCTTTGTTTTGAGCGAATCAAACTCATTGATTACGTCACTAAGTCAAGCTTTTATGCCTTCTATCGACAAGATAGCTAAATATGACAGCTTGCTTTCACCCCTACTCGACCTTAACATCTCCCGTGCCGGGCTGAGTGGCTCAGACGGTTGAGGCGCTGGCCTTCTGACCCGAACTTTTCAGGTTCGAACCTGGCTCAGTCCGGTGGTATTTGAAGGTGCTCAAATATGTCAGCCTCGTGTCGGTATTTTACTTGCACGTAAAAGAACTCCTGCGGGACTAAATTCCGGCACGTCGGCGTCTCCGAAAAGCGAAAAAGTTGTTTTTTTTGCTAGGGGCTTTACGTCGCACCGACACAGATAGGTCTTATGGCGACGATGGGATAGGAAAGGCCTAGGAGTTGGAAGGAAGCGGCCGTGGCGTTAATCAAGGTACAGCCCCAGCATTTGCCTGGTGTGAAAAAAAAGTTGTTAGTGAGACGTAAAGCAAATAACAGTATTAACATCTCCCGTAATATTTTTAAACAGTTATATTATAGAAGACTTATTCTTGAAGTCTTGACTAATCACACAGCAAATCGTACCAATCTAACTCTTAAACTTTTTTTTTTTATGGTCATATTTTGCGCCCTCTCTGTGCCTTCCCGCTTGACGGGGGCAAATTTCGCCACCGCTTCCGTACGATCCTGGATGAAGGAGCCAGAAGGAAAGCTCTTGAACTGGATTACTTGTTGTAACACCTTACTTCGCATCCTGCAGCATGCTTGCAGACAATAGTGATATAAAATTAGTACAATTCAGGTTATTAGAATGCTAACGGATCGGGTGGAATGTCATGAAGGGCCATAGCTTGGGCGTCCCTAATTTAATCTATGAAAGAAGATCATTAAATTTCTGTAAAATCTACTGGCATTTCATTATGAATATGGAACGACGCCATACCGAATGAGTTGACTGCATGGTTCGGATTGCATGGTTGTGCGTTTGCGCTCAAGAGATGGTAGATTCTAATCCTACCGTTGGTAGCCCTGAATATGATTTTCTATGATACAACAGCTTAGGTTTTCATGGCCGGCATCTCGTTGAATAAAGAAGAAATTACCTTCAGGGTTAGTAACTCCCTACATTTCAGTGTGCCCGGCACTCAAAGGGTCTACTTTTTTCCTACTCTTTTTCCGTCTTCAGCATTAGATTTCATTCTAGGCAGGGCCCCAGTCTCACAGACGCGCACATCTTCCATGGACGTTAACTTAAAACACCTGCACCAGACCATTCTCGAGACCTTAGCACAATTATTACAATCCCAGTCCTGTCTTATAAACCATAAAATGTAATAAGTAAATAAATAATTAAATTACATAAAATAATTAAATCGTATATGAATATTGCTTTAAACAAATTTAAATGTAAACGGCCGGAACTAACAGTATACCAATATCCTAATTAACTTGCCTTTTAAAGCTTGCCGATGATAATTATTCCCTACAGGTAATGGTATACAGTAACATGTACAATGCCACGAACCTACTAGGCTGGCGTAGCGGGGGGAGAGGTGATACTCCCTCATGTCACGTCCCAGGTGGCGGATAGGGGGGTCCTAACCGGCTTGCCGGCCGACATGAGCGAAATAAAATAGTTCTCGTGGATCAAACACAGAACCCCCTGTGGGTGGGGGACGCAGACGAAGAATACACCCACGGTATCCCCTGCCTGTCGTAAGAGGAGACTAAAAGGGGCAACCAAGGGACGATTGAATTAGAACCATGAGACTCCTTGTAATTAATACAATCATGCAGTGAAAGCCATGGGTCGCCTTTACTTGCGAGTAGTACTGCTATATCAGGTAAACGATAGGTTTGTGATTAGTAGCAACAGTGGGTGGGTCAATGTGGGTTTCCAGTACCTGTGATTAGTACCACAATATGCGGAACACCACGGGCTTACGTTGCCTGTAAATAGTAACATTATGTGAGAAACACCACGGGTCTGGGCGTTGCCTGTGATTAGTACCACTATACGAGCGACACCGTTGGTCTGCTTGCCTGTGATTTGTACCCACTATGTGAGGAACACCACGGAACAGTAAGAGTCCCTGGGATTACACAGTACGAATGGCGCCATTATGTGAGAAACACCATAGGTATTCGTTACCTGTGTGACGTACAATACTTGTGAGTTGTACCGTAATGTTTGGAACACAGTGAGTTTACGCTACTTTTGATTAGTACCGCAACTTGAGGAATACCATGGTTCCACTTTACTAGCGATAAGTACCATTCTGAGGAACCGTTGTCCTGGATTTTGAACCCCTTTAGACGACAACCATCATCGATTCATGATTGTGCTTTGGGAGCAGTTCCTTGGTCAGTAATGTAGTTTCTGGAAAGGTGAAGCATAGCGGGTCGGATCCACTGATTGTTTTTAAATATTCATCCATTCATTATTCATCACCGCGTTTCGAATTCTGGTCAGTGGGTGCATTTTGTACTTTTAAATTATCATTGCATTTCGTACCATTAGGGGCCGATGACCTAGATGTTAGGCCCCTCTAAACAACAATCATCATCATCATCATCATCATCATCATCATCATCATGTACAATGAATAGTACACCAGCTTGATGATGGAAACTTAAAGATCTAATAAGAAACACGCTTATTGAGGACAGTCATCTACCAGTAAATGAATGATGAACGTTCTTACGTTTTACGACCGACTGATGTAACGCTAGCCTAGTTCTACGGTAGGATATATCTAAAAGCACGTGTTCCAGGTTGCGTACACACAGAAAAGTAATCCACAGGCTGTCACACTGTTTACAGTGCGATAACGTCAAGTTCACAGGGATTATGATTTTGTATGGGGTCGCGGCCTTAAGAATGGACTGTCTCAGATGAGTGTAAGTTACCTTTAACATCGAGATTATCTGCTCGGGGAAGAGGTTCAAATAGTCATGGCATCGTCCAAAGAAAGAAAAGGTGGGTAAAATGAGAGTCCGCAGGCTTCGAAATCTGATGCCGTCAGCGTAAAAGAAATATTAAAAACTATAAGGGAGATTGGACAGGCCATTTATTTAATGGAAGAAGTGCCGGCCTAGTCTGGGTCATGTGGTTGCTCCACATGTTGTGAATCTCGAGAGGAGGGAGATGAAGGTCTTCCTTTACCCCGTGGACATAATGCAGTTCCGAACTGTCGGTGGAGAGATTGCATAGAATGACAGTAGTGGACGAATAAGATTAAGTGGTGTTTTTAAAAGAAGGAAATATCACAGTATGGAGATAAAGTTGGAATTCAAGAGGCCAAATTGGGGCAAATATTCGTTTATATGAAGTGGAGTTAGGGATTTGAACAATTTACCAACGGAATTTTCGATAAATTTTCAACATTTTCGAAATTATTTAAGAAAAGACTAGGTAAACAACTAATAGGAAATCTGCCACCTGGATGACTATCGTAAATGTAGTTGATTGATTGATTGATTGATTGATTGATTGATTGATTGATTGATTGATTGATTGATTGATTGATTGATTGATTGATGGATTGATTGATTGATAATGTCTACCATTTCAGTGGTAATGGGCGGTGAGGCTTTTAATTAATAAAAATGCAATGTGCCTTGCGTCCTTTGAGCTACTATTGATCTTAAGAGACTCTGGATTTAGGATATTTTACCCTGGAAAATTATTCTTAAAATGACAAAAACTACTACGGATGAATATCACCCAGCATCCACTGCTTATTGTTGCGATGTTGCCAACATTAGTACCACTGCATCCCTGTGACCGAAGGCCAGCACGCTAACCATTTAGCCGTGGAGCAGGACTTTGATTAAAGAAAATGGCAGAATGAATGGGATCAGGCGACGAAGGGTGCGGTAACATAATTTTTTGCCATTTTAATAGCCAGACTTTCCCAACATATTTATTTAACGCCAAATTTCATCTCAATGGTAACGGGTCATGGATAATTAAAAGCTCATTTTCATCGTTTCAAAATTTTAGATAGTCCTTTATGCTCATGAAATGCCAGTGATCAAACTGTTGACCATTTATTATCTCATTGTGGATTACTTGAGAGATGTCCGACCCGTTGGCTGAATGGTCAGCGTACTGGCCTTCGGTTCAGAGGGTCCCGGGTTCGATTCCCAGCCGGGTCGGAGATTTTAACCTGCATTGGTTAATTCCAGTGGCTCGGGGGCTGGGGTTTGTGCTGTCCCCAACATCCCTGCAACTCACACACCACACACAACACTATCCTCCACCACAATAACACGCAGTTACCTACACATGGCAGATGCCGCCCACCCTCATCGGAGGGTCTGCCTTACAAGGGCTGCACCCGGCTAGAAATAGCCACACGAAATTATTATTATTACTTGAGAGAGAAAAAGGTTTTTTATTAAATATATTTTAGGTACAGAGTCATGGCCAGTGAACAAGACCAGATTAGTCAAAAATATTTTTTAAAATTCTTGCGTTTTACGAACTAAATTGTATTTGAACAACTATAAAAAGGATATGGTTTTGTTTACATTATTTATTCATGTACATCATAAGTCACCGAATTAGGGTTGTATCTCACATGTGACTTAAAGATGGAAAACAACTTCCACAATTTAAACCCATGTGGTTTACCCCACACCATCTTTGTCCCTCTCCCTAAAGAGAGAAAGAACACAGCACTCAGTTTATTTGAATTCTTGGTCATAGACAACTCCAAATGTAGCACAGAAAGTTCATTTCTAAATTTCGCGCCTCTTAAGCGAAATTAAATTGGCACTTTTTAGGGCAAACCAAGCACACATTTTACTGTAATGTTCCAATATTTTAATTTGACCTCCAGGGGTAGCCGACAACTCCTCAGCATAATAATAATAATAATAATAATAATAATAATATATTAATATATATATTATATTATATTAATATATATATTAATATATATATTATTATATTATTTATTATTATATTATATTATATTATATTATATTATATTATATTATATTATATATTATATTATATATTATATTATATTATATTATATATTATTATTATTATATTATTATATTATTATTATATTATTATATTATTATATTATATTATATTATTATATTATTATATTATTAATATTATTATATTATTATATTATATATTATTATATATTATATTATATTATATATTATATTATATTATATTATATTATATTATATTATTATATTATTATTATTATATTATATTATTATTATTATTATTATTATTATTATTATTATTATTATTATACCACATGAAATCTTTAGGGATTTCACTGTGTGTAAAAAGTAAACTTCAGTACATAAGCCTGCGTACATTTTTATGTTTTGCAAAGACTGTTCTGAGAAGAGAAGTCTGACTGGCTTTCCCAACCAAAGAGGTTTTAATGTCCAACAGTGTCAAAATACCGTACCGTTGCTTTATTGATGAAATGGTAGGTACTCTCTTCCATTACCATATGACTCACTATATGAAATTATATTTTTAAAAAAATCATGTCATCATTTTTGCTCCATGTCTGATGTTTTCCTGTCTGTGACTTAGACTTAGGTTGTGAGTTTCACAAAAAGGAAAAGTCCTCTCAGTTTTAATTACTGCATTGATGGGGTGAAAGTTCTTTTTGGGGATCATTATAAGTACCTAGGTATTAATATAAGGAAATATCTTCATTGGGGGTAATCACATAAATGGGATTGTAAATAAAGCACATGGTTATGAGGCTGTTAAGGGGTTGTAAGGATGCAAAGGAGAGGGCATGTAAGTCTCTGGTAAGACCCCCAACTAGAGTATCCTCACCAGGATTACTTGATTCAAGAACTGGAAAATATCCTAAGATGCAAAAATTTTGCAAAGTTTGGGCTGGAAACACTTAGGAGAAAGGAGACGAGTTCGACTAAGTGGTATGTTCCGAGCTGTCAGCGGAGAGATGGCGTGGAATGACATTCGTAGACGAATAAGTTTGCGTGGTGTCTTTAATAAAAGTACGAAAGATCACAATATGAAGATAAAATTGGAATTCAAAATGATAAATTGGGGCAAATATTCGTTTATAGGAAGAGGAGTTAGGGATTGGAATAACTTACCAAGGGAGATGTTCAATAAATTTCCAATTTCTTTGCAATCATTTTAGAAAGGGCTAGGGAAACAATAGATAGGGAATCTGCCACCTGGGCGACTGCCCTAAATACTGATCAGGATTGATTGATTGATTGATTGATTGATTGATTGATTGATTGATTGATTGATTGATTGATTGATTAGAAAAGTAACTTAAATTTGTAATTTGATTACTCAAAGCATGTAGTATTAGTCATGTAATGGGGCATGGTGTGAATAAATGGAGGAAAATGTGCATACATACATACATGCATAGCCTACATGCATACATACATACATGCATGCTGAATACTACAATAGGCTGACTTCTTAAGGATTTATATAACTAAAAATGGTGCCCACCTCCGAAGTGTAACGGTTAGCGTTATCAACTGCCGTTCTCAAAGGCCCGGGCTCGATTCCCGTTTCTGCCATAAATTTGTGATTAGCAGGATTGCTGGTTTACGTCAAGGGGTCCCAGTTTCGATTCCCGGCAGGGTCGAGCATTTTAACCTTAATTTGTTATTTCCTCTTGCTTGGAGACTGAACGTTTCGTTCTATTTCATCTAGGTAGGGCTCCATCCTCATAGACAGAGTTCAACTCTGAAATCTGGAGGGATACGATCGCACAATCTTGACAAGAAGCGAGTTCCTGAACGACTGCGCTACTTAGCGGTCTTCATCGTACCTTTCCTGTCGTACGACAAAATTGTGTGTATTAGATGAGGCACGAATATATCTCACCACTATATGGGAAAAAAGCAACTAAATTAGTAATCCTGTCAGCAAGGCAAACGTGCTATGCTCAATGAGCGGAAATGTACACATGGTGTCTTTTTAAGACGCTGACGTCAGATTGTCACCTCCTGGTGGATGACATTTAACTAAATAGGAAGTTCAATATTTGCTACTTCTGCACTTTGTCAAAAAGGAAAGCAAATAAGCTTGTAGTTTTACGTGACTTTTGATGTCGTGATCTTAGTCACGTTACCTCCAGCTATACATGGACTCCGAACTACCATTTCAAAACTCCCACATACATTTGCTGGGACTGCACTTTGTCGTAAGTGAAATAAATGTAATTTCCTTTCGTCCTGCATAATTATCGTTTGTATTCAGTACACACTGTTCAAAGACCAAGATTAATTTTCGAAGAGGAATTGATGAATTTTTTACAAGAGCATTGTTTCTTCCCGAGAGGACACGGGTATAAAATGCACCGACTTCTGTTCAGTTTTGAAATGATCTACCTGTGGTTACTTGATGAATGCAGTATTGTTTACATCTGTCTCTTGGAACAGGCTGTAGTTTCCACGAAAGTCTCAGTCTTATTTACGGCTGTATGGAAGCGGCTATAGGATTGGTGCTGAGTAATGCCATTCAGAGTGCGACTAGGGCATAAGAGGTGCTACTGTTAGGGTCAATCGGGCTGCAACAACAATTTCTGGCTTAGTGAGGAAATCAACGGCAAACTATCTTACTCCTCAGCTTGTCTAGTATACATCGTTGTAGCGCCACCATTGGCTGTTATGTTTTCTTATGACTACAAAAACTTCAGTGGTGTTATATGAGGATCCGTTCGGTCTCCGGGCTGATGACTTGGCTCACACATTTGAAAGATACGAATTAAACTAATCTTCCCAGACATCTGACAAACTCCTGGGTCATATAGCTGATTCGAAGCTAGCTTCCTGTGGTCAGGGATGAGGAATAGAATCCTGAAGAGAAAAAAGAAAAAAATGATGAGAGAGCTCCGGATATTTCCTTCTTTTTCTTCTCCTTTCGCCGCTTAGCCTACGGGTGTGAATTGTATCGTACAAGAGGATTCGGCCTTATTTTTCGGCGGTTGGTTGTGTGGTGTATAATATCAAATACTGCTCCTATGGATAGTACATAGTGGAAGTGGGCTGCAACATAATACGTGTCGTTGTAGGAATAAATCTATCGAAGAGTTGGCTAATACTACTCGTGTTAGTCTACGAATAGTAAAAATAAATACTAATCCTAATACTCGTAGTAAGGGTAGACTATTAAGTTAATTCGATTCCACGAAGTTTTGCTAATCATCTGAAAATCTTGATTCCTATAGGTACAGAAGAAATCATAGTAGATGAAGTGAAATAAGCTCGTGTATCAACGTACATTTCATTGCCTCAAACACACACACCAATTTTGGAGAATTAACCAGATGCGATTAAAATCCCCGACCTGGCTGGGAATTAGACCCAAGACACTCTGAACCGAAGGTCTTGACGCTGACCATTCAACCAGGCGCCGGACAGAGAACTTCAGATCTTAGGCATGAACTGGAGGTAGCAGATATGAAAATAGCAATAGCTGGTACTATAAAGCGGGGAAAATAGCAGAGAGGTATTCGCAAAGAAGAAATACAGACTGAGATGGTGGTTATGACCTTCTTTTGCTAGGTGTTTAACGCCCCACTTATACAACCATATAGAAGATTTCTGGCGATACAAGGATGGGAAAGGGATAGGATTGACCATAGCCGTAATGAGGTACAACCCCAGTATTTTGCTGGTGTGAAAATCGGAAACCATGCAAAACCATCTTCAGGGCTGCTGGCAGTTGGCTTCGAACTCTCATCCTCACAAATGCAAGCTCACTGTTACGTGACCCAAACCACGAAGCCAACTCGTTCGATTATTGTTTTAAAGGAAAGTGTAACTAACCAGCCCCTCTTAGTTCTGATCGGAATATAAGAGGGAAGAGGTAGACCACCCGGTAATGGAAAAGAAAAGGAAGGGCGTGAAAATTACTTTCTAGGCCTCGCAAACCTAATACCGTTGGGGTCAGAAGAAAACAAGAGTTGGCCAAGGTAGGTCGGTGGGAAGTGTATGTAGTGGGATGGGAGGGTGGAAGGAGCCTAGCTCAAGTAAGTGGAATTAAAACTAGACCCAGCTAAGGAGCATGTACTTTCCGCGAAACATTTAGTGATACTTCGGCTCCCTAGTGCTGAAATGGTAGATCTTGGTTATCTTCGAGATTCGTATTGGTAACCTCTGACACAAAAATATAAATCCATAATGCATCGCCGTGAGACATCTGGCGGTATAATTACAACACTTTAAATACTGTTGTTATTTACACAGCAAAGCCAAAATATCAAATCAAAATACTTTATTTGCAAATGATGTCTCTATCTCGTGAATTTCGTTAAGCTTGAACATGAGTGATGAAAATCAAAGTTTATCACAGGAATAATTCAGAACTCCTACACGGAAACGACCATCAAGGGCTATACACAGCGAGGGAAGAACAATATTAGCTGAAGTTACAGAGTGCTGTGATATGGAAAAAGACGATAAACAGCTGTTCTTCCCCCTCAGCAAGTCTATTGAACTAGCTGCCGCGTATATGGGAAAATCTGTTTCGACTCTTAAGAGGATTAAGACATTTTCTGCCTCTCATCCCGCGAATCTCCAGGTATCCCTGGTAAAAAGAGGTAGGCCAGTCTGACTATTCTATTCTAACCACTGTCATTCTAGTCAATAGTAGGTTTTCATGTGTAAGTTTTATATGATGTTCTTCTCTTTCTCACAGGGAGAGAACTCGAGGGAAGATATAAATTGACGATTTGGCAAACGAGTGATAAGGGACACCATCGAGGACTTTTATGCCGTCCAAAAAGTAGTATCTACCGTGAACAAACTGATCCCTGTGCTGGAAAAAATATTAAGTGGAAGTGGAGCACAACTTCTCTCCGATAGTGATAGTGATAGTGATAGTACATGTATCACACCCTCGAATTGTGTTCAGAAGTAGGAGATATTGTCATTATTCGTATTCTTCTTCTTCTTCTTCTTTTATGACCACATAGGATCACTTTAGTCAGTCCGTCGTTCAGGTCTCTTTGAAGGGATTGTTCGGGCTTTGCGGTCCTCCCAGTACTTCTTCAGACGCTCCGATCTTCGTGCCCTTTCCTCAGTTGAAAATGTGCGTGTTGTTGGTTTGTTTTGTGTAAGGGTAAAGCGGAGGTTTGTATTCTTGAGTTTTGTATTCAATTTTATCTTATTTTTGGTGTCGTCTGTTGTAAGGCCTATTTCCTTCAGATCCTCTCTTACTTCTCTGATCCATTTACATCCTGTTGTGGTATTTTTTGAGACGAGATTGTGTTGTACTAGTTGTTTCAGAAGTCTCGAGTCCTGCATCCTCATGATATGTCCAAAGAATCCCAGTCTCCTCTTACGCATAGTATCTGTAATGGGTTCTAGCTCTTTGTACACGACTTTGTTAGGTATTAACCGCCACTGTCCATCTTTCTGATATTTTTTGTTGATACAGGTTCTTCCAATCCTCCTTTCAATTTTCTGAAGTCTGTCAGTCTTTGATTGTTTATTCAGGTAAAAGAGTGTTTCTGCTGCATATGTAGCTTCCGGTTTTATAACAGTGTTGTAGTGTTTTATTTTTGTATTTATTGATAGACATTTCTTTTTGTAGATATCCCATGTTAATTTTTGTGCTTTAGCTAATCTATTTGTTCTTACTTGGATTGAGATTTTTTCATTTAAGTTATGTGTTATTACTTCTCCAAGATATTTAAACTGAGTTACTATTTTGATTTTATTACCATTTATGGTGACTTCTTTTAGCTGTGTTGGTTTTTGGGGCATAATTTCTGTTTTTTCAAATGATATTTTGAGGCCAATTTTATTTGCAATGTTTTGAAGTTCTGATATCTGGGTTTTTGCTTCTTTTATGTCCACTGCTAGTAATGCTAAATCGTCAGCAAAACCCAGGCAATTTGTTTTGATTTTTCGGCCAATCTTTATTTTGGGGGGACATTTTCTAAACCATTCCCTCATTACCATTTCTAGAGCACAGTTAAATAATAGTGGTGAGAGCCCATCTCCCTGCCGTAGTCCAGTTTTAATTTCAAATGTCTCTGATGTTTCACCCCTAAACTTCACTTTTGACTTGGTATTGGTGAGAGTCAATTTTATCATGTTTATTAATTTGGGGTGTAGTCCAAGGTGTCTTAAAATTTTAAACAGAGATTCTCTATGGATGCAATCATAAGCTTTCTTGAAATCTACAAATGTTATCACCATATCTCTGTTTCTTCTCCTGTTATAGTCCATTATCAACTTAAGACTCATGATCTGATCAGGACAGCTCCTCCAGGGTCTGAAACCTCCTTGATATTCTCCTAGTTCTTTCTCAAGTTGTAAACTTATCCTATTAAGGATGATTATTGAAAATATTTTGTATGTTATATCTAGGAGAGAGATTCCCCTGTAGTTATTAGGGTCGGTTTTGTCCCCTTTTTTGTGCAGAGGATGAATGAGGGCTGTTGTCCAGTGTTCTTGTAGTTCTTCTTTAATCCAGATAGAGACAAGTTGTTGATGGAGGGCAACTTTTGCTGAGTTTCCTGCATATTTCCAGATTTCCGCAAAGGTCTGATCTTCTCCTGGCGCTTTCGTATTATTATTATTCGTATTATTATTATTATTATTATTATTATTATTATTATTATTATTATTATTATTATTATTATTATTATTATTTCATTTGTATATATATTCCTAATATTTTAAGCTGAAAGGTCTCCATACGTGATATGATTATTTTTTTGCACAAACGGAAGGGAAAACAGTGCTGTTTACAACTCGGAAACTTTGTATGAGTCACGTGGAACAACCCAGAGTTCGTTGATATTGTTACTGTCTTGGGATCCGCAAGTTGTTCGGGGCGTGGTCTTGGAATGGCAAGAGGATCTTGCACTCATGATTGGATGGTCAGGTTCAATCTAGACGTATCATGAAAGAGTAGAGGGAAAGTGAGTTCAATATAGGCACGTGAGAAAACAGCGGAGACAGGACTTCAAACTTTGGTGGAGCAGACAGGACTTCAAACTTTGGTGGAACAGACAGGACTTCAAACTTTGGTAGGAAGAGCAGATGTAACTTTGGTGGAACGTGGTCTTAGAATGTTTGTGGAATGTGAAGTGTGGTACTAACCTACAACTGTGGAGTGCTTAGGCACTTGGCATTGTATCACTTGTAATGACTTGATATTATATGTTGGTGAAAGCAATGGGATACTGTATCTCAGACTTTTCAGAATTTTTGTTTTGGAACGACAAGCGTGTGTTGCTCAAGTGAATGTATATTTAAACCAAGTTTGCGAGTCGGTGCACGCAGTATTATAAAAGTACAGTATCTGTGTGATTTAAAAAGTGCCAATTATGAGTATATGCAAGTTGTGTTCATACACAGAGACAGTGAAGGGTATTTATCTACATATATATGCTTGGTAATGAACTTTCATCAGGCTGACTGCAAATGGTAGCTTGGTCCTCGCTTTTCGTTTCCCACTGTTGTTGCTGTTGGGTAATTATGTTAATATGGAGTCTTCTAGCAGTATTTTGTGTATTTTACGTATATTTTGGTGTGTTGATGAGGAGCTCATAGTTCGTTGTTTTAGAATCAGTGGAGTTATTGATGAACCTAGGTGCAGTTCCTACCCATTTAGTCGTTTTCAGAAGGTTAGGTAAGGCCTGAAGCAGATGTACCAGTACACAGCTTTATGCACGCGCCCTGGGATAAAGAATGGTAATGCTTTATCAAAATTCGAGGGATCCTTTCTGGTGAACTCTGGCGCTCACACTACGGACATTTCGATTAATTATTTTTATTAATTTACTTTATTGTAATTATTTTATTATTTATTCAGATAGATCTGGGTTTTGTACGGAAGAAGGTCTAAAACAAACGTGTTTTATTGCTGGAGCGGATAGACATCGTTGATTGGCGGTGCACGATTCTTTTTCAAAATGAAACATGCTAGGGAAGAAGACAAGGAAGTATTTTTACTTGGACGAGTCCTGGATTGACAGTAATATGACAACTGGAAAGTGCTGGCAGAGAGAAAAATAAACCTTGTTGTCGATTCAGTCTCGTGACAGCGAAGGGCCAAACCACTGCTTAGAGCTACAACGCGCAGTGGGCGGCTCAGTGATCTCACTCAATCAGGATATCCGGTGAGGGCTCACTCTGCTACCCCGTACGCTTCACACCCCGCTGTGTTCACTTTCATTAGTCTCCCAATTGCGTCATTACCTTATGAGGTTCGTTAGCAAGCAAAGCCCTCACATTTAACCCTCTTTAGTGCCGGAAGCTTCTACAGTATGTTGAAGATATTTCCGGTCATTGTGTTACATTTTCCAGCTAAGAATAACGGCGAAAAGGGCCTAGGACCTAACGAATGTTTTCATTACTCTCCACGAAGGGGAGGGGTGGGCCAACTAGAAGGTGATGCCTTCTCTCTGGCCATCACGTGTCGCGTCGTAATCTGCAGACTTCTGAGCTGAACAGCACTCATCTGGTAGTGCTATAGGGGGATGATTTATACTAAAACATTAATTGTAAAGAATAAGTCAGTCGGGTCGGTGAAGATTATATATACATTCTTCTTGGCTAATTTATTAGACTCAATGTGACAACCTTCCACTTTTCTAAGAAAATGCTGTTTAAATTAATACCGGGCGAGTTGGCCGTGCGGTTATGGGCGCGCAGATGTGTACTTGCATCCGGGAGATAGTGGGTTTGAACCCCACTGTCGGCAGCCCTGAAGATGGTTTTCCGTGGTTTCCCATTTTCACACCAGGCAAATGCTGAGGTTGTCCCTCAATTAAGGCCACGGCTGCTTCCTTCCCACTCCTAGGCCTTTCCTATCCCATCGTCGCCATAAGACCTACCTGTGCCATTGCGACATAAAGCAAATAGCAAAAGAAGTTTAATTAAATTAATAAAATGGGAAAGGTAACACATTTGCTTACCTACCGCATATTGTATAGCTTTGAATGTGATAACCATTTAAACGTTATATATCGAATTTATTGTCGGTTCTCTGCTAGAATTTATGACTACCTGTATTCGGCAAAACGCCTCCAAATACAGGTTGAAGCTGCTGCACCTAACATTACATTTACCCTCCAGTGAGAAAATTATTTTTTCAATTTCCTTCTTCGGATATTTTCAGGTGAATTTCAAACTGTTGAATCACCAGATCATTCTAAGGGAAGTGCACTGTTAGATACCAGAATAAATACGTGAGATTTTAGAGCGGAAATATGTTCAAAATATTATAATAATAACAACTATGTATTTCATGCCTCAGCATCTGAATGGTCACACTCATTGGAGGACGGACGATGTATTTCTTTAAATCTCTCTCTTTTATGTCCAAGAAAGGAAGTTACTGCTGAATCAAATGTGAAAGAAATTGCAAATTTCTGATGCAAACACTGAACAAACACTTCAGCGGAAGAATTCGCATCAAACATCGACGGGTACTATTACCTTTAATAGTAGAATATTTCTTACCTTAGTTTTAAATATGTTTATCTAATACACACTTCATTAGTAAATTTGTGTAGTTCTGTAATATTAAGGTACTGAACAACTGCTTTATGGCCAATGTATAGGTAATGTTATAATTTATACTCGTTGTAAAAGAACACGGGTTAGGCTGTGTCGTTTGCTCGGCCTCATGTCTATGGGTAGTCCTAGACTTTGGGTTTGGCTGAATCAGGTTGTTCGTTAGCGGCATGGAACGGGTGGTGTGAAGTACAGTTATTTGGCGTGTCACCTAACAGTATGGTCTGTCTGTCAGGTCATGAGCCCAGAGGCTGGTTGGATCCTCAGATAGCACCACCAAAAGTTATGTGGTTATAGGGAAACCGCAAAAACCGATGGGGGCGCCAAAATGAGGCATACTAGGCAAGACGAGGAGTGAGTTAGTTTGCCATTGCTTTCCTCACTGGGCCGGAAAATGCTGTTGCAGCACGACTGATCCTATGAGCAACACCTTTTATAACAATCAGCCGCAGTGGCCGTGCTCCAAATGACATTACTCAGCACCACCCCTACCTCAGCAGCTTCCATATTGTCACAGCCATGGACGAGACTGGGTCTTCGGTGAAAGCTACACTTTGCTCTGGTCTGTGCCGAAAGATAGATGCTAAAGTACTGCACTCATCCATTCGCCTGACATGACCCCACCACTGAAGCTGGTTTATGCATACAGCTTCATTCGTTAACTTATCCTTTATCTCCTCATTCCGAGTACCCTCCTGCCATTGTTCCCAACTGTTTGTACCTGCAGTCGTTCTCGTTACTTCCATGTCTGTTACTTCTCGATGGCCCCAGCGAATACGTAATAATAATAATAATAATAATAATAATAATAATAATAATTCATCAATCATCATCGAGCGGAGTGGCCCCACGTGCTATCGAGCTACGGCTGCAGAGCCGAGCTCTGCATTCAGGAGACGACTGGTTTCGAACCCAACATTCGACTGTCCTGAGAATGGCTTTCTGAGGTTTCCAATTTTCTCTTCCAGGCAAATTCCGGGAGAGTTCCTTGCTATACGTAGGCCAGCCTATTCCTTCAATCTCCTTGTCCATTTTCATTCACCATCATGCATTTCATCTTCATTAGTTCCTCAGCTGAAGTTCGCGACAAGATGGGCATCTGGCCGTAAAACATATCATCTCATTTCATCTCGCCTCATCCCCAACCCCGTATCAGGAAACGGGACTAAGCGGTGGATATACAATAATAATAATAATAATAATAATAATAATAATAATAATAATAATAATAATAATAATAATAATAATCTGTGATCTCCAGGAGGCCTTGTGCAAGTTTTCGAGTCGACTCCTATAAGCGATCTGCACATCTTTGAGGATGGGACCATGCCTAGGATCGAGTCTAATGTTGAAGAGAGCATAAATACCCAATACCCGAGCAGAGGAAATAGCCAATGAAGGTTAAAATCCCCTACCCAGCCGGGAATCGAACCTGGCGTACTTGACACAAATGCCAGCCTGCTAACCATTTAGCCACGTAGCCGGACATGATATATGAGATGAGATGAGATGAGATGAGATGAGATGAGATGAGATGAGATGAGATGAGATGAGATGAGATATGGCATGGCTACAGCTTTTCAGAAAATTGAAGTGAGATGAGAAGATAGAATAATTCGAGGAATTAAGTCTACGGTGAAACGCTAGGATATCTCTTTAAAATGTATTACGAATATTATTATTCTTACATCAAGAAGTATTTTCTGCCAGCCAGTTTGCACCATAAACTCAAAATCTCCAACTATGTGGTTGACTTCGCTGTGTTCGTCGCGCAGTTGGAAATCACGGTAACTTCTCATGTGACCTGAGATGAATTCTTGCTGACGCAACAACAGTGCATGTGGTGAGACTCCAGCCATAAATGAACTGTCGATAGTTTCAAGAGTAATTTTCGTAACCGGGGCTATCTGCTCATCTTTTTCTCTTTCTTGTCTAATATTTCTCTCTTCATACTCCAACGCAACTTATTTCAACTCTTCATGACCCCGAAATGTCGACCCCATTGTTTTATTTGACCTACCATCTACATTTCTTTAAATGGGTCGTTGTAGATCTAGACAATTCCAACATCATCATCTTCTGTCTTGGTGCTAATCATAAAATTACTAGCTTAACTCTGTTTCTCTGCAGTTAAATTAACAAAAGAATGTGGGAATTTTGTCCCGCAAAATATCTAAACATGCCAGAAAGAAAGGATGCTGAGAAGTTTCATTTTAATACTTGCAGGGAACATACTATCTCGGTGAATTTACGACTAGCTCCTCACCGATGCGACGACCTTTTGAATGGATTTCTACAGTGTGTTCCCAAAAATGTGGGAAGTAAGCAGGGCGTAGGTGAATCTATAAACTAATTTCTAAGTAGTTATTACACTCCAAAACAACACACACTCCTGTGAACATATGCTCAATCGTTTACTAATCATCTATGTTACCATCTGGAAAGAAGGGGATGTTTCATATTAATTTTGGAGTCATTCTGGTAATGTCTCGTATCATACCATCTAATCATTAAGAGTTAGATTATATCTGTTCTTCCTCCATGGCCAAAATAACACAATAGCCTCTCATTCATGATGTCATACACGATTTCCAGCAACATCCGAAAGTACGCCATTCAGTAGCCGAAAAGCAATCAGACTTGTGACTTGAGCACTTGTTTTCAAACATGGCTAGAGCTACTAGAAGTGGGACGTGTCAGGTAGGGCTAATGCCTATTGCTCACGGTAAAATGTTTCGTAAAATTTGTTGTACAATTAATTTTATAAAAGTTTGGTGAAAACAAGTTGTGTTGCTCACTGTAAAATCATTTTATAAAATCTGTGGAAACATCAGGATAGCCATCTATGAACTTACTTCTGAACCAAGATGTGTATGTGCTGCCATCTATCGATAAACTTTTAAACTAAGAATCAGCTGTTCAACCTACAATGTGTTTGAGAGTATGGCTCCAACAAACAAAGCAAAACTTACTGCTTTAGCTGCAATTATATGTTGTACAGTGGTAAAAAGAAAGAATAAAATGCCATGAAATGCTGGACTCGGGATTGGATCAAAAAAAAAGGAAGGTAGAGGATATCGTGATGTCATCTTCGCTGATTGGTTCGTTTCGTAAAATTAATTTTACGGAATAGAACGTGTCCTATTTTATGAAATGTTTTATCAAAGGTTTTATGAAACTTGAATTTGACCGTGAGCAACCGAAATGTTATAAAATTAAATTATTGTACAATAAATTTGACAGAAAATTTTACCGTGAGCAACAGGCATAACACCAATAATAATTCATGTGCAACTTTTGAAATGCCTGCAATTCGTAAACGATCATAGGATGTATGTTCATCGGTACTTTTCGTTTTGTTTTGGGTCTATTACCCCGTCACGAGTATTTCCCATAATTTTGTAAACACTCTGTATTATACCCACATATATGTATAGGGGGGAGAGGGAATAATAGATAAAGGCTGGTGCCATTTGATCTTTCTTGTCATGCTTTGCAATGAACGTCTCCCCAAGCCACTAATCTTCAGCCATGAGACAGCATTTCTGATCTGGTCGACTGGAGATAACTCTATGCTAATGTTCTAAACAAACTGAACAAACAAGTAGAAAGGTCAAAGTTAATACGAATTTTAAACCTTATAAATAAGCAACCAAATATATCCCCCAGATGATGATAAATATAACGATGTTTACATGGAAAGCTTAAGAAATCAGTGTCGAAGTTCATTCCTTCGACGAAGATTCTGATAATTTATTTAGTACCAAGGGACGTGATAGGCTGTACTAGGTAAATCTGCTTGTCATTTAGGTGAAATATCTACAGTGTGTTGTAATCAGAAATAGCGAGTTCAAATTTTCACATAGTTTTATTTATTCATTTAAATGTCCATTTGTACAATTTTTAGCAATTGTCAATATTTTACTGAGCGACGGGGAATATTGTGAGAAGTAAGAAGCGTATAATTTACATTGTACATCCATTGAAAAGATAAATACTACTAGACACGCAGCTTTCTGCTTCGAATTCTTCGCGGCTGCGCACCAATCATTCGCACAACCCACTGATCGTCTACTACACCGCTTACTTGTTTTTCGTTTTTCTTTACAAGGGGCAAGCTCAAGTTTGCGGCGGCCCCGCAGCTGTCTCGATCATTCTGCAGTTGTACTTTTAATCTTATTTAACCCTTTATTGATTCTAGTTTCATCCAGCATATTTCTACATAATTTTACCTAGTTTTTAGTTATAGGCCTTATAGGTATTTGGACATTTCTGTAACCTCTACAACAATTCGTCAATTTCCACATAACCTTCAATATTCTTGTTATTTACGGTCACATTTTATTTTTTTAAAATTACACTTCTCTCACCTTTGCGCGAATTTTACACGCTACGCTACGCCGCATGGGAAGTGATTTTCAACCACCACAAACATACCTAAATTGGGCGGCCACCTTGTAATGAACTCCTCTGCATTAAACAAGCTACCAAGGTCACGTCTTATGCATTCTTCCCTTTTACTTGTTTAGCTTCACAGATAACTAGTTATCCTGCTGGATTTTGGTCCAAGGTATCCCAGGTTCGATTCCCGGCCAGGAAGGGGTTTTAACCTTCATTGATTAATTCATCTGGCTCGGTGACATGATGTTTGTCTCACCTTCAGCATTAGATATCATCCTAAGTAGGGTCCCTCCTTACAGGCGTGCAGGTCGCCCATGTGCGTCAGTTATAAAGATCTGAAGCAGGCCTCTACGGAGGCCACACATTATTATTATTATTATTATTATTATTATTATTATTATTATTATTATTATTATTATTATTGGAAATGAAAATTCACGGTGTTTCCAGTCATTCTACCGGGTCGGGAATGGAATGAATGGAACCCCCATCTAGCGGCGAATACAGGAATTATGTCGGCTGCCAAAGCCTGCTGCATTCCTCTGGGGCAATGATTAAGGACTGGAATTAAAGATGACAGGAAAACCGGAGTACCCGAAGAAAAACCTGTCCCGCCTCCTCTTTGTCCAGCACAAATCCCACGTGAAGTGACAGCGATTTGAACTGAGCCACGGAAACTTCTTCTTCTTCTTCTTCTTCTTCTTCTTATTATTATTATTATTATTATTATTATTATTATTATTATTATTATTATTATACTTTAAAATAATATACGAACAATTCCTACATATGTAATACTTTTTTACGTTTCATGAAAAGCATTACATTTATTTTTCGCCTATGATCCGCGACCCCAATTTTCACAAGACCACCTCCCCATTTTTTATTTCTCATATTTCTGTACAAATTCAAGGAGGGAAAATAAAATTGCAGTGGATTCCTCTCTGCCAATGTAAAATAACGAGCTTGTTTGATTGAGTATTTATACATTATAGGCCTATTGCAACTTCTTCGATACTGATTCTTCTAATTTATCGTACAAGATATATCCAAAATTATTTTTAAAAATATACGACTCGGATATGGCGAATAAATTTACGATTGAGTTAAAATTGTGCTTCTTCAAACCAAGTTATCTTCCCCACAAATGCCACTTAACTTTTGTTGAAACCTCCAGTAATAAGAAAAATTACCCAAATAAGACTGCCTGCTGTCATTTCTTGGTGGATACAGTACTTTTGCATCCATCTCTTGGCGCAGGCCAGAGTAAAGTGTAGCTTCCACCGAAGTCCCAGTCAACATCCATGGCTGTGACAATATGGAAGCTGCTGGGGTATGGGTAGTGCTGAGTAATGCAGTCGTGCTGCAATAGTACTTTCTGACCCAGTGAGGAAAGCAATGGCAAACTACCTCACTCCTCATCTTGCCTAGTACGCCTCATTTTGGTGCTGCCATTGGTTTTTAGGGTTTCCTTATAACCGCATAACCTTTGGTGGTGCTATCTGAGGATCCAACCAGCCTCTGGGCTGATGACCTAACAGACAGACCCAAATAAGAGATAATGTTTTATAAAATCATTTTAAAAATTGGAGGAAATTGTTTCTTTGCTTGATGAATGCAATGTCCAGGTATTGTTGCTTGCGTTCAGGTGTAATTAGGAGGAGCTGTCTTTTTATTTCTTTACGAAAATAAATTCAAAAAATAAAGAAAATAATGGGAGTATGCAGGATGGATCAATACAGGAAACACTTGCAAATATAATTTTATATTTATTAAGTAAAGCCAAGAATTCAATGAGTAGCAGTTGAAAATATGTTAGGAGTGAAAATGCAAGTGAAAAGTTCACATTCAGAATTGTACAAGAGTTTTTCAACTGATCAATATAACAACCATTCGGATTTTTTGAAACTAAAGGTGCATACGAATGGATCTTCATCACCAGTGTGGTGGTGTGCCCATCGACGGCAAACAAGCACACTGAAACAATTTTTCTCCTCGGGTATCCCCTGAATAAAGTCCAGCGCAGAATAAACACTCATCACGACCATCACCAGAATCGCTGGAATCAATTGTGTGAATGTCAGCGTCTGATTGTTCTTTGGTTGATGAGCTCACTTTCCGCTTACTTTCTCTGTTCTTGAGGCATTTGAATTCCTCGGAAACCGCTCCTTTAGTGGAACAGCATTTATTTTTTTCTGTGTCCAAACTTTCCTTTTGCAGACCGTTGCTAATTACTTAATACTTTACAGATAATTGTAATGTGCCATGTGCATGTTCATTATTTTCCTGTTCTAACATTTCGTATTATAGACGTCGTCGTCTAAGGCTCTTAACTTTATATATGTGTATATTAATTTTTATTTAATTTTCTATTACATCATCTGCAATTAGGATGTTATGTAGGTGATAAATAAATCTATTCTATTCTATTTTTTTCCGCTACTTCACACTTAATTCGATTTGTGCACTAACACCAATAGTAACTTACCCTGATCACCTTCTCTATCAAATTTCATCTCCCTCCTCGGCCTCCACATCAATTAGCATGTCAATTCCATAGCCAAGAACCATTACTTGTTTCAGAATCTGTACATCTCATAGATTAGGCAGTACATCTCCTTAGGCTTGGTCCACATTTTCTTTCACTGTTCCTGCCTTTTGTTTCTTACTTCCTCTCATAGAGTGAAAAAGTATAACAATTTTGGATTTGTACCACTAATGGATGCAAATAACCATTTTCACCCGTAACTCCCCAGGTGTACCGCCCTCGACTTGCGACGGCTCTGGGCTGCATGCTCGAAATGCTACTGGAACGCGGCCAAGGGAAGTTTTTTGACAAATCGTTAGTTACGAAGAAAATGCATTGAGATATTTATGCAGGGTGTTGCCAAACACGTGAGAAGTAATCGGGAGGTGGATAGTACTCCCGCCGGGCTGAGTGGCTCAGAAGGTTGAGGTGCTGGCCTTCTGTCCCCAACTTGGCAGGTTCGATCCTGGCTCAGTCCGGTGGTATTTGAAGGTGCTCATATACGTCAGCCTCGTGCCGATAGATTTACTGGCATGTAAAAGAACTCATGCGGGACCGAATTCCGGCCCATCGGTGACTCCGAAAATTATAAAAATATTAGTTAATAATAATTGTTTTTACGTCTAACTTATTATTATTATTATTATTATTATTATTATTATTATTTATAGTACACCAAAGAACAACGTAAAAGACCCTATTAACTGCCATATGAGCTACGCCTATTTATTTATTTATTTATTTATTTATTTATTTATTTATTTATTTATCTGCTTACCCTCCAGGGTTGGTTTTCCCCTCGGACTCAGCGAGGGATCCCACCTCTACCGCCTCAAGTGCAGTGTTCTGGAGCTCCAGACTCTGGGTCGGGGGATACAACTGGAGAGGATGATCAGTACCTCGCCCAGATGGCCTCACATGCTGTACTGAACAGGGGCCTTGGTGGGGGATGGGAAGTTTGGAAGGGATAGACAAGGAAGAGGGAAGGAAGCGGCCGTGGTCTTGAGCTAGGTCCCATCCCGGCATTTGCTTGGAGGAGAAGTGGGAAACCACGGGAAAACACTTCCAGGATGGCTGAACCCACCTCTACTCAGTTGACCTCCCAAGGCTGAGAGGACTCCGTTCCAGCCTTGGTACCACTTTTCAAATTTCGTGGCAGAGCCGGGAATCGAAACCGGGCCTCCGGGGGTGGCAGCTAATCACACTAACCACTACACCACAGCGGCGGGCTATTTGTTTGTTTGTTTGTTTGTTTGTTTGTTTGTTTGTTTGTTTGTTTGTTTGTTTGTTTGTTAGCTGGAATGGTGCGAGGGAGTTCGTATGTAGGATTAAGTTTGGGAGTCAGGCATGCCGTTTGTTATGAACATTACGATACTCTGTTTTTGCTACTTGCTTAACGTCGAAGGTTTTTGACGACGGAAGGATGGGAAAGTGCTAGGACTGGGAAGGTAGTGACCGTAGCCTTGAAAATGGGAAACCACTGAAAACCATAGTCTGGGCCACCGACAGTAGGATTATAACCCACTATCTCCCCAATGCAAGCTCACAGCAGTGCGACGCTAACCGCACGGTCATCTCACTCGGTTTGAACACTTCGCCAGCGTGTGGAACAAGGTTGCCATCGAATACTGCAATGCCTGGAATGTTCGAACGAGGTGTGTATTCAGGCACATAGTGGTCATTCTTCTATTAGAATGCAGTATCCCTACTGATATACCGGCGACAGCTAATCGGCATAGGATGTGCCAGGTAAGGCTCTCACCAATACTTCCCGAACAAAGTTGGAATATCTGTAAATCGTAAACGACCGACCATACGGACGTTTTGTGTGTGTACTATTCACCCTCCATTTACTTCACAAGTTCGGGGGCCTCTCTGTGTAGGAAATTTATTTCTGAAGCCTGCGTGTATGTTTCGTTTTTATAAGTTTACTTTTTTTATCAGACGAAATATGCTCCAGAAAACAGGAAAACATTTTTCCCATGTAATCTGGCGGAGTTAGGAAGAAAATTCATATGAGTTTGGTCTTTTTTTGGAAAACTAATTATAAGTACACTTAGTGAGCTCATTTTTAAGTAAGATAAACAATTCAGGCAATGTATTCACTTTTAAGGTCCCAGAAAGACAATTTTTCCGACTTGCTTTACTTCTTTAATTTTTTGAAACTCTTTCAACGTCGCGCCGATTCAGTTCGGTCTTTTGGCGACGATGGGATAGGAAGGGAATAGGGCTGGTAGAGAAGCGTCTGTGGCCTTAAATAAGATTTAGTCCCAGCATTTTCCTGCTATGAAGTGGGAAACCACGGAAAACCAACTTCAAGTCTGCTGACGGTCGGATCTGAACACACTATCTCCCGAATGCAAGCTCACAGCTACGTGACCCGAACCGCGTTACCAAATCTTTCTGTTTACTTCTTAAAAATACCTGCTCTCCAGATAAGCTACCATGATTAAATATAGCCCTTAGCAATCTGGAGTAAATGAGCTTTCAAATTTTGAAAGTATTCCTGAAATTGGCCGAGTGTTTCTCCATATATGAATAAACTCGAACCTTTCTCTTTTTATAATTTTAGTATAGATTAGCTTCATGCTAATATATGTTGGGTTAAATTTGAGAACTGAACAAAAAGTATGCCCGTGATACGATACACACTAAGTGACGACCACCCTGCATGCTTTGTGATAGGTGTGGAATATCGAGAGACCATACAACAGGAATTATAAAAAAAGCTATTTCACATTAACACATAATGTACACAGGACGATCCTCCATGGCGCAAGTAAGGTGGTGGTTTAGTAGGTGATGAGAAAGATAACAAAGTCAAGATGTATAATCCAGTTCACTACTTTTTTTTTTGTACTAAAACTGTCTGCTGTTTCTCCTGAGGCCCAGACCATTTTTCTTTTGGTCAAATCTCATAAAAGTGTTTACTTTTCTAACAGTGCCTTGGTGGGAGTTAGTGAAGTGAGAAGCATATTACACCAAGGTCAATAAATTTCCGAAAATTGGTAACACAAACTTTTGCTAATTTTTTATTTATTTAATTTTTAAATATAAATATAAAAATAAATATAAATATAAATATAAATATAAATATAAATATAAATATAAATATAAATATAAATATAAATATAAATATAAATATAAATAAATGATCCATATTTGAACAGTGTCCTTTTAAAAGGACGCCAGGCCTCAGGAGGTAGACAGCAACTGCGCACCCAGGCCTGCATCTGATGACGCTAGTACAACTGCCGATCCTTATTAACACTCAAAACTTACGCAGTTTAAGCGTAAGTGTGAATAGCGGGCGTGTACAAGACCTTTTCGTACTGCAATCTGTGGGATGACTGTTGATGCGCGTAACAGCCTACACTGGGCCAGGTGAGAAAAAACGTAGCTGGAGCTTCCACAGTAAGCAGCGTTGAGTAAGCATGCTTCGCTTGCTAGAGGCAACACAACACGATGCGCGTTGTCCTCCACCTTCAATAAGCTGTAATTAACTAACAAACAGCAGTGGATTATTATTCTCCTTATCATCGCCCCAGTCACCTCCTTACGTTTGCAGATACCGGGCGAGTTGGCCGTGCGGATAGGAGCTCGCATCCGGGAGATAGTGGGTTCGAACCCCATTGTCGGCAGCCCTGAAGATGGTTTTCAGTGTTTTCCCATTTTCACACCAGGCAATTGTTGGGGCTGTACCTTAATTAAGGCCACGGCCGCTTCCTTCCCATTCCTAGGCCTTTCCTGTCCCATCGTCGCCATAAGACCTATCTATGTCGGTGCGACGTAAAACAAATAGCAAAAAAAAGTTTGCAAATAGAAGAGACTCGCTCTTTATAGGTTAAGTTTGTAATTCTTTCTTTTTTCTTCTTTTCTTTTCCAGTACAGTAACAAGTCCGCAATTAGTAAAGGCATCGATATTTAATAGTCATTTATATTTTAAATGTGATTTTTATTTTTGTTAATGTGTTTTGAGGAATCTGAAGATTTCTATTTCACTGGTTGAATCATGTTTCTTTCATTTCTCATGTCTTAAATTTTCACTTGTATTTTATTATAAAGTGTGTTCGGACTGGAAGTTTTTCACATTATCAATGTATGCTTATCAGTTAAAACATAGTCCGGATCCACAGCCAAATGGTTAGGGCGCCGACTGGATCGGGGATTTTAACCTTAATTGGTTAATTCCTATGGCTCGGGGGCCGGGTGTGTGTGCCGTCCTCGGCATTAGAACTCATCATAGGTAGGGCTCCATCCTCACGCCTTCGCGGCGTCAAATTGAAAGACCTGCATCAGGCCTCTCCGGAGGCTACACGTCATTATTATTATAGTACGAAAGAAATTACAAAACCTCCAAGCCCTAAATACCGATACGCGGTTCACAAAAAATATCAGATACGTCCTTCGACTGCATGACAAAATAGTTCACAGATGATAACATACTTAGGATACAAAATAAAATGTGTGTAATGTGTCCTTAATATTGTGAGGGAAGCTTGCGTGCAAGGCACTTCTGCTCAAGTTGCAAGTGGTATTTGTCTGACGGCGAGTTATTCTTCCGCACACTTCCCAATAGTTCTCCTGCTTCTACCAGAAGTGACTGTTATTCACCGTGCCGGTCTCCACGCACGCTAGTTGTATGTAGAACAAGGGCAACTCATGCGCATGATCCTTACGCAATAAGCCATTAGCACAGCACACACATCTACAGTATACAGACGGACTTTTTCAGAATAATGGTTTCAAATTCGCCCATTCCAAAAGTACATCCAACTTTATCACTAGTAAAGAATGTTTGTGAAATGACTCACATATGTTCATATAATATTTAATAAGACGCAAAGTTCACCTTAGACAGTATTTATCGCATGATTGATGATGATGATGATGATGATGATGATGCTTGCTGTTTAAAGGGGCCTAACATCGAGGTCATCGGCCCCATATCGCATGATTATGGTGATGATTATTGTTTTAAGAGGAAGTACAACTAGGCAACCATCCTCTATATAACACTAATCAGAAAAGAAAAAAATTGAAGGGATCAGACACTTCGAAAAATGAAGGTATCTGCCAAACGAAAACAAGGGCAACGAAGGGCATGAAAATGAACGACTCCCTAGGCCTCGAATGCTTTAGTACCGCCGGGGTCGAGAAAGAACAAGAGTTGACCAAGGGAGGTCGGATAGGATAGATGAATGTGAGGAGCCTGGTACAAGTACCAGCAAGTGGGAGCAATGCCAGCGCTCAGCTGAGGGCCCCGTGGTCGCCAACCCACGCTTCTTCCAAGTTCGGAGCCCTTCGGGTCCATTTTAGAGTATTTATCGTACCAAAATGCCCACAGCGGTAATTGCAGTCTACATGTTAGAAGGGCTACTGTCTGACGTAAGGCTCACAACCTGCATCAGTGACATCTTGTTGATATTTTTAGTGTGACTATTGCTACCCTGGTGCAGCCCTTAT
Organism: Anabrus simplex; assembly: GCF_040414725.1. Taxonomy (NCBI): domain Eukaryota; kingdom Metazoa; phylum Arthropoda; class Insecta; order Orthoptera; family Tettigoniidae; genus Anabrus; species Anabrus simplex. The sequence continues at coordinate 254,811,096 of NC_090265.1, read as the reverse complement.
AAGGCAGACCCACTAACGAGGGTGGGTGGGGCCTGCCTTTTCAGGGAAACTGCATGTTAATGTGGTGCAGCATAGTGTTTTGCGTGGTGCGTGATTTGCAGGAATGTTGGGGACAGCACAAATACCCAGTCCTTGAGCCAGTTGAATTAGCCAGTTAAGATTGAAATCCCTTGACCTAACCGGGAATCAAACTCAGAGCCCCGAGAATCGAAGACCAAGATGCTGACCACTCATCCATGGATCTGGCTGCCGTCTTGTCATCTTACGTGAATAAAATGGCGCATTTGGTCCCCTTGTGGACAACAACCTCCTAAAGTTCGAAATCTGGCACATAGTACAAGCATTTTCTTGAAATATGTTGAACCTAAAATACTGTCTAGATCTTCATTCATGCCGGCACAAATATTTTTTGAAGGTCTGTTATTCCCTCTATGAGATCTCTTTATTACAAAAGTTTATATATGATTTGTATTCAAGATGATTGAAGGGGACGTGATTAGCTCATTGGCTTAGCTGCTGACTTCCCCATTCGTAAGTATGAGGTTCGAATCCTGGTCGACCCTGGCTTGGGATTTTCATCTCAAAAATCACATGGCGTCAGGAAGGACATTGAGCCTTAAACCGCCGGCCAGAAGTAAATGGGTGACTCCAGTGATCCTAGAAATAACTGTGATAAAGGAAGTGTTCAAAAGTGATGGAAAATGTCAGAACCACGTGAATAATTAGACATTCCCAATAAAGTGATTTGTTTCATGATTTACTATTTTGACACCCTTTCCAGTAATTGACTGGATGATGGACGTCCACTACATCTTCTCACGAAGACTATAGTTTTTATTTCAGATGTTGATCAGTTACTGCTCCCAAAGATCTACTTACTACGACTCGTCATTTCATCAGTAGAAGTGGCAGTCACTTGAAGCGCTCATACCATATCACATAACGACAGACCCCACTTCCATACTTTACATTAGGAATCATATTTTTTATAAGTCCCAATCGATTGCGACTGCGATTCTCCCTACACCCTTCGAACGGGTGAGTTGGCCGTGCGGTTAGGGGCGCGCAGCTGTGAGCTTGCATCCGGGAGATAATGTGTTCCAACCCCACTGTCAGCAGCCCTGAACATGGTTTTCCGTGGTTTCCCATTTTCACACCAGGCAAATGCTGGGGCTGTACCTTAATTAAGGCCACGGCCGATTCCTTCCCACTCCTAGGCCATTCCTATCCTACTGTCGCCATAAGACCTATTTGTGTAGGTGCGACGTAAAACATTTTTTAAACTACACACTTCGCGTCTACAGCCTATAGCAAAACCATTCAATTTACTCTCATATTTTTTTAAACTAAACACCTCGCGTCTAGAGCCTATAGCAAAACCATTCAATCTACTCTCATATTTTCTACTACAGTTATACAAAGCTATGCCCTTATCTCATGAAGGCGTTAGCACAAGTTGCGATCACGATAGCAAATTCTTCATCTTCTTCTCTTTCCACACTCTGGTGGGGTCGCAGATGCGAACTGTGTCAAACATGTGGACCTGGCCCTGTTTTACCATTGGAATCCCTTCATAACCCCTACTCTGTGTCGAGGGATATATGCACTATTACGTATTTCTGTGGTGGTAGGTAGAGTGGTGTGTTGTGAGTACATGAAGAGGTTTGTGTTAAGATGATGACAAATTTCAAATCCTCGAACCAGAGGAATTAACCTCTCCCAGTTAAAATCCCCGGCCCGTTCGGAAATCTAACACGGGGACCCTCCGAACCGAAGCCCGTGACGTTGACCATCCAGCTTAGGAGCCGGACCTGATTGCGATTGCAGTTGAGTAGTGGTCGATGTCGGACGAAGGTGTAGACTACAAATATGCACGCATTATGTGCCATAATCAGTTACGTTGTTCTCAACGAACATAGTCGCTCAAAATAAAAATAAAATTAAAAAAATAAGAAAGAAAGTGCGAGTGAATGGGATGAACGGTCAGCGTAGCGCTCTTCGGTTGAAAGAGCTCCGGCTTCGTTTCCTGACTGGGTTGGGGATTTTTAACCTTATCCAATTGCTCGGACTCTCTCTCTCTCTGCTGTCTTCAGCATTAGATCCATCATAGAAAGGGCTCCATACTCACAGATGCGCAAATCGCCTAAAAGGAGTCAACTCGAAAGATCTGACCAGGCCTCTTCGGAGGCCATACGCCATTATTATTTTTTAAATGTTAATTTACGTGTTTTTGTTAATTATCACTATGGTGACGTGTAATATTGGAAGGAGAAATTTCTCCTAAGGAAGAAATCGTAGACAGGACCGTTCACAAATGTAAGTGTCTATGAACTTTATTTGTGGGGAATTGTAATACAAGAAGTGTACAGCACGAGAACAATCTGTCCACTCCTGTAGCCCTGGAGAATGGAATCAACGGCTGATATGTAAAATTCAGAGGTGGAGATAAGAGTATTTCGAATTTTTTTACGCCGATGAGTCGTTTGTATAGAGAACGATGGACATCATATTCAAAAGCTGCTTTGAGGAAAGGTAAGACCTACATACGTTTTTAAACTAATTCATTATGAAACTTAACTACTAATTTAGGCCTACCATAATGACATTGAACGCCCGCCCGCGCTGCTACAACATACCGGTGAGACTAGGAATGGATTGCGGATAATCTACTCTCCCGACGTTCCCTGCATAGTGCGGTAACATTTTGCTGCTTCTCCCTGTACTTCAGTGCTGAAGACAAGGTCGTAATTACTGTGCGTGCAAAAACAAACGTTGTGTTCATTTCGGGGAGAGTGACAAAAATTTATCATTAGAAACGTAGGTCATGCCTCTAATTCCCCTGTCTCCGCATAAGCCAAAATCCTCTGTAACCACACCCCTGTGGGTGGGGATGGTAGAATAACACCCACGGTATCACCTGCCTGTCGTAAGAGGCGACTAAAAGGGGACCAGGGACTCTGAACTTTAGAGCGCGGGTTGGCAACCACGGGGATTTAGCTGAGTCCTGGCATTGCTTCCACTTACTTGTGCCAAGCTTCTCACTTTCATCTCTCCTATCCGCCGACCTTTCTTGGTCAACTCTTGTTCTTTTCCGACCCCAGCGATAATAGTTTTTCATACTCACGCCCTTCGTGGTCCTGGTCTTCCTTTGGCCGATATCTTCATTTTTTGAAGTGTCGGATGTCTTCCATTTTTTCTCTCTGATTAGTACTACAGTAATAGAGGATGGTTGCCTAGTTGTAGGCCTACTTATTCTTAAAATAATCACCACCTACCTTCCGTAGGTTAGCAACTTGCCTGCAAACGTGAAAACTTCTACAGACGTGCAAAATAATAATAATAATAATAATAATAATAATGTTATTGGCTTTACGTCCCACTAACTAATTTTACCGTTTTTGGATTTAGTCCCACAGGAGTTCTTTAACGTGCCAGTAAATCTACCGACACGATGTTGACGTATTTGAGCACCTTCAAATACCACCGGACTGAGCCATGACCAAACCTACAAAGTTGGAGTCAGAAGGCCAGCGCCTCAACCGTCGGAGCCACTCAGCCCAGCTGCAAAACAAGACACCAGCTAAGACATGAATGAAGACTGTAAATTATAAAAATAATATGGAATTCAGGAAAATAACTGGTGGGGGAGGGGGGTAGAAACCTACTATAACATTTCTATCCCTCGTCGATTGAGTGTAGTGAACTTCATTAAGGATGACATTTTGTTTCAGCACAGCCTTGAATTACCGAAAACACAGTACACCGAATGACCGAAGGAAAAAGTGTTTCTAAGAGGGATGATTGTATACACCATACTTTTAGATTGAATGGCATCTATGTGGGTTTTATCACGATACGTGTGATCTGTTGTCAGTGAAACATCAACTGGATGTAACTTACAAGATATCTGACGATGGCACAAATGCTCTGTGTACTAGGCAATCTGAAAGTCAATCCTTTTCACATAAACCACATCTTACTTGCAATCGCGATCCTAACTTATGCTAACTCATTCGCTAGTCTGATCTTCGGCTTTAACAATATGAATGTAACAGTAATGAGCGATGCTAGTAGCAACATTCCATATATGAGTGAGGTCAGCAGCAAAGCCAGTTACTCAGATGAATAATACAAAATTAGGGCTTGTGGGGTCGATTGTTGTGTGTACATGCCAGTGGTCTTGACAGACTACTTTTTTTACAATTGGCTCTACGTCGCACCGACACAGATGGGTCTTATGGCGACGATGGTATAGGAAAGAGCAAGTGGGAAGGAAGCGGCCGTGTCCTCAATTAAGATACAGATCCAAAATTCGCCAGGTGTGAAAATGGGAGACCACGGAAAACCATCTTCAGGGCTGTAAAATTAGTTTTCGTATAGTTTGTTTATCTTGGATTAGGGAGACTAAAGTGAGTTCAGTGACATGCTATTCATTCTTTATCGTCAGGAATCACGTAAAAAAGATTGAAAATAATTCTACGAAATTCAGTATTTGAGTTGAGGGAAAGAGTAGAGTGTGGGTAGCGTGGAGGTCTGGAGTAAATTCTAAAAAATAAAACTCGAAATATATATCCGTTAAATTTTATCCTTCGGAAGTTCATTTGCGTACCGGAGAGTCTACCAACATGAAAATGGGTATTTAAGCACTTTCAAATACCACTGGTTTGGGCGAGGATCGAACCAGATAACTCGAGTTCAGAGAGCCACACAGCCCGTCTGTACTAATTTTCGTACGATGAATATTTGTCTTGTACAAGTTCAGTGAGCTGTTCATTTTTGAAAATTGAAATTATAAGCACCTACATTAAAAATAGGGACTGCTTGGTCGAGGAGGTAAAGGCGTGCTCGCTTCGCCCGGAAAGACGTGGGTTCGATTTCCAGTCAGGAAATCTTAAAATTTAAGAAACTAGTTTTCCACTTCCGGAGGTGTATATGGTCCTGTGGTTCACTCACCCAACAACAAAAAAACGAGTACCAGGTTAATTCCTGGGGGCAAAAGCCATCGAGCGTAGAGCTAACCATTTTACCCCATCAACTGCCGAGGTTACGGATAATGGTAGCCTTTACCTTCCACACCTCCCAGGGCCTTCATAACCTGTGCGTAAATGATGACTTTGTTTTTATTTTTACATTAAAAATGCCGTAATATGCAAAATACTCTGGGAGAAGATCCTGAACGTCCGCCTTAATGGAAGAGTTTTGTGGATGACGAAGAGATACGGCAGACTTGTCTCTTCTCCACTTCTCCGTCCTATTTACGAACTCTCTTCGGCGACCATTGGTGAGAAAAACTTTTGATTTCCCTCTACTAAAAGAGCTTATAGGCTATCTTATAGGCTACCCTCTCACTCTTTTATATTAAACAGTTATTTTATTGACTAACCAGAACTAGTTTAGTATTTTTCATTTGGTTTATTGATCCAGTCTTGTTGTGGTGTAAGAATAACGAGCCTACCTGGAGGCACAGAGTTCGAATCCTAACCAGTTGAAATATTTTCGATCTGGGCTGAGAGCTGAAATAAAGTTAACTCAGCCTCGTGAGATCAATTGAGGAGCTATCTGACTTGAGAGGCGGAGGACCCGGTCACGAAAACCAAGCAGTATATCTGAGGATGTCGTTACGCTGACCACGTAGTGCTCCGATATTTGAAAGCCATCTGGTTTAATAAGTTGTCTTGGTTGGCCAAGACCCTAATATTGTATTATTGTATAGGTTATAGTAATGTTATTGTCTAAATAGTATTATTACGACATGAATGGATATCCTGCTCCTTGGACTACGTTAGCGTGCTGGCCTTTGGTCACAGGGGTCCCGGATTCGATTCCCGGCAGGGTCGTGAATTTTAACCATCAGTGGTTAATTTAGCTGGCACGGGGGCTGGGTGTGTGTGTGTCGTCTTCATCATCATTTCATCCTCATCATGACGCGCAGGTCGCCTACGAGCGTCAAATCAAAAAGACCTGCACCTGGTGAGCCGAACATGTACTCGGACACTCCCGGTACTAAAAGCTATACGCCATTTCATTTTCCTCGGACTACTACTGACGTTAACAGGTTGAAATTTCTGAGAGAAAGTACGTCCCACTAACTACTTTTACTGTTTTCGGAGACGCTGAGGTGCCGGAATTTAATCCCGAAAGAGTTCTTCTGCGTGTCAGTAAATGTATTGACACGAGACTGACCTACTTCAGCACCTTCAAATACCACCGGACAGAGCGAGGATCGAACCTGCCAAGTTGGGTTCAGAAGGCCAGCGCCTCAACCGTCTGAGCCATTTAGCCCGGCAGAGAGAGGAGTTCTTATAACCATCTCCAGCTGTAGCAACTTATCGAGTGATGTCCACCTCATTTACGTAACCCGTCGGCAATAATTTCGAGAGCTTTTCCTTTCTATTTCTTTTACGACACATGGACACAGATAGGTCTTACGCGACGATGGGATAGGACTAGGACTGTGAAGGAAACAAACAAGGCCTTTATTAAGGTACAGCCTCAGTATTTTCTTGGTTTGAAAAGGGAGAAACCACAGAAAACAATTTTCAGGGCTGCCGACACTGGGGTTCGAACCCACTATTCTCCGAATGCAAACACACTACGTGACGCACATCACGTAGCCAATCTCTCGGCATAGCTTGTTTACAATGCCGTAAACTACTTACGAACATTAAAAAATAATTCGGTGAAAAGTATGATGGTGGTAGCGAATGTTGTTTTAAGAGGAACTACTCGGAAGGGGAAAATGAAGAGCACGACACTTCGAAGAATGAAGGTATCGGCAATAGAAAGGGAAGGGGCCATGAGGTACTTGAAAGTGGAAAACTCCATAGACCTCACCAACCTACCCTTCGGGACTGCAACAACAAGACCAAGGGAGGTCGGATAGGAAAAATGAAAATGAGCAGACTGAAATAAATAAATTGAAGCAATGCCAGGCCCAGCTAGAGACCCTCTGATCCCCAACCCTAAAAAAGAGTTCCCGGGCGCGTTTCATGACAGCACAGGATACGATGAATGTTCTATACCACCCACACCCACAGCGGGGAGTTGAGGATGTGCGATTGAGAAACAAAAGGTTTCTGTGTGTTGAGGGAACTTTATACCAGGTTACTCCTATATCAGCCACTTTTAATTATAGGGACGTTGTCAGGTGGTTAACAACATCCCTTACGAATGTCCTAGTCCGTGTTGCGGGCTTGCATAACAACTCGTGTGAAGGGTACTAGCCTTCACGAACGTGCGGGTGGGTTCCTGTGTGGAGACAACAGTAATTGAGAGCAATTCTGCCTAATCATAGAGCAATAAATCAGCACTTGGCATGTCTTTGGTCAGGTGACTTGCACATGCTCCTGCTGCACATTTCATTCAAGGTCAGTGTATGATCTCGTATGAGAAACGGGCAGCTGATTTCTTCCTCACACATACTAAGCCATGTCTTCTTTGCATTATCTGTGTACGTTACAAAATTAGGCATGGAATCTGTCTGTTGCCATTTAAAACGGTTACTGAACATCACTAACGTATTCTAGATGTTGACTTACAGGCCTTAAAGAAAAACATTCGCTAGTGGTTTAACGTCGTACTACCGGGCGAGTGTCCGACTCGTTGGCTGAACGGTCAGTGTACTGGCCTTCGGTTCAGAGAGTCCCGGGTTCGATTCCCGACAGGGTCGGCGATGTTAACCTTAATTGGTTAATTCCAATGGCACGGGGGCTGGGAGTTCGTCATCATTTCATCCTCATGACGACGCACAGGTCGCCTAAGGGAGTCAAATAGAAAGACCTGCACCTGGCGAACCGAACCCGTCCTGGGATTTCCCGGCACTAAAAACCATACGACATTTCATTTCACCGGGCGAGTTGGCCGTGCGGTTAGGGGCGCGCAGTTGTGAGCTTGCATCCGGGAAATGGTGAGTTCGAACCCCATCTGGTGGCTAACCACTCTTGATTCATCCCTTTGATGTGTCCATTTTGGACCAAAGATTTTTCGAAGGAATCTTCTTCAGTGTTTTCAAAGACTGAGTCTGCCACCTTTGTCAGTGTTCCCGCTCTGTCCCTTAATTTAAACAAGCTTTAAAGAACAACCCCTTCTCAGGAAGTTCACAGTTCAGAATTTTCTGGAAGCCAGTGATCCAATTCTTCGCAGTTTATCCTGTTACAAAGGATGAATTTCCCTTGTTCATTTTTCAAACTTTTTTTTTTTTTTTTGCTATTTGTTTTACGTCGCACCGACAGAGATAGGTCTTATGGCGACGATGGGATAGGAAAGGCCTAGGAATGGAAAGGAAGCGGCCGTGGCCTTAAGGTACTGCCCCAGCATTTTCCTGGTGTAAAAATGGGGAAACCACGGAAACCCATCTTTAGGGCTGCCGACAGTGGGGTTCGAACTTACTGTCTCCCGGATGTAAGCTCACAGCTGCTAAAACAAATTTCTAGGGGTGAATCTTTTGATCTTGTTCTTGAACATTCGATAGAAGTGTCTCGTGTTGTTTTTATTGGCATTCTCTTCGAAATGGTACAGCTATTTTTTCTCGTACCCTGTCTTCATGTTCCATTCTCACCACTTGTAGTAATATTTTAATTTGACTTGAATGGAGATCATGGCATAGTCTGAAGGCCAACTCCATTCGCCTCATCCTTTTTCATTCCCATTGGGAGTGAGAAATCCTTCCAGGTATTTAAATTTATGAGCGCGATGGTTTATCCCAAACTGTGTTACAATTCTGTTGGTGCCATCTGCTTTGTGTAAGTCCTTAATGCTGTTTTTTTTACAAAGGAAGTTCTTAATCCTGTTTTGGCTGCAACTTGTTTATTGGCTGTGTGAGGATTAACTGTTATCAAAATAAAATCATCTGCGAAGATTATGCAGTCCAAAATGATGACATATTACCCCACAACCTATCTTTACTCCATTCATTATTCTATCTCCATTTCGATATTTATTCCTTTCCTAGGATGCAATTAAATAGGAGTGGAGAAAGGCTGCCTCTTTGGCTTAGGCCTTGTTTAAATTAAATTTTACTTGAGAAAATGTGTGTGTGAGGGTTTGTCTAAAATTGCGACCAAGAATTTTTCATCGCCTTCAAACTCTCGGAAAACTTGCATGATCACTCCACGATCTACGGAATGATACCTTCTTGAAATCTACGAAGGTTAAGATTGTCCTCTTCCAGTTTCTCATTTATCTTATAGTTGATTAATGATTTTAGGATATATATTTGCTCTCCACACATCCGCCCTTTCCTGAAACCTGCCTGATTTTCATCTATCTGTTTGTCTAGATGAGTTTTAAATCTACTTTGAAAGACATTTGAGAGGATTTTTATGCTATAGTAGCTGATGTTGCCTCGGCCCTCCTTTGTGTACAAAGAGTGAATGAGAGTACATTCTTTCAATTACTTGGGATTTCTTCTGTCTCCAAAGTATGGGCAAATAGTTCTAGTTTATTCACAATATTCACATCAACATACTTGAACATCTCTGCAGTAACGAGTTCCCCTCCCGGACCTTTGTTGTGTTTTAACTTTTAATGATGCCTTTATTTTGCTTTATCAGTTGAAGCGACCCGTTAATTTAAACAAGAGTTATTTAAAGAATAATCCCTCCTCAGGAGGTTCACAGTCCAGAAGGTTCTGGAAATAGTGAGCCAATTGTTTACAGTTTTTCCTGTCATAAAGAATTAACCTCTCTTGTTCATTTTTTAAACAAATTTCTGGGGGTGAATCCTTTGATTTTGTCTCAAACATTCGGTAGAAGTGTCTCGTGTGTTATATTTATTGAAATTTTCCTCCAAATGGTGCAGCTGTTTTCTTGTACCTTGTCTTCATGTTCCGAAGGACTTTTGCTGTGAGTTTCCTTTCTTCCTTGATGCATTCGAAATTTTTCTGGCTAGAACATCACTTATCCCATGCCCCGGACCGTTTCTGCAGGGTACTTCACAATCGCCGTTCCACCATGGATGTTTCTTCCTTATAGCAAGCACTGTGGTCTTCTTAGATGCTTCTTCAATTCTTCCGACCATTGCGTCCCAATCCGGAGAATACAAAACCCCAAGCTCTCGTCGGTACTTCTCAATAACCTTTTGGTTCATTTCATTAATTTCGTCAATACTTTACCTCTTAACTTTTGGTGGAAGTTTCTTGATGGATTATGGAATAAAAAATTATATTGACTCGAATCAGGTAGGCTGTTGGTCGTAATCTATATTATCTCCCTCTTGGTACTTTAACATTCAAGATTTCCAACGACCGGGCGAGTTGGCCATGCGGTTAGGAGCGCGCAGCAGTGAGCTTGCATCCGGGAGCTAGTGGGTTCGAATCCCACTGTCGGCAGCCCTGAAGATGGTTTTCCGTGGTTTTCCATTTTCACACCAGGCAAATGCTGGAGCTGCACATTAAGGCCACGGCTACTTCCTTCCAACTCCTAGCCCTTTCCTATCCTATCGTCGCCATAAGACCTAACTGTATCGGTGCGACGTAAAACCACTAGCAAAGAAAGATTACCAACGGGTTCGATGTGACTACGTGCTCTATTTGAAACTCTCCCAACATAGCATTTGGTGAACGCTACATCATTAACTTGTTTCTCTTTCTTTCTTTCTTTCTTTCTTTCTTTCTTTCTTTCTTTCTTTCTTTACCGAGCTCGATAGCTGCAGTCGCTTAAGTGCGGCCAGTATTCAGTAATCGGGAGATAGTAGGTTCGAACCGCACTGTCGGCAGCCCCGAAAATGGTTTTCCGTGGTTTCCCATTTTCACACCAGGCAAATGCTGGGGCTGTACCTTAAGTAAGGCCCAAAAAGAATTCTTTCTTTCTTTCTTTCTTTCTTTAGTTTTTGAATCCAGTGGACATCAACTTGATATTGAACGCTTCACATACTTCAATAAGCCTTTCTCCCATTCCTGTTGATTCTCACATGCCCAGGGTAGCTGCCAACTATTTTTCTGCATTTTCTTTTCTTCCCGACCTGTGCATTAAAGTCACCCATTAGCTTTTTCATCATATGACCGAGGTTTTTCAATAACTCTTCTCCATCAGAGATCATAATTCCTCGACCTTGTCAGAATTTTTCTCTTTATCCTCGTTAGTTGTGGCATGTCCTTGAAGATCGCGTATCATTTATTTCCACTCTTCAGGGTCAATACTGATAGCTTTGGGGATGGTGATCCAAAATCAACGATTATATCTATAAATCAATTTTGGACAAAAAGACTTATGGGGTAAATTGGCCATTGCGGTTAGGGGCGCGCAGCCGTGAGCTTGCATCCGGGAGATAGTGGGTTCGAACCCCACTGTCGGCAGGCCTTAAGATGGTTTTCTGTTTTTTCCCATTTTACACCAGGCAAAAGCTAGGGCTGGGTCTTAATTAAAGCCACTGCCCCTTCATTCCCGCTCCTAGTCCCTGTGTATATGCGACGTAAAACAAATTGTAAAAAAAAAAAAAAAAGACTCATCCAAGAATTGATGGTGATTTTTTATTACCTGCTTTACTTCTTCCAATTGCTGCTTGCCCCTTATCATCCTGTAGCTGCCCATCGTAGTTACTTCATTTGAGAGGAATCTGATTTTCTCTACCGCCAATACCTTGATCTGATATTTCTCTAGTTCCTTGACGAGCTCTATCTGTTAACCAACTCGTCGGAGGGTATTCACATTCACATGGGGGTGAAGCCCGAAGACCACACCATAGATAGAACCTGATTGGTAAGATATGGAGCATTTTCGAAAAGCCGACCCTGATCTGGGTGTCAAACGCTGACCACGATATCGCCTTTTGTGAGATCAGATATGTGCAGATTTATATTTCAAAAGTATTCGTCTTCGTCGTTGGGATTCGCATTCCTCATCCGCCTTTGATAATATTTCCCCAACACTCATCAGCTTGCCAACTCAGTTTCCCGCAGGGATTGTCTACCCAAACTTCCACTGGGTTGATACAATTTGAAATTGGAGTGAAAGGGGCTAGTTGGATTCTCTTGCTGAATTCAGTATTTTGCGCATTTTACTCCTTCACCAGAGCCACGAGGGTTCCTCCCAGGTCAATCCACAGGACCTGCCATAATCATAATCATCATCATATTATTATTATTATTATTATTATTATTAGTAGTAGTAGTAGTAGTAGTAGTAGTAGTAGTAGTCGTCAATGTCAATTCCATAGGAGTGCTGGGATGTTTCCTGATATGTACGCAACGGACGCTAGCTTTCCAACCATAGCCCAGACTAACTACAATTGTGCACAACAGATCCCAATATCACACAAGTTAACAGCCTGACTCAAGAGAGTATATATCAAGATATCTGAAAACCCTGCCATGAAGTAATATTAAGCAATGAAGAATTCTTTACATTTTCTAAGTGCATAGAGTTGTTCTTTTGCATCTCTAAACAGCATCAATCTATTACCAATAAATTATGAAGATAACGTGCTTAAGTTGTTAATGTTTTGTCAACCCCGAGCATGTTCCACACTTAATACTTAACGTATGCTTAATTTTTGCAGGTCCGGCGACTTGGGCTGAGAGGTACCCTCTGGCCTCTGGAACTCGCCAGTCTCCAGTGGATGTGGACACCTCCCAGACGGTATCCGACACCTCCCTCGATTCTTCCCCGCTTACATGGAAATTTGTACCAGAGAACAACGAGTACATTGTTAATACAGGCTATGGCTGGAAGGTGGAGGTGAATGGTGAAGGCTCTGAACTAGTCGGCGGACCACTAGAAGAACCTCACGTCCTGGAGCAGTACCATTGTCACTGGGGTAGCACCAGCGATGAAGGCTCCGAGCACACTGTCGACGGGCAGGCCTTCGCCGGTGAGGTAGGGAAAACACCACACTCTTTTCATAGTTGAAATAATAAACTTTTCAGAAGGACGAAAAAATACAGCACTTTCCGGAAGATCAATGTTTCGTACGCTGAAGGGAGGAATCTCTTGAGAAAGAAGTCCAAGGTGTAGTTCAAATGTTTTGTTCATCTAGCAGGTGACAAAACCGGTCATTCTAAACACAGCATGTTACAAACAATTCATACATCGTTAAATTTAACATCAAACTAGATGAAGTCAATATCTGCAGATAAATGAGTCTCATACAGCCAGATCTACTTCCTGTTTCCTCGCGAGGACGGATGTAAACATCATCATACCGTTTGTGTGTCATGTCGTGTCTCAGGGTTGACAATTGAACCTTTTTGGGCACGTTTAAGGTAGCAGGTGTCTGGTTTCCGATAGTTTCTCTATACAGTGGAGTTGCGAGAAACCAGTAGAGCGCTTGTTACCTAGGCTGACCTAGGTCAAGGTAAAGTTCTGTTTTAATACTGTTCGCAATTCGCTACAAACATTTCAAAAACATCGGGCGAAATTTGGTGATTCCTTAGCTCATACAGTAGTAAAGAGAGGAGGCTACTGATTTAAGATATTTGCTTAGTGGCGTCTGCCATCACCAGCTTACCGGATAAAAAGTATTACACCCTGTATACAATGATCCTAGATAAATGATAGAAGGGTTTCAGACATCTTCACCATATTATCTCTATGGGGATCTTTTGGTCGAAACTAATTTACTTTCAGATTATTTCGCCTATAAAATGAGAAAGGAGAACGTTAGAATTGTAGGCTATACAATGACTTCTCAATTAGAGTGCCCTAAATTCCAGTCCCAGACTTTTAGCAGAAAGAGCAGCCAAATTTAAATCCCAGATCAAGACCAAAATAAGTCGAGAAACCCAGTACGCTAGTTGCTGGCATGCATTAAGAAGTTCCTGGGTTCGTATCCCGGTGATTACAGCAGAAACTTCAGCAAAACCATCGTGTGCGGACAGGAAGGGACACAAATCCCTATCCTAGTAGAAATCAAGACGAAATCTTTAATAGGGTGAAGAATAAGTAATAATTAAATAGTACAATATTGCAGTAAAAATGGTATCTTCCGTTGATTCAGAATCGTATCTCTACATAGTAAAAGTTCTTGATTCTGTCTCTATGTCTGTGGGGGCTAATCTCAAGAGTGGTGGTGGTGATTATTGTTTTAAGAGGAAGTACAACTAGGCAACCATCCTCTATATAGCACTAATCAGAGAGAAAAATGGAAGGGGTCCGACACTTCGAAAAATGAAGGTATCGGCCAAAGTAAGACGAGGGCCACGAAGGGCGTGAAAACGAAAGACTCCCTAGCCCTCGCAAACCTAATAGCGTCGGGGTCGGAAAAGAACAAGAGTTGACCAAGAGAGGTCAGATAGGAAAGATGAAAGTGAGGAGCCTGGCACAAGTAAGTGGAAGCAATGCCAGAACTCAGCTAAGGGCCCCGTGGTCGCCAACCCACGCTCCAAAGTTCAGAGCCACTGGGGCCCCTTTTAGTCGCCTCTTACGACAGGCAGGGAATACCGTGGGTGTTATTCCACCGCCCCCACCCACAGGGGGAGCTAATCTCAAGAACTACTGGATGAATTTTGATGCGGTTTTCACCATTCTATGAAGAATTTCTCGAAAAAGGTTTATTTGTGGAAACATTCGCTATTACTAAAGTAAGCCGAACAGAGTAACATTTCGGTGAAGCAATTCGAAGCCGTCCGTGCACCTTTTTTGGCTTACGCTGACTAAACCATTAACGATCAATCTATACTATGTGAGTAAGAATTGTCCATCATAAAACATTCTGCAAAAAAGTCCGCGGTAGCATATATCTATCTTTAACGCATAGCCCACTATGAGGATGTTTATGTTACAGTTTGCAGAAAAACCGTCAAATTTAGAAACATTTTTAAAAATTACAATATTATCAAAATACATTTTTCATTCACCTCAAGTAATTAATGTAGATTCAAATGTCATTTACAGTATGCAATTTTCATCTATAGGAGATGTCATAGTTTTCATTTTTCCGCGCTATCTCCATTAAGAAATATGAAATGTAACGATTAAACTGAAACAAGTCTAAGAAAAAAACTGTCGTCCGTGCGTCTTTTTAGCTTGCACTGGCTAAACCGTTAAATATACATCTGTACTCTGAGGGCAAGACTTGTTCAGCATATCAAGTTCTACAAAAAGGTCCGTGACAGCATATATCTGTCCTTAATACATAGTCCATTAATACTGTTTTTATGTTACAGTTTGCAGTAGAAAATAGTCTAATTTTAAAACAAATGTTCAAAGTAATAAGTTAATCCTTATCAAAATAAATTGTTTATTCACCTCAAGTAACTAATGTAGATTAACATGCCATTTACAGTACGTAATTTTCATATTCGTATACAGTATAGTACTTTCGGAGATGTCGTTTTAATTTTATCGCGCCATCTCCATTCTAAAATATGAAAATTGTAGCCGGCTGCTATGTTTATAACGCCTTGCTATTTGAGTCCGCTGCCATGCTAAGAAGCGAACAGGTCGTAGTTGACGTTTTGTCTCACGGGAGCGCTAGTGGGATGTCCCTCTTGACTGTCTTCTTAGTTTAACTATTCAAACAAACGTGTTTTGGTGTTTAATGAAGGGTGGGTTTGTGATTATGACTGAGTTTCGTATTCATTAGCTACGACTGAATAAGTATCACGCTTTAGGATCCTAAGTGTGAATGTCTATTGCACGTATTTTCAAAGTTCAAATTGATTAACTGTGTATGTATCCAGGAGAATTGCCCTGCCATTCAGTGCTCAAACAGAAATGGCTCAGTGCTATTTATAGAGATGTATTTGTGCCCAAATTTGAGTTAAGAAATTCTTGCGTACGCAGGGGGCATTTTCTTCCATCTGATTTTAACCCTGGACTGAGAGTAAAGACACTGAAGGATAATACCCCTCCTTCCACGCCCAGAAAGGCGAACACCTGGAAGACATGTGAATCGTGGAAAAAGAGGAAGTTAAACGATGACTACAAATAGTGCATGGTCAAGACAGTAATGACGTTGCCACTACTACGGTAGAAGCAGGAACATGTGATAGAGACCTACACGACATGCATTGTACCAATTTGGCTGATCATAATAACAAGTTCCTTGAAGTTCAGACCGAAAATAATGCTCACAATGATTACTTAACAGCCGCAAAGCTTTTATCGGTGCCAAGGAAAACTGTTGCTTGTAAACAATAAAGTTTAAAAAATGAGCAATGGGGCTAGAATCCCAGAAGAGGCAGTTGCGTCAAAATAACAACCAGCACGATTAATCATTTAGCCATGGAATTTGACCTCTAAACGGTACAAGTTTGCTAGAGACATTTAAAAAAGACCCATAAAGGAGAACACTGAAACGCTATATAGGGGATACGTCACATGGAACTTGTGTAACAGACCTAGTGAAAACTAGACTTCAATTAGAATTGAACTGGCTGAATGAAGTCGAAAGAATGTGTTCTCTAATTTTTTGACGAGTTATCTGTCAAACAGTACGTATAGCACGATAATAGGTTAGATACATGTTTTCGTCCACATACAAAAGCTCTTACAAGGGAAGGGCGCGTACCGGAGAATCGCCGATCTTACGTACCTTTTGCACACACGTTAAATGAGCCAATAATAACACAATGGCCAAAATACTTCTTTCGAAAATTAACTCGTGTGACCTACAGTGTGCGTTAAAGTTCGCATGTTTGAATTAGCGCGCTCGGCTACGCAGGCCACTACTCCATACCTACCCGCAAGTCGCCGTGTCCAACAGCTGATTTGAGGACACGCTGGCATACGCTTATAGTCGTTGTATGAGACTAGTGATTGTCTGTATAATGGTAATCAGCATAGGCAAAAGTTATTTTTGCGTTGGAAGGAAAATATGGAACATGTAATATTCAGCCCTTATCCTCGCTTCGTTAGGTGTGGTTGGTTGTATAACCGTTTTGTGCATTCAACTTTTCAAGCACGAACTTTGATTTTGAAAAGGCTATAAGGAGTAACTTGTTTTCGTGTGTAACGTCTCTTGTTATACTGATTTACCTTTATTTTCCCTATAAAAATCATTATATTGCCTTTATTGACCCACAATCAATGCAGGAATTAAGTTCTTTCTCTTAATAGTGCTACATCATCTTCGCGAACGTGCTACTCAGTTACTAACGGAATAGAAAAGATGATCAGCTGCGCGGTCCCTCGACGAGTGAACCCGAGACGTACCGTAGTTCTGCGCAGCCAAACGCGCCAATTCAAACATGAGAACTTTAACGCTTTCTGTAGGTCACATAAGTTAATTTCCGAAATAATTATTTTGGCCGTTGTGTTATTCTTGGCTCATTTAACGTGTGTACAAAACTTACGTAAGATCCGTGATTCCCAAGTATGCGTCCTTCCCTTGTTAGATGTGGAAATAGATCCGGAAATAGATTCGGTGTAAATTGAGCTATCGGCTGATCAGAAAGAGTAAAATTAGTTTCCCGCTGACATTTAATTTACACCAGAGATGCTTCAGATACGCTCCGTTATAAGCTGAAGAATTAGTGTTGTAAATGACAATTTCCTAATTCATGTGCGAAGTTGTGAAATTTGTGCCTACCAGAGTGTGTGAAAGAGTGACTTTTTCTGCTTGTACTGAAAAACTCTTCGTTATTAATGTGCACCTCATCTTCTGACAGCAGTCGTAATGCGCAGTTAAGCGTACTGACTTGTAAAATAGCACTTCGAGTCTTTCTTGACAAAAATGCTTGCGAAACAACAGAACACTATGAACATGTTAAATAGTTAATCGGAAAATATAAAGAGTTGAAGCAGCCCGCAACAGATGAGAAGATGGCAAGATACTCCCTTGTAGCACTCTGAGCTGCGTAGTGGAGGATTATAGCACTACTTAGTGTACGCGGTTCCGGCCGAAGTGCCGTTGTAAGCGTAGCAGACGGCGATCGTTGAGGACAGTGGGTACGTCAGTGGACCGAGTACAGTGATCAGTAGAGGCATGATATTTTCTCATTAATTTATGTAGGATTTAGCGAAATGGAAACACAACACGTTATTTCGCGCAACAGAACTTGTCCTATCGCTTGAATTTCGCTTTAACAATTTTCTAAAATTATTTGTGAGCTACTTATGACATGTAGATATGTAAATAGCAATAATATTAATCATCCATTATTCCCCTTTTATAGCCCTAATTAAGATCAGCAGATTACATGATAAATTACGTTATAATTACAATAAGCCTTGTATTTCTTTTATTTCCTTTTGTTTTGAAAGATAACTTAGCACATGTTACGATGGAGCTTTAATTAGTCATCTTAGGCTACTGACAACCAAACTGCACTTTGAAAGAAACCTTTCTACATCAACGGATAGAAAGGGAACCTAAATGAATTTTAATACACCATTTACGAAGATCAGATTCATTAATTCCAATGCTTGTAGTGACTGAATTATTTCAACTCTATGGCACGGATTTTCTGCAGAATTATACCTTCAAAAGCAAGATATTCGGCAAAAATATCAGAGAGTTTTAAAATTTAATTTCAGGCATTTTTGTGGTTTTTCACACACATTACTGAAATATTGTTATAGCTTGACTGAATTAGTTGGATGAAATAAATTCAGAAGTCCATTGGCATTATTGAGGCATATGAGCATTTCAGTTTTGTTAACGACGAAGGCACCAGCATTTTGCAAGAGTATCACTTAATTTTTCAATGAGTCACTGAACTCTTCAGTAATATTACTAAGCAGTTCACCGGGCAAGTTGGCCGTGCGGTTAGGGGCGCGCAGCTGTGAGCTTACATCCGGGAGACAGTGGGTTCTAACCCCACTGTCGCTAGTCCTGGTTTTCTGTGGTTTCCCATTTTCACACCAAATGGTGGGGATGTACCTTAATTAAGGCCACGGCCGCTTCCTTCACGCTCCTAAGACTTTCCTATTCCATCGTCGCCATAAGACCCGTCTGTGTCGGTGTGACGTAAAGCAAATTGTAAAAAAAAAAATAAAAAAAAAAAACACACTGAGCAGTTCACCAAGATGTCCAGAAGAAGTTTACATTCATTCTTCCCTTCAGGTCTGTTATTTTTAAAACCATGGAACAGGAATGTGGATAATTAGAACCTTCTAATTCCAACAAAAAAATCGTCTGCAATAAACACACAGTTTTTAGAAACAAATTCTACTTGGGATTCTACCTAGTTACAAAATTCTTCCAACCAATGTGCCACAGAAATGAATTTTGCTATGAATTTCAATGGAGTTTGGATTTTCTTAACCAGAAACATATGGTATGTTAAGAAATCTCAATCATAAAATAATTCTAGTTGCATTTATTATTAATGCGAACAAAATCATGCCTCTAGTCACATACGCTGAAGGACAGGATGAATTTTAGAGAAGGATTTGTGAGTGCTATAGGTGCAGAAACAATAGGGCTTATTCAGAACGAAATGTGCGCAGGTCCGTCAGGGGTAGTGATGTTTGAGCGAAAGTAATCCCTAGAGTCCGGATTAATAGGTACTGATAGGTTAGAATGCAAACTTACTTAAGCCAGTAACAAGTATACCCTACACTGTACAACGATTATGCTATGAGATTTGCATAGATATTAGGTGTGAAGCCTATAGAACTCCTTGAATTTATGCTACTCTTCCTACATTGTAGTACAACGGGTTGCATTACACTTTCTACAAACCAAATTACTTTTCATTTTAACCTATTACCACCTAAAAATCCGAGGTATAGTAATCACTGTATCACGTAGGACTGACCAACTGAACAGTCATAAATTTAGCATTCTGCAGTATCTGGTGACAGATCACAGGACGTAAACTAGTAGTAGTAGTAGTGGTGGTAGTACTCAGCATAGCAGTATTTTACACACATGTTTACTTGTTACAAAAATGTACAATCATCTAACTGGCCTGTATTCTCCGTTTCAGCTTCATCTGGTTCACTGGAACAACACCAAGTACGAGACATTTGGCGAGGCTGCTGGACAGCCTGACGGTCTAGCAGTGCTTGGAATTCTCTTTAAGGTGCGTAATTCAATTCGAAATTGCGTGAAGTGACGTTACTTTGCAAGTTCGTTTAAGTACATGAGCCGTCACCGTGGGCTAGCATAGTAGCTGCCCGCCCGGGTGGTTCAGATTTGATTCTAGTCACTACCACGAATTTAACTGAAAAGGAGTGCATTCATCATTCAAGTAACTCTAGAAGTGGCCTAAATTCCTACGTTTTGGCCTTCTTTAAACTTTTCTCCATTATTTTCCTCTTCAACATCAGGTGAAAGCCAGGATTGCACTGAAAATATGGACCACGGTCGCTTCTTTCCCATTGTAGCTGTGAGTGTGGAAGCTGCTGAAGTATGACTATTGCAATTCGGAGGCGCCGATATGTCGGAATTGTGTCCCACAGGATTTCTTGAACATCTTAGATGTTTATTTTTATTTTTAAGTCATTCTCGGTATTAAAATGTATCTTAGGTTTCTCTTATGTCTCCTTTTCCTTGTTAGTACAGCCTGTTTCTGAAATTGTAAAAGGAATATTGTTATCCCTTAAGATGTTTAATTTTAAACTTATTTTTTATCCTCAGTAGGAAAATTTATCTTACGCTCTTGTATGTACTATTTTTATTAGATTCTGAATATTAATTGATACATTTAAGTGACAGTGGCAGTTGGTTACAGCCAAAGGGACCTCTGGTCCTACCTGTAACTAACTTTAAATAAATATATTTATATCTATCAACTCGAGGCTGGTGTATTTTAGCACATTCAAATACCACTGCACTGAGTTGGGATCGAGCCCACCAATCAGGGCACAATAAAGCTACTCACCTCAGCTCAGAGCACGGCTAGTGTCTCGGCTCAGAGCACGGCTAGTGTATTGGGATTCTCTGAAAGGTGCTGCTCATAGTTAATCGTGCTGTAATAGCACCCTGTAGCCCAGTATGGAAAGCAATGGCAAACTACCTAGACTAATACGTTTGAGTGGTATTTTCAAAATTCGGTAAGATAAAAATATGAAGATAAAGTTGCAAATCAAGAGGGCAAATTGGGGAAAGTATTCATTTATAGTAAGAGGAGTTAGGGACTGGAATAATTTACCGAGGGAAATGTTCAATAAATTTCCGAATTCTTTGCAGTTACTTAAGAAAAGTCTAGGTAAACATCAGATAAGGAATCTGCCATCTGGGTGACTGACCTAAATGCAGTTGAGTGAGGTGAGGTGAGGTGAGTGGAGTGCTCACTCTTTTTACCTAGGACGCCTTATTATGGAGTCACCATAGATTTTTGCGGATTCCCTGTAAACGCATAACCTTCAATGGCACTGTTTGAAGGTTCAACCATCCCCAGGATGATGTCTTCCGTCCATTATGTCTCTCCATTTTATCATATTTCTCTCTGTCCTTTACTTCTTTCTGTACTTTGAAGTGAAAATCATAACATTATTTTAATTCTTGCAATGAAAGAGCAAAAATGAAAAGAAACTTTGAAGTTTGTACTGATGTTTATAGAGGAATCCAACTGACAAGCAGATTTTTATCGTCCTTGTAAACCATGACCTATTGTTGTTTGCAGGTAGGGGAGGCCAATCCAGAACTGGAGAAGATCGTACAGCTCGTACCACAGATTATTCACCGCGACGACAAGGCCACTATTACAGAGCCTATCGATATCGAGAAAATGATGCCAGGTAAACTTGTGTACAACTAATAATCTGAGATCCTGTCTAATATATTGATTTTGATAATTTGAAATTTTCAGATGGTATTTAACATACAGGCCACAGCCTCTTCCTTCAATCATAAATTCAGTTATTTACGAGAACACACGTCATTATAGATTACTGATACATGCTACTAAGCAAAACAGTTCATACACTTAAATAAGTACACAGGAATGATGACCAAGATATCCCAGGCCCCAAAAAATTGGAGGGGGAGAAATTGGCGGTAGGCTGTCACTATTGTAACGGCCGCAGGGTTTTGAAGGTTTCGCAGAATTAATATTTGTCTTTTATTTCTAATAAACATGTGGATCATGAATGTTATTCAATAGAACATGGTACACTTGGAATGTGGGTAATAACTCTGTGTAATATGGGTCTGTGATACGAGAAACATGATACCTAATTTAAGAGTTCGGGAGTAATATTACGAGTAGAAGTAAAAGCAATAAATGAATTGCCCAATGTCACGTTTGAGAAAATCAACCTCCAACTGAGCACGCGAGTCAACACAGTTAACAATTGGGCTGCAGTGAGAATTGATGATAGAACGGTTGATGATAGAATGAGTTCTTGGTTCAGAGTACTTACAGTGATTAGATAAGGCCTAATGGGCCTTGGACTTACATTAGATTAATGAATTTACATTAATGACTTCACGTCAAAACACCTCCAGTTACATTCAACAAAATTTCACTTTCTGCACTTAAAAGCTTAAACAGCATTCACACTCGTTATCATGGTATCCTTATTCCATAGGGGAGCCACATCAAATGACTGATCGAAAGGTCCAGAATACAGGAGCTGAAACTAATACTACATAGCCAAGAAATAGAAGACAGGTTAATGAAACGGCCGAAAACAAAATGGAGGCTGAACCCACTCAAGCACTCCTAATACAAGACTTATTACAAAACCTAATAGAGCATAAGGCTCAGTGATACAGAGGATAAGCCATGCTGCTTGGTGACTAAGATAAGAAAAGTTTAAGTCCGAAAAACAAGGCAGAAAATGTATAATTAGAAAACTTAGTCCCCAGGAAACGAAGTGAATAAGGGAAACGAAGATTCACGCTCGTGCGTCCTTACATTTTATATAGTCCCCGAGAATCCATAGACTGCCTAGAAAAAGTATATTTTAAGTCCTAACAGAAAGAATAAAATCCCTACATTAAGATTTGAGGAAACGCAGATCGACCTAACCGTTACATGATAAAGAGGAACGCTAGAATCTTCCCTTTGCCACACGTAGATAAAGTTCACATAGTTAGATGATAGTTCTGCTTTACCTTATGCCGCCATCTCTACGCCGTAGCTAGCCCCAACCTCATCATCTAGCCTCCGGAGGGAGACCTTTTCAATTAACGTAGCTCTCTCGAAGTCCCGACGACGATTGACACTTACATGATCAATCTTTATCGTCGCTGTTTGGGCAAAAGGTCATATCTCCCAAAGCTCTTCCCACCATTATTTTCCTTAAGATTGGTCACGTCCTCTAGCCACATATAGATATTCAGTCCATCAGAACAATTTTCGTTTTGTTCATTTTCCAATGCATAATTGTAAAGAAAAATGAACCTTACCGTACCGCACTCTACGAATGTATGTTTGCATGACTTGCTTACGCACTCCTACGTTATATAATATAGTTAAGGTCCATTTTCCTTTACACGTGAGCATACAAAAATGGACACAACGAACATTGTTCTGATGGACTGCATATTCATATGTAGTTGAAAGGCGTGACCAGTCTTAAGGAAAATAATAGATAAAAAGAGCATTGTAAGATACGACCTTTTGCCCGAACAGCGATGATATATAGGAAGCTGGTGATTGTTCTAGAAAATGGCGTATTTAGACTGTCTGATTAGTGGCACATGACAAAAGGCAGTAATCTGACTGGTTGATCAATAAGTTTTAGACAGTAGTGGCAACTTAAAAACAGCTGAAGGTAATCAGGTTATCAAGCCCTAAAATATGAGCATTTTCCGACCGAGTTAATTACAGTTCCATCCACTAGGTGGCACGTAGAAACAACAGTGGTAACATCTTATGGAGATACATAAAACTTAGTTGACGTGGTAAAGTTCAAGCGGTCTTCGTTAGATTTCACTGCTGACCGTGACGAAGAGGGAAATCAAACTCAGGAAGAGGTTTTACTACTGTCACAATTATAAACAAACCGTACCTGCCTCACTGCCGTGTTTTGTCTCTACTCAGAGCACCTGCTGTTGTTGTGTCAACTGTCTTGAAGTTTCGCGCTTGCATTCTGCATTCTGATGGTATTTGAGATGGTCATAACTGCATTAGATGATATACCGTACAATAATCTTTCATTGGGGCCGATGACCTTCGATGTTAGGCCCCTTAAAACAGTCATCATCATCATCATCATCATCATCATCATCTTTCATTAAATTGGTTGTCGGGGAATTTTAACATGTTTATATTTTCAAGCATGTTGTTCTACTCCCAGAAAATTAATTCTGATGTTAGATCATTCGATCACCTGCCTGAATTAATTTAGAAACAATCAATCAATTAATGAATCAATCACTGATCTACATTCAGGGCTTTCGCCCACGTGGCCGATTCCATATCAATTGTTTTCTAGTATTTTCTTAAATTATTTCAAAGAGCTTGGAAATTTATCGAACGTTTCACTTGATAAATTATTCCAATTCCCACTCTTCCCAATTTGTCCTCTAGAATTTCAACTTTATCTTCATAATGATCTTTTCTACTTTTAAATGCTTCACTAGAATTCGTCACCAAATATCATTACACGTCATCCTTCAACTGGCAGCTTGGAACATACCGTTTAGTCGAGCAATTCGTCTCCTCACTCACCAGTCTTCCCAGCCCAAAGTTCTCAAAAACATCCAGAACAAATCGTGATGCTTTGCAACGGTTCTTTTCCATTTTTCACATAGAGTAATCCTGGTATGGGTCCCACGCACTGGAACCATACTTCAATTGGGGTCTTACCACAGAATTATACGCCCTCTCCTTTACATTCTTACTACAACCCCTGAATACCTTCATAACCATGTGAAGAGATTTGAGACCTTTATTTACAACCTCGTTAACGTGATTGCCCCAGTGTAGATCTATCATTATATTCGTATTATCAGTGATAAGTTACTTTCACCCTATCAACACAGTAGTTAAAAACGAGGTGACTTTTCCTCTCGGTGAAACTTACAACCTGACTTTTCATTGCGTTTAACATCATAACATAGTGTGCAGTCCAACTCACAACATCGTCGAGGTCTTTTTGCAGTCGCTCACAATCCTGTAACGTATTTGTTAGTCTATACAGCAGGGCCTCTCAGGGTGCATGCACTGTGCACTGTGCAAAAGACGACTTCGCTTGGTTGACCAGAGTGCAGACTCCCCACTCCTCGATTCGGAGCAATAGCGCTGTCTCTCTCTTTCCCCACGCCTGTCTCGCTCGCTCCGCCTGTCTCCCTCTTCCTCGCTTGCTCCGTAGCGCTCCAAATCCGAGCCGAGTTGAGCCGAGCTTAGCCCAGTAGCCCAGAGACGAAGCGTTGGTCCGAACCGAGCCGAGCGGGGCCCATGCACTGTGCACAGGAACTCTGCGCCGCTGTTTGCACGCGTGAGATTGTGGGCGTTTGAGAAGCCCCGCTATACAGTATAACATCATCTGCAAAAGACGTTATCTGTTGTTCCAGTTCTTTACTCATATTATTCACATACGTAAGAAAATATAAAGGTCCAATAATATTGCCACCCCTTCCCCTCTTAATCGTTACAGAATCAGGTAATGCTCCACCTAATCTAATTCTCAGAGTTCTATTTTCTAGAAATTTAGCCCCTGCCTCCCCCCAACCACTCCTTTATCTAATCCAGTCTTCCATGATCTACCCTATCAAAAGCCTTGAACAGGCCAGTCCGTTTTCCCCCCTTAATCTAAATTATCTGCTATATCTTCCTATAATCCTACAAGTTGAACCTCATTGGAATAACCTTTCTGAATCGCAAACTGCCTTCCAGGCCTACAAGCAGAAATAATGCTTTCTAAGAGCTTACATGCAACAGATGTCAAGCTCAATGAACAGTAATTATCAACTGTTTATCGCTCTTTCCTTTCTACACTGGAGTTACTATAGCAACTCTCCATTCATTTGGTACAGATCCTTCATGCAAACGGTAATCAAATATTTCAGATACGGCACTATATCCCAACCCATTGCCTTTGCTATATCCCCCAGAAATCGTATCAATTCCAGTTTCTTTCCTAGCTTTCAATTTATGTATCCTTTTGTAAATGTCTTTATCATATTTATCAATGCCCTTATTTGATTACTGTGATGTTCTATATAGTGACCTTAACTCACAGTTAGCCAGTAGACTATAGAAAGCTCAAAATTCCTGCTTTCGATTAATCTTCAACGTAAAACCGCGCCAATATAATACTTCTTACCTTAACAAACTGTCAATGCTAAACCTTCAAACCCAGTGTTAACTACACAATATTGCAAGAATGTCTACACCACAGTACCTAGCATCCAGGTTTACCAAGCTCTCGGAGACTCATCAACTGAACACCCGCCCCACAAAAGGAACATCCTGTCCATCCCCCCACACACCACCAAACGGTACACCCACTCCTTCACAGTAGGTGCTGCGCGGATCTGGAACTCCATACCAGACGAGTTACGGAGGCTACCATTTAAACTCTGACTATCATTACTGTTAAATTGTGATTAAAACTAATATTAATATTATTATTATTATTATTATTATTATTATTATTAATCATCAAATTCGTACTACTTTTGTCTTTAAGTTATTTGTCAAATGTTAAAATAATTTCCTAATTACTTTAATTGTACTATTTTGATGTAGCGTACTTGTTAAACTTTATTTAGTGTAAGAAAAGGCTTTATAGCGTTAACTAAGCCAACCAAAACAAGTCAAATAAACAAAATAAATAAGTAAACCATAATTAAATTTCGGTACTCGTCCAGTGTTAGTCAGCTCTTCTACTTGGACATTATTCTTATCTCCAATATTTACATACCCCTATCTAAATACTACTTCCTTCTGTGAGTTCTCGCATCCCACTCCCCTTTGTCATTAATTACCTTTGAATGTCCTTTCTGGAAACTGTTCGTGCTTTAAAGTACCGTTAAAGACCCTTCCATTTTCTCAAAATTCGCATGACTGCCAATTATATTTTAACCATGTTATCCTTAGCTGACATTTAAGATAAATTCAATTCCCTATTAAATTATTTTATCTCTCCTTACTTCCACAACCATTTTCCTGACTATTCCTTTCTAACCTGCACCTCCTCCTCAATCGCTTTATTTTCTGTTGGAATATAGTGGATCTCTCCCATTCCTTACCACCTTTAAAACTAGATATCTCTTTTCAAACTCCTCAACAATTGCTTTAAAGCCATCTCATGGATTTTTTTATATTTTTATCTGAGATTGTTCACTGACAATAATTTTAAAAACTTCCCCATGTGTGTCATCAAGCATAATGATATTTACTAATAGTGCTGCTTTTACAACCTTTTTTTCGATCGCATTTATTTTAATAGGCAGAAAAAATGATCACGTGTTGACCAACTCGACGGCCTAAGTTATTATTTTCAAGGTCCTTCACCACGATGTCGGCAAAAGGAATAAACATTAATCTTTGGATTTCTAACGGAAATAACTTTTGACACATTATAGATAGAAAGATGGATTTACCATCAACAGGTTATTTATCCAGTTACAGATGATTCAATAAAATATTGTATATAAAAAATGCACCTTAAATAAATAAATAAAACAAATTTCATAAAAAATATTACCAAGTTAAAACTAAATCTAGACTTCATTTTTTTTATTATTTGCTTTACGTCGCACCGACACAGATAGGTCTTATGGCGACGATGGAATAGGGAAGGCCTAGGAATTGGAAAGAAGCGGCCGTGCCATTGCATTTGCTTGGTGTAAAAAGGGTAAATCACGGAAAACCATCTTCAGGGTTCGAACCCACTATCTCCCGGATGCAAGCTCACAGCTGCGCATCCCTAACCGCACGGCCAACTCACCCAGTAAAGACGTTTATATACACATATTTACAACACCTTAAATAAATAAAAACGAAACTCCTTAAATAAATGCCATGTTCAAACTAAATCTAGAGATATTCATCTACACATAGTTCTATATTTTACAGAGAGGACCTTTCATTCTTGAGGTCTTTAGGACACGCCTAATGTTAGACGAGGGTGAGTAAAAAACGTCCACTGGTTCACCCACATAATTCAGTGACTTTAGTGCCCTCAGCAGCCATGAGTTTGCCCGAGCCACAGTTCTCACTTTAACCAGGTGGAAAATATTCTAGTATTGCGATGTGGAACATGTAATGGAATCAACTCTTAACATCACTTGTTTAATTTTAAAAAAACGTAATTATTTCGATACAGGACATGAAAGCCCTTGCAGCAGTGTAAGGCAAAGACTAATAAACCCGTAACATTCACACTAAGTAGGAGAGTGGTTAACTCTATGCCTGGTCACCTTTGTCCGCAGGAGTTAGAGGTGGTACTCATTTTTGGTATAGGCTGAGTGAAACTCAGGGCCATGTTCTTCTTCTTTAACCACATTCTCACATCTTGGTGCGGTCGCGTGAGTGGACTGTGTCGCACATGTTGGCTAGGCCTTGTTTTACTGCCGTATGTCCTTCCTGACGCCAATCTTATTTTTCTATTAACTGTTTTGAGATAAACACCGTCCCCAAGGTAGAGAGGAATTAACAAAATTTCTCGAACTGCTCGTGGATCGAACCTAGGGCCCTCTGAACCTAAATCCACGATGCTGGCCATTCAGGCAATACAATACGCTGGATAATCATGTGCTTCTCCAGAAGTAGAAACCTGGTTTCTAAATTTTTCGACTTCCTGACAGGGAATCGAATACACGTTCTTCTGGATGACCCAAACACGGTTTTTACTACCTCGGCTAGGAAGCTCCTCTTGTTTATTTTTAATAGCAAAATTGGACTACCGATACTGTTCTGTTTCATGTTTCAGAGGATCGTAGCTACTGGACGTACCTGGGATCCCTGACCACACCACCCTGCAATGAGAGCGTCACGTGGATCTTGTTCAAGGAGCCCATCGAAGTTTCTGAAGAACAAGTTAGTAATCAATCCATCCATTAACTTTCAGTATCTTTAATCCCTTTGTGTTGTGATTCTCGTAATGTTTTGATTGTTTGTTCCTTAGCTGGCAGCATTTCGTAGTCTGCGTTGTTACTGCGAAGGAGAAGATTGTCCAGCGGATGAACTGCAAGGACTGGTGATCAACAACTACAGACCACCCCTACCGCTAGGCAACAGGGTGCTACGGGAGTGTGGCTCGGCGTAGAACGTTGAGGTAGGCCTACATTATCACAGACACGTAGCATTCATTCTAGAACAAAATAATTTCACGCTTAATTGATACAGTATATCGGTGTTTTAGTGTGTCGGTGTCCTTGGCTGCAATAAAACTCGTAAGAAATCGTGCAAACATAACGACGCTCATTATAAAACTGAAATTTCCCTCTGTTTGTCTGCTTTCCGAAATGACGTCACTTCTAAACTAGTCTGTAACATTTCATGAAATTTTGGACAAAATCTCAGAGGAACTCTTCACATGACTAGCTATGTTTACATCGAATTATTATTATTATTATTATTATTATTATTATTATTATTATTATTATTATTATTATTATTATCGTGTGATTTGACAAGTACATATACGAAATAAATATCAAAAACAAGTATAAAGATCCGCAAAAAATATACAATTAAATATTAATATCCAGACTAACAAACCAAATTTGTGGATATGATGTCACCCTGTGGAGAGGCTCCAAACCACATCCGAATGCTCTAATGTGAGCCATGGTTTATTATTCTACTCCACCGCCACAGGAGGTACTGTCTTGGAATCCCCATCCTTTCAACTTAAAACTGCATCTCCCCTAGCTGTTCTGATATGGTTTAGTGTAGTCCATTCTTGGCGTAAAAGATTTTTAACAGGACTCTTAATCAGGTGCGCATTATGAGGTGGACATTCTTTACAACACGCTCTCTATTTCAAAATATTGACCTGAAAGGATAATACTTGCGAAATGATTTGCAAGAATCGCTTGATGTCTGTTTCTTGCTCAATCATCGAAAATCTGCTGAAATTTGTTATGCGCATTTCTTAGATACTCTATTCACGATATGGCTATTTTGATTTTGCAGATTTTAATACTCGTAGTTTATGAATGGTAGTAATTTACATGTTTAACCCGACTGTCGGCAGCCTTAAAGATAGTTTTCCCCATCTCTGCCGGTGCTACGTAATGCGAGTTATAAAAAGTAAAAAATGTGTACTACATATCATGTTCAAGGAAATGTTTCAGTTCAGTGTAACAACACAGCTCCAAGCGAGAATATTCAATCAGCTGAATAAATGTAGGACTGCCACCATCGGGATGAGTTGTTCAGACAGTAGTTCGCGGGTTCGAGCTGACTCAATGCGGTGAATTTGAAGGTGCTCAAATAGGCCAGTCTCGTGTCAGTAGATTTAGCGGCACGTACAAGAACTTCTGCGGGGCAAAATTCTGACAATTCGTCATCTCTGAAAACAGCAAAAGTAGTCAGGGAAACATAAAACCAATATTACCACAATTTTATAACCGCGTATTGTTTGTGCCCGTAGAATTCCAATGGCCATCTCAAATTAATAATACGAACATAAAATGGGACCTAAATACATTACACCTTGAAGTAACTAGGGCTAAAAATATGTCCCGCCGAAGGCAAATTGTAATAACATTCTAAAAGACTGCATAAAAGGCGGTGCAAATTTCACATAGTGCGCAAAATAGGTCCAAATAACAAAAGCAATAGTTTTCATTCTTATTTAAAGCTATAATAGATACATTATCTTCAGTAACCACTAAATTCTCAGCGATAAATCAATATACCACACAAATAATAGTCAACACATGTATGAAAAAAGTAATTTGGTGGGACATAAATCTCAGGAAGTTGTTGAGATATTTGTGAATATTTTCAGCACACATTTATCTGGAAAACTTCGTGTTTTCTTCTTATACAAAGTCGCTTTCTAAAAATTTTAATTCGATATGTTGTCGCTGTGGGGTGATAACTCAAATACAGGAAAATTATTGTACCTCCCCTTTTTAGAGGGAAGGCACAGTGCTCACACATAGTGAACTGCGAACATACTGTACTAGAATGGATGTGCTGGGTTAAATGTGTCCAGAAATAGGACAGATGTTTCATGAAATTGCCCCTAAGGTCACGCGATTTTACTCTGTTTTAATTATTCTTGTTAAGAATGAGCAGTAATACAACTAAACAAAGTAGAAGGCCCTAGTAAATAATTCAAGGAAGTATCACGACAACCTCAGATTGTATCGTAGAAATAATGCGGAAAATATGCAATGACCCCGAGCACAACTGCCGAATTTCATATTACTCCCATATAGTCTTCGTGCAGTGACTCAGCTGCTGGTTTTCCGACCAGACGGCTGAGAATCGAATCCCAGTCAATTCCGAGTTAGGATCGTAAACTGAAAAAATACGTAACATTAGGAAAGTCATCTCGCCTTGAACCCGGTCAAACCTGAAATTATCCTGGAGAGCTCGAACGACTCTAGAAATATCTGGGATTTAAAAAGTTATGGGTCTCTTGAAATGTAATTTTGACGTGAAACAGATTTGGGTATTTTTCTCTTCGTAATTATGGCATATGATGTCGAATTTACTACACATACTGTAATGCAATGTTGAAAATCTACTTTTAGCGTACTTGGTTTAAGGACTTATACAATATTGTAATAAACTGTTGCCTTTGAGTGACCGTTGGTAAAATATTCTCTCCTTATAGGCCTCGCAATGTCATACCTCACTAGAACTCATTTTAGTCTTGTTTCACTTTTATAATAAACTAACTGTTCAATCCGTCGTTGACTGGTTAGGTTTTATAAAATTTCAGCGGAGATGAGCAACAGCCGAAAAGATACTAATTAATGTTATTTAATTTACGTCCCACTGACTACTTTTACAGTTTTCGAAGAGGCCTAGGCGCCGGAATTTTTCCCCACAGGGGGGTTCTTTTACGTACCAGTAAATCTGCAGACACGAGGATGATGTATTTGAGCACCTTCAAATATCACCGGACTGAGCCAGGATCGAACCTGCCAATTTGGGGTCAGAAGGCCAGCGCCTCAACCCTCTGAGCCACTCAGCCCGGCAGCCGAAAAGAGAGAGTATATCTCAATTAATCAATGGTCAGTGTAACGATGTTGTTGATCAGTCTTCTAGGTTTAGGATGTTGTAAGCCTCCGCATTTATTTTCCTTCTGGCTCGGTGATATTAGGACATCCCAGATCAAAGGAGTCTTTCATTTCCACCTCTCTTCATGACTCCCCTTTCTCAAATTATTTTCCTTGTCATTTCGAAGGTTATCTTAATTATTATTCTGATCTATATGAGCTGACGATCACGCGGTTTTATCTTACAAGAAAAACACGACAAAAACAACGACCAAATTCGCCATTTACCTCGTTACCATGACGACTGAATGATATTTCCATTTCAGCAATGTTGGGGGCGTTGATGGACTTCCCACTAACAATCTAAATTCTTGAATATGTCTGTTGCCATAGCTCGTGCAGTAGAAATGTAGGAAATGTATCAAATAGTGAATATTTAAGATAAACTTAAATATTATAAACAAAAGGTCCGCCTATGCAATACAATTTATAATTTATTATATTTAATTTATATTTACTTTATATAATTAATTATAAATTGTACTGAATAGGCGGACCTCATTTTTATAATATTTAAGTTTATCTTAAATATTGACTATTTGATATATAGTCAATACGGGATTATTATTATTATTATTATTATTATTATTATTATTATTATTATTATTATTATTATTATTATTATTATTATTAGAAATGAAACTGTTAAAGCTTGTTACATGTAATGTATGAGACGTAAAAATACGTAAATTGTATTTTCTATAACTTTTGTAATGAGCAGGTTTTAGATGGAACAAATGTTTCAGGAGATATTTGGAAGTTTGCGAAAAATAAATAATCCCTCGTATCTCTGTCATTACACGTAAGGTAAAAGTGCCCAAGATTTTAAAAAAACTGAAATGATATCCTACAAAGCTGTTATAATGTACAGTTTTTCTATACAATTAATATTAACGGATAAATTAGACATCTGCTTTATTGACCCCTCAACATTGCTACACCACTGTACAGTAAAATATATCTGAACTAAAATATCGCGTTTCAGAAATGATGTCAAGCATTTATTCGTGATGTTAAAGCAAACAATCAATCAAACATACAAACAGACAGGCAAAATATGAACTGAACTCGCTTTCGACTTTTGTATACCACATCAGAGGTAAAAACTTGAGTATGAAGCAAACATTTTTTTTTTTTTTTGCTATTGGCTTTACGTCACACCGACACAGATAGGTCTTATGGCGACGATGGGACAGGGAAGGGCTAGGAGTGGGAAGGAAGCGGCCGTGGCCTTAATTAAGGTACAGCCCTAGCATTTGCCTGGTGTGAAAATGGGGAGACCACGGAAAACCATCTTCAGGGCTGCCGACAGTGGGGTTCGAACCTACTATCTCTCGAATACTGGCCGCACTTAAGCGACTGCAGCCATCGAGCTCGGTAGCCAACATTTTAAGTGTACAGATAAAATGATAATGCTACATATACAGAGTGGTTGGAAACAGCGTGAACCTGGTATAAGAGCGTTAGTCATACTGATTTATCAACACCGCCTTGTACAGCCCATTTGAATTCGCCCGCGAAGTGATCTGATTGGCTAACTTCAGATGGTGATAAAAAGGACAACGGTGTAAGATATCGACGTTTTTTTTCAAATTACTTATCAGTATGACCAACGCTCTATCGCTCATATGGTCGGTTCATCTTGTTTCCGACCACCCTGGGTAGATTTTATAATGTTAATAAATCTGTAGCAAATCTCTTGAATTTCTCTTCCAGAGCTTCGTCTTGCAGAGTAGACCACCATACTACTGCACCGTGCTTGTTGATCCTAACCTGAAGAAACCGGCTCCAAGGACACTTGATGCAGAAGGAAAACTCTGCACATATAGTTACCATGTCCTTTCAAGGTCAAATATGTTGTGTATATTGATGATGCAATTCAACGAATCTTCAACTTAGAGTGTTGCTTGTAACTTACTTCATTACATAAATGAAGCATTTACTATGAATTATTCGTAGGTAAAAGCAAATAATACATTTCCTCATCTGATTATAGAACACTGCGTGGCTTACTTTGAAACTCACGGACAATGTGCGGTATGTAGAATGTGGCAAATAAGTAATCAGTCTTTCACTGTAAACCAAGTGCCTTCGCCCCGTCCACTTTTATATCATAATATGTCACTTACTTAACACTCAGTTGCTGTGTATAGTGCTAGTGTAGATTTGCATTTCTGATTAAATCAGACACCCGCTAATATTTATTGAATGGAAGTAAGAGATGAAAAGTTGTACGATGTGCTGGCAAAGTAAATATTGTACAATTCAACAAATACATCAAACTTCGTACATTTCACAATGAATAAAATAACAGTGGAACAAGAAATTCCCCTGGCTATGTGGAAATTTCTCAGAATAATGGCTCAAGAATTAGAATAATTAGCTCAGACCATCTTCTTTAAATATTATTTTCACATATTTTCCGATATCAGATACTAAACGGGCGTGTAGTACCTTAAGATATCGGATGAAGCTAATTAACGAAACTGAATTATTAAAACTTATATTCAATGATCTTTGTAAATTCATCATTTTGCACTCAAATAACTCTCGTTTCTAATATTGCTTTACTGTACTCACACTCCATACAGTAGAGTCCATCTCTTGATACTTGTGTCTGAAGGACGAAATATTTTCTAGAATATAACTGACCATACTATATTTTCATGAATACAGTTTGGAATAATATATATAATTGTTTTTGTCTTCAGAAATTCAACAACCTTTTCCCGCCATATCTTAAATTAGAGCTTTAAGAATGTTCCTCATCATGCACTATTTTCTTTTGAAAGGATAATCCTTCGTTCTTGATTTAATAAGCTTTTATTTATTGCAAAGTGTTATACTGCAGTGTTTCTTCATATGCTCCTAGATATTTCATGCTCTATTTCATGTTTGTATTAAGTTAACACGTTATCTCAATATTATTATCTATTCAATATATAATCTGTTTATCTATCGATGTTTTTCCAAAAAAAAAGTGGTCAAAAATACGTATGCCATTAGATTATAATTGTGTTAATTATCATAATTAAGGCAAACTATAAACTAATGAAATGTTAATGGCTAGACTGTAAAACTAACGGAGACATTTAGTGAGATGTACATAAACACGGGATTTCTAGCAGTCTTCTTTACTGCTGTTTCCCGGTCCAGTCAAATGTTATTTTAAAACACGTTGTATTTTATGTTTAGTATATTAATCAAGTTGTTGTTTAGCGTTGCAAAGTGCTTTAACCTTAACAATTAGTACATATGTATAAGTGTATAACAATACCCCTGGATGTTAGTTCAAATAATTTAAATAAACTGCTGTCAAGAATTCGATTTAAAATAGACAAAAATACATTCTAATGTGGTTTAGTTACAATGTTTAGAACTGCCATAGTGCATAAGTCATAAGAGACTTCATGAATAACCGAAAATAGACGAATCGAATCCTTGACTTGAGAAAACTGAACATTTAGCATGAAGATTGTAATAAACACAGGTGTACTCGTAAAATGCATGTATGCAATATTTGTGTTACACAGATGGAAATTTATCTGCGAAGGTAGTTGTTGTAGCTGAACAAACGTTGTTGTGCACAAGTCATTGGCTTACAGTTTTGTCCATGTAATGTGCATTTTATTCTGTTTATGTATCAAATAAAGTATATTGAACAGTTCCTTGATTCCATTATTTGCCCTCCTATCGTATCCTAATAACCTACTGTGGAGCATTCTTCTCTCCAAAAGTAAGATCGGCCGCAACGGGCCTAGATAGGTGGGAAGATTTCGGGATAGAGGACATCTTCATCATATAAATATCTGAAATTGTATTGTTACGCTGTTATCAAAAATAGAAAATGTAATACTGTTAACACTCTGCCTCCTCAAGTGGATGTTAATTATGATCGATTTTTGTGTAGAAATATCATGCAAGGAGAAGAAAAAAAATTAAAAGTTATAAAATATATTAAAGATTGAACCACTCACCAATAATCAATAAAAAAAACACAGTTCCAGTATACGACATTTTCTTCGAACTGTCTAAATGATTTTTCTGAAGAAATATTGCTAATTTTATGCCTCCGCAATACACATACAGTTACATGGTAATGCGACTGCCAGTCCTCCTGAAGCCCCACACGGTATTTCCAGGAAAGGATGAGAGAATCAGACTGGGAAGCGACCGGCCGGCTTGCGGGCACGTAACGACCTCGTTTTCTATTGTCTGATTCGTCTGTTGTCAGCATGAACTTCTTGGATGCCGAAACTAGCGTTCGTAGATACTAGAACTCTATCAACATATATAAAATCAGGCTCGCATCGAATAGTACTTGTTGGGCTGCTGTCGTGTTGTCTTGTGTGGAGTATTGAGCAGTCCATTACGAGTCGTGAGCTGAGAGTTCGTTGTGAGCAGTAGTCACGTGAGTTGACTGTACAAGTTATCGGTCTTGTCTGGAGTCTAGCCAAGTGTACACAATCGGCATGCGTTGTAATAACCAATGGCCTGACTATATAAAACTGCTGTGTGAGACGACTGTGGTGCATGTCAGGCGAAGTGAAAGATGAGACCTATCAGTTAAGATTACGGAGGATCACACCGTTCCAGGTAAAGACTGCCAGCCTAACAAGAACTGTGAGGATGAGAGACTTTTGTAAATAGGAAGTAATTAGTGAATTCGAGTATAAGTGTGTGTGTGTGTGTGTGTGTGTGTGTGTGTGTGTGTGTGTGTGTGTGTGTGTGTGTGTGTGTGTGTGTGTGTGTGTGTGTACTAACTGCGTCAACCTCAATTCCATTCAATAAAAGTCAGTGTTTTATTCGTAACAATACTATTGGCTCTTCTCTTTTGTCATGCGTCATTGCCAACTATTTGCAACATTCTAAAGATTCTTAAAATACCTGGTCTATGAATAATGGTTAGCAGTCTTCTTCTTCTTCCTGGCCTTTTTCCAGTTTCCTGGAGTCGGCACTTTGTATGGATTCATTCCATTTTAACGGCTGGATGACATCTGGAGGGATGGACTGAATTTACTACTGCGTGTTTCTGTAAGGGTTTGTAGTGTGATACGTTATCTGCAGATGAAGATATGAACACAAACAACCTGTCGCCGAAGCACAGGAATTGTCTATAATAAGCAGTGAAAATTCCCGACGTGGCCGGGAATCGAACCTCAGTCCCTCTCAACCGAAGGCCAGTATGTTGACCGTTCAGCCAAGGAGCCGGAGAATAATGGTTAGCAATTATTGTGTTAAAAAACCGCATTGAATAACTTCTGGTTCTGCGCTTATGGTAATTATTAGGAAAAAGCTAATTAGTTTGTTCGCTGATGATTACGTAGAGTATGTTACTGTAATTTTCAAGAAGACAAAACGGGATTTATTATTTTGCAATCATATCCGTCCCTTCCCTCTGAGGTATGACATTAACAAAATGAAATAAACTAACTAGTTAAAAGAGCCTGGTTACCTATCCCTAATTTAAGAAGTCGTGAGTACAAAGGGGAGGTGACAGCCAATCAACAGCCACTCGCCACCTCGCGGGGCAATCAGCATTGGCCTATTCGTAACAAAGTTTAGGACCGCACAAAGGACCGCACCACTTCTGATTTTTATATAGTAGAAGTTCTATACAAGAGAGGTAGAGCTCCAGTTCATTATTGACTCTTGCAGCCATCGAAGACAGAGGACTTTCGAAAACGCCAAACTTTGTTTCCGGTTAAAAACTGGGAACGCCGGGCTGAGTGGCTCAGAGGGTTGAGGCGCTGGCCTTCTGACCCTAACTTGGCAGGTTCGGTCCTGGTTCAGTCCGGTGACATTTGAAGGTGCTCAAATACGTCAGCCTCATGTCCGTAGATTTACTGGCACGTAAAAAACTCCTGCGAGACTAAATTCCGGTACCTCGGCGTCTCCGAAAACCGTGAATGTAGTTAGTGGGACGTAAAGCAAATAGCATTATTATTAAAAATTGGAAACTGCATGTCCCAATAGACCACGGCCTACAAACCCGGTAAGGTTTTGTTAACATACCGGCTGAAAACGCCAGAGCTGGAAAGTTCATCATTAGCGTTTTAACAATTTTGCAAACATTAGAAATGGATTTCACAAAACGTATTGTTTGCTCTTTTGACAAAAATGAGGGAATTATTGAATACATTAGTTTGTTATAGTTAGACACATCCAGAATACCTCATATCCAGAACCCTGATAAAATTCAATTACATTTGTTTGAAAAACCTAAAATCTCAGAAATTCTGGCACTGAAATATTCGGTGACCCGTTATTATCTCTATGCTTAACAACATGGCGAACAGGAATATGTTGTTAATTGCTTTATGTATGGCCAATAGCAATGTTCGAAGAGAAAGAAGACGGTGAAAACGGAACGGAAGATGTAGCAAGACAGACTACATTATATCAGACCATAATATTGAAGCCAAAACGTTTGGACGCCGTAAGATGATCAGCTGTAGACTGCACAAGGTTAGGGCATCAACTAAATAACCTTCGCATATTAGATTACTTTTCTCCAGAACTCCTACTTTAATTTCAAAAATATGTAATTTAGACAATAATTGCAATGATGCACAGTATAATTTTTTTCACCAGTGGTTTAACGTCGCACTAACACACATTGAAGCTTATCGGCGACGCAACGATGGAAAAGGGCTAGAATTGGGAAGAAATTGGCTGTGGCCGTAATTTAAGTACAGCCCAGTATTTGCCTGATGTGAAAGTAGGAAGCCACAGAAAACCATCTTCAGAGCTTCCGACGGTGGGATTCGAACCCCATCCTTTCCCGGGTGCAAGCCCACAGCTTCGCGACGCAATTCGCACAGCCAACTCGCGTGGTAAGGAGGTAACTAATGAATGCATGTTAGATTAAGCCATTACTTTAGCATCGTTTCAAATATGAATAACACAATTACACAACATTGACATAACGAAACATGTAAAAAAAAAAATTTTAAAAAATACCACATGCAATAGATACATTTTATCTAACAAATAGCTTTGCCAAAATGAGCAGTTACAGAAATATTAAGAGAAAATTGCTAGAAAGTGCAAAGCAAGTTAATGTGAGCATATCAAGGTACGTCTACATTAACATTCTATTTACATTATAAACTCAAAAATTGGATAGTGCCCTCAGAAATAACCCTCATTATGTAACATTTATAATGCCACAATGATGTTATCAATGCTCATAGCCAGAGCAACTTCTTCCCTCTCGATAGCTGCAGGTCACAAGGTTTTTCTGGTCAAATCCGGAGCAAGTTTTAATAATATTTCTGCGAATCTATACTATAAAAGATATACGTGATGAGATAGTTATGATATAACTTTTTATTTTGAATGGTAAGCTCCAGGATATGTGTACGAAAGTGTGGCAAACTCATACCAAAAACTTTAGAGAATACTGTACATGAGAAGAACATGGATTCAGGAGGTCAAATGGACTGTATCGCGATTGACCTACCTAAGGCATTTGATAGGGTAGATCATGGGAGACTACTGGCAAAAATGAGTGCAATTGGACTAGACAAAAGAGTGACTGCACGGGGGCTATATTTCTAGAAATCGTAGATCTCGAAGAATTACAGTAGGCGAAGCTTTATCTGACCCTGTAATCATTAAGAGGGGAATTCATCGAGACAGTATTATTGGACATTTATGTTTTCTTATATATAATGTATAAATGATATGAGTAAAGAAGTAGAATCAGACATAAGGCTTTTTGCGGATGAAGATAAACAGAGCTAAAAATCATGTTGTGAGTTTCACTAATAGGAAAAGTATCTGTTTTAATTACTGCGTTGATGGGGGCGAAAGTTTCTCTTGGGGATCATGGTAAGTAACTAGGTGTTAATGTAAGGAAACAACTTCATTGGGGTTATCACATAAATAGGATTGTAAATAAAGGGTAAAGATTTCTTCTTCTACTACTTCTTCTTAATCTGTTTACCCTCCAGGGTCGGTTTCTCCCTCAGATTCAGCGAGGGATCCCACTCCACTGCCTCAAGAGCAGTGCCCTGGAGCTTCCGACTTTGGGTCGGGGAATACATCTGGGGAGAATGACCAGTTCCTCGCCCAGGCGGCCTCACCTGCTATGCTGAATAGAGGCCTTGTGGAGGAATGGGAAGATTGGAAGGGACTGGCAAGGAAGAGGGAAGGAAGCGGCCGTAGCCTTAAGTTAGGTACCATCCCGGCATTTGTCTGGAGGAGAAGTGGGAAACCACAGAAAACCACTTTGAGGACGGCTGAGGTTGGAATCGAACCCACCTCTACTCAGTTGACCTCCCGAGGCTGAGTGGGCCCCGTTCCAGCCCTCGTACCACTTTTCAAATTTCGTGGCAGAGCCGGGAATCTAACTCGGGCCTCCGGGGGTGGCAGCTAATCACGCTAACCACTACTCCACAGAGGCGGATGGTAAAGATCACTGCACATGGTTATCATGGTATTTAGGGGTTGTAGTAAGGATGCAAAGGAGAGGGCATATACGTCTCTGGTAAGACTCCAACTAGAGTATGGTTCCAGTGTATAGGACCCTCACCAGGATTACTTGATTCAAGAACTGGAAAATATACAACATTTTGAAACACGCATTAATTGAAGTCACGCCATTAAATCTTCAGATATATTCTATTTTCCGCCTGCTGTCATTTCTTGATGGATACAGTACTTTTGCTTCTGTCTCTTGGCACAGGCCAGAGTAAAGTGTAGCTTCCACCGAAGTCCCAGTCAACATCCATGGCTGTGACAATATGGAAGCTGCTGTGGTATGGGTGGTGCTAAGTAATGACATTCAGAGCACAACTAGTGCATCTGAGTGTTATGAAAGGTGCTGCTCACAGGGTCAGTCGTGCTGCAATAGTACTTTCTGACCCCGTGAGGAAAGCAATGGCAAACTACCTCACTCCTCATCTTGCCTAGTACGCCTCATTTTGGTGCTGCCATCGGTTTTTGGGGTTTCCTTATAACCGCATAGCCTTTGGTGGTGCTATTTAAGGATCCAACCAGCCTCTGGGCTGTTGACCTGACAAACACAGACACATATTCTATTTTGATAAAGTCCGCCTCTGTGGTGTAGTGTTTAGCGTGATTAGCTGCCACCCCCGGAGGTCCGGGTTCGATTCCCGGCTCTGCCACGAAATTTGAAAAGTGGTACGAGGACTAGAACGGGGTCCACTCAGCCTCGGGAGGTCAACTGAGTAGAGGTGGGTTCGATTCCCACCTCAGCCATCCTGAAAGTGGTTTTCCGTGGTTTCCCACTTCTCCTCCAGGCAACTGCCGGGATGGTACCTAACTTAAGGCCACGGCCGCTTCCTTCCCTCTTCTTTGCCTATCCCTTCCAATCTTTCCCATCCCCCGCAAGGCCCCTGTTCAGCATAGCAGGTGAGGCCGCCTGGGTGAGGTACTGGTCATTCTCCCCAGTTGTATCCCCCGACCAAGAGTCTGAAGCTCCAGGACACTGCCCTTGAGGCGGTAGAGGTGGTATCTCTCGCTGAGTCCGAGGGAAAAACCGAACCTGGAGGGTAAACAGGTGATGATGATGATGATGATGATGATAAAAAGAGCACTCTGTCATCCGTCATTACAGCAGTAAATGGAGTCACCTGTTTGCTTCCTTGAAGTAACCAGGGGAAGATATTAAATCTTGATCACACCATTTAGCAAAGAAGTCCCCACCATTACTTGCTGTAACCGTTTTTCAGGATTTATCCCATTTTGGGGAAATGTGGTAGGCAGGTTGATGTGGGAAAAATGCAAATTGCGTCAGTTGTAAGCTTATGAACGTTTCGGGGGACACGACTAGGCTCACTTTCGGTTGGAAAGAGATCTTCCCTAACCATAAATTTTGGTTCGACATTTTTAACGCTCACAACGGGTTAGTCTTTGTCTTCGAGGTTTTCGCGGTGTATGTTATTTATCCACTTCTCCCTTAAAGTTTTATCTTTAGACTATTTAAAAGTTAAAACGCCTTATATAGTATAATTTGATCTACAACCCGATACGCGTCACGAGCGACCCTTTTTGTTAAATTTTACATTATGAAAATATATACACTATTATGAACAACATGATACAGTGTGATTAAGCAGCCCCTTGCAATATCGTTCGCTGCAGCCCAACTAACATGCGACATGGATATAGGCGTGCTATTGCCCTGCAGGTGTAACTAATGTTCAGTGAGCACATTTTGAACATGATTCTGAACCCCAGCGAAATGTTATATCATCCGTTCTGAAAACATGACGCCTTGAAATCATGTAGCAAAGTCCTTTTACCATGTAACTATGTTAATGTATCGTGCCTCGTGACTGGGTGTAACGAAGAGGGGAATCAATGCATAAAACTAGGTAACAGTGCAGTAATTAATGTCTTAAACACCAAACTAGATGGCGTATGTACTCTGCTCTCGTCGTACTACCAGCATGTTTCCAGCAGTGTAGCGTAGCGGATGTGGTCAGGCGTTCACCTAGCGATCGACGGAATGTACCAGCAGCGGTTCGAATCCTGCAACGTTCGAATATTTTTTAATCGGTATGATGTTTGAATACGTAAACACAGGCCCACGTTTGCCACATTCAAACAGTAGAATGACGCTGTTATTCTTCTTGTGCCCTGCGCATACACCGCTGGTTAGGGCCTGTCATTCGGCATGTTTTCCGTAGAGGAATACGTTGACATGCTCCTCATTTATGGGGAAGCAAGAAAAAATGCGTGCGAGGCACTACGTCAATACCAGGAACGGTATCCCGACAGGCTACACCCGGCTACTACGACATTCTTCCGTATTGAAAGACGCCTGAGGACAACAGGCGTGATTTCCAACCAGCCACCAGTCCACGATAGGCCCGTTACATCGGACGAACCAGAGGTCGTTCTGGAGGCAGCTCGTAATAATCCACACATCAGTACGAGGGCGATTGCACGACAGGTGAACACCTGCCAGCCGTCAATCTCGCGAATACTGCATGACAATAAATTTCACCGATGTCATCTTGAGCTACACCAAGGGCTCCATGGGTGGGATTTCGAAGCTCGAATGGAGTTCTGTCGGTGACTATTAAGCGGGCTGGACAGTGATGCAGCATTCGTACCGCATATCTTGTTCTCGGACGAGTCGCGCTTCCACAATCATGGGAACGTAAATCGCCACAACATGCACTATTGGAGTCCGGACTATCTTCACTGGGTGCGACAGGCGACCCATCAAGTACGGTGGGGAGTGAATGTTTGGTGTGGAATCTTGGGGGATCGCCTGATTGGACGTTATTCCCTTGAGATCCATTGGACGGGCCCACACTACCTGCACTTTTTGCATCAGGAACTCCCACTGCTTCTGGAGGATGTGCCCTTGCACGACCGTTTCACGATGTGGTTGCAACAGGATGGAGCTCCACCACATTCGACTTTGCCCGTTCGTAACCATCTGAACGAGGAACTGCCAGGGAAATGGATAGGATGAGGAGGCCCTTTTTCTTGGCCCTCCAGATTACCGGATTTAACGCCGTTAGACTTCTTCTTGTGGGGACGTTTGAAGAACGTCTTTTACACTCAAGCACCGGAAAACCCCGACCAGCTCCGGCAACTCACCACGGACGCCTGCCGAGCAATTACACCTGGAATGCTTCAGCGCGCAAGACGATCTATTGGACACCGGGCCTGAACGTACACAAACCAAAACGGTCATCACATCGAGCATTTGCTGCGATAAAACATTGTCAGGGCAGATGTGTTCCTATTATTTCCGATCTGTATGCGTCCGGCTTGCAAACTAATCGGTCCTTCATTCGTTCACACACAATTTGCATGAAAGCGAGTACGAACTTACATTGCGTGCGGTACGTATTAAACAAATATTTCAAAAATTTGTAATCTTCGTCTCGGACTCGAACTTCCCACCTGACTTGCAAGCCC
Organism: Anabrus simplex; assembly: GCF_040414725.1. Lineage (NCBI taxonomy): Eukaryota > Metazoa > Arthropoda > Insecta > Orthoptera > Tettigoniidae > Anabrus > Anabrus simplex. Next base: position 254,767,215 of record NC_090265.1, on the reverse strand, counting down.
GCTCCGCCAGTCCTTTACCAACTACACTACGGTTTCGTGCGGCACAATGGGCAACTTAAAGCAAATATTAGGTTTACTGTGGTCACAATAACACCTTAGTGTTTTACCGGGTTGTCAGGTTCATATGCTCTTAAAGGCACACGCATGTCTTCCAGTGTTTAAAACGGGTATAACATTACGGCGTCCTATCATGATGAGGCGGTAAATACCAAGATATCCGGTTGTTTTTTTAGCATACCGGCAGGGCAGATGTTTTCAGGACGGAATGAATATTGTGAGTTGCTTAAAACTACATTGGAAGGGGTGGATGAATCTCGCTGTATATAGTGCATTAAATATACATTTATATACACCTCCATACTAAACAATATTTTAACCCGTTAAAGACTGTGTAATACTTTATACTCTAATAACGCGTTTGAAATGGCACTTCTTAAACTCTGTACACAACATAAACAACCATGGTGCCAACCACAGGTTCCTTAAGATCAGCAACGAATTCCATACCTCTACCACTACACAATATTAATAACTTGTTAAAGATTTTGTTTTGCAAGTTGCTTTACGTCTCACCGACACAGATAGGTCTTACGGCAACAGGAATGGGCTAGGAGTGGAAAGGAAGCGGCAGTGGCCTTAATTAAGGTGCAGTCCCAGCATTTGCCTGGTGTTAAAATGGGAAACCACGGAAAACCATCTTCAGGGCTGCCGACAGTAGGGTTCGAACCCACTGTCTCCCGAATACTGGACACTGGCCGCACTTAAGCGACTGCAGCTATCGAGCTTGGTACTTGTTAAAGACTGCGTGTATACTCAATAACGCGGATTGAACAGCATTTCTTAACCTCTACACAGAATGTGAATATAACCACATGCGAACTACAGATATGCAAAATATCTAGAACTTCTCTTCATTTGGCCTTCCTGAGACACTTTATCTTCGGAAACAGTTACTCGCTGTCATTTTCGTGTTTACATTTGAGGAATACAACTCTGTTCACACTAATCAGAAGGAAAATGGAAGAGGTTCAACACTTCGAATAAAAAGGTGTCGGTAAAAGAAAGGGAAAGGCCACGAAGGGCCACGAAGGGCGTGAAAATGAAAGAATTTCTAGGCCTCACGAACCTAATACCGTCGGGGTCGGAAAAGAACAGTTTCACCAAGGGAGGACAGATAGGAAAGACGAAGGCGAGGAACCTGGCAGTAGTAAGTGGAAGCAATGTCAGACTCAGTTAGGGGACCCGAGGCCACCAACCCATGCTCCCAGAATTAAAGCCCCTGCGTCCCCTTTTAGTAGCCTTTTACGATAGGCAGGTGACGGGGGTGAAACAGTTTTTACCATAGGAACGCCCCGATACACATCACACACCAGCATAACACACACACAATACTTACCAATCTTAAGTAATAATCAATGTTAGATAAATGACAGAAAGATAAAGTAGAAGTAGATTTACAGGCACGTAAAATAACTCCTGCGGGACTAAATTCCTACACCGCGGCATCTCCGAAAACTGTTAAAGCAGTTAGTGGGATGAAAAGCAAGTAACATTGTTATTATTGTTTTAAGAGGACGGACTGTTATACAACAAAATGTATAAAATTGAAAGCATTTAAAATTCGAACTGAACGGTGACTGGCACGGTAAAAACCAAATCCCCTTTTCAGATAAAGTAAGTATATGTATACAAACAAATTATGGCTCTGGGTAAACTGAAAACACAAAGGATTTGAATATCAAGGCCCTCAGACATGTGTCAGACACCAAAACAAACGTCAGTGTAAACTATGAAAGTAAAGGTTGGTGTACTACAATGATAATACATCATTATTCACTACTACTACTACAAAATGTTTTCACTCCTCCCCTGAAGAGGGAGGCGGGCCTCCTAGACGGTGACGCCAGGAGATTTGTGTCGGAGAAGGAGATGTGAGAGGGTTGTTGGCCGTAGCCTATACTAGGAACTGTCCCGGCATTCGCCTTAGTGCAGTAGAATGGAAAACCAAGGAAAACCATTCTCTGGACAAGGAGTGGACCAGCTCCTCTCCGTCTCCCGAACACTAGAGGCGTAGAGCCACTCCTTTGCTCGGTTGGACGGTCGGAGTGCAGCTGGCCACTCTGCATCCGCCGACATGCCGTTATTCACTACTACTAGAGCTGGGAGCGGAGCGAGTAACCGAGGGCGATGGTAATACCAATGAGTAATCCGGTTGTAGTGGTAGAGCGCACCATCGATCCCCTCCGCTTACACCTGCAAGTACTCGCGGAGCACCAGAGCATAGTGTAGCGCACGACACATGTTTAACAAGGGGAGACCACGACTTTCGGATCACGGATTATCTTCAAACTTTGTACACGTTTATTAGTCCATTAGGACAACATAATGTGCAAGTAGTAAAGCGTACTACTCAGGCGTTTTCGAGAAAATCGCAAGAGAATTTTCGCGTCGAGTATGTACCGGTGCGTTGCGGTCACGAGCACGAGATGGCGACGGTCGAGTGATTAGCGTTCAAGTTCCGTAATCGCTGGGTCACTAGATCGAGTGTTTTTCAACACTGGTCATATTCTTTCATATATATGGGAGGTCAAAGCGTCTAGGTGCAAAGCAGTTCCGGGTATCTTCCCGATTTCACTGTCAGGTATGAGGGATTTCGCAAATCAGGACAGGCATACATTTTCTGGAAAACTTTATGCATTTGGTCGTTTACTTGTTGGTAATTATAACTTTATTTGTAGTCTGCCTCTGTGGTGGAGTGGTTAGTGTGATTAGCTGCCACCCCCATAGGACCGGGTTCGATTTCCGGCACTGCCACGAAATTTGAAGTGCTACGAGGGCTGGAACGTGGTCCACTCAGCCTTGGGATGTCAACTGAGTAGAAGGGGGTTCGATTCCCTCCCCAACCATCCTCGAAGTGGTTTTCCGTAGTTTCGCACTTTTCCTCCATGCAAATGCCGGGAAGTAGGCCCCTACCTAACATAAGGCCACGGCCGCTTCCTTCCCTCTTCCTTGCCTATCCCTTCAAATCTTCCCATCCCTCCACAAGGCCCCTGTTCAGCATATCAGGTGAGGCAACTTGGGCGAGGTACTGGTAATCCTCCCCAGTTGTATCCCCGACCCAAAGTCTCGCGCTCCAGGACACTGCCCTTGAGGCGGTAGAGGTGGGATCCCTCGCTGAGTCCGAGGGAAAAACCGACCCTGGAGGGTAAACAGATTAAGAAAGAAAGAAACAAAGAAAGAAAGAAAGAAAGAAAGGAATACATTTTTGTAATGGTAAAATTAGTAAAGAGCCAAATAACATTGGAAATCCAATAAAAGTTCATGCAAATACACCTTTTTCCATTATATTACCTTTGAATTGTAATACGTATGAAAGAATATGACCACTGATGAAAAACGAAACAACAAGTGGGACTCGATACAGCGAACCAGCGATTACGGAGCTTGAACGCTAACCAATCGGACACCGCCGCTTGGTGCTCATGAGCACAACGAACTACTAAATATTCGACGCGAAAACTTCCTTTGCGATTTTCTCGAGAACACCTTAGCAGTACGCCTTACTACTTGCACATTATCTTGTCCTAATGGACTACTAAATGCGTGCAACGTTTGAAGATACTCCTGAATCTGAACGTCGTGGCCTCCCCTTGAAAGTGTATTGTACCTCTATTCAGTATATTCTTATTAAATTTGCGTCTATATTTCCTCCGTTTGCTGTGTTTTGTAGATAATGCAAAGTATATTAGATAATAATTGTGGTATTAGTTTGATATTTAATCCCATTTTTAGATGGTATTCATGTTTTGGAATATTTAAAGGAGGAATAAAAATATGTCCGCCTCTGTGGTGTAGTGGTTAGCGTGATTAGCTGCCACCCCCGGAGGTCCGGGTTCGATTCGCGGCTCTGCCACGAAAATTTGAAAAGTGGTACGAGGGCTGGAACGGGGTCCACTCAGCCTCGGGAGGTCAACTGAGTAGAGGTGGGTTCGATTCCCACCTCAACCATCCTGGAAGTGGTTTTCCGTGGTTTCCCACTTCTCCTCCAGGCGAATCCCGGGATGGTTCCTAACTTAAGGCCACGGCCGCTTCCTTCCCTCTTCCTTGTCTATCCCTTCCAATCTTCCCATCCCTCCACAAGGCCCCTGTTCCGCATGGCAGGTGAGGCCGCCTGGGCGAGGTACTGGTCATTCTCCCCAGTTCTATCCCCCGACCAAGAGTCTGAAGCTCCAGGACACTGCCCTTGAGGCGGTAGAGGTGGGATCCCTCGCTGAGTCCGAGGGAAAAACCGAACCTGGAGGGTAAACAGATGATGATGATGATGACGATGATGATGATGAAAATATTATTTGCAAAAGCAGCAAAATCAAGTAATAATATAATCTCGCGTCATACACGAGTTATCTCTTTCTTTGTTAATCTGCTTACCCTCCAGGGTTAGTTTCTCCCTCGGACTCAGCGATGGATCTCACCTCTACCCACTCAAGGGCCGTGTCCTGGAGCGTGAGACAGTGGGTCGTGGGATACAACTGGGGAGAATGACCAGTACCTCGCCCAGGCGGCCTCAGCTGCTATGCTGAACAGGAGCCTTGCTAAGGAATGGGAAGGGATAGACAAGGATGACGGAAGGAAGCTGCCATGGCCTTAAGTTAGGTACCCTCCAGTCATTTGCTGGAGGAGAAGTGGGAAACCACGGAAAACCACTTCCTGGATGGCTGAGGTGGGAATCGAACCCACTTCTACTAAGTTGACCTCCCGAGGCTGAGTGGACCCCGTTACAGCCCTCGTACCACTTTTCAAATTTCGTGGCAGAATCGAATCCGGGCCTCCGGGGGTGGCAGTTAATCACACTAACCACTACTCCACAGACGCGGAATACACGAGTTATCACAAGATGAAAAGTTTGAATCGGGAGAAAACTCTCCAATAACATTAAAAAACGCTACCTTGCCCGCTTGAACCATTCCTCCTCTCTCAAAATCACATGACCACTCTCCAGGGAAGATGCAAAATTTCCCCCCGAAATTATATACTCAAACCACCGAGACGCAACTCAAATCTGCTGCGACCTTTCGGTTAATAGTCGAAACAGATAGCGAGGCCGAGCTTTTAACAGTTACAGATATCAATGTCTTGACACAGAAAAAGAATATTCGTAACAGACTGCCCATTCAAACCAAAGATTAACATTGAGCCAAGTTCAATCAAACCAGGTTGGCTTGTGTAATAATGTTGTGAGGTGGGCAGCATGCAATGGTATGATGATAAACGGAGTTAAGTCAGGTTGTGTCCGCCTCTGTAGTGTAGTGGTTAGTGTGATTAGCTGCCACCCCCGGAGGCCCGGGTTCGATTCCCGGCTCTGCCACGAAATTTGAAAAGTGGTACGAGGGCTGGAACGGGGTCCACTCAGCCTCGGGAGGTCAACTGAGTAAAGGTGGGTTCTATTCCCACCTCAGTCATCTTGGAAGTGGTTTTCCGTGGTTTCCCACTTCTCCTCCAGGCAAATGCCGGGATGGGGCCTAACTTAAAGCTACGGCCGCTTCCTTCCCTTTTCCTTGTCTATCCCTTCCAATCTTCCCATCACTCCTCAAGGCCCTGTTCATCATAGCAGGTGAAGCCGCTGGGCGAGGTACTGGTCATTCTCCCTAGTTGTATCCCCGACCCAGAGTCTGAAGCTCCAGCACACTGCCCTTGTGGTGGTAGAGGTGGGATCCCTCGCTAAGTACGAGGGAAAAATCAACCCTGGAAGGTAAGTAGATTTAAAAGAAAGAAGTCAGGTTGTGAGTTTCACATATAGGAAAAGTCCTGTTTTAATTATTGCATTAATGAGGTGAAAGTACCTAGGTTTTAAAATAAGGAAAGATCTTCACTGGTTTCATATGGTTATGAGGGTATTTGGGGGTTGTAATAAGAATGTAAAGGAGAGGGCATATAAGTCTCTGGTAAGACCCCGACTAGAGTATGCTTCCTTACCAGGATTACTTGATTCAAGAACTGGAAAAAAAACCAAAGAAAAGCAACTCGACTTATTCTGGGTGATTTCCGCAAAAGAGTAACGTTAAAAAAATGTTGCAAAGTTTGGGCTGGGAAGACTTGGGAGAAAGGAGACAAGCTGCTCGACTAAGTGGTATGTTTCGAGCTGTCAGTAGGGAGATGGCGTGGAATGGCGTTAGTAGACGAGTAAGTTTGCGTGGCGTCTTTAAAAGTAGGAAAGATCACAATATGAAGATAAAGTTGGAATTCAAGAGGACACATTGGGGAAAATATTCGTTTAACTTATAGGGATTGGAATAACTTAGCAAGGGAGATGTTCAATAAGTTTCCAATTTATTTGCAATCATTTAAGAAAAGGCTAGCAAAACAGCAGATAGGGAATCTGTCACCTGGGTGACTGCCCTAAATGCAGATCAGGAATGATGGATGGATGGATGGATGGATGGATGGATGGATGGATGGATGGATGGATGGATGGATGGATGGATGGATGGATGGATGGATGGATGGATGGATGGATGGATGGATGGATGGATGGATGGATGGATGGATGGATGGATGGATGGATGGATGGATGGATGGATGGATGGATGGATGGATGGATGGATGGATGGATGGATGGATGGATGGATGGATGGATGGATGGATGGATGGATGGATGGATGGATGGATGGATGGATGGATGGATGGATGGATGGATGGATGGATGGATGGATGGATGGATGGATGGATGGATGGATGGATGGATGGATGGATGGATGGATGGATGGATGGATGGATGGATGGATGGATGGATGGATGGATGGATGGATGGATGGATGGATGGATGGATGGATGGATGGATGGATGGATGGATGGATGGATGGATGGATGGATGGATGGATGGATGGATGGATGGATGGATGGATGGATGGATGGATGGATGGATGGATGGATGGATGGATGGATGGATGGATGGATGGATGGATGGATGGATGGATGGATGGATGGATGGATGGATGGATGGATGGATGGATGGATGGATGGATGGATGGATGGATGGATGGATGGATGGATGGATGGATGGATGGATGGATGGATGGATGGATGGATGGATGGATGGATGGATGGATGGATGGATGGATGGATGGATGGATGGATGGATGGATGGATGGATGGATGGATGGATGGATGGATGGATGGATGGATGGATGGATGGATGGATGGATGGATGGATGGATGGATGGATGGATGGATGGATGGATGGATGGATGGATGGATGGATGGATGGATGGATGGATGGATGGATGGATGGATGGATGGATGGATGGATGGATGGATGGATGGATGGATGGATGGATGGATGGATGGATGGATGGATGGATGGATGGATGGATGGATGGATGGATGGATGGATGGATGGATGGATGGATGGATGGATGGATGGATGGATGGATGGATGGATGGATGGATGGATGGATGGATGGATGGATGGATGGATGGATGGATGGATGGATGGATGGATGGATGGATGGATGGATGGATGGATGGATGGATGGATGGATGGATGGATGGATGGATGGATGGATGGATGGATGGATGGATGGATGGATGGATGGATGGATGGATGGATGGATGGATGGATGGATGGATGGATGGATGGATGGATGGATGGATGGATGGATGGATGGATGGATGGATGGATGGATGGATGGATGGATGGATGGATGGATGGATGGATGGATGGATGGATGGATGGATGGATGGATGGATGGATGGATGGATGGATGGATGGATGGATGGATGGATGGATGGATGGATGGATGGATGGATGGATGGATGGATGGATGGATGGATGGATGGATGGATGGATGGATGGATGGATGGATGGATGGATGGATGGATGGATGGATGGATGGATGGATGGATGGATGGATGGATGGATGGATGGATGGATGGATGGATGGATGGATGGATGGATGGATGGATGGATGGATGGATGGATGGATGGATGGATGGATGGATGGATGGATGGATGGATGGATGGATGGATGGATGGATGGATGGATGGATGGATGGATGGATGGATGGATGGATGGATGGATGGATGGATGGATGGATGGATGGATGGATGGATGGATGGATGGATGGATGGATGGATGGATGGATGGATGGATGGATGGATGGATGGATGGATGGATGGATGGATGGATGGATGGATGGATGGATGGATGGATGGATGGATGGATGGATGGATGGATGGATGGATGGATGGATGGATGGATGGATGGATGGATGGATGGATGGATGGATGGATGGATGGATGGATGGATGGATGGATGGATGGATGGATGGATGGATGGATGGATGGATGGATGGATGGATGGATGGATGGATGGATGGATGGATGGATGGATGGATGGATGGATGGATGGATGGATGGATGGATGGATGGATGGATGGATGGATGGATGGATGGATGGATGGATGGATGGATGGATGGATGGATGGATGGATGGATGGATGGATGGATGGATGGATGGATGGATGGATGGATGGATGGATGGATGGATGGATGGATGGATGGATGGATGGATGGATGGATGGATGGATGGATGGATGGATGGATGGATGGATGGATGGATGGATGGATGGATGGATGGATGGATGGATGGATGGATGGATGGATGGATGGATGGATGGATGGATGGATGGATGGATGGATGGATGGATGGATGGATGGATGGATGGATGGATGGATGGATGGATGGATGGATGGATGGATGGATGGATGGATGGATGGATGGATGGATGGATGGATGGATGGATGGATGGATGGATGGATGGATGGATGGATGGATGGATGGATGGATGGATGGATGGATGGATGGATGGATGGATGGATGGATGGATGGATGGATGGATGGATGGATGGATGGATGGATGGATGGATGGATGGATGGATGGATGGATGGATGGATGGATGGATGGATGGATGGATGGATGGATGGATGGATGGATGGATGGATGGATGGATGGATGGATGGATGGATGGATGGATGGATGGATGGATGGATGGATGGATGGATGGATGGATGGATGGATGGATGGATGGATGGATGGATGGATGGATGGATGGATGGATGGATGGATGGATGGATGGATGGATGGATGGATGGATGGATGGATGGATGGATGGATGGATGGATGGATGGATGGATGGATGGATGGATGGATGGATGGATGGATGGATGGATGGATGGATGGATGGATGGATGGATGGATGGATGGATGGATGGATGGATGGATGGATGGATGGATGGATGGATGGATGGATGGATGGATGGATGGATGGATGGATGGATGGATGGATGGATGGATGGATGGATGGATGGATGGATGGATGGATGGATGGATGGATGGATGGATGGATGGATGGATGGATGGATGGATGGATGGATGGATGGATGGATGGATGGATGGATGGATGGATGGATGGATGGATGGATGGATGGATGGATGGATGGATGGATGGATGGATGGATGGATGGATGGATGGATGGATGGATGGATGGATGGATGGATGGATGGATGGATGGATGGATGGATGGATGGATGGATGGATGGATGGATGGATGGATGGATGGATGGATGGATGGATGGATGGATGGATGGATGGATGGATGGATGGATGGATGGATGGATGGATGGATGGATGGATGGATGGATGGATGGATGGATGGATGGATGGATGGATGGATGGATGGATGGATGGATGGATGGATGGATGGATGGATGGATGGATGGATGGATGGATGGATGGATGGATGGATGGATGGATGGATGGATGGATGGATGGATGGATGGATGGATGGATGGATGGATGGATGGATGGATGGATGGATGGATGGATGGATGGATGGATGGATGGATGGATGGATGGATGGATGGATGGATGGATGGATGGATGGATGGATGGATGGATGGATGGATGGATGGATGGATGGATGGATGGATGGATGGATGGATGGATGGATGGATGGATGGATGGATGGATGGATGGATGGATGGATGGATGGATGGATGGATGGATGGATGGATGGATGGATGGATGGATGGATGGATGGATGGATGGATGGATGGATGGATGGATGGATGGATGGATGGATGGATGGATGGATGGATGGATGGATGGATGGATGGATGGATGGATGGATGGATGGATGGATGGATGGATGGATGGATGGATGGATGGATGGATGGATGGATGGATGGATGGATGGATGGATGGATGGATGGATGGATGGATGGATGGATGGATGGATGGATGGATGGATGGATGGATGGATGGATGGATGGATGGATGGATGGATGGATGGATGGATGGATGGATGGATGGATGGATGGATGGATGGATGGATGGATGGATGGATGGATGGATGGATGGATGGATGGATGGATGGATGGATGGATGGATGGATGGATGGATGGATGGATGGATGGATGGATGGATGGATGGATGGATGGATGGATGGATGGATGGATGGATGGATGGATGGATGGATGGATGGATGGATGGATGGATGGATGGATGGATGGATGGATGGATGGATGGATGGATGGATGGATGGATGGATGGATGGATGGATGGATGGATGGATGGATGGATGGATGGATGGATGGATGGATGGATGGATGGATGGATGGATGGATGGATGGATGGATGGATGGATGGATGGATGGATGGATGGATGGATGGATGGATGGATGGATGGATGGATGGATGGATGGATGGATGGATGGATGGATGGATGGATGGATGGATGGATGGATGGATGGATGGATGGATGGATGGATGGATGGATGGATGGATGGATGGATGGATGGATGGATGGATGGATGGATGGATGGATGGATGGATGGATGGATGGATGGATGGATGGATGGATGGATGGATGGATGGATGGATGGATGGATGGATGGATGGATGGATGGATGGATGGATGGATGGATGGATGGATGGATGGATGGATGGATGGATGGATGGATGGATGGATGGATGGATGGATGGATGGATGGATGGATGGATGGATGGATGGATGGATGGATGGATGGATGGATGGATGGATGGATGGATGGATGGATGGATGGATGGATGGATGGATGGATGGATGGATGGATGGATGGATGGATGGATGGATGGATGGATGGATGGATGGATGGATGGATGGATGGATGGATGGATGGATGGATGGATGGATGGATGGATGGATGGATGGATGGATGGATGGATGGATGGATGGATGGATGGATGGATGGATGGATGGATGGATGGATGGATGGATGGATGGATGGATGGATGGATGGATGGATGGATGGATGGATGGATGGATGGATGGATGGATGGATGGATGGATGGATGGATGGATGGATGGATGGATGGATGGATGGATGGATGGATGGATGGATGGATGGATGGATGGATGGATGGATGGATGGATGGATGGATGGATGGATGGATGGATGGATGGATGGATGGATGGATGGATGGATGGATGGATGGATGGATGGATGGATGGATGGATGGATGGATGGATGGATGGATGGATGGATGGATGGATGGATGGATGGATGGATGGATGGATGGATGGATGGATGGATGGATGGATGGATGGATGGATGGATGGATGGATGGATGGATGGATGGATGGATGGATGGATGGATGGATGGATGGATGGATGGATGGATGGATGGATGGATGGATGGATGGATGGATGGATGGATGGATGGATGGATGGATGGATGGATGGATGGATGGATGGATGGATGGATGGATGGATGGATGGATGGATGGATGGATGGATGGATGGATGGATGGATGGATGGATGGATGGATGGATGGATGGATGGATGGATGGATGGATGGATGGATGGATGGATGGATGGATGGATGGATGGATGGATGGATGGATGGATGGATGGATGGATGGATGGATGGATGGATGGATGGATGGATGGATGGATGGATGGATGGATGGATGGATGGATGGATGGATGGATGGATGGATGGATGGATTTTCCATATTAGGATACGATACCTTAAACATGTTTACACTGTAGGCCAATAGCTGAGAATCATACTAACGTTAAACTCTGATGGGGTTCGATATTTTTCCAGTAGAGGTAGTTTTTGTGGAGACCAATTTAACACCACTTGTAAGATTGGTGGTGTATGGATAGCACGTGTAAAACTGAGTTAAACATGGCAAGAATAATTATTTCTCCTGCATTTTGAATTGTAGCATTACTGCAAGATGAATGGCGACAAGTGAATGTCGCCACTAGTGTTAGAACGCGTCAGAGTGATATCTCGAGAGTCGGGAAAATATTCATAAAGACTCAAACTGTTGCTGGTCGAGTACGGTCGGGATATCCCCGCAAAACAACTCGTAGGAGGGATCGAGATTTGCTGCTTTCAGCACATGTGTAGGCCCATTGCTACTGACACCCTATTCAACAAGGATCTTCGTAGGGTCATTGGATTGAATGTGTCAGGTCAAACAGTACGAAGTCGGCTATATGACGGAATAATGATATCAAGAAAGTATGTGCCGAAAGCTTCTCCTAAGTCACACAATAGGGCAACACCTGTGGACCAACTCACAGTCAATAGCATCAGGAACAATGAAAGTGTGCGCTCTTTTCTGATAGCGTGCTCAGTAACTCAGTCAATAGCATCAGGAACTGTGGAAGCGTGCGTTCTTTTCTGATAGCGATGAGGTCACCATAAACTTGCACCCAAACAACGGGATCATTAGAGTCTGGAGACGATCCGGTGGGAGATAGAATGAACCAGTGGCGTGCACTGAACCCCCATCTACTCCAGCGCTGCTGGGGTAAAGAACTTTGTATTCACATTTTCTAATTATTCATTAGAACGCTTTTTATAATGTTTTCTTTCTTTCTTTCTTTCTTTCTTTCTTTCTTTCTTTCTTTCTTTCTTAATCTGCTTACCCTCCAGGGTCGGTTTTTCCCTCGGACTCAGCGAGGGATCCCACCTCTACCGCCTCAAGGGCAGTGTCCTAGAGCGTGAGAAATTGGGTCGGAAGATACAACTGGGGAGAATGACCAGTGCCTCGCCCAGGCGGCCTCACCTCCTATGCTGAACAGGGGCCTTGGTGGGTGATGGAAGATTGGAAAGGATAGGCAAGGAAGAAGGAAGGAAGCGGCCGTGGCCTTAAGTTAGGTACCATCCCGGCATTTGCCTGGAGGAGAAGTGGGAAACCACGGAAAACCACTTCCAGGATGGCTGAGGTGGGAATCGAACCCACCTCTACTCAACTCACAGTCAATAGCACCAGGAACAATGAGAGTGTGCGCTCGCACCACTTTTCAAATTTCGTGATAGAGCCGGGAATCGAACCCGGGCCTCCGGGGGTGGCAGCTAATCACACGAACCACTACACCACAGAGGCGGACATAATGTTTTCTTATATATATAAATGATATGAGTAAAGGAGTAGAATCAGAGGTAAATTTTTTGCGGATGATGTTATTCTGTATAGAGTCTATATATAAATAAGAGTTTTGCTCAGAATTTAAAAAGGATGGTATTTCTGTATCAGTCTTGTCCACAGTAACAAGGAAATGCACTTTTTAATTTTCCGTAATTATTTTCTTTCTGTCTGTCTTTCTGTATGTATATGTACGCGCATCACGAGAAAACGGGTGAATAGAATTTAATGAAAGTCGGTATGCAAAGTCGGGGAATAAGTCACTACAATCTGGGCTATAAATAATTTTAGTCACGATGAGTGAAATGGTAGTTTAGGGGAAGGCCTAAGATTTAATTCTCAAATATTTATGTTATTGGCGGTCGTATCTTAGTGAAAATCGGTAGGCAAAGTCGGAGAACAAGTCGCTATAACCTGGACCACAAATAATTGTATTCGCGGTGACTGAAATGGTAGTTTAGGGGAAGGCCTAAAAATTGTCAAATATTTATGTTATTAGTGGTCGTATCTTAACGAAAATCGGTAGGCGAAGTTGGAGAATAAGTCGCTACAATCTAGGTCATAAATAATTGTTTTCACGCTGAGAAGAATGGTAGTTTAGGGGAAGGCCTACAATTTAATTCTCAAATATCTATGTTATTAGTGGGCCTATCTTAAAGAAAATCGGTATGCAAAGTCGGGGAATAAGTCGCTGTAATCTAGGACATAACTAATTGTATTCACGCTGAGTGAAATGGTAGTTCAGGGGAAGGCCTAAAATTTAATTCTCAATAATATTTTTATTAGTGGTCGTATCGATAAATACACTGACTGACAGAGCAAATGCAACACCAAGAAGGAGTGGTCAGAACTTTATGCCAATTGCAGGGTAGACTGACGTCACTGAGGTATGCTCATGATGTGAAATGCGCCGCTGTGCTGCGCACGTAGCGAACGATAAATGGGACACGGCGTTGGCGAATGGCCCACTTCGTACCGTGATTTCTCAGCCGACAGTCATTGTAGAACGTGTTGTCGTGTGCCACAGGACACGTGTATAGCTAAGAATGCCAGGCCGCCGTCAACGGAGGCATTTCCAGCAGACAGACGACTTTACGAGGGGTATGGTGATCGGGCTGAGAAGGGCAGGTTGGTCGCTTCGTCAAATCGCAGCCGATACCCATAGGGATGTGTCCACGGTGCAGCGCCTGTGGCGAAGATGGTTGGCGCAGGGACATGTGACACGTGCGAGGGGTCCAGGCGCAGCCCGAGTGACGTCAGCACGCGAGGATCGGCGCATCCGCCGCCAAGCGGTGGCAGCCCCGCACGCCACGTCAACCGCCATTCTTCAGCATGTGCAAGACACCCTGGCTGTTTCAATATCGACCAGAACAATTTCCCGTCGATTGGTTGAAGGAGGCCTGCACTCCCGGCGTCCGCTCAGAAGACTACCATTGACTCCACAGCATAGACGTGCACGCCTGGCATGGTGCCGGGCTAGAGCGACTTGGATGAGGGAATGGCGGAACGTCGTGTTCTCCGATGAGTCACGCTTCTGTTCTGTCAGTGATAGTCACCGCAGACGAGTGTGGCATCGGCGTGGAGAAAGGTCAAATCCGGCAGTAACTGTGGAGCGCCCTACCGCTAGACAACGCGGCATCATGGTTTGGGGCGCTATTGCGTATGATTCCACGTCACCTCTAGTGCGTATTCAAGGCTCGTTAAATGCCCACCGCTACGTGCAGCATGTGCTGCGGCCGGTGGCACTCCCGTACCTTCAGGGGCTGCCCAATGCTCTGTTTCAGCAGGATAATGCCCGCCCACACACTGCTCGCATCTCCCAACAGGCTCTATGAGGTGTACAGATGCTTCCGTGGCCAGCGTACTCTCCGGATCTCTCACCAATCGAACACGTGTGGGATCTCATTGGACGCCGTTTGCAAACTCTGCCCCAGCCTCGTACGGACGACCAACTGTGGCAAATGGTTGACAGAGAATGGAGAACCATCCCTCAGGACACCATCCGCACTCTTATTGACTCTGTACCTCGACGTGTTTCTGCGTGCATCGCCGCTCGCGGTGGTCCTACATCCTACTGAGTCGATGCCGTGCGCATTGTGTAACCTGCATATCGGTTTGAAATAAACATCAATTATTCATCCGTGCCGTCTCTGTTTTTTCCCCAACTTTCATCCCTTTCGAACCACTCCTCCTTGGTGTTGCATTGTCACTGTCAGTCAGTGTACTACCTAAGTTATACAATATTACATTTCCGACCGTTTATGTCTTATACATTGTTATCGTACCGGCTATGATCACAGAGATATTCATGTATTTGGATTTTTGTTACAAAGTCCATACCAGTGCTGAGTCACGAGTAAAATGGGTAAACAGAATTTAATGAAAATCGGTAAGTAAAGTCGGATAATAATAAACTACAATTTACGCTATAAATTTTTATAAAACACCCTAATATCACAGAGTCAAAAGGATGGCCTACAATACAGAAAGCTCATAAAACTGATCAACAATAACATTACATTGAGCATTGTTTGTTGTGATGTGTTTGTGTCTTCTGTTGACACCCTTCTCCGATAGATAGGATTACTGCTGCGTACCAAGTATTTTTTTTTTAAATTTGTCTTACGTCGCACCAACACAGATGGGTCTTTTTTAGAATTTGTTTTACGTCGCGTGAGATTCGAACCCACTATCTCCCGGATGAGAGCTCACAGCTGCGCGCCCCTAACAGCACGGGCAACTCGCCCGGTGCAAATGGGTCTTACGGCGACTATGGGCTAGGAAAGAGCTAGGACTGTGAAGAAAGCGGCCTTGGCCTAAAGGTACAGTCCCAGCATTTTCCTGGTGTGAAAATGGGAAACTATGGGATACCATCTTCAGGGCTGCCGACAATGGAGTTCGAATCCACTGTCTCTTGGATGCAAGTTCACAGCTGCGCGCCCCTAACCATACAGCCAACTCGCCCAGTCGTACCGAGTGTAAGAGCCTGGCTGAATATCGGCGGGAAGTAGCTGGGGAGTTAGATAACTTTCTTCTTTAGCATGCCATTCCTCTGGTTCATAAATTTTCTGATACTGCTGGTACGTAACATACTGGTTCATCATAGCATTCAATTCCTACTCTGAGGCAATGATTAGAATGAGCAGTGTGCATATTTAACGATGGTAGAGGAGTATTCACGCCTGTCTGCCGCCTGGTCTTTCCGGCTCTGGAACTTGGACTGTTAGATCGGCACCGTAGTACTGTTCGCTAAAAGTGAGAATATGTGCGGTTTTTCATTTGATCGATTATTTTACATAACATTGCTTTTAATCGCTACTTTCCTACTGGCATTTTTGTAATGACCTATGTTGACTTCAGTTAAGAAAAACACGAAGTCAGTTTTTCCGAAAATCCCGTAGCGAAGCACAGGTACATCAGCTAGTTATAAATAAGTTACAAGATTGTGAGCAACTGCAACATGACCTCGATGAAAATGAAATGGCGTATGGCTTTTAGTGCCGGGAGTGTCGAAGGACAAGTTCGGCTCGCCAGTTGCAGGTCTTTTGAGTTGACACCCGTAGGCGACCTGCGCGTCGTGATATGATGAAATTATGTTGAAGACGACACATACACCCAGTCTCCGTGCCAGCGGAATTAACCAATTGTGGTTAAAATTCCCGACCCTGCCGGGAATCGAACCCGGGACCCCTGTGACCAAAGGCCAGCACGCTAACCATTTAGCCATGGAGCCGGACATGACCTCGATAATGTTGTGGGAAGGACAGCAGTCAATGGTATGATGATAAACGGGGTTAAAAGCCAGTTTGTGAGTTTCACAAATAGGAAAAGTCCTCTCAGTTTTAATTACTGCGTTGATGCGGTGAAAGTTCCTTTTGGGGATCATTGTAAGTACTGTATTTGGATGTCAATATAAGGAAAGATCTTCATTGGGGTAATCACATAAATGGGATTGTAAATAAAGGGACAGATCTATCCACATGGTTATGAGGGAGTTTAGGGGTTGTAGTCATCATCATCATCATCATCATCATCATCATCATCTGTTTACCCTCCAGGTTCGGCTTTTCCCTCGGACTCAGCGAGGGATCCCACGTCTACCGCCTCAAGGGCAGTGTCCTGGAGCTTCAGACTCTTGGTCGGGGGATACAACTGGGGAGTATGACCAGTACCTCGCCCAGGCGGCCTCACCTGCTATGGTGAACAGGGCCTTATAGAGGGATGGGAAGATTGGAAGGGATAGACAAGGAAGAGGGAAGGAAGCGGTCGTGGCTTAAGTTGGGTACCATCCCGGCATTCGCCTGGAGAAGAAGTGGGAAACCACGGAAAACCACTTCCAGGATGGCTGAGGTGGGAATCGAACCCACCTCTACTCAGTTGACCTCCCGAGGCTGAGTGGACCCCGTTCCAGCCCTCGTACCACTTTTCAAATTTCGTGGCAGAGCCGGGAATCGAACCCGGACCTCCGGTGGTGGCAGCTAATCACGCTAACCACTACACCACAGAGGCGGACTTAGGGGTTGTAGTAAGGATGTAAATGAGAGGGCATGTAAGTCTCTGGTAAGACCCCGACTAGAGTATGGTTCCAGCGTATGGGACCCTCACCAGGATTACTTGATTCAAGAACTGGAAAAAAAAAAATCGAAGAAATGTATCTCAATTTGTTCTGGGTGATTTCCGACAAAAGAGTAGCGTTACAAAAATGTTGCAAAGTTTGGGCTGGGGAGAACTGGGAGAAAGAAGACGAGCTGCTCGACTAAGTGGTATGTTCCGAGCTGTCAGCGGAGAGATGGCGTGGAATGACATTAGTAGACGAATACGTTTGAATGGCGTCTTTAAAACTGGGTACAACACGATAAAGTACCATTACACCGCCAATAGCAATGAGCTCCAAGCCTAACGAATCCTATTATGGAAAATAAATGGAGTCATAAAATAAAATAAATAGAGTCAGCTATGAGAATTAGAATGTGCAATATACATGAACTTTAGATAAACAGGAAGTCAAACTTGGTAGAACAACATTAGCGGTGTGACCAAAATGAGTTTAAAATGTGGAAATTATTACGAAAAAAAAAGAAAAAAAAGAATGAAGAAGATAAGATAAGAATATGTGCATGAGGAATAAAAGTTAGGATAATTCCGGGAGAGTTGCCGCACTTTTTATGTATTTTGTTATATCTCGGTATATTTACTTTAAAAATTGTTGCAAATTCATCGAGCATAATTTGAAAACATGTACATTTGATCAGGGATGAACAAAATATTGGCAATTGAAAGTAAATGGGAGAAAGGAGTGAACAAAGGAATTGTTGCATCTGCGGCGTCTCTCCCTGGATCCCGGTATAGATGCCGACTTTGCTCGGGAGAGATGCCGCGAGTAAAATAATTAATGACAAAATCAAATTTAAGCCAATTTCTTCAACTTTAATATAACCGAACACTAGAACGTACTACAAGACAATTACATCCACATAATATAATCATTCAATGGGAAAAATCTATCTGATAATTTACAACATTAAAATCGTATTTTAGTTTCGATTTACTATAAATGTGCATGTGCAATGGATTCTTCACTGTGTTATATAAAACCCCACGGCACTTAACACCCTTGAAATGGCTCTGGCCTGCACAGCGACCGCTGCTCAGCCCGAAGGCCAACTATCAGGGAGAGACGCCGCACCCTCCTGTTTTCATACCGCAAGGCTATCATGGCCCAAAATTAGCTTACTCTCAACTACAGTTATGTTTCTGACGTCTACTGTACTAAAAACGTCTGATTTAAGCATTTGAAGCCAACTTAATATACAATAAATTAACACACGCAAAAACTTTGTCAGGAGGAAACATGTACTCGCCTCATGATATCGGCTATAACTGGCGTAATATACGAACAAATTTCGTCACACTCGCAGACAGTAGTTCTTCCTTAGAAACTGAAAAACCACACACATTGCCATCTAGCTGTAACGATGGGAACCTTTAGCTACAGTGTATGCGGCATCTCTACCGGGGCGGCATCTGTCCCGGATTTACCTTACTTCAATCAGACGTAAGGAGCAGTATGAAGCTGTAAGATATAACGCAGAAGCACGTCTGATCGTACTGCGGTAAAAGAGACAGCTGCACGCAGAAGCTCGTATGCTGTCCTTCTGTAGGTACCAGTGGCGATTCGTGACATTTTACTCTTGCAGGGCTGTGCCGCTATCTCTTCCCCCTCCCAATCAGTACACTTTCCACTGACCAGCATCACGATATTTTTAGATGAAATATAATAATAATAATAATAATAATGACCCGACGACACTGGCTGAATAGAAATCTGCTTGTTGCACTACAACACTAAATAATTAATTAACTACATTACAATGGCACTTATACACACACATTAACAAGCTAACAGCTACTGCAATCACGACTACTATGGCACTGCACTATTTCACTGATCAAAATCACAAGCGACAATAACGACTTTCACGAAAACAAATAAACAGTGAACTCCCGAATTTCTCTCGTCTTGCCGAAGTCTCAAAGCATAAAGACGTATTTAACAATTTGACCAACCTACAAATAGCCCCGTCACCTTAAGGTTCCATTTTGGAATCTTTATTTTAGCTTCTTTATAGAAATGAATTGTTTAAATAGTCAGTATAATGGAATTCATTATTTTGTAAAATGTTTTGGAATTAATCTCTAAAAACAGGTTATGTAGGACGTGTGGGGAAAAGCCTAGGTACATTGTAAACTGGTTGACGATGTTGCTGCGGGCTCTGCCGGACAGACCATATACCCGCCTGCACTCTTCCTTCCCCTGACAAGCCCATATCGTTTTTCCAGGCTCCTCCCGCACTCCGCACACTTCCTCAACTCTAGGAACCTACTGAGGGCTCTCCTGCCAGAGCCCGGCCACCTCAAGACTAAAGACAAAACATCGTGCTTGCTGAGCGGCTACGACGGTCTGACAGCATTTGCCATATGTTTGAAAATAATAAAGCGAAATGTTTACAACCAAAATAATAAAGATAACATTGTACAACTTAATAGCACACCACCATAAGTTCGACTTCGCTACTTTTGTCCATCTCTTTATGCAATCAGTTACAAAGTGAAATTATGTCAAATGTTTTTGGAAGGGCGGTGGGGCGGCTCCCAAAAACCCTTCATGCATGAACCACCATTGGTAGGTATAGGAGATAGGTATGGAAAAGAAAAGGAAAGAGTCAGCTATGAGTAACAGGAACTACAGTACACAGAAACAGGAACTACAGTATAAATGGTACAGGAGCTCTAGGACAACTATAGCGTTGTGACCGAGCAAGAGCCTGCGGGGTTTGGGTCACGTAACTATCAGATTGCATTCGGGAGATAGTGGGTTCGAACCCTTATCTTAATTACCTTAACTAAACCCGCAGACACTTCCTTCCTGCTCCTATTCTATTCCTAAGCAATATGCCCAAGCGAAAGTTGTAATGCCTCCCATCGCCTCGTTCCTGAGTCGGTCATCAGCTACTCTCAAGTACTTTGACCTAGAGCGATTGTAGTGTGGTGCCAAATCTTGGAAACGATCGGTTGTAGGGCCTTAAAACGTGATTTTCGGCGTCCGTAGGGACTTGCCGAGATTTGTTTCTCGATCGTAACACTTAACATTAGCTTTGTCTTGTCCTTTATATTTTTGATATTGCGTAAGACATGCAGAAAGGTTGCAGGAAGAATATATTATTCTGTGAGAGAATTTTTCCGTGCTCATTGTCAGTTGTCTCAATTACACCAATACGATCAGACGTTCTATATCTATCTAGGGAAGAAGCTGAAGAGTGGCCGCAGAAGACACAAAACACATCACAACAGACAATGTCAATGTAATGTTATTTTTGATCAGTGTTATGAACTTTCTATATTGTAGGCCTTCATGTTTAGTTTTCTTCCGACTCTGTGATATTAGGGTATCATTTACATTATTTATAGTGTAGACTGTAATTCCTTATTCCACGATTTTATATACCAATTTTCATTAAATATTGTTTACCCATTTTCTCGTGACTCGGCACTGATATGGGCTTAGAAACAGAATTCCAAATTCATGAATATCTCTGTTATCATATCCGGTACGGTAAAAATGTATAAGACATACATGATCGGAAATTTCATAATACTATATAACGTTAGTTATATAGTATTTATCGACAGGACCACTAATAACATAAATATTTGAGAATTACATTTTAGACCTTCCCCTAAACTACCATTCCACTCAGTGCGAATACAATTATTTATGGCCCAGTTTGTAGCGACTTATTCCCCGACTTTACATACAGATTTTCATTCAATTCTCTTCAGCCGTTTGTTCATGATGCGCGTACATATACTACAGATAGACAAACAGACAGAAAGAAAATAATTACGGAAAATTAAAAAGTGTATTTCCTTGTTACTGTATACACGACCAATACAGAAATATAGTTCCGTTTTAATTTTTTTGCAATGTATAGACAAAACTCTTATTTCTTTTATACAGAGTTTCGTAGTTATGAAAAGAGTAGAATGAACGATTTATTGCTCAAACATGAAAGCCACAGAATAAGACTGTAAATTAAAGCCAGAGAACAAAAGATTAACCCTTTTGATATAGTCTACAGCATGTTGAGTGATAAATCCAAAGCGAGCAAGAAAGAAAAGGATGTGGATATATCAGAACTTACTTGCTTTCAAAACTTCATAGAAATAACAGAATCCAGCTTTGAAATATTGATGTTTGTAAAATTCGCGTTAAATGGTTTTCTGATAAGAATAGTTTTGAGACTATGAGATATGAAACATATTTTAAAAATATATAAAATCGTATATATGTATTGCAGCCATAATCGAATGGGCATATTAGATGCATAAATTAAATGATTGGAATTCGCATATGTGAATAGTACGGAAGACAAGGAAAGCTTGCAGTTTACGAAGCGCCACCCACGGAGACGTACTGGCTGGAAAAATATCCGCAGAGTACACTTTAAGGCACGTACAGGATGTAGCTGGCTAAGTGGTTTCTCTAATAAAGTGTTATTATGCCGAAGTATGCAGACTTTCTATCGGGACTTCTCACGGGAACCGGCCCGTTGGAATGTGCCCTACCCTAGCGTGGAAGAGAGAAAGCAATAATACCTAGCACCCCTCGATAGTCAAGTGGTAGTGTCCAAGCTGCGAGGCGCGGAAAGATCTCAACCAATCAGAAAATTACAAAATTTGCCGCCTCATCCTAGCGGGAATCAGTAGTCAGTATTCCGCGATTTAATGACAGAAATAGCAGTGAAACACGGTGTCCTGATCTGTGAGTAATATTTGAGGAATTGTTCAAGCAAATGCGAGGTTAATTATCTCTTAAATATTAAAATTTCAACTTTGTGTAGAAGAGTGGTTTTGTCCAGGAAGTAAACTGTCATGGTGGGAAAGCGCCATACGCTGGCAGTAAATAGATCGGATGACGCATTTCATTTTATTTAATAACCTACGATCATTTATGACAGCGCAGTTCAACACGTCAATCGGACCAAAGGTTGAAATATTTAGAACACATCTCCTGAATATTTGACATACGGACAAGTGCTAAATGACCTAAGGTGCCGTAGTAATCCGCCACATCCCTTCCAGTGGAACTATTTTTGAGGTGGGGGTGTGAGTGTTTACAAAACCGCTAGCTTCAGAGTGCTCAGTGCTCAGTTTCACTTGAAATTTCAGTGTACAGAGGTGACTCTTCAGAAGGCACTAAGAGACGGCTTTGGCAGTCGAGTGAGTAAAAGTCTTTGTTTATGTGAGTAAAGACTTTGGTCAGAAGATGAACATTTAGGCAGAACTTTTATTCGACACCGGTGTATAGGGAGATAAGCAGACAACCATTTCAGTTAAAATGACAATGATAGTTACTTCTTTTTGACACTTGCATAAAAGAACTCATAACGTCATGTGACCGGCGGGAGAAGAGACGAACATTGAAAATTTAATAACATGTAGCCGTAGAACATTCTCTTTCGTCACATCAACTCATATGCTAATTCTCTAGCGGAGAAATTATAGTTTTGGAGGACAGTATTCTTCTTATTAGATTTCTCCACATTTCACTGGGAACGTTGTATTTAATTTCCACAGTCTCATAGAACGGCCATTCAAATTGAGACCTAGGGAGCAGAATATTAGTAGAGCTTTTTTTTTCTTTGCTATTTGCTATTTGCTTTACGTCGCACCGACACAGATAGGTCTTATGGCGACGGTAGGATAGGAAAGGCCGAGGAATGGGAAGAAAGCGGCCGTGGCCTTAATTAAGGTACAGCCCCAGCATTTGCCAGGTGTGAAAATGGGAAACCATCTTCAGGGCTGCCGACAGTGGGATTCGAACCCACAATCTCCCGATTACTGGATACTGGCCGCATTTAAGCGACTACAGCTATCGAGCTCGGTATTAGTAGAGCTAATTACGCGAGGGTAACCTTGTTTACTAATGGAAGGCAACGGTACAAGGACTGGGATCCAGTGTTATTGTCAGAGTAGGGTGAACGACCAGTAATCCCTTGTACAAACAAACTGGGAGAGCAGACAACAGTGACCGCAGAGGCGAGCAGGCAGGTAACTCGTTCCAGACTTTCAACTTCCGTACGTCAGGTGCTACACGCTGTAATTTGTATTTCTTCACAGGAGTGTTTAAAAATGCGTGTGTTTGTATAAAATGTTATCGTGTGCAACGTCAAAATATAAAATGGATCCAGTGCGTGTGCTTGAAGTATCGGATATCCACATCGCGATGAAGATGGAGCTTTAAACCCATGTAATGGAGGCCGGCGGATGACCCAGCCTACCTCCCAGCACAAAGGTAAAGCAATGAGCATTATTTAAAATGTAAATAATTGAGGACTATGAACAATCAGTGATCAAATGTAGGTTAGCAATTTAGGTAGGCTTGTAAATAATAATGTCACGTACCGGATGATATAATTAGAGGCCAAGACAATTATATCTAACGATTCGGGATATAAATGCCATGGCGTCACGATGATGATAATCATAATAATAATAATAATAATAATAATAATAATAATAATATGATAGTCAGATAAATCTTCGTACTTTTCTCAGGAGTTTTTGTCATATATTTTTGAATCATTTCTAGCGTGTGCTATTGTTTTGGCATATGGGAATCCTAATCTTTATTATATAATTCATGTCTACTGTAATTGCAGATTTTGATAATAATAATAATAATAATAATAATAATAATAATAATAATAATAATAATAATAATAATAATAATAATAATAATAATAATAATAATTGGGAATGTTACTTGATGACATTTGATTTTATGGATGTTGCCGTGTTACTTTGATGTTTAATTAGCTGTAATTGTGGCACATCCAATTTAGTATTTCATTGTTGGTGTGATCACGTTGTTAGAGGACCGTTTGCGGTATATCTCATATCTTTTATTTTTGTGATGTGACGTTTAACCCGAAACTCGCTTTTCTTTACGAGTACTTTAGATTCATATTTTTGGTAGCGGTGTATTTGGCAGGCAATCTTGTTATTACAGTCGATAGATAAAGACAGGAAAACCGTTGACAGTCAGCTCTGATAATTCATGACGTGTGAGAGTGAGATAAAGTAAAATGATGAATAAAGAAATAGTAATGTCCCTAATGACGATAATTGTGAAATGATAAATGTGAGATTTGAAGAGCATGTCTTATAATAGTGTCGTAATAACGAGTATGTGAACGACACAGTGTGTTACTGCAGTTATTTCGCCCGCGTGATATGAGCGAGGCTATGTTGAGAAGCGCTACGATAAGAGTAATGTGATGAATAATTGAATTGAGAGATAAACAATTTAACTGACCAAGTTAAGATTACGACGACATGTGTGATAGTTGTAGGCGGAAAGCCTATGCATTTCAAATATTTTCCAGGGATAACATGGTGCTCGGAAACAGACAAATTAGAGTCCTAGCCGAGTCATGAACAGAGCGACCGGACAATGGGTAGTTTTGATAGTCATTGGTAATCATTGATGACATAATATTCAAGTGTTATCATCCGTAAAAGATGGAGCAAAGTCATGCTCAGTTACGTCTGATATTAAGAGGTTGTCGTCAAATTCACTTAGTTGTTATTTGAATCATTTGGTAGTTATTTCCACATCACGATTTTGCGTGTGGTATTTCAAATTTGATAGGCAGTGATCACGTGTATTTTGAGATTCTTTTTGCTAGGTTTTTCTTTTCCTTGGTGGATATTTTTGTCACCGTATTTTTTATAACGTCTGGTGGTACGTGAATGTTGTGATGGTTGATTGATGTATATAAGTAGAGTAGTCAGGTTATTTTTGAGTTTAGTTGTTTCTTCTGGAGCAGTTGCTTCTCCATTTATTATGTTATTTTGTACATAAATATTTCATGTGTTAGGTTAATAGATCACTGATGGTTCATAGTCAATAATCAATATAATAGGTATGCTCAAGCCGTAAGACAATTGTAACTAACAAGCTTTTTAAATCCACTACAAAGTTAGTTAGGTAAATGAATCGACCTTTAATGATAAGTTCTGTCAGGAGTGCCGCAAATTAATTAATTAATTAAGCAAGATGGAATCCGCCTCCATCAAAGTTGAGATCATAATTTATTCATTCCTAATGGAAATACAGGTAGCGGCAGACTAGATAAAAGACTAATTTGTAAAAGGGTCGAACTCATTTATTCAGAAATTTTTTTGTTTTTGGCACTTAGCCTAATTTATTTTAGTTATTTAAGTGTCCAGACTATCACAGCTAATAAAATATAAATCAACTAAATAAGTGGTGGTTATTACTCAGTATTTGGTGTGATGATTTTCTTGGTTCAGCCACGAAGTATTAAATGTGTGGCAAAGTTATATAAAACGGTAAGGAATACTGTGTTCATGGAATAGCCTTTATTTACACATGGTTACTGTACACCAGTAGTGCTGGATAGTTAGGTGCTTGCCAATTTGATATGAATTTGTAGTTAACAAACTTAGGAAGTTCTTAAATAAAAGGTCAGAATAATTAATTAATTAATCAATTATTAATTTATCCAGATTCAGTTCACTGAAAGGACGATTCAAGTGTGTATTCAGGAGTGGTTATTCAAATGAGGCTGTATGTTTGTTAGACCAGCAGTCTGTTGTGGTCGTGTCATGTACATGATAGACTTTAGTTCGATGATGATCATCATTATTAAATTTTATCGACCTTCAGTCGAAGTTATTAAGGCGGATGTTTAATTGTTATGAAGACCATTTAATGTTATTTTAATTTCAATAACTTTATTTTATTTTATTTTATTCCAATCCATTTAAATTTAATTTCCACACTATGCCAATTTTTGTTAATAAATCATTTTATAATTTACACTTAATTCAGTCTATGGGTACCGTCATTTACTAGTTAGCTGACCCCTATCTTTCATTTCCTCACCCCGATGTTGTGGCCTGTCAACCCCGAGGGAGCTTAAGGACGCACCACGCCTGAGGAGAGAAGAGTCTACGCGAGCGGTAGGTATTGTTATAATGTCATTCTTTACAGGAGCAGTCGGCGCATCAAACGAGAGTGAAGAATACCGCATCGGGTGTCTTAAAAGGGCACAGTATATACCAGCAAATGTACCCGTGCTTCGCTACGGTATTCTAGACTGTATTCGAATATCGAAGTAAATACTGTACATACAGTAAATAAGATGGTTTTAAAATGACATGTCTCTTAGCGTTATCCGAGAAACAGCATAGGGAGGTTCCCAATACGGTGTTTCCAATGTAAAGTGCTTGTTACGGATTTGTGATGATAACGGCAGGCTCACTTGCCTACTGCCATTCACAATCGAGTGTGGAAGTTTTCATTATAATTGCAGGTCACATCGCCTACTGCGCTGTCACAATCGATTTGGGAGTTTTCGTTACAATGGCCGGCCCCCTTTCCTAATTCCAGACAGATTACAGTTTTCATTAGAATGTTTGGCAACTTTCCTACTACCAGTCGAAATTGAGTTGTGCAGTTATAATTATAATGACAGGCCCCTTTTCGTACAGCCAGCCAGCTTACTACCAGTCACGCCAAGTTGGTGAGTTTCCATCAAAATAGCAGGCCACTATGCCTAATACCAGTCACATTTCAGATGGAAACATTTGTTTATAAGGGCGGGTACCCTTACCTACAGCCAAACACAATCGTGTAGAGGACTTTTAAACAACAATCTATGCTCCCTTGCCTTCTGCAAGTCAAATCGAGAAGTGAATTATTCACTACAATGGTAGGCCTTCCTTACTAATGTCATTTACACAGGTGTTGGAGAAGGACCCCATTCCTACTGCCAGTCAAAGTCGCTGTGGGGAGTACTGATTACAATAGCAGACACAAATTTTCTCAATCGCTACAACACGACATCAGTGAATATATATAGGTCGACATACGAAAGTATATGCATGCTTAAAATGTTGCAGACCTTCATTTACAGATTGACTGCTGCAAAACGGTACGGCACGTCATATCGACAAAGGATTATACCATAAGACGTCAGATTTAGCGGCCTAAATGGCTGGTCGTATGATATCTGATCTATTCATGCGTCAGATTGAGTTAGAAACGTTGAATAGGGTAAAATTCTTGTAAGATTATCTCACATTGCATTACTTTTCAGATAATTATGTGACAGCTACATACATAGCATTTGGCTCACATATGGCTACTGGGTGGGCCAATTTTCGTGTAGGGTTTGATGTTTCTATCTTTCTTATAAGTGATTGAAAGTATGAATTATGCATGTGAAAAGTCCAAATTTACTTAACATCGAGAAATAGACAAAAATCAAATGTAAAAGGGATACAGATACAACAAAAAGTCATTAGACCAAGGTTGTAGATCACTCCAAATTGAACGGAGATTGTGCCTTCCCTTATGTGATACGACTTCGCGAAGATCTGCACCATCATTAAAATTGCCACCATATTTCGATATTCTTCGGGGAAAAAAGTGAAAAATTTAAAGCTCTTGGAAATGTTCTGTCCGTTACATGCTAAAATGTATAATTTTGCCAAATTTCTGTTTTCTTGTTTGTCTGGCAGATTATGCCGCAATGTGGATTTTGGGCGAGGAGGGTTAAAATTAGGACTTTCAGGAAACTAAACCAAAAAATTATGCAGATGGTTGTTATTATTACCCCTTAAACGCGTATCTGTGCGAACATTTCGCCAAAATAGTCAATGTACAGGCACACAGTCGTTAGGATTTTATTTATATACTGTAGATAAATAAGGAATCTGCTCCACGTTTTGGTCTATGTCTATGTCTGCTGGACTTACCCTGCAAAACCGACCATTCATGATATCTCCATTATTAATCTTTCTGTCGAGAAAATACACATGAAAAAAGTTTTAGAAATGGATTTCCAACAAATTTGGTCGATTTCCAGTCAGGTTGGTCATGTACTGTATATATTGTGGAAGAGTAAATTCACCATTTTGGTTCCCTATAAACCGCCAGTCCATTCCAGGAACAGGTCTACCTTTGGAAAGGTGAATGCTACATATAAAGTTTGGTTCAAATATCTTCAACAGTTTTCAAGTTGTAAGAAATACGCTCAACACGCGCCCGTTCTTAAGTTAAGTCCGGTTAATGATATCTCCCTTATAAATCCTCTTACCGAAATGATGCACATGAGAAAAAGGTTTAAAAATTAATTTCCATTAAGGCAGGTAGATTTCTATTAAGTTTGGTTGTGTACATTTGTGGGAGTGCAAAATCACGGTTTCGGTTTCGTATAACCCCCCCCAGTCATTTCATGGATTTAGAAACAGTATTTGCCCTGAAACCTACCCAAGGACAGGTGGATTCTAAATATGAATTTTGGTGGAAATATATCCAGTAGTTTCCAAGTTACAGACAAACAGACAAACAGAAAAACAGACACCAAAGCTAAAAGTATGCAGACGGTCATTATTACACCTGAAACGGATAACTGTACCGAAATGTCGCCAAAATAGTCAATGTACAGACACACTCTAGAAGTGCAGACCTTTATTTCGAGAGTTACTGCTTTGAAACTTTGCGACATATCTGCAAACGGACCTCACCATCAAACGCCTATATCAGTGTTCTACATGGTTGGTCCCATGACATCTTCTCGTATCTCCTATATTTATGGGTTAGATTGAGTTAGAATCATTGGGTGTGAAGTTTTGTACAGTTTTTGCATACTACTTTATATTTGTGAAACTCATGTGACAGATAGAATCATAAAATTTGGCTATCACATTGCCACTGGTCATGTCAATGTGCGTGCCGAATGCCATGATTCTATCTTTCCTATAAGTGTGCCAAATTAATGTTAACATGTACGTGTGAAAGTACAAAATTAACTTGAAATCGAGAAATACAGCTCTATTTAACGTATAAGGAATAGAAATACGATAAAAAG
Organism: Anabrus simplex; assembly: GCF_040414725.1. NCBI lineage: Eukaryota > Metazoa > Arthropoda > Insecta > Orthoptera > Tettigoniidae > Anabrus > Anabrus simplex. The sequence goes on along the minus strand of NC_090265.1, from coordinate 254,737,261 downwards.
TCATAGGACCAAAGAAAGGCAATTGTGCTTTCTGATTTTTGATAAGACTTACAGATTAGCCACCAATTATCCCGAAACGAAGGTGTGCACTGTCATTAAAATTGCATCCATATTTCGATATTTTCCGGGGCCGAAAGTTATACATTTGCATAGCTTAGAATATTTCCTCAAAGGAAAGAGTGTCAAGCTTTCGGGATTAGCACTCGCATACATACGGTGTACTGTAATTAAGGAAGAAAATAATTCAGTAAAGAAAGTTGAAATTAATAGAAAATGGGTTAAAACTGAGGACAGTCGGATGACGACAAATATGTAAATACCAAGTGAATGTATTAGAAAATCAAATGCCGCTCAATAAAATATGCTGGTGTGAGTTATGGATATAAGAAAGAGGTAACAGAGGAGAAATTTAGGCGCAGGCATTCTTAGGTCAATAGATAAGATGACTAATGGTGTTATTACGTAAGCTATTCCAGGACGGTTCTAAACTACAACGATATTCCACCAAAATCCCGCAGAATGACCGATTGACGCCCTCTCTTGCCTTCTACCCAAGGAACAACCATGAATTTAAAGGTATGATGAGGAAAATGGCAATACGTTACCTCCCTGCTGACAAGCAGTCAGAGACGTTGCCATGGCAACCTGTAGGTTCGTTGTCGGTCTGTCGGTCACACACGCAGACCATGATACCCGCAGAAAATAGTAAATTTCTCCTTCATTTGAATATTAAGGTAAATTATGAACATAACGAAAGTTGTTTATAATGAAGAGACGTTTCACATACGGTCCACGGAGTTTACAGGAAATCAATAGTATAAGATAAAATGGAGGAAAACCGTTCTGGTTTTCCTATAAGTCCCCGTCTAATCAAAGATTTTAAAATGAAATGCATATAGAGACCTTCCTCGGGGTGAGTATACTCCAAATATATTTGGTTGAAATCTATCTGGCCGTTTTGCCGTGATGGTGGAACAAACAAACAAACAGACAAACAGACACGAAAAGTAAAAGCCAACGATTCGGTCTTGAGTTGACCTAAAACGGATAAATATCTGAAAAATTGGCAAAACAAACGAAATTACAGACAGCGGACCCCTTACAACTTCATTTATAAGATTGGGAGTTTAATGCTTTATTTGTTATTTTCCTATTGAATTTGTCATTTATGCTTTAGTGGATTGTTATTTGTTTAAGAATGTATATATGTTCAGTCCGTCAGCGATTCCGCTGGTGGGATCCTCAACAGCTCTGCCATCAGCTGTCATAGATGGCCTAGGCATCACTGAAGAGGCGTACTAGGGAAATGAGGAGTGAGGTAGTTTCCCGTTGCTTTCCTCACCGAGCCAGAGTTGTTGTAAATATCAGTCTGCCAAGCCCACTGAAATGCATACAGTACACCAACCGAACCTATGAGCAATATTTTCACACCATTCATAGCAGGGACTGGCTGCATAAGGATTGACATTACTAGCATCGCTCATACCTCAGTCACTTTCATATTGTCAAAGCCAAGGATAAGATAGACAGATCTATGAAAGTAACAAAATTGCACTAGCCTATACCAGAAGACATAGTGTACTGTAAACACTAGGTCCTGCCAGCAAAGGCATTGTTTAAGAATAAATCGTAAGAATAGTAAACAACCGAATCAAGGCATATAAACATAGAAATCCACCGCTGGCCATGAGATTTTAAAGTTTAGGACTACTGGTCTCGAGACTCTCGAGCGAGAATAATTCCTATGCTTACTGAATACCTCGTCTCGTGCTGTGGTATTTCGTAATAAAATACTTATTGTCTTACTCTTTAATAGATACAGTGTTTTGTCCAATATACATTTTTTCAGTGAACTAGTTTAGTTTTATTATGTTTGCAAAGTTAAATCAGTGCTTACGGGAATTTGCTGCGAATTATATAACTTGAGCTGATTCTAAAAGCTTAGAAGTGCACACTTTTATTGACGTATAAATAAAAAACGATGTGTATTAACTACCAAAGAAATCTCTTAAGATAATGTGCTTACTCCTTTCGGGCGTGCTTGTATTCGGGGATGTAAGCCGGTCGTCTTTTATATCGGGACGATTACTTCGAAAGCACCATTACATATTTTAATATGTATACAGTATATTGAATGTTACTAATAGTAATACATTATGAATGAACCGTTTGTATTGTATCCGTAATTAGGTCACAGCTGACTGTACAGGTGTTGGTGTGTGGCTTGTGTTCGCTTGTCGACGAGAGGGAGTGCGCGCGACCTTGGCTCGAGGACGAGAACAAGTTTGTTTTTTTGACGTGAAGAGGGTGGCTGGTCGACTATCAAAATAAAATAAAAAAGATGAAAGTTGGCGAGAGAAAAAAGTTGCTAGTGCGTGTCACTTTTAATTGCGAGGAACGAAATGAATAATATATTTATAATATCTTTGGTGACGTGAAAGGCATAATTACGGAATGCTCATGGATTAAATTAAAATAAACTGGATGAATAATTGCACATTTAGATGATGTAAATTAAAAACTAAAATTTTTGAACTAATTTACACGACCGTTTGGCTAAAATGGTGATAAAATTATATAGATATTTAAGTCATGTGATAAGAGTACTCACTCTCACATACTGACGTGTTCCCGAACTATCATCTTCAATCGCTCAGAGTCCTTGCTAGCAAGATTTCCAACGTAGAACATCGTGAATACTGTCGTCAGGAACAGTGGCTTCGCTCCTGTGCTCTACACTTCTGGTAATTGTCTACAACGTGGAACAGTGCAGTGATCAGACGTCGAATGTGCAAATATTAATCCCTTAAGTACGTGTCATTTCCAAAATACAGTTACGTGTGTGTTTGGAGTTTATTCTAAAGCACTTTCTGTAAGTTTCAGCTTTCTCACGAGTGAACGTGGAGGACCTGGACGTGATCATTTCCAGAAGAGGACGGAAATTCGTGTTATGGATTACCTGTGCTTCACCATGAAGTTTTAAACCATCGACCACCGTCGGCGGCGTCGGGATGCAGATTCTTTCATACTAGCATGGCTGATTAAGAATCCAGACTTCCAGACGTGAAGATATCTCCTTAAGTTAAGTCGATTACGTCTCATTTATATCTTTTCTATGTAGTTTTGTTCTATTCTTTCTTTCCTCTTAGTAATTTATTCTGACACATTTTTATGGTTGTATCTTTCGCTCGGATATGTCGTAAAATTAGCACATGTGATTGCTTAATGACCATGTGGCCATGAATTTGACAGCGAGGGTACTGATAGAGTTATCCATGTGTTATCGAAACCATCCTTGCTTATTGAGTGAATTTCGTTACGAATATGAGTTAATTTATGTCCGAAGGATTTAATGAAGGGATATTTTGTCAATATTTTCAATATTTTCCTTGAAATAGAACTTCTACTTGTACCTCGTGTTTGAGATAACGTGTCGTCGGGATATTAAGTCTGAATTCCGTGTATGAATTTAATGAGAATATGTGCATTGTGGCTTGTGATAATTAATTGGATTAATTAATCATCGAGACGCATTTAAGTGGATATTATGTATTTGTAGGACGATGGTAGGTCCTTATATTTCGTGGCTACACATATTTGACATATTTGATATTAGGATGCGACAAGTTAGAGTCGTCATTGTGGTGCACTGTACGTGTAAAGTATGTGGAATAATTGCTCATGATATGAATCTTCGTGAAACTGAGTTTTTCACATGTTAATGTTGTAATACTATTAAGCCTGATGTGGATTAGGTTGTAATGTGAATATGGATTATTCGAGACGAATGCAGGGTAGTATAACATTAGTGTCTTCAGATGAAGAAAATGAAAGTCCATGTTAATCGATGCACTTCTTAATTCGTGAGAATATCCCAATTTTGCTCAAGTAATTTAATAATTTCAAGTTGAAGGTACAGGTGAATGTTCGCGAAGGCCTTAGGTCTGAAGAGCAGATCTTCGATGAAATATCTCAATAATATTTGATTCGTGACTAGGCAAGCTCATTCGTTAATGCAATATTTCGCTCTCATGAGATAACTCGATCTTGTTGGAACGTAATAAATCTGTTAACAGGAGAGTGATATAGTTGATCGACACTCGTCGACATGTAAATATTGTAGATATTTTCTTATTGATAATCACAGTCTTCTTGATAATTTCAGTAGTTAGCTGTAGATGTAGTAATTTGCTAGTAGTTAGAGAATTATTATCTATGAGTTTTATTCTGATAATGTGTGACACTTTGATGTTATTGATGGATAGTGGACGGGATTTCCACATGGATGATATTTTCTCCATTTATGAATGTTCGTAAGCTCAAAAGGCGTTTTATTTTGATCAATTATTGATCAGATGCTTCTAAGTTCAGTATTAATTCTCACGAAAAGAGATGTGAGACGACGTGAACAGATATATCCGACGTCTCGGATTAACTTAGAGAAAACAAAGGCAAATTCAACTTTTCATTTTATAATTGCAAAATTGTTGATATAACGAATGTAAATTTTATTTTGTTATAACAGTCAAAATAATGAATCTTGGATATTTCTTTATTATACTCGTTCTTACAATTACTGCATTTTTTCCAGATTGTTCGAGGAAGGCTTCGCCCAGACCTCATTTTTAATAACAATTTTTGATTCAACTTTAAATAAATAATTTAATGACTTTAAAGACGATAAAGAAAATTAACAATGTAAAATACTGTTAGAATAGTAGGGAAAACAACTGCCGTGTACCATCCCATTTGTTTGCATTTAAGTTTGTTACATCAAGAGCCGTATTAAATTACATAAAGTAGTGATCATAGTCATAATCACAGACTTCAGGATGGCTAATATTTCATTTAATTCAATAAAAGTGTCATATTTGTTCTATACCTTGAACATGTTTATTCGATGAACCCTATGTTAATCCTGCCACATTCATTTATTTTTATAAGCCTACAGCCATCGAACTGAGCACCCCTGGGGTGTCTCGTGTTCGCTGACTGACTACGTCGGGGACAGTATGTAATTTCAACACTCTGCTTTTGAAATTGACACCTTTCTTCGATGTATCGCGTATCGCAGTTTATTAAAACGCTGTTTTACCTAGTCCATAGAAAATTCCAGGTAACTAACAAAACCCGTTATCCAGAGGTAGTATGATCTATTAGCTGCCGTTCATCAAGAGTTATACATACATACATACATACATACATACATACATACATACATGCATGCATGCATGCATGCATGCAAGCATACATACATACATACATACATACATACATACATACATACATACATACATACATACATACATACATACATACATACATACATACATACATACATACACCAACGTCCTCTTCTTCCTAACCTATTCCTAATTACTCGGGGTCGGTATGAGAGTTAGGTATAGATTAAGCCGGATACCCTTTGTGGAACAAACTAGAATTTAATATAAAAGTGCCGAAAACAACAGTTTTCTCGAGGGCCGAAGAATACAACATTGAGGGGTCCTATGTATTTTATGATGCAAGGAAGATTCTAATGTGTAAATACTGTAATGTTCGTATTAAGTGCGAACGGAAATACACGTGCAATACGCACTGCGGGGAATCAGAAACGCATAAACATACGAAGAATGAACCAAGTGAACATAATTCTAAGCGGCAAATAACAATCGTTGATGCTCTACACATCACAATTTGTAGTAGGCACAAAAAAAAAATAATTCATGCAAGCCAAGATTCCTCTCGAGAAATTGGATAATCCTGAGTTGAGGAAGTGGATGATCAAGTATATAAAAGGTAATATGAATAATGCTGTATTTACTGTAAATTATGACGGTATTTGTAGGCCAATTGTAAATCAATCACAGGGTTCATTAACTCAGACGGTTATGGCGCTGGCTTTCTGAGCCCAATAAATGCTTTTGGGAACAGTTAATTAGCTGAAGATGAATATTTTTCAAGCATAAAATCTTTGAAACTTATAAGTAATCAGGTGAAATGAATGATGAATCATAACAAACAATAGGCCCTTCCCATGTTGTGTACGGAGGGTTGCCCCACTTAATACAGGACGCGAACTTGAGCTCACTTGTTGCTCTTGAAAGTAGCTGCATGTCGGTTTTTTTTGTTCTATCTGGTCAGTCTGATTTAGAGAAGTGCCGCGAACAGTTATATTATACCAGTGTTGCCTCATGGCCTGCCGAATTGCAGAAATATGACAAGACTACATTGTTGGCCATTCCGATGCTAATTTCTCATTATTGCACAAGAGTGTAAAGTGTAAAGTGAATGTTATCAACACTAGTAAGTTCTCTGTAGGCAATTACATCAGAATGGTTTCCCTCCAGAAGCAACAACTTGAAAAAACTGCCGTTGAAGAGAGTTCGACCATCCAGGATTCTGGACATCATTAAAATCGTAAAATCTGCTGTCCTGAAGGAAAATCCACCAACACAAGGGCATCTTGCCAGCCACACAAGCACAGCTAAACGTGCAGTCTACTGTTAAATTATAGAAGATATGCACCTGGTAAAGTAACATGAGGCACGTAGACATGCTTTGAAAGGAAGACACGTTAAAGAACGGTTCCAGAAAAATATACGAAAACTACCTAGTAGGGGATAAACGGCAATAGGTTGTTACCTTGGACAAATCTTATTTGGAGGACATCAACAAGCACCGGGCAATTTATATCGCCCTAAAGGCCAAAAGAGTCACTCAAACTACGTCAAGAAAAACAAAGAAAAGTTTGCTGGGGTATTCATGGTAGTAGCAGGATATTGTACCAGGGGTATATTCAGAATCTTCAGAGTGCCGAAAAATGTGAAGATCAAGGCTGCCTACTTCCTGAAGAATGTCATGGACCCCTATTTTGACGAAGATATGCCTCGCTGTATGGCGAGGATGCTTCAAATGTCTGGATCTATATGGATAAAGCATTCAGTCATACGGCCAGATCATCAGTCATCTACTATGAGAAAAAAGAAGCAGAGACAGATGTCAGTGTCATAATACCATTTATTGACATCCCTGTCAAATCCCCGAATGCCTCGCCGATGGATTTCTGTGTCTTTGGTCTTCTTCTAGACGTCCCAGCACTATTGAAGGTCTTTGGAAAGTGTGCAAGGAGGTATGAGACAATTTTACTCTTTCTATACTCCGTCGAATTCTTCTACACTGGAAATTGAGACGTAGGGCAATAGTTCGTGCCCGTGGGTATAATATCGAGCACAAGAGGGTCTGTAGAAAACGAATCGCCTAGAACAAATGGTACGTCAAAATCTTCCAAGCTTAATTGGGTCAACCATCCATAATACCATTACACGCAGGAACAATAATTTAAGGAAGTTTTTCAATTAAAACATAAAGCTCGTCTATCTTGAATTTAATGATAAACACTTCTTTTTACAGTCTACTTCACACTTCCTCTTTTATAAACACACCAGCCATTACTACATTCAATTGTTTTACATACTTTCATAAGTGGCCACCAGGTATAAATTACCGGCAAATGGCTGAGAGTCTGTCATCTGCAAAGTCTGACATAACATACACTCACCTTGAGTAGAAGAAGGCTTCTCAGCAATATACATAAATACAAACCTCTTGCTTAAAAGTCAAGTCTGTCAGGAACTCTCACCGCTCGACCACTTCTAGACAGAACTGGATCACCATTTTTGACATCCTTTGGTACACCTGAAGAATCACAATGTCTAGAGAGCACAACAGGGTCATCGGAAGACACTTCCAATGGATAAATCCTTTGTATTGGACGTAATTACTCGCCCTGGCCCGTTCTAGTTTTCATTGTTCTGACGACTCTATTCTTACCTGGTAAAACTTTGCTCCAGGAATACGTTGCCTGTGATTAAATGCATGAAGGTTAAGGAATGGGGTGAGTCACATCATCTTCCAACTATTGTTAGAGTAAAGGATGGAGAGGGTAGGACATTAACAAGCAATATGATAAAATTCAAAGAAACGTTAGTTACTAAATACAGGTGGAGAGAGGAGCTAAAAAATGAGTTTATGAACTATTATGAGGGAGAAATAGGCCAGATAGTGAAAGCTGGAATAGATTCAATGATCGAGATTAACCAAACGTTAACGTTATTTTCTTTACGTCCCACTAACTACTTTTTAAGGTCTTCGGAGACGCCGAGGTGCCGGAATTTAGTCCCGCAGGAGTTCTTTTACGTGCCAGTAAATCTACCGACACGGGGCTGTCGTATTTGAGCACCTTCAAATACCACCGGACTGAGCCAGGATCGAACCTGCCAAGTTGGGGTTAGAAGGCCAGCGCCTTAACCGTCTGAGCCACTCAGCCCGGCATTAACCAAACGAGTACAGCAGTTAAAATAATAGAAAACTCTGTAAAGATGGCAGGGGAGAAGATGAGGATAAAGGAGGGGCAGAACATAATAGGAAAAGGCTGGTACAATGAAGAATGCAGGCATAAAAAATATGAAGTGCTGAAAGCATTGAAGGAGTATAGAAAGCATGGGGGAGAGAACCATAGGATGGATTTCTGTAACTTGAGAAGAGAGTATAGGGAATTATTATATGCAACTAAGTCCGAATGGCAGGAGTAGAGAGTTGCGGAATTAAATAGTAATGCAAAACAAAACGATAGTAGGAAAGTATGGAGTACAATTAGGAGGATTAGTGGAATGCGGAAGATGACGCGACAGACGGAAATAATTCAGGCCATCTGGGTGGAGCACTATAAGAAACTACTAGAGGCTAAAGATAGGTGGAGAACGAGAATAAATGAAAACGGAATATCGGTAGGGCTAGGGTGTACCGTGCCTGCATTAGACAAGGAAATATCGAAAGAAGAAATAAGGGAGGTCCTAGGGAAAGCCAAGAAAGGCAGATCAGGAGCGATATCGGGCATCACTAACGAATTTTGGAAGCAGCTGGCGCAGAATAACGATATCCTAGAAAGTATGGTGAAACTATTTAACAGAATATTTGAAGGAGGTGAGTTTCCAAAATCTTGGCAAGAAGGAGTGATCTGCCCAATCTATAAGAAAAAAGGAGATAAATATAACCCAAATAACTACAGAGGTATAACGTTGCTAGATACATTAAGTAAAATATATACAGGTGTGTTAGCAAAACGGTTAATGAAGTGGGCAGAGGGGGAATCGATACTGGAGAGGCTGCAATCAGGCTTTAGAGAAATGATGAGGACTACAGATAATACTTTTGTAGTGAAAACCATAATAGATAAGTATGTAGGAAAGAAAGGTGGAAAAGTGTACATTACTGCTATTGACTTGGAGAAAGCATTTGATTCTGTGAGCAGAGGGGCGGTCGTAGCCAAGATTAGAAGGATAGGGGTGCCCAGAAGATGATAAGAGCGGTTGAAAACATATATTCAGAAGTGAAGTGCTCAATTAAAACTAAGGAGGGAGCAGTATTTTGGGAAATATTCTCTAAAATAGGGTTTAAACAGGGTTGTAAGCTGTCACCAGTACTGTTCCTACTCTTTATAAATGATATATTTCAATTGAATCATTGTAAGTTTCTAGGTGTTAATATAAGGAAAGATCTTCATTGGGGTAATCACATAAATGGGATTGTAAATAAAGGGTACAGATCTCTGCACATGGTTATGAGGGTGTTTAGGGGTTGTAGTAAGGATTTAAAGGAGAGGGCATATAAGTCTCTGGTAAGACCCCAACTAGAGTATGGTTCCAGTGTATGGGACCCTCACCAGGATTACCTGATTCAAGAACTGGAAAAAATCCAAAGAAAAGCAGCTCGATTTGTTCTGGGTGATTTCCGACAAAAGAGTAGCGTTACAAAAATGTTGCAATGTTTGGATTGGGAAGAATTGAGAGAAAGAAGAAGAGCTGCTCGACTAAGTGGTATGTTCCGAGCTGTCAGCGGAGAGTTGGCGTGGAATGACATTAGTAGACGAATAAGTTTGAGTGGCGTTTATAAAAGTAGGAAAGATCACAATATGAAGATAAAGTTGGAATTCAAGAGGACAAACTGGGGCAAATATTCATTTATAGGAAGGGGAGTTAGGGATTGGAATAACTTACCAAGGGAGACGTTCAATAAATTTCCAATTTCTTTGAAATCATTTAGGAAAAGGCTAGGAAAGCCACCTGGGCGACTGCCCTAAATGCAGATCAGTATTGATTGATTGAAAGGTTTTGAGGCAGGGGTTTACCCAAGTCTTGAGAATCAGGATATTCCGGGCCTCATTTTTGCTGACGACATCCTTCTGCTCACTTTGACACCCAATAGTATGCAGGGTAGTATAAATATAGTGGTAAAGTACTGTCAAGAGTGGGATTTAAAAATTAATGCACAGAAAACCAAAGTAATGATGTGAAAAAAAGGATATAAATTGTCAAAGAATGAAAAATGTTGGATGGGCGAGACGAGGTTAGAAGTGGTCAAGAAAGTGGAATACTTGGGCCTGATATTAAGTGGAAATGGGAAATGGACAGAGCAAATAAAAAGATCAAAACTAAAAGGTATGAGTGCATTGTCAGCCATTAGCATACTGGAGAAGAAGATACCCAACACAGACTACAGGGTATATAAAAATGTTTTTAATGCAGTAGTTAAATCTAGAGTGTTGTATGGAGCGGAAATTTGGGGGGTTGAAGGGAGGGTTGATTCACTTGATACAATTACGAGTAGATTTGGTAAAATAATTATGGGTCTACCCAGTTGTAAAGCTAACTGTGAAGTGAGAATGATATGCAAAGATATAAGTCTGCGAGTGGATATTATCAAAAGGATAATAAAGTATTGGCTGAGAATGAAACTGCGAGAAGGGAGTGAAGTCTTACAGATAGCATATCAACACCAAATGAAACATCAGAACCAAGGCTACTGGGTGGATGGGGTACGGAACATTTTGAAAACGATAGGAATGGGATATTACTGGAAAAGAGACTGTATAGAGAAGGTGAAAATATGTAAAAAAAAAATAGTTTTAAGAATTAAGGGTATTGAAAAACAAGACATTGATGTACAATGTAGAAGCAAAAGGTCATTAGAAGAATTTTGTAATGTAAGTGGGAGAATGAGGATAAATGTAGAGATTATAACAAAAAAGGGAATGAGGGGTATAATATGGTGGTTAATGGGGATACATAAAAATAAAGCATACAGACGAAACGGAGATGAAAATAAATGTTTATTATGTTCTGAAGAATTGGGATGGGCACACCTTATAAAAAATTGTTCAATGACTAAGAAAATACGAGGAAAATTGATAGATGAGGAGGATGTAAAGAAAATTGAGAACGAAAATCAGTTGTATACAATTGTAAAGTTATTGAACAGAGAATGGAGACACCCGGGTAGAATCGCAAAATTATTTAATATTATTAGGGGAATGTGGAGCAGGAAACTAAGGGAAGGAAAGGATGTGATACATGTCAGCCAGGAATCGAATTGTATCTAAGGTAACCTAGACAATATAACTCTGTTAAAGTCTAGAGCCATTAGGTACATAGGCTTAAGGTACAGTATGGAATTACCTTGTTGCAGTAGTCCTATTAGTTTGCTGTATTGCCGAATAATAATTTTCGCTTTATCCCTTTTCTTAATAGCCTGCAAAGGCAATATTGAGATTTTTGAGGTCTTGTTTATATCTGAAAAGATATCACTATGCATAGATGTTTCGGTCTTTCTTTCAAAATGCCATATATTAACGTAAAGCCAACATTCAGGTTACATTATTCTTTCTCTGTTCAATCTCTAATCATCTGCTTGATATGTATATTCATCGTATGTACCAATTATTATCATAATTCACAATAGTTATCTCAAGTTACTCATTCTAATTTTGTATACTGCATGTATCACTAATTATGAAACAATTACAATAAATAATACCCTCTCCCTAATCTATGGTTTTCGAGATTAAGGGAGACGGTTATCTTTGACTTTGACTTTGACTTTGGTAAAACTTCAACTACACACCTCAAGAAAGTTTTGCAGCACCTGGAGTTCCGGGTTTCTAGGTTTGTATGGGATACAAATACACACTTTATGTCAAACATAACACGACTGATGTAAAGAAAAAACAATGGCAGGCGCAACTGAAACACTATTCTTCGGCAACGTGCATCCGCCAATCGAACATGGGAATCCGGTTCTGTCTCCCAGTATGGTGTTACTGTACCCCATACAGTGAAACATCATCAGAACCGTCATGGCATGCTGGCCATGCCGTCCGTCCACAAAGCGGTTGAGGCTGTCTTGGTCGATCCTGTACACTCTTGGACAGTAGCCCTCCGGAGGTCGGCCAGGGCGAGAGGTGAATTCGTTCGTCGTCGCACTGCCTGTTTGAGTGCACCAGGCATTTTCAATAGGATTCGTGTCAGAGACACCACAGGAGAGTCCATCCGATGGATGTGGGCCTCCCTGAGGAAGAGGTTCACAAGACTAGAGTTGTGCGAGCGCGCGTTGACATCTTTCAGAACGAATATGTCACCAAAATATTAGCGGTATGGTTGATATAAGTCCCCAAGGATTCTGTTCCGGTATTATGTACTAGTCATATTGCCCTCTACGACTATGAGTGGCGTCCAACGTCCATACAAATTTCAACCCCAAAACATGATGAATCGGCCTCACTGATGGGGATGTGGGATGGCGTACAGGACACGTCTGGCGTTACCTCGCTCTTTTCAGACCCTGCGTCGACGATTATCTGGTGTCAGACACATTCGGCATTCATTCATGAACAGGACTCTACACCATTCTTCCAGAATCCAGTTCAAGAACTCCTTTGCCCATATGTACCTGGCGCCACGGTGTTGGGGTGTACGTGCAAACGCTCACCAAGGAACCTTACGTAGACACAACCCTATCCGTTGCCTGCCATACGGCATTACGTAGTTCTGTTGCGGTGTCTGCCGGATCCTTGCGAGTCAGGTTTCGCACGTAACGGTCGTTAGCTACTGTTGTTGACCAAGGAGGATCATCACGAGGACGATCTTCAAAATTTTGTGTCACACGATAGCGGCTGTATGTCCTGAAAACCTCGCTATGGCGTACACCAACTAGTCCGGCAATAGCCCTCACAGAGAGACTTTGCTGACACAGTGTCACTACGGGCGTAAAATCAAATGCGGCAATGACTCATCGAGGCACGTTCGCATACTGCACAGGACACAAATGTGCTCTTGTCATTCTGTGTCCACAAGTGGCAATAACAGTGTACTCTCCTGGACTCTTCTAAGACTATGTGTATTACTTCCACGTCCACTAACACACAGCGTTACACGTCAGTGGGATGTCTGTTTGTCATGTAACAACTCCCAGAGCGAACATTCTTCGCGGACACAAAGTATACAGATGGTGCAAAACTTTCTTGAGGTGTGTATGTATCCCTATGGCCAGTCTATATGCTTGAGATTATCATAGCCAAAACTACACAACGTCTCCCTCTACTGCATTACGGTTGCCTACCTTCTCATGATGTAACACCAACTGCCCCAAATATTTACCCCTGAACCTTTTCCTCAAATCCCTTTTCAAAATTTGTCTGTACCTAAACCTCCTTTTGAGGTTCTATGTATCATTTTTATCAAGATCAGGAACACCAATCTCTGTAATACCTTGCAGGAATAAAGAAGGGGTGAAAGGCACTATTTTAGAACCATCTTTCATGATGTAAGTCAAGGGTCGGGAATACATTACACTCACATAGTCTCATATCATCTCCTCGTAATAAGACATGACTTACCCAACATCCTCTTCAATACATCTTTGAGAAGGCGTATCAAGCGCTCCCACCATCCACCGCACCATATGCACCAGGTGGATTGAAACGCCATTCAATGCGCCAAACAGTGCTGTACTTATTTATATCCTCCCAGTTCAGAGTTCGAAGCAAATTTGAAGCTCCGGTGAATTTCGTCACACTGTCACCATAGATGGCAGATGATGTTACTCTGCGAGCCACAAATCGACGGAGAGCTTGCAAGAATGCTTCTGTTGGGACTGACGATACCAATTCCAGATGGACAGTTCTAAACACCACACAGGTGAAGAGGCACGCCAACATTTGAATTCCACATTGTAGATATAAGGGTCCAGTTAAATCCAGTCCAGAGATCTCGAACACGGCAGCATTCCGTACGCGACTGGACGGAAGTGGAGGTGAAATAACTTCGAGAAGTGTTTCAGTTTGTCTCCTGCATATGACGCACTTGGACAAAACAGACCTTATAGTTTTCCGATCTTTTAGAATCCAATAGAGTTCCCTGAGGTCATTTAGCAGCATTTGCAATCCTACGTGTCCGTGTATCTTCTGTTCTGTCATGATTAACCTCTTCACTGCCTCGTGGTGTGGATATAGGCTTATTGCACGCTGACAAAAATCTTCATGGTAATCTCTGTAGGTAATCTTGGTTTTCAGTCTAATTATTCCTTCATTGTATTGAAATACTCTGAGCGTTCGCAGTCTGCCATCCCTCAACCCAGAAAAGGAGTCCTCTTGAATAAACTGAGCAACTCTTCTCCCTACAGTAGTATACCGGTACTCCTCCACAGTTAATTAATTAACCTTCTCTGATACAGAATTATAGGTAAACGACTATTACGTATTAACCATAGCAACCACCCCAGCATGCGGACAAAACTTAGAAATTCAGTGAAGTACTTGAAATATCAGTCCTTTTGATACTCCGAAACCAAACGGTTGACTTTCGCTACAGGTGTGGAATCATCATTGCAAGCAAACCATTTTCTTGATGGTTCTTTTAACCATAGTAGTCTCTCCCACCGTCCATGAGCATGGGCCGCCGTCCTCTCCCTGGTGTGGCACCTAATTTTCTTGTTTCCTCGAATTTCTTGACCATTTTCTTCAGACCATTACTTGTCATGGAACCAATTCTCTGCTATTTCTGTCGGCAATATTCCCGCAATGCAGCGTTACTATTGCTGACATTCTGATAAAACAACACTAGTACGCATGGTATCTCTTCCCTATAGGCATTACGTTTCACACAGAAAAATTCAACCTTCTTAAAACAACTTCACAAAAAGGAATCAACAATACTCACCAAGCAAAAACCAAGGAATTGACACAAAGCAATTCTACCGGAAGAACCTTTTAACGTCGAGTTACGGAATATTGCACTTTCTGACCTCTCACAGCGCCATATTTTCGCTTGGTGGCAATACTTGGAACTAATAATTTTTGTGGCATAATTTCCGATCGCATTGTTTAGTTAGCGTATCTACGAAATTTCAGACTCCTACAGCGCTGAATACCATAACATAAATCTGCATTTTGGGCAGTCGCCCAGGTAGCAGTTTCCCTATCTGTTATTTGTCTAGCCTTTTTAAATGATTATAAAGAAATATGTAATTGACTGAACATCCCTCTTGGTAAGTTATTCCATTTAATGCTAAAAGAAAGATGTTCCACCTTTTAATTACAATAACACAGTTGCACGAATCGATGTAGCAACATATTTTATTATGGGACCGGTTTCGACATATGTCCATGTCATCATCAGCCTACACAAAAAGAAGTCAACACAATTGTAAAACTTATGACACTTTTCTTGAATTAAAAATAGAAGTTTATGTAGAGGTTCTTGAGCACTCTTGCACTCCCCTTCTTACAAATGAATATTTGACCAAATTTTTCCTTTTCCTTTAATTTAATTTTTCTTTAATTCGAAGTTTATCTTTATATTGTGATCTTTCCTAGTTTTAAAGAATACACTCACACTTATTCTTCTACTAATGTCATTCCACGACATCACTCCCCTGACAGCTCGGACGGAACATACCACTTAGTCGAGCAACTGCCTCCTTTCGCCGAAGTCTTCCCAATTCATACTTCGCAAAATTTTTAACGCTAATTCGAAATCACCCAGAACAAGTCGAGCTGCATTTCTTTGGATTTTTTCCAGTTTTGAATCATCCCTCTGAGGCTCCCATAAACTGGAAGCGTACTCTCTAGTTGTGGTCCTACCAGATATTTAAATGCCCTCTCATTTACATCCTCACTACAACCCCTAAATACTCTCATAATCATGTGCAGAGTTCTGTACACGTTATAAACAATCCCATTTATGTGACTACCCTAATGAAGATCTTTCCAATATTAACACCTACTGACAGGCTATTTACAATTATCCCCAAAAGGAAGTTCCACCCCATCAACGCTGTAATTAAAATTGAGAGGACTTTTCCTATTTGTGAAACTCACAACCTGACTTTTAACTCCTTTTATCATCATACCATTGCCTACTGTCCATATCACAACATCATCGAGGTCATTTTGCAGTTTCTCACAATCTCGTAACTTATTTATTACTCTATACAGAATAACATTATCCTCAAAAATCCTTATCCTTGATTGCAATTTTTTTACTCATATCATTTATATACCAGTATATAAGAAAACATACAGGTCCAAAAATACTGCCTTGAAAAATAACCATCTTAATGATTACAGGGTCAGATACTCCAATTTTTAGATATATTTCCTAGAAATATAGCCACCCATACAGTCACTCTTTTGTCTAGTCCAATTTCACTCATTTTTACCAGTAGTCTCCCATGATCTACCATATCAAATGCCTTAGATAGGTCAATTGTGTTACAGACGATTAGACCTCCTGAATCCAAAATATCTGGTATATCTTGCTGGAATCCTGCAGGTTGAGCTTCAGTTGAATAACTTTTCCTAAACCTGAACTGCCTTCTATCGAACCAGTTATTAATTTCGCAAACGTGTCTAATATAATCAGAAAGAATGATTTCCCAAGGATTACATTCAGTGCATGTCAAACTAACTGGCCTGTAATTTTCAGCTTTATGTCTATCACAATTTCCTTTATACGCCGGGGCTACTGTAGCAACTCTCCTTTCATTTGATATACAGTAGCTCCTTTATGCAAACAATAAGTACTTCAGATATGGTACTATATCCCAACTCATTGTCTTTAGTATATCCCCAGAAATCTTATGAATTCCAGCTGCTTTTCTAATTTTCAACTTTGTGTTTTATTGTAAATGCCGTTTTTATCAAAGGTAAATATAATACTTCTTTAATATTAGTCACCTAACCTACCTGGACATTATCTTTGTAACCAACAATCTTTACATACTACTGACCGAATACTTCTGCCTTTTGAAGATCCTCGCATACACACTCCCCTTGTTCATTAATGATTCCTGGAATGTTCTCCTTGGAATATATTTTTGCCTCTAAGTACCTACATATACCTTCCATTTTCCACTAAAATTTCTATGACTGCCAATTATGCTTGCCATCATATTATCCTTAGCTGACACTTTTGCTAGATTCAAATTCTTAGTAAATTATTTCAATTCCTTCTTGGCCAAAACGAAATTGTAGGCGTTTAATTGCTTTGCTGTAATTTATTCGTGCTGTAGGAAACTCTCAACTACATGCCTAGCACGTGATCATTTCAGTGATACCTGTGTGAAATACTGAAATGTATCCTCCTCAGCTATTTTAGTATCTTCATATATTTTAGAGAACTGGCTCCAGAATGGTAGCCACTCCTTTAAATCCCGTCCAAAAGTGCGGAATTCTAATTTCGGCAACTTGAACTTGTTGGTTTGTTGGTTGCTAGACCTAATAATACTTATATTACCCGCTTCATATTTGGTTTGTTGAACCTGTGTTCCCGAAATTCGAAGTTTTAAGGTTCAGGTACCTTTTTCTGATACTCACCAGCACCTTCTATTTCCTTGTAAATATCAGCCTCGTCATCATCCAATAACAAATTAAGTAGCTACTTTCTCATTCAATTCGTTCAAAACCACTATATTACCTTCTAACAGGGTGGATAATTATTGAACTTCCCTAATATAAACATTTTCTTCTACAGTCACATCACTGATCTATTTAGCAATTTTCGTAAACGAAGTTCGTATCACTCTTCTTTCCTTCAGTAATTTATCGAGGATTTCGAGATCCATATTCCACGCGGGTACAATGATTCTTCCTACTTCAAGTCGTAAATATCCTGTTATGGTTGCCACCAACTGTTGGCCCCAGGGTCTCTCAACTTGGGAGCGTGGGTTGGCGACCACGGGGCCCTCAGATGAGTCCTAGCATTGCTTCCACTCACTTATGCCTGGCTCCTCACTTTCATCTATCCTATCCAACCTCCCTTGGTCAACTCCTGTTCGTTTCCGACCCCGGCGGTATTAGGTTCCCAAGGCCTAGGAAGTTTTCCTTTTTCACGCCCTTCGTGGCCCTTGTCTGTCTTTGGCCGATGCCTTCATTTCGGAAGTTTTGGCTCCCTTTCATTGTTTCTGATTAGTGTTATATAGAGGATGGTTGCCTAGTTGTACTTCCTCTTGAAAGAGTAATCACCACTACCGCCAGGAACAATAATTTAAAGAAACTTTACAATTAAAAACTTGAAGCTCGTCTGTCCTGAATTTAATGAAAAACACGTCTTTTTACAGCCTACATCACATTTCGACTTTTATAAACACAGCAGCCATTACTACACTGAATTGTTTTACACGTCTTCATAAGTGGTCGCCAGATGTAACTTGCCGGCAAATGGCCAAAAGTCTGTCAACAGCAAAATCTGACGGAACAACCCATTAATAGGCCTACGTGGATATTTTCCTTTCTGATGTTTTCATTCTCAATGTCATGCTATAATATTTTACGAAATTATCTGGTTCTGCTATACAAACGGTATGTGCAACATACCTGTTAAATTACCTTAACTTTCCTCCTTAGTGTTCTACTGTTTCTTGGACATGTTAAATGTATGTACATAAGATAATATTAATAAAATATGATTTTTTTGTTGCCATGAGGAATTCAAGACTTACATCATTTTCTCGCTGCAAGAACCCCGGGAATTATGCAAGACCGACTACAATATATCAGACCGTAATATCAAAACCGAAATTGTGGGCGTCATAGGGGGATCAGCTGCCTAATGTTCAAGGTTTGGAAGTCACCTAAATCATTTCGATGCGAAAGATTCGCATATTATGTAGATATATTTCCTACAAGGACTCCAAGATTAATTTCAAAACCATGTACTTTGTAGACAATAACTGGAATGATGCACAATAAACAAAAAGAGGATTACGAAAGGTCATGAGGATAAAATATGAATAACACAACACAACACTGGCATAACGAAACATGTAAGTAAATATGACATGCAATAGACATATTTTATCTAACAAACAGCAGGTTCCACTTAACGTAGTAATAAAGTATGATATCGTTCCTTTTATTAAGTTGCACGATGGCAGTAGATTTGACGATATCCATCAATGCAAAGAAGTTACAGAAATATTAAGTGAGAATTGCTACGGTATGAAATTCAAAGTAAGTTAATGTGAGCATATAGGCAGGGTACACCACTGTTAATCCACTATTTAGGTATTACATTCAGAAATTGGAGAGTGCGTTCAGAAATAACAGTACATTCTTTATGTAAAATTTTATGATATGTTGTTAAGTTATGATAAATGCTAATAGCAAGACCAACTCTTTCTCGATAAGGAGCTCGTGGTCTAATTTAGAGCAAGCTTTAATAGTATTCGTACGAACCTATTCTAGCTGAGATATACGTAATGAGGTAGAACCATGATGTTAGTTCTTTGTATCAACTGATAGGCTTCTGGATATGTGTGAGAAATTGTAGAGGACCATACCAGAAGCTCTGGTGGTTACTGTGCTCTAAGCTGAAACTAATAACTGCAATATCATTCCAAAGCAAATATTATTTCCCTACATCATACTGCATCTATATCACTGTCAGGAATGAAGGCATCCTCAAAAATGTTCACTAGGATGTAAATCCTATTGGAGGTGGAAAGATGTTCGTAATTGTAAATTGGCTCTCCAAATACTACGGCTTATCCCGGCTCTTATACAGAAGGTCTCGGTTGGCACACGCCTGTTTTCTTATAAAACACCTTCACATTTAAGGTAGTCGACACTTTGAAACAGGCATCATGTACCTTAATAAAAGTAAAACTGTCGTCCACGTTAAATGGAAGCAGGAGCATCTCTAAGGCCACAATATTTTTAGGGTAAAAAGTACTCATAGCTAGAGCAACGTTTTCCCTCTCAATAGCCGTGGGATACAAAGTTTTCCAGGTCAAATTTGCAGCTAGCTTAAACATCCTCCTTTCAGAATGAAATAGGTCTCTCAAGTCTGAAAAATCAGCCTGAATGGTTGTGAATTGGCTAGTCATCTTACCTTCAGGAATGTTCAACATGCTCTCAGTGACAGTGAATGTTTGTTTAACATCTGGGGTAACAAATGCCTCGCTGTACCTGTTTAACTAATTATTCCGAATACACTCTAATGAATGCACGTTCTCAAAGAGAAGAAACAGAGACTTGGAAGGATCAGCTGGATTAGGGACACAAGTTTTTGGATCTCGCCGCTTAATAGCTCAAACATTTTCCTATTTGTTCGGTGATTACCAGTGACTAAGCATACTACATCAAATTAAGTTCATTCATGACTTTGAGGACATCTACTGTTAGTTTCAGTAGTGTCTCAGCATTCAAGTTTTCTACTGGGAAGAGACCTATGACATCCTTGTACTTCGAATGTAAGGATGAAGACAAAAGCCTGCATAGTTGTCACTGCCTCAGACTCAGGCCCATTTTCAGCAATCACTATTATCTTCCCTGCTTTATACGTCAGCTTGTAATTGGCACAAATTTCATCCATCATGACTCTAACAACTTTATCCTCATAGGAAGGGGAGTTAGGGATTGGAATAACTTACCAAGGGAGATGTTCAATAAATTTCCAATTTCTTTGCAATCATTTAACAAAAGACTAGGATAACAACAGACCGGGAATCTGCCACCTGGGCGACTGCCCTAGATGCAGATCATTAGTGATTGATTGACTCGATCAAAATAACACATTTAACACAATGTAAACAATTCTCCATTGGGAAACATTTTTAGAAGATCCAATACCACAGCCTTTTGGACATATTTTACCTAATAATTGACGAAAATATACATGATGAGGTAGAGTCATAGAGTTAGTTTTACGAATGGACTGATAGGCTCCTGGATATGAGTAAGACTTTGTGGCAGCCCATATAAGAAGCTCTGACGAATACTGTACATGACTCACTACAGACAATTCCAAATTTTCTGTGTCTTGATATATCCAGACCAATGTCAAGAACCAAGGCCTCCTTTAAAAAATTCACGAGGACAGAAATTCTACCAGATGTGGAAACATGTTCATCACTGTAATTTGAAAGATGACTCACCAAATTGTCCAGATTACTCCACCTATTACACTTCAGTTCACTGTTTCCTTCATATTGCACTCATAATTAGCCTACTGTGAACGGAGCCACCTGTTTGTTGCCGATAATTCTTCTGAAGTCTTCAAAATATGGTATTATATCCTGTTCACACCACTTAGCAAAATTCTTCTCCTCCCTTCGATCACTTGTTGTAATTGTTCTTCTGGATTTCTCCTGCCTTTCGGGAGACTAATTGTATGATAAGAAGGTTTATTTAAGAAAATTGTAGGAACTGCATCAGGAGTTAATTTAGGGATTTTACGAGGGGTACGAACAAGCTCACCATTTTCGGTTGGAAAGAGATCTTCCCTAACCACAAATTTTGGTTCGAAATGTTTCACACATACAACAGTTTGGTCTTTGACTTCCAAATTTTCACGATGAATATTTCTTATCCATTTCCCCGGAAAACCTCTATCATTAGGGGATTTAAAAGTTGAAGTATCCGCAATGGTATAGTTCGATCTACGACCAGGAACGCAGCAGGAACGACCCATTTCGTGTAATGTTACAGTACGGCAATATATACACTATTATATACTAACAAAACCATTATATATACTCCTAACAACGTACCATACTAATAAACCGTTATATATTGCTATTTCACCAAGTATATACTTTGTACTTCAATGGTTCTACGTAAATACCTAGGTCTTAAAATAAGGAAAGGTCTTCATTGCGGTAATCACATAAATATGATTGTAAATAAAAGGTACAGATCTCTGCACATGGTTATGACGGTATTTAGGGGTTGGAGTAAGGATGTAAAGGAGAGAACATATAAGTCTCTGGTAAGACCCCAACTAGAGCATGGTTCCAATGTATGGGGCCCTCACCAGGATTGCTTGATTCAAGAACTGAAAGAAACAAAGGAAAGCAGCTCGATTAGTTCTTAGTGACTTCCGACAAAAGAATAGTGTTACAAAAATGTTGCAAAGTTTGGGCTGGGAGGACTTGGGAGAAAGGAGACGAACTGCTCGACTAAGTGGTACGTTCCGAGCTATCAGTGGAGATATGGCGTGGGAAGACATCAGTAGATGAATAAGTTTGAGTGGTGTCTTTAAAAGTAGGAAAGATCACAATATGAAGATAAAGTTGGAATTCAAGAGGACAAATTGGGGCAAATATTCGTTTATAGGAAGAGGAGTTTAGATTTATTATTTTTCTTTAGATCTACAGTAATAATACCCATTTGATCCGTTATAAAGAAAAATAACAATGTCCAGCCTAAGCCAAATTACATACTACTAACTTGATGGACCCTACACAGGCGGAATACCGGGCAACCATGCAAGGTTCCACCCCTAGCTAAATCTGTTAAGCTGCCTCTAACATGGACGGATGACCGGCTCACATGCTAGGGCACCCCCTATCTCTAAATTAAGCCTATAACTAATTACAACATTAAATCTATACTAATCTATCTTAAGCTGCCTCTAACATGGACGGATGACCAGCTCACATGCTAGGGCACCCCCTACGTCTAAATTAAGCCTATAACTAATTACAACATTAAATCTGTACTAGTTCTAAATCTATACTAATCTATCCTAAGCTGCCTCTAACATGGACGGATGACCAGCTCACATGCTAGGGCACCCCCTACATCTGAATTAAGCCTATAACTAATTACAACATTAAATCTATACTAATTCTGTCCTAGTACCTCTTATCATTAACTAATAAATCAAAACCAATACTGTCTCAATACACATAAATACACCTTCACTTGCATAAATACCCTCTAAACTTCGCTATCTTTCCTAATATCCATAAATACACCTTCACTTGAAAAAATACCCTCTAAACTTCGCTATCTCTTTTAATATCCATCCATCGAACTCAACAATCATTCACTTCATTTCCATGCCACATATCATTACATATCTACCTCTTATCATAAAGACACCTTTACTAGAATAAATACCCACTAAACTTCGCTATCTTTCTTATCATCCATTCGCCACCATGCCCCTGCTGAACATACACACAAACCTTTGCACATTCCATTCCTCCTACATTTCCTCTGCTTGTCTCTCTCAGGGTTGCTGATTCCATGCTTCAGCGGTATTATGAATGTCACAGACCCCATACACGCTAACCTTAGCACATTCCATTCCTACTACATTTCCTCTACTTGACTCCCTCGTGGTTGCTGATTCCATACTTCCGTTACACTCACATTCTGCTAATACGTACTTTAACCATTACAATGCCCTTCGAACTCAACAATCCATCCATCTTATATCTCAAGACACCATTATATGAATAAGTGCCATACAATTACAGTACACTTAAAAACACCTTATCACCTCGCTACCTCTCTTATCATTCATCCATCATATATCTATTATCATCACCTTTCATATTTAACACTTCAATTCCAGTAGATACCATCCAACCTCCTTTATATCTCCAAACTCGTAACAATTACACTACACATATAGACATCATTACTTGAGTAAGTACCATCTAAACTTCGCTACCTCTCTTATCATCCATCCATCTAAACTCTGATCCAACTTCTAAACATCAATACATATCTACCTCTTATCATTCTTCACTTGAATAAATACCCTCTAAGCTTCACTACCTCTCTTATCATCCATCCATCGCACTCCACAATCATTCTCTTCAATTCCATACCACATATCCTTACATATATACCTCTTATCATTAACTAATAAATCACTCACCAATACGATCTCCGTCATGCCATCACTTGAATAAATACCATACACTTGGTCTATCCATCTTCTACCTAAAGACACCATCACTTCAATTACAATTATACTACACATACAGGCACCATTACTTGAGTAAATACACACATACAAACACCACCATAACTACGCTTCTGTCCTCCATCATAGGCAAACTATGTTACTTACTACTGTTACTTGACTTTTTACTTCTCGTAATTATTCCTTCCATTTTTCCTTTTTTGTCCCATAGGTCCTTCAAACTCAAGCTTCTCCCTTTGATCACGGCACTTCTTACTTCTGCTTCCTCCCTCAAACCATTATTCTCGCTCCGATTCTGTCCGCTTGTCTTCCCCTGTGGTTCTTTTTCTTCCCTCGCGCAGACTTCCGACACTAATTCGTCCATTAAATTCCTGACTACTTCCATCCTTCTTGCATTTACTTTTTCTTCAGCTCTTTTCATGATCTCTTCCCAGGAACCCCATCTACTCAGTGTTCCTTCATTTACAGTATGTACTTCAGCCCTGGTAGTTTCTTCTTGCCTCGAACTGTCAGCCCTGCTAGTTTCTTCTTGCCTCAAACTCTCATCCAATAATTTCAGTTTCGATATTGTCCACTTACGGGTCCAATTCCTGTCGCTCACCACGAGTATCTGACCACTAATATACGCTTTCAATCCCTGAATTTTTGCTTTCACAAGATGTTTTTTAAGAATTTTAAAATTTCTACTCTCTTCTCTTCCGAAATCTCTCTTAATTCTAATGTTCTCACACTGTAGATTACCAGCGTTCCTTATCACTATGTCTGCCATCAATGAAGATAGCAGCGACACTTTTATGGGCCTGTGCCCTCCCACCTTGCCAACTCTCTCCACATTGTCTATATCTACCTCACTGAAATTTATTTTCATTTTTTTTTGTATAACATCTACCACTTTGTAAATAATGTCCACTTTAGATTCTGCCTTGTCTTCCTCCACCCCATAAATAAATATGGATTTCTTCTTGCGCTCCTGTCTGCAAAATTCGATTTCTTTCTTCAGGTTTACCATCTCTTCATCCATATTTTTTATTTTCTCTCTTAGTGACACCAGTTCTTTCTCGCTGCCTTCTATCATCGCCTTCGTATTCTTCATATAATCCTGGATCCACTGTCTCGTCTTTTCTTGCTCCTGGCCTTGTTCTTGAAGCATTTTCTTTAATTGTTCAAAAGGACATACCTCCTGTATTACTTCTCTTACTACTTTCCTCATAACCTCTACGTCTACCCAATTCATCGTATCTATCTCCTTGCCGACCGCTTGATATAGGAAGAGGAGTTAGGGACTGGAATAACTTACCAAGAGAAATGTTCAATAAATTTCCAATTTCTTTGCAACCATTTAAGAAAAGACTAGGAAAACAACAGATAGGGAATCTGCCACCTGGGCGACTGCCCTAAATGGAGATCAGTAGTGATTGATTGACTAGATCAAAATAATACATTTAACACAATGTAAACACAGCCATGAACCAACCACATGTCTCAATCGTTCGCCCACGGAGGCGCGATTTTCCTCTCAATCGATATATTGTAGTCGGTCTTGGTCCATGTATCGTATGAATTATGAATCAGCAGGACGATCAACATCGGTCTAACATTCGTTATTTTCTGACTCTAACTGTTAGACAACGTAGAGTAGAGGCTTAGTGCATTAACGAAGTCAAAATTCAAAACTATCTCAGTGCCGTTTAATGTTATGTGATTACAAATTCGATTCATTTTCATTATCTAAAGTGTCCGATGTGACTTAACTTTTAATTGAGTGTGTCAATTGATATAGTGTAGAAGGAGAAATGAAAAGGTAGACATATTTGGGTGAATTATAGTGATTAGCATAATCTTCTGTACTCTGCACGACGGTGTTTAACAAGAACTAGATTGAAGAAAAAATGTTAGTTAAATATAGCTAAGTATAGTTTCCTGTTTCCTATTTGATCTGTTTGACTCCAAGAAAATCTGAATACATTACGGGTGATGATGTGATCTTGTAAAACGGGCTTCAGCACAGACGATCAAGCAATTCGGTGTGAAGGATCATGTTCGCTCCTGCACCACAAAGAATGTGCTGGCCTAAAACAGGGCGAATCCGATATAATGAGCAAGGCTAATTGTAATCTCACATGATTACGAAAGGAATGCAAGAGGGTGATACATATTTCTCGCCAAGATGATGATTTAATGAAACAATTATTAGAAAAATATGGAACTAATGATAAATAACAACCAGAAATTGGAAGAGCTGACAAAGAACGTAGATTACTTGGCAGATACTGTAGCAAACAAACTCGATGCAGTAATAGAGGACAAGATAAAAAAGCATTGCCCTACAGGGAAACAACGAGACCATCAAGAATAATGGATCCCATTGGTAGAGACAACAGAATCCAAAGGGAAGATTTCCCACACTCCCTGGACGGATTCAACAACAAAATCAATCCAACGAAATACATACGACTGCTATACATCTCACGTCACGTGAAGATGAAGTAAGAGGAAAACCGGACTTCTAACCCGGGACATAGCAAGTTGGCATATTTTCATGCTGTAGTAAATTGAAGCATACAATAACGCCTGATATTTTACGCGTATAAAACTACCGAAAAGACCAGAAACTGTTTACATACTTACGCTTCAAGCCATCAAAAAGCGCGCCTACTTGCCCTTTATATCGACAGCAGCGCTGCAGGCGGCGGAGAACATGTGCATCATGTCTGTTAACGGTGCTGTTAACAAGCGATTCAGAGGGAGTGATCACACTATTCATTTCTGTTGGTCATGCCAAAAGGAAAATGTTTTGCCATATTTGTCGATTTCACGAAAGCTTTCGACTCCTTGAAAAGGTCCGTACTGAACGTTAGGAAACATGATCGGTCAGGATAACCCGAAGTAAGAATTCATGATGACAAAAAACTTCAAATCCTATTAAAAAGTGCAATGGAGTACAGAATTACAGGGTGATCCTATCAGTTGGCTTCTGTTCAATATCGCTACAGCAGACATTAGGAACATAATTTATAGCTCAACCAAATTGTACCTATATGCAGATGACCTACTCACAGGTTCTAACAAAAAAGACATACTTCAAGCAACCATGGTCAACCTTGAAAGATGTGCTGAAGACAAAAAACGTAAAATTAATCTGGACAAAACAGTGCAAATGGTTTACAGAAAGAGAAGAAGATTAGCAACGGGTGACGGTATAACATACAAAGGAGAGGAGTTCAACATAGTGAACTCCTTTAAATATCTTGGCATCACACTTCAGCCAACGTCGACGTCATTTAAGATCCATAAGGGAAAGGACATTGGCAGCCATTAGGAGTATTTATGACATACATGACCCTGGAAAATTGTCTTTAACCACAGAAATGGTCCTCTTCCAAGCAAAGGTTGTTCCAGTAATAATTATAGTTTGGAACTAATCAGGGATTATCACACGTTAAATTATTTAAATTGCATAGAGAACGTGAAAGCTAGATTTCTCAAATGAACGTTAAGCTTTTCAGAAATGACACCATCTAGAATGGCATATGTACTGGCACAGAAGCCTTTTCTTATAGAAGAACTTTGACTGAAGCTACCTTCTACCAAACAGAAAGCAGAATTCCTGCAACCGAGGAGAAGAAAAAGAGAGGAAATAGATCTAAGTTTCTACTCCACGGAAACCATCAACAGGAGTTGGACCGGACCGGACAACGACTTAAAGAGCCCAATAAACAGACTGGCAATGCACGGTTTTCATCATAATGTATGCACGCGAAAAGGTTTCCACGACCCCTCTATGGGCTGTATGTGCGTCCTGTGCGGTAAACTGTATTAACGATATCATTTCAGCAACTGCGGAAAAAGGGTAAAGTCATAGAGAAATTACAGCAAGGAATGAATTTTGCACATTTGTGCGCTATTCTGTTAATAGTAATAAATCCCATTTAAATCTTGCATCCAACTGTAGTAATTATTTACAGCATGCTATTGGAGATCTCTCTGTGAAAGGTAAACAAGTCTGCTTACTGATATAGTAGGTGAAATTTGTTAGGAGTTGTTTCAGTGTTAATGACCTAGCATACAGAGTTTCATGATTAGTTTTGGTTTGGTCATTTTAAGAACATGGTTAAATTGTTTCCAGTTAAATAATGCCTGGTATCAATTGAAGCATATTACCCTTTGTTTTATTAACTTTGTTGTCCTTGCAACAGTAATTGATAACAACTGCGTCTATCAAAATATTGTAGTCTCCTGTGCGGAAATAATGTGTATTTCTTTGTTAGGTTACATTAACACTGCAAATTATTTAGACAATGAAGCTGAATACTTGTTTTTCGTATTCTAGGAAACAAAGGCAGGCATTTACATACGTGAAGGCACATGCTTCCCCTAGTGCACCGTCATTGCATTGTCCTACGTAAGAGGCTTGCTATGGTGTCTCAACGGCGTACTAGCTGCCAGCGTCTTGGAAAGGGGAAGCAATCCAACTGATGAGCACACTATTACACTGGGGCGAATCGCTGGTAATTTCACGATTCAAAAGGCCTAAAGAGCTTAAATGTTTTCAACATTTGCAATCGATGAAATTAAATTAGTTTCCTTTTGGGAACTTAATTTATCGATTATTTATTTATTTTATTGATAAATATGGTTCCAGAGAGCAAGAGCTCTGTCAAGAGGAAACATTACATAGATAATCACAACAATGGCGAATTAAGGTCTAAATTCTAAAAGTGAAAGTGTAATAGTGGTTTTTACATATGCTTTGACTATCACTATTTACCTAATGGAGAAGATTACATTAACTAAGTGGATTATTATCAACGTAACAATACAGGAGGAATAACTGTTTCGACTTTTAAGGTGACTTTGGAAATTAAAAAAGTAAAATAA
Source organism: Anabrus simplex (assembly GCF_040414725.1). Classification (NCBI taxonomy): domain Eukaryota; kingdom Metazoa; phylum Arthropoda; class Insecta; order Orthoptera; family Tettigoniidae; genus Anabrus; species Anabrus simplex. The sequence goes on along the minus strand of NC_090265.1, from coordinate 254,708,327 downwards.
AAACTATAAAAACTGTTACACTTTCAGAGTGCCTAAGATGTACTTTTTAAGCTTATTACGAAATGGCACAGTTTTAGATATGATTGCTATATTGCTATATTGTCAGAAACACTGTTATATTCAGATATTTTTTTGCTATTTTGCGTTACGTCGCACCGACACAGATAGATCTTATGGCAACGATGGGATAGGAAAGATCTAGGAATGGGAAAGAAACGGCCGTGGCCTTAATTAAGGTACAGCCCCAGCATTTGCCTGGTGTGAAAATGGGAAACCACGGAAAACCATTTTCAGGGCTGCCGACAATGCGATTCGAACCTAGTATCTCCCGATTACTGGATACTGGCCGCAATTAAGCGACTGCAGCTATCGAGCTCGGTATATTCAGATATTAGTAAGTGTTGCACTCCCTTAATGCCAAACTTTGTTGTATAAATTTGAAAAAAGAGTAATTTAATTTTTTTGCCTTTATTTTGTACGAATGGATTGTCAGTGACTTTAGGAAATTCAGTGTTGGTGATCATTTTATTATGCAAGAGTTCATGAGTAACAAATGATGCATTTAATGAGATTAATTGCTTAAGTGATAATATATTGGTTTCAGAGTACATTTAATTTGAAGAATATAGTTGCTGTAATATATACATAAATCTGATAACTCTGTTTCGTAAGACCACCGATGTATTTTAAGTTATTTTGGGTTGCTTTGCCCCTAAGGAAGCACAAGTAGGAAAGTCGAGATTGTATCATTGTGAAATAAATTAGACGAAGAGTTTCAATTGTTAGTAGGTACGTAATCTTGCCAAAGATACCAACCAAGGCAGATATTTTATTTTTAAGTATAATATATGAGGTGTCCGGGAGAGTGCACTATCAATTATTAGCCCAGGATATTTAACTTCTTTAACCCGTTGCAACATCGAGGTGCCAAATAATATATTTGTAGTTGCATTTAGGTCATTTTTTATTCATGGAAAATCATACAGATAGTTTTTGAGTAATTGGCTCTCAGGAGATTTTTCTCAGCCAATCATCTAAGATATGACAATCATCCTGGATATGTGCAACTATTTCATCTTCATAATTTGACTAAGTGATACTTTACTCTTAAAAGTGCACAGGGCTATGTCTTTGATATGTAAGAAACAAAACTGGACACAATATGGAACCTCGTGGTACACCAGAGGAGATCTTTTGTAGTTTACATTTATTTATGCCAATCTGAACAAACTGCTGTCGATTTGACAAGAAATACTGAAACCAGAGCAGTGAGGGACCTCTCACACCTGCCTTTTCCAGTTAGTACATCATAAGTACATGGCTAACTATTAAAAGCCTATTTTTAAATCATTAAACAAGTCAAGAGTCTCGTAAGCTTTATCAATATAATTTTGAAGTTCAATTATAATATCCAGTATGGCAGGATTTACCCCAGCATTCTTTCTGAGGCCATATTGAAGTCTGGAAAAATAATTGCATTTTTCGAGGTAACTAATAAGCCTAACTTTGACAACAGTTTATAAGATTTTAGATAATTCAGGTGGTACTGAGATCGGTCGGTAGTTTCCTGGATCGAATCTATCATTCTGTTTGTGTATAGGAACCACTCTGGAGATCTTTATTGAAGCAGGGACAATTCCTTTTGCCAAAGATCAGTTGAACACAAGTATCCGAGTTTTCCACCTAATCAATACTTTATTTACAAAATGTTTAAAATTTTTAATGTTTTAAATGTAGATAATTTTAAATATTTTGTAAATAAAGTATTGATTAGGTGGAAAACTCATTCTTCACACTTGTGTTCTTAAATTATCAATACGGACAATGAAGCTGATAGATTATAGTAAAGATCAGTTGATAAATTCAGATATTGGACCGTTGAGTGCTTGATTACAGATGTTGAGAAGTTTATTGGAAATACCATCGCTAGTAACTGAGCGAGTATGTTTGAGAGAATTCATAATTGCAGACACTACTTCTGGAGAACATGGTTCTAAGAAAAGGGGATTAGGATGATTGTTGATTGTAGCAGTACGTTCAGGATGTGGAACAATATTTGAAGATAGTGTGACAGGGACTGAGTGAAATAATTATTCACGGCATTTGTAAATGTCACTTTGATCTTCGAAACATTTATTCCCTAGCTTAATACGAACAGTATTGATTGTTGACTTTCAAGGCTTACAAAGAACTTCGTTTAGGAGATTCAAGGTGTGTTCAGTGTTGTGTAGATCGTTTTAAAATTGATTATCATAATACGACTTCTTGAGAATCCTTTTCAAGGTTGTAACTCTATTGCAGTAACTTTTATATGCTTCTTTTATTATAACATTGTGTGGGTGTTTTTTCAATTTACTGCACAGAAGTGCCTTATGCCTGCAGAGTGATGCAAGTTCTGGTGTGCACTATGCATTCAGAATGGTGTTTATACTTCCATGATGAAATTTAATATAAACAATTAATCAATAATTAATACGAATTATCCGGATCATACGGTTGACAATATTGCAACAAGTTCAGGGAGTAAAGAATACACGTGGATTGGTTATATCAAATACAGTAGAGACAATACGCTACACTCAGCGAGATATCGAGGGACAGCTATTAGAGCTCCCTCTAGCGGATGGACCTGAGAACTACTGATTCTGTCATAAGAGCACGTGCATTTGTGTGTGAAGTTTTTGGTGTTATTTATGCGTTTTCAGTGAGTTGACATAATTAAATACTAGCGTGTGACATTCCTTGATATCTCCTCTCAACGTGAGGGGAAAGGTATGTGCTGTGTTTGGCTGCAGTAACTATGAAGAAGAAAAGAATGCGCGGTATTTCTTTCGTTTCCGTCGTGACAAGAAAATGTACCGTAATATTGTGTTTGCATATATATTCTTCCAGTGACAAAGATATTTTTATAGTACTTCATAATCTTCTGACCTGCTCGACCCATATTTTAACTGGCTTAAAATATAATACGCATATTTCATTGTATAGTGCAGCAGTTAACCTTCAATACCGAAGTGTTGTTGTAGGTGTGATCTGTGGGTTTTGAAATGTCACAGAAGTGATTTGGATAAGGTGTAAAAGAAAGAAGGGACGTTACGCTTATATAAGAATTATAAGATCTGTTCAGATCATTTCCAGGCCAGCGACTTTAAAAATTCTGAACAAAATATGGGTGCCTTCAGAAATATACACATTTTGTTGAAGCAATATGATGATGCAAATTTGTTTTAACCTAATGTAATAGCAAGTATTGCTTATAGGGAAGTTTTGAATGTTTTTGAGACTAATTTTATAGACTTTCTTTCTGTTAGCAGGCTTCATGTTAAGAGGAAAATTGTCCAGCTTTTAAATGTTAATTCATTGCATCATGTGTGTAAGGAATGTACCGATATTTTCATTGACAAGTGTCTTAATGTGATAATAAAATGTTTTTAAATGAGAAAAAAAGACAAATCTAACCGTAAAAGTTCAGGCAGGAATGACAAAGCAAAAACAGTATTGCAAAAATGAAACTTCACAGCAGTCCATTTCACATCTTGTTTATATGTCTAATTTCAGCCTTTTAAATAATTCTTCATTCATTTATCCAGAATTGCTTTAGCAACTTCGAAGTTAATACCTCAATAACACTTTCTTTCTAGACGTAATTTATTTATCCATTTTCGTATATGCATTTCCACTGATATTTGAATTTATTGCTACTTTTCTGGTCAAGTCACTAGGAGCGCCACCGTCGAATTGTTTCCCATTTCAACAAGGCTAAATCCGTAAGTGTCGCGTATTGTCTCTCTCTTTCTGGTTATACACTGGTTACGCAGCAATTTCACGAAGCGGTGTGGACAGGACAGCCGCGATCGACACGACATCTTGCGGATAACTTTTTATCTTCAGCTGTGTAATGTTGGAAATGGACCTGTCTTTGAACAGCTGTGTTCTAACCATGTACTTATAAAGCTCAACTTCATAAAGACGAGTAATCACACATTTCCTTACTTTATACAACAGTCACATTTTTTAAAAATCGTGTCGGGTACACTTGATTTAAAAAAAATAGTATTGTTTATACCTTCTTATTTAATTAATGCACATATTTTATGAGACGGAAGGAGATCAGATAAATGGGATACAACTAATTTTACTTTCTTTTCTTTCTTTGTACCTATAGAGTATTTAATAACATTAATTGAAATCGGCATACTGTCCAGAAAAACGTCAATGTAGACTATATCTACGGTACAGTGCCTGCATTTATATTTAATAACATTCATTAAAATAAGAACACTGTACAGAAACACGCCCATGTAACCTAGATGTACAGTATTTAATAATAATACAATTCTTTAAAATAAATAAATAAATAAATAAATAAATAAATAAATAAATAAATAAATAAATAAATGCGTGTGGCCTCCGGAGAGGCTTTGGTGCAGGTCTTTCGATTTGACGCCTCATAGGCGAACTGCGCTGCTGTGAGAATGGATCCCTACCTATCATGAATTCTAATGCTCAAGACGGCACACAGACCCAGACCCCAAACCATTCTAATTAACCAATGAAGGTTTAAGTCCCCAACCCGGCCGGAAATCGAACCCGGCATCCCTTGGACCAAAGGCCAGCACGCTAACCATTTAATTATGGAGTCTGACATTCACTGCACACTGCTCAGAAACACGCCAATTTAAACTAGATGCACCGTGTTTAATAACATTCATTGAAATAATCACACTGTGTAGGAAAATACTCCCTGTGGGTGGGGTCGGTAGAAGTAACACCCACGGTATCTCCTGCCTGTCATAAAAGACCACTAAAGGAGGTGCCAGTGGCTCTTAACTTGGGAGTCTGGGCTGTCGACCACGAACCCCTTAGCCAAATCCTACCACCCACTTGTGCGAGGCTCCTGACTTTCATCTGCGGTACCTTTTTATTCTTTTACAAGTTGCTTTACGACACACCGACGCAGATAGGTCTTATGACGACGATGGGATAGGAAAGGGCTAGGAGTGGGAAGGAAGTGACAGTTGCCTTTATTAAGGTACATTTGCCTGGTGTGAAAATGAGGAAAACCATCTTCAGGTCTGCCGACAGTGGGGTTTGAACCCACTATCTCCCCAATACTGGATACTGGTCGCACTTAAGCGACTGCAGCTACCGAGCTCGGTCTCTATCGTATCTGACCTCCCTTGGTCAAGTCGTGTTCTTTTCCAACCCAACTGTATTATGTTCGCGAAGCCTAGGGATTCTTTCATGTTCACGCCCTTCGTGGCTCATACCTTTCTTGGGTCGATACCTTCCTTTTTTCCCTCTTATTATTGTTAATAGAGGATAGTTGCCTAGTTCTACTTCCTCTTAAAACAATAATCACAACAACCACCTGTGCAGAGAAATGCCATTGTAGACTATATGATGTACAGTATTGAATAATATTAATTGAAATCAGTATATTGTACTGAAAATGTCAATGTAGGTTATATGTACTGTATTTAATAACACTCACTGAAATCAACACATTAATTGAAATTACCCCACCTTCCAGAAAGTCGTCAATGTAGTCTATCACAAGTGAGTGGTAAGCAATGCCATGATTCGGCTAAGGTGCCCGTGGTCACCAACCAAGGCTCCCAAGTTAAGAGCCACTGACGCCCCCTTTATTGGCCTCCTACGACTGGCAGGAGATACCGTTTTTGTTAATTCTACCACCCCCACCCGCAGGGGGGTATTTTCTTGCAGTGTGATTATTTCAATGAATGTTATTAAACACTGTACAACTAGCTTAAATTGGCGCGTTTCTGTGTAGTGTGCTGATTAACGATTTCTCTGCACCATCGTTAGAATTCATTATACGTAGGGCTCCATTCTCACAGACGCGCAGTTCACCTATCAGGCGTCAAATCTAACGACCTACACCAGGCCTCTCTGGAGGCCACACGCGATTTATTTTTTTTATTTCAGTGAATTGTACATCTAGCTTACATACGAGTATACCGGTACGTGTTTCTGTACAGTGTTCTTATTTTTATGAATGTTATTAAATACCGGTACCGTACTGTACATATATAGCCTACATTGACGTTTTTCTGGACAGTATGCCGATTTCAATGAATGTTACTAAATACTCTATCGGTACAAAGAAAGTAAAATAAGTACACGACTAGAACACAGCTATTCAAAGACACATCCTTTCCACCACACAGCAGAAGACGAAAGGATTCACCGCAAGATGTCGCGTCGATCCAGCAGTTCGATTTCCGTCATTTTTTATTCCTTTTCTCTCTCTCTCTCTCTCTCTCCTAACGTAGAACTATCGATAGTTGCTACTTGCATCTGCTCGTCCTGCGTACAATTTGGGTATCGACGTCGGCCACGGGGTATCGATAATTGACGTAATTGTGAAATGTTATTTGAATTTTGAATCTTGTATAGTATATGTATTTAAAGTGGCATGATGGTATGTGTTACTTGTTGACGAATATACTTAATCTTCTCTGTCATTTTTGAATGGATTCTCTTCCACAAGACTTCAGGATACAAATGATGGTACAGAGGATGTTATTTACCAGTAAATGCTAGTTTTTTGATGAGCTGCTCTGTTTATAAATGAGTCGTTAACGGCTGTTTTGGTCTAATCACTATAGGACATGGGGAATTTCCCAAGCAAAGACATACACGACTGTTTGGGAACTGGTGACTTATCTTTACCAGTTTCAAAAGAAACTCCCGTTCGTATTCGAGTATTGGATCCTAGATCACCTTCGGAAGGGATTCCTCGAACACCGATTGAGGTAAGTTTTGTTGACGATACTCTGTTTCATTTGCTATTTATATTACTAAGAGTCTGCATGTGTAACGTAATATACAGTACTTTCAGTGGTAAGGAGCTTACGTATTTTTGAACTATGACAAAGTTTCATACAGTACAGTGGATACCTACTATTGATCATGACATAAATGCTGGTTCACCAAATCAGTGTTCTGAGGCAGCCAGTTGCTAATTGGAGTAATGAGTTATAATTTCATCTATGGACCAGAATTAAAAAGGGTACGAATTTCTGAAAGGTATAGTAATGGGTTGTGAAATCTGAGCATGCTACTGAATGCGTGAAACAAATCAGTATGGTGTTGAAATGACCTCGAAAATGTTGTGAGATGGACAGCAGGCAATGGTATGTTGATAAACGGGGTTAAAAGTCAGGTTGTGAGTTTCACAAATAGGAAAAGTCCTCTCAGTTTTAATTACTGCGTTGATGGGGTGAAAGTTCCTTTTGGGGATCATTGTAAGTATCTAGGTGTTAATATAAGGAAAGATCTTCATTGGGGTAATCACATAAATGGGATTGTAAATAAAGGGTACAGATCTCTGCACATGGTTATGAGGGTGTTTAGGGGTTGTAGTAAGGATGTGAAGGAGACGGCATGTAAGTCTCTGGTAAGACCCCAGCTAGAGTATGGTTCCAGTGTATGGGACCCTCACCAGAATTACCTGATTCAAGAACTGGAAAAAATCCCAAGAAAAGCAGCTCAATTTGTTCTGGGCGATTTCCGACAAAAGTGTAGCGTTACAAAAATGTCGCAAAGTTTAGGTTGGGAGGAATTGAGAGAAAGAAGAAGAGCTGCTCGACTAAGTGGTATGTTGCAGGTTATAAATTTCATTTCTTGTCCGTACTGAAGATCTACTTGTGATAGGTGGTGATTAACAAAATTGTAAGAATTTGTATCATAAGTGGTATGTTCCGAGCTGTCAGCGGAGAGATGGCGTGGAATGACATCAGTAGACGAATAAGTTTGAGTGGCGTTTATAAAAGTAGGAAAGATCACAATATGAAGATAAAGTTGGAATTCAAGAGGACAAATTGGGGCAAATATGCATTAATAGGAAGGGGAGTTACGGATTGGAATAACTTACCAAGGGAGACGTTCAATAAATTTCCAATTTCTTTGAAATCATTTAGGAAAAGGCTAGGAAAACAACAGATAGGGAATCTGCCACCTGGGCAACTGCCCTAAATGCAGATCAGTATTGATTGATTGATTGATTGATTGATTGATTGATTGATTGATTGATTGATTGATTGATTGATTGATTGATTGATTGATTGTGATGGTAAAGAAGTGGGTTACGGTACACAAGCCGACCATTGCCAATTCACTTGTAGGTGCTGTCAAATGCTATTAGGTGTATTCATTAGGGTACAAGGAATGAGTAGAGGTACAAAAGTAATGTGAATTTGTACAATTAAGTAACATATAAACATTGATCAAAACATTATATATAACTAGGAGAGCACATGGTGACCATGTTTACTGGGTGACTGAGGGGTGATTTTGCAGCCAATGGTCATACATAGTTTTGCCAAAGTTTCTCTTCATATACAGTTCATTGTATGGTATCATTGACATGCTTGCACACATATGCTGTACATGCAGTCAGTACCCGAATCATTGAATCATACCGTTTTACATACTTCATGGTGAAATCCATGTAGCCTACAACAAACCTGGTGGCCATATATTGTAAGTCATATCCTGTTCATGTCCAATCTCAAATTAGCATTGTATCTGTTTTGTAGAAATTGTCCCATTTTGTAGCTTTCTTTTTATGAAGCTCTATTACCCTTTTTTTTATAGCTCATTTTGCATGGGAGGAGGAACTGGAATCTACCTCGGTAGTGCTTCCATAGGCCTACCCTGTGGGCATATTTAGGATGTAGAAAGAGAAATATAAAAATAATGTGCAGCGAAGTAGTAGGCTAGAAAGGAGAGATGCTTCCTTTATGCTTGCCAGGGTTCCATGATACTGCCCCGAGGAGGTTCTTACTTGTATAGAAGAATTAGAACTGAGACTGTGTAAATCAGGTGAATGCCACCATTTTCTGTGTTCTTATTGGCCAGCCAAGTTTTGTAATCAATAGTTGACCCCTCACAGCCCGATACTCACTACATTCAGCTGCGCGCGGAACGACTTTCGTTTGTTTACATGCTCGTGACCTTCTCGGAAAGAATGTTGTCGAGCAGTGATCGGTGCTGCCAACCTCTGTACCTAGGAACTAATGAATGAGTGGTGCTTCGATAGCTGGTGGTGGTGATTATTGTTACATGATTGGTGAGGAGTTATTCTTGCTGTGCGAATGTTGGGATAGGACCTGGACAAGACCAGTGATATATGGACAAGCAAATGATGTCTGGGGGCGTAAGCCCCCATCTTAGAAGATGCAAAGCGGCCCTAGGCTTCTAGTTTCGTGTGAAAACACGATTGGTCTGGACTGGTTCTTGCCGTGCGGACATTCGGATAGGACCTGGACAAGACCATTGGTCTGAATACATTTTATTGTGCTGGGATTGGTAACGGATTATGATTAACATTATTGGTGGGAACGAGATCACTTGCCACTTTATGTTGGCCAATAGAAATGCAAGTAGCTACTTCAGCCATGGACGATGGCAGGTGCTGCTCTTTATTAGGTTATAAAAGTAAATATACTTCTGGGGGCGGGATGGTGGGTTCCTAGACATCACAATGAACACATCTCTCCTATAAAATGAATTCCAAGTAAGATTTGCATTATTTTCACTTCCTTATCATGTTATAAACTTTAGGCTGCGGAGTGTCAACTTACACAGTTTTGTATTGTCTCCGATAGAGTTCGCATTTTGTCCAGGTACTGGGCTACCATATTCGGTAAATATAAGAGAACTGCCAATTTAGAAATGTTCATGCTGTGTGCTGGATGCGAGTATTCTACCCAGTGGTCTTGTCACTAGCCAGACTTTCCTAATCCAGCCGAATATTGTCTCACTTGCCGGACCTAACCAACACAGCCCAATGGTCTTGTCACTCCCCAGACATAACAATCTAGACATAGGCAAGCCTGATATGATGTCGTCTGAGTCATGTCATGTTGTATCTCTAACCTAACTTTTGCCTGCTATGTACGGAAGTTTTACCCTTACCTCTTCCACTAGAAAAGTCTCCTTTGCAAGATCATAAACCAGGTGGAACTTTTCTTTCTTTTATGACATTAGATCATAAACCAATCAGGAAAGCTTATATTTTGACATGTTCAAAACTCCTTTGAGGAGCCTCTTCAGGTTTTCAAGTTCCTTCCCCTCTTTTTTATTTTGAGAGGTACTCCCATTATTTATTCATGCCATATGTGGCTGTCGGCAATACTTTCACTTAAAACACACCCATAGCCTGTTTCTAATGATAGGTGCGGAAGATGTTTAATGTCACTGATATATCTCACAGCTGCTACAGTTCTCTCTCGAATTGAGAAGTTTATCCTGTTTCCTAAAATTACTGTATTGATGAGGTAGGATTTCCGTATAGGAATCGTAAGTACCTATGTGTTAATATAGCCTAAGGAAAGATCTTTTTTTTTTTTTTTTCGTTTTATGTCACACTGACACAAATAGGTCTTATGGCGACAATGGGATAAGAAAGTCCTAGGAATGGGAAGGAAGTGGCTGTGGCCTTAAGGTACAGCCCCAGCATTTGCCTGGTGTGAAAATGGAAAACCATCTTCAGGGCTGCCGACAGTGGGGTTCGAACCCACTATCTCCCGATTACTGGATACTGGCCGCAATTAAGCGACTGCAGCTATCGAGCTCGGTAGGAAAAATCTTCATTGGGGTAATCACATAAATGGGATTGTAAATAAGGGTACAGATCTCTGCACACGGTTATGAGGGTGTTTAGGGGTTGTAGTAAGGATGTAAATGAGAGAGCTTATAAGTCTGTGGTAACACCCCTACTAGAGTATGGTTCCAGTGTATTGGGACCCTAACCAGGATTACTTCATTCAAGGACTAGGAAAAACAAGCAGCTTGATTTGTTGTGGGTGATTTAAAAAAAAAAAAAAAAAAAAGTAGCGTTACGAAAATGATGCAAAGTTTTGGCTGAGGAGATGTGGGAGAAAGGAGACGAACTGCTCGACTAAGCAGTATGTAGATGTTTGATTCTCATAGGGACCCCGAAATACTTGTCCCGAATGAGTAAATGGTGGCCAGGGGCAAGCATCAATTTTTGAAAATGAGACAGTCTCATAGTGCATTTTCACTGCCATTGGCTCCAAGTAGACTATGCAGTGGCCTCCACTGTATGCACTAGCCATGCGTCTTGGTAGGTGTGCTATTTACCAACTGATAAGCCAATTTAGCACACTGGGGCGAAACACTGGCAACCAGGAAGGATGATGATGATAATTGTTGTTTTAAGGGGCCTAACATCGAAGGTCATTGGCCCCCCAACCAGGAATGAGTTAGCTGGAAAATTTACAATGTCCAATAATGGACCAACTGTATTGGTATAGTCCTAACGCTCAACGCATACCCATGCGGTATCTTCTGATCTCAAATCTTGGCCCACCCTGGTAATAATGAGAGTTGTCAGTCTGCCCGCCCTAGTGATAATCAGGGTTGTCAGTCGGTTTCTCTGGACACAAGGGGCCCGTGTCGTTTAAAAGGCAAGCGAGCACTGTCAAAAGCAAGGTTGTCATATTTTGCGTCGATTATTTAAACGTTAACATTTAATTTATTCTAAAGTTAAAATATAAAATCTTGATCATGAACCACAGCACAAACCGATGTCGCAGAATAATTTGTTTCGTGCTTAACCTGTGCGGTGGTTGCAGATGTTGAAAGAAAGAAGGAAAGAAAGAAAGAAAAAGAGGAAGAAGAAATTGGCAAATAAACTCGACAAAGACTAAACTTAAATTAATACAAAAGTAGGCCTATTAAAATATTAATTTTATTCTGCTAATATCAGTGCCTCGCTTTCAGTAAAGAAAGGAAAAGTACAACAATTTTTTACAATGTGTTTTATGTCGCACCGACACAGATAGGTGTTATGGCGACAATGGGTTAGGAAAGGCCTAGGAGTGGGAAGGAAGTGCCCGTGGATTGTTTTTCCTAATATACACCTTCAGTTGAGACCAGGTCATTTCTATGTGGTTTAAAATACAGTGATGTGGAGGGAGTCGCAAAACTTCGTGTCCGCATGAGGCTGCGATCTTCTCTACAGCGTACCTTTTACTGATATTGGCTGATTTGATTTCCTGCAACATAACTGCCTTGATGGGTACAGGTTTTGGCACGGGAATGTTATTGTACTCCATAAACTTAATAACGTCCTTAATATTAGTGTTCGTGGAAGGAGACCTCATCAGCTGCCGCGAATGATAGCTTGCGTTGTCCATCACGATTACACATTTTCGGTCTCATGGTAGGTTCTCTAGAAGATGAGACCTAAACCAGTTTTCGAAAACTTAAGCTGTCATTTCGTCATGGCTATCAGCATTGCAGTCTCCAATTTTTTTAGCCGATAAATAAAGGCAATTCTCAACCCAGCCTTCACTGCCTCATGCATGCAATACCATAATACACTTGCCTCGCGATGTTGGTGCTTTCAGAATGCAATTACAAGTTCCATCATCCCATCCTTTCTTCACAATGTCATGAGTATCGTACCAAGTTTCATCTAGATAGACAACTCTGCACCCCTCGGAACGCAACTTCCGGAGACGGTCTATGAATTTATATCGCCAAGCTACTATTCTAGCAGATTCCATTACAATCTGGTTTTTCCTCAGAATACGGAAACAAAACCCAAGTTTTATCAACAGTTGTCGTAGAGTAGTTTTTTCATAAGGAAAGCCACACACATTTTTCAAGTGTTTTAACAGTTCCTGTACGGTTGGTGACCTACCTTTAATAAAGAATGTACATAACTTACCTTGTGTCTCACCAAGTCACAGCAAAAATCATAAATTTTATTAAACCCTATTATTACCACACTTTTTCGGAGTTGTAGGTCCCCTCTTTACTATTTTACTTACAGTTTTCCTGTTAAGTTTCAACACTTTAGCTGTCTCAAAAATATAACCCTTGCGAACGTTGTTCTTCATAATGTATTCGTATGCGTTACATACCAGCCGTTGACTTTACTTACTGAAAGTTTTAGTTGCCTTTCTTTTCTCCGCGGAACAACTACTACCCGGCTGAGTATCACTCGCGGGAGCGGAACCACTGCTGCTTAACAATCGTGGGCACGGAACCACTGCTACCCGGCTGAGTATCACTCGCGGACACGGAACCACTGCTGCTCGGCTGAATATCACTCACGGACGCGGAACCACTGCTGCTCGGCTGAATATCACTCGCGGGCGCAGAACCACTGCTACCCAGTTGAGTATCACTCGCGGACACAGAACCAGTACTACTCGGTCGAATATCACTGTTACTGGTGCTCGGTTGAGGATCGTTTGCGTGCACTGGCAGATTTAATTCAGGATTTTCTGATGCGATGATTTCCAGGTGTGATTCCTGCGTCCTCCACATTACTGCATGAAGCGAAGTGAAAAGCAACACACTTCACTAATATTAATTAACGAAGCAAAGAAATACAAAACTTTCAAACAGCGAACAAAGCAAGTGTGAATTTTCTGAGCTGAAAAAAAGAGACTGACGTCTATTCAACAAGAGGTGCATTGGCAACAGAGCTGTGAGGATTTCTGAAGGGGAATGCGAACTTCCGTTTTAAAGCCCACTGCCGTCATAAATCACCCCCTGCTAAGCAAGTGAGTGGCCAGGGAGATCAAACGTTTGCCGAACTGTTTGAATGCCGCTGGGTATGCGTTGCCCGTCTCAGCTATATTAAGCGGTATGTTCCGAGCTGTCAGTGGAGAGCTGGTGTGGAATGACATTAGTAGACGAATAAGTTTGGATAGTGTCTTTAAAAGTAGGAAAGATCACAATATGAAGATAAAGTTGGAATTCAAGAGGACAAACTGGGGCAAATATTCATTTGTAGGAAGGGTAGTTAGGGATTGGAATAACTTACCAAGGGAGATGCTGAGTTAATTCGCAATTTCTTTGCAACCATTTAAGGAAAGGCTAGGAAAACAATAGGTAGGGAATCTGCCACCTGGGCGACTGCCCTAAATGCACATCAGTAGTGATTAAGCACCTTCGAATACCACCGGATTGACAAGGGAACTGTTTAGGTTGTGCCAGACAGATCTAATGAAACATGTCAAGCCCATACAATGTTATAAGAAAATTATAACATTTTTATTATACTCGGTACCGGTTTCGATGCTGGTGTGCATCATTATCAGCCAAAAATAAGAAAAATATACATAGACAAAGTTTACAATAAACAATGCATAAAGTACATACAAATTTTACAAAACTGGCAAGACCTAATTAAAAACGGGATCCATAAACATTAACCTATGACCTAAACTTAAAAAATAGCACCAGCTGTCTTAAAACTATGAATATACGTCCTCTTGATAAAAGTCCTCTGAATCTAAAAACATTAAACCATGTGCGGACAAAAACCAATGTTCCACTATCGTAAAAGTCCAAGAGCATAATTTTAATTATGTAAGAACATATGTGTAAAAGGTTTACTTGCTAAACATGCACTGAATATTAGAGTAACCAGTGCAAGAAATTAAGAAACCATTTTTCTATTGGTTAAAAATGGCTGTCATTAAAATAACACAACCAGTCAAAAGAACATAACTTCCTATTTTGCGTGATAAAACATATGTCTTCTCTAACATAGCCGCTTTCTTTAAGTATTAGATAACAAGATCTTTTTAATGAAAAATTTTTGGCGGACGCTGTGTTTCCAGGGTACTGTTCTCGGTTCAAACTAGGACCTGAAGCAAATAAAAAAGAAAAGAATATCAAGGAAGGCTTTTAAAAAAATCTTGTCGTAAAAATTTACGTGAACAAGAGACTCTCCTCTGGGAGCGTATATATTATGTGTTATTAGACGTTAGGGAAGACACTGAGAGCTGCAAGGCACCGTGACCAATGCACCCACGTTGGAGGAGAAGGGAGGGGGAAGCGAAACAAGGGAGGCACTGAGAAGGAGTAGGAGGGGCCCGGAGCCAATGGCAATGAAGGAAGGAGGGAAGAGGGAGGGGAATTATGCAGGGCAATGCGGCGAGAGGGCGTGGCGTGAGAACGTTTTTTGTATGCTATGAAAAACTAATTTGCTATTGGAAGCTTTTCTAAGTCTGAGAAACGCTATCAAAAAATCAAACAATACTCTTGGTTTCTCAGAAATATCATTAAGATTCAAACCAGCATTAAAGTATTGGTCCAGGTGAATAAAACAGCTCTCAGTGATGTCAAGTAAAGTACCTTTATTAATAACCTGTAAAACTGAGAGATTCTGATCAATGCTAGTAAAATTTTGAAAATCTTTCATATGCTGCTCCATTGCTGAAAACTTATTGTACCTAACGGCATTAACATGTTCCACTATCTGATTTTAAAGTTTGTCCAAGATAAGAACTGCTGCAGTCATGGCAGCATAATCTGTATACTCCAAAACTATGATTTTTGTTTTTGGTTTTTGTCCGCACAGGGTTTAATGTTTTTAGATTCAGAGGACTTTTATCAAGAGGACGTATATTCATAGTTTTAAGACAGCTGGTGCTATTTTTTAAGTTTAGGTCATAGGTTAATGTTTATGGATCCTGTTTTTAATTAGGTCTTGCCAGTTTTGTAAAATTTGTATGTACTTTATGCATTGTTTATTGTAAACTTTGTCTATGTATATTTTTCTTATTTTTGGCTGATGATGATGCACACCAGCATCGAAACCGGTACCGAGTATAATAAAATGTTATAATTTTCTTATAACATTGTATGGTATTGAATAGGTGGACCTCTCTTGTTTCCATTAGATTCTCGGTTCAGTACGGAATAAACATGAAGTTTTCAAACTTGAATGTCAAGCCCTACATTAATGGCAATAATAGGCTAATCATGTTGTCGTAAAGTCAAAGGTACTGCAGTGAAAACTAACTGGGCAGATTGGAGCATTTAGCTCATGATGATGATGATGAGCACTAACGAGAAAACTGCGGATTTCTGTTCAGAATTACACACACACACACACAGTTGTTCCGAGGCATTCCCTTGCTGTGTCTACTACAGCATCTCTGTATGCCACCCATTCTCTTTCTATATCCTGAACCTGCTTACTGTCTACTCTTCGAAACTTCTCACTAATCATATCTATGTACTTCTGTCTAATTTCCTCGTCCTGGAGATTTTCTACCCTTATTCGTTTGCAGACAGATTTCACTTTCTCTACCCTAGGCCTAGAGATACTTAGTTCACTACAGATCAGATAGTGGTCTGTATCATCGAAAAATCCCCGGAAAACTCGTACATTCCTAACAGATTTCCTGAATTCGAAGTTGGTGAAGATATAGTCTGTTATGGATCTGGTACCCCTAGCTTCCCATGGTAGCAGTGAATAGCCTTATGCTTGAAGAATGTATTCGTAACTGCTAAACACATACTAGCACAGAAGTCCAGCAAACGCTTCCCATTCCCATTAGCTTCCATACCTTCCCCACATTTACCAATCACCCTTTCATATCCTTAAGTTCTATTTCCAACTCTTGCATTGAAATCGCCCATTAGCACTATTCTATCTGTGCTCTCGACCCTGACCACAATGTCACTCAATGCTTCATAAAACTTGTCAACTTCATCCTCATCTGCACCCTCACATGGTGAATACACTGAGACATTTCTCGTCCTAATTCCTCCAACTGACAAATCTACCCACATAATTCGCTCATCTACATGCCTAACAGAAACTATGTTGCATGCAATGGTATTCCTGATAAACAGCCCTACCCTATACTCTGCCCTTCCCTTTCTAACACCCGTCAAGTACACTTTAGTCTTCTATCTCTTCCTCGTTATCTCCCCTTACCCGAATATCACTTACTCCTAGCACATCGAGATGCATCCTCTTAGCTGACTCAGCCAGTTCTACTTTCTTTCTTCCATAAGCCCCATTAATATTGATAGCTCCCCATCGAATTCCATTTCGTTCGCCAAGTTGTTTCCAAGGAGTCCCTCGCCTGTCAAATGGGAGTGGGACTCTGTTACTCGCATAGGTCCAAGGCTTGCTTAAAATGATCTGAGCTCGTAAATTCATGAAGCAGGATGCTACCCTACTTACACATAGTCCAAGTGAGGATCTCTCCTCTAACAGGTTATGGACCACCGATGGATTGTATAGTCCTAGTCGCCTGAGCACAAGGATGGCCATGACTCAGAATATGTCCGAGGTGGCCACTCCCATTTCATAGCAACTAGTATCCCAACTGTCAGGACCACTTACTAGGCCACTCAGCCGTTGCCCATGGTTCACAAACTAGGACATGACTACAGTAATCCATACAATGAACCATATATAGATAAAATACATCATTGACACCATTCTTCCTTTCATTACCTATACATGCAACAGCTACTTCACAAGTGGCCTCTGCCTTACAGTGTGGAAAAATGCTATTATAAAAGCTGTTCCCAAAACTTCTTTGCCTGTAATCGACTCATTTGTGTACTTTCGTCTCTTAAACGCATAGTACATGTGCATTGAACAGACTATTTAAAGACTCACTGTTTGACCCTTTACAGTCTGGTTTCAAAAAGGGATACAGTGGAGTGACTGTCCTATTGAAGGTTACAGATGACGTGAAGCGTGCAATGGATGATCAGCCTGTGATATTACTTGCACTTTTTGGTTTTAGCGCCTTTGTCACAGTAAATGTAGAAATACTATTAGGAAATTGAAATCATGTCACCTTGGACAGACAGCTCTGGGATTCTTTCTTTGCTATCTCACTGATCGTACACAACGCGTAATTTTCGAAAATTGGTTATCTCAGCGAGTAATGAAATATTCAGGAGTGCCACAGGGCTCTGTACTTGATCACTTCTCTTCATTATCTAAATAAATAATAATACATATTGGCATGGCTAAGACACTTAAATACCACTTGTATGCTGAAGATCTATAGATATACTATCACTCCAAAATTTGGCAACATCTGTCAAGCAATAGGTTATATGAACTATGAATTAAATAATATCTGCACATATGCCTATGAAAAATGCATTTTAATTAACTTGTTGGCTGCCAGAGTGATACATTGTACCACTGAGTGACTTTCTCGTTAGGCCACGGGGGTACAATATACCGCTGACAGGTGTTGGTTGCTGGTCTGGCAGGCTGCTTAGCTGTTGACTATGCTATATTAGCATACTGCTATGACCTCAGCAAATCCTGTCATGCTTGGCTTTTGAAATTATAGTTTTTATTACTTATTAGTCCTACCTCCTTTTGTTAGCAATATGTTAGTATATTTGTCTTACCAGTTTAGCCATATGCTTTGGCTAGTTAGCTAACTCTCAAGTTCATTATTTGGGAGATGGTGGATTTGAGCCCTACTGTTAGGAAGCCTGTTAATGGTTTTCTGTTGTTTTCCATTTTCATTCCTTATCATTAGGCCACATCGATTCCTTCCAAATCCTAACCTCCATACCCATTCATCTGGGCTAATAAGAAATTTAACATAAAAATGAACATACTTGAAGTCTGGCATTTGTTAACAGCATAACAAAATTACAAAAGAGGATTCGACAACGAGTAAATAGAAAACAGCTTATAGGAATACATGTCCACAAAAAAAAAAAACTGCATATAAAAATAGTAAACCGTATTGTTACCATGTCTGCAACACTTGTATTGATGTAGGCCCTTTTTTTTTTTTTTTTGCAAGCTGCTTTTCATTGCACCGACACAGATAGGTCTTATGGCGATGATGGGACAGGAAAGGGCTAGGAGTAGTTAGGAAGTGGCCATGGCCTTAAAGTACAGCCCCAGCATTTGCCTGGTGTGAAAATGGGAAACCACGGAAAACCATCTTCAGGGCTGCCGACAGTGGGGTTCGAATCCACTATCTCCGGAATACTGGATACTTGTACTGGATACTGGCCGCACTTAAGCGACTACAGCTATCGAGCTCGGTGTAGGCTTTCATGGTCTACGTGATTGTATTGAGTACTGTTAAACTCTACCACTCTGGCCATTTAAACAAAATCATACAGGGCTCTGTGGGGCTATTACGGTACCTCGGAGTGCTAGGATGTTTTCTTGAATTTCTAATGATGAATCAAAAGTAGAATAACGTTATTATGTGTAAAGTAAAGAAAGAGATTGGCACCCAGGTAAAGTGCTAGCTAAGCACCTTGGCATCTATCAGAATATAAAGCTATTATTCCTGGGCAGATAAAACAAGGTAATGCGGTGAAGATCAAAAACATTCCCCCACTCACTTTATCTGATAAAATTATTCTGTATAAAATTAGGTACAGGGTATAGAAATGGTGTATTCGAAGCAGTAAGGTAATGCCTAGGGACGACTGTGTGTAAATATTTGAGAAAACAAACATCTTCGTGGAATGAAGTGAGAGCAGCTTATAAACATAAATGGAAGGTGTACCAGAAATTGCTCCAAACAAGGACTTACACAGACAAAATTGTACATAGATGAAACAGTGAAACAAATAGTTGTTGAATCCAAGAAGTCGTCATGGGAAGATTCTGGTAATAACCTTGAAAGGCTAAGTCAAGCAGCAGGAAAACCTTTCTGTACAGTAATAATCTTAAA
Organism: Anabrus simplex; assembly: GCF_040414725.1. NCBI lineage: Eukaryota > Metazoa > Arthropoda > Insecta > Orthoptera > Tettigoniidae > Anabrus > Anabrus simplex. Next base: position 254,688,831 of record NC_090265.1, on the reverse strand, counting down.
AAGGGAGGGAAAAAGGAAATAGTGTTTTGGATAAATCAGGTGAACTCATAATAGATCCCTGGGAATCACTGGGTAGATGGAAGGAATATTTTGAAAATCATATCAACGTAAAAGGAAAGCTTCCTGGTCATGTGAAGCAATTTAGCTCACAGGCAGGAGGACAATGATGTTGGTGAAATTACACTTGAGGAAGTGGGAAGGTTGGTAAATAAACTCCATGGTCATAAAGCAGCAAGAATAGATGAAATTAGACCTGAAATTTGAATAAGTAGGAAGGCAGAGATGATTGTTTTTACTACCATTATATTATCACTTTTCCTCATTGCCTTTCTGAATCGTCATTGGAGTCTCGACAGGATTGAGCACCCCTCTGCCCAATTCATTAATTGTTTTTCCAATATTCCTGTTTAGATCTTGCTTCATATATATCTAACAACGTTATCCATCTATAGTTACTTGGGTTATAAATCTCCTTCCACTTTTCTTATGTATAGGAAAGATTATTCCTTCTTGTGACGATTTTTGTTATCTCGCGCCATCAAAAGTCATATTGAATATTTTTACTATGCCTCGTAGGATAAGTTACTTTTGCCTGCATCCTTCCAAAATTCATTGTTGATACCGGAAACTGCTCCTGATTTTCCTTTCTGCCAATTCTTTTACTTCATCAACCGAAATTTCCTTATCTAAATTAGGAAAGGTGCACTCCAATCCCCTCAAAATACCCATCTTTTCTATATCCAGTTTCCGGCAATCCTCATCAGTCTGAGTGGGGTAAGTTCCCATGACTCTTGTAAAGATGGCACAAGAGGGAGATAGGCCTGTAACTTATACACGGTCTCTCTTAAAAACCCAGACCGAGCGCACGGTGTTTGTACTCTGCACTACAGCAGCTGCCTCAGACTAACTTGCATCGCGCACGGCCGCCCTACTTTAAGCGTGTATACAATGATGGCTTCCTCCTGGGTAAAATATTCTGGAGGTAAAATAGTCTCCCATTCGGATCTCATTACCGAGCTCGATAGCTGCAGTCGCTTAAGTGCGGCCAGTATCCAGTATTCGGGAGATAGTAGGTTCGAATCCCACTGTCGGCAGCCCTGAAAATGGTTTTCCGTGGTTTCCCATTTTCACATCAGGCAAATGCTGGGGCTGTACCTCAATTAAGGCCACGGCCACTTCCTTCCCACTCCTAGCCCTTTCCTGTCCCATCGTCGCCATAAGACCTGTCTGTGTCGGTGCGACGTAAAGCAACTAGCAAAAAAAAAAAAAAAAAAAAAGCATTCGGATCTCCAAGTGGGGACTACACGAGAGGGGGCGATCATCAGGAAGATGGATACTGACATTCTGCGAGTTGGAGCGTGGAATGTTAGAAGTTTGAATCGTTGTGGTAGGTTAGAGAATCTTAAAAGAGAGATGGATAGACTAAAGTTAGATGTAGTTGGTATGAGTGAAGTACGGTACGTTGGTAGCAAGAACAGGATTTTTGGTCAGGCAACTACAGAATTATCAAAACAAAATCAAACAGGAGTTGGTTTAATAATGAATAAGAAAATAAGGTAGCGAGTAAGCTACTACGACCAGCATAGTGAAAGAATTATTGTCGTTGAGATAGACACCAAATCAATGCCCTCCACAATAGTGCAGGTCTATATGCCTACTAGTTCAGCAGATGATGAGGGAATCGAAAGAATATATGAAGAGATAGAAGATTTAATACAATATGTAAAAGGTGACTAGAATCTAATCGTGATGGGAGACTGGAATGCAGTGGTAGGCCAAGGAAGAGAAGGTAATACAGTAGGAGAACTTAGATTGGGACAAAGGAATGAAAGAAGAATTCGGCTGGTTGAATTCTGCACTAATCATAATTTAGTCCTTGCTAATACTTGGTTCAAACACCATAAATGGCGACTGTATACGTGGATGAGAACTGGAGACACTGAAAGGTATCAGATAGACTTCATTATGATTAAGCAGAGATTCAGAAACCAGGTGTTGGATTGCAAAACTTTCCCAGGAGCAGACGTGGATTCTGACCCCACTTTGTTGGTCATCAAATGCCATCTGAAGTGGAAGAAAGGAAGGAATGCAAGGAAATGGGATCTAGACAAGTTGAAAGAAAAGTGTGTGAGGGATTGTTTCAAGGAACATGTTGCACAAAGACTAAATGAAAATGCTGAAGGAAACACAATAGAGGAAGAGTCGATATTCATGAAAAATGAAGTCAGTAGGGCTGCTGAAGAAATGTTAGGAAGGAAGAAAAGATCAACTAAAAATCAGTGGATAACTCAGAAGATACTAGACCTGATTGATGAACGACAAAAATACAAGAATGCTAGAAATGAGGAGGGCAGAAAAGAATACAGGCGATTAAAGAATGAAGTGGGTAGAAAGTGCAAGGTAACTGAGGAAGAATGGCTGAAGGAGAAGTGCAAGGATGTTGAAGGTTGTATGGTCCTAGGAAAGGTAGATGCTGCATACAGGAAAATCAAGGAAGCCATTGGAGAAAGGAAATCTAGTTGCATGAATATTAAGAGTTCTGATGGAAAGCCACTGCTACAGAAAGAAGACAAAGCAGAAAGATGGCAGGAAAATATTCAACAGTTGTATCAAGGTAAAGATGTAGATGATGTGGTTCTGGAACAAGAAGAGGCTGTAGATGCTGATGAAACAGGAGACCCAATTTTGAGGTCAGAGTTTGACAGAGCTGTGAGAGATCTAAATAGGAACAAGGCAGCTGGTATTGATGACATTCCCTCTGAATTATTGACTGCATTAGGAGAAACTAGCATGGCAAGGTTATTCTATCTAGTGTGTAAGATGTATGAGACAGGAGAAGTGCCATGCGATTTTTGGCAGAATGTTGTTATACCTATTCCCAAGATAGCTGGTGCTGACAAGTGTAAAAACTGCTGCACCATTAGTCATGCCTGCAAAATTTTAACACACATTATTTACAGAAGAATGAAAAGACAAGTCAAAGGTGTGTTGGGAGAAGATCACTTTGGCTTCAGAAGAAATGTAGGAACACGTGAAGCAATCATGACTTCGCATCTGATCTTAGAGGACTGAATTAAGGACAAGCCCATGTACATGGCGTTCGTAGATCTAGAAAAGGCATTCGATAATGTTGATTGGACCAAGCTATTTAAGATTCTGAAGGTGATTAGGATCAGATACCGGGAACGAAAATTATCTACAGCCTGTATAAAAATCAGTCTGCAGTGATAAGAATAGAGGGCCTTGAAAAACAAGCATCAATCTAGACAGGATTGAGGCAAGACTGCAGTTTGTTCCCCTCTCATTTTCAATGTTTACATAGAACAGGCAGTAAAGGAAATAAGAGGAATTTGGGAAGGGAATCACAATCCAAGGAGACGAAATCAAAACCTTGAGATTTGCCGATGATATTGTTATTTTATCTGTGACTGCAGATCTCGAAGTTGCTGAATGGTATTGGTGAAATCTTGGGTAAGGAGTACAAGTCCAAAACAAAAGTAATGGAGTGCAGTCGAATGAAGGCAGGTGATGCAGGTAATATTAGATTAGGAAATTAGGTCTTAAAGGAAGTAGATGAATATTGTTACTTGGGTAGTCAAATAACTAACGATGGCAGAATTAAAGAGGACATAAAAGCAGACTAGCACAAGCAAGGAAGAGCCTTCTTAAGAAAAGGAATTTGCTCACTTCAAACATTGATATAGCTATTAAAAAGATGTTTCTGAAGACTCTCATCTGGAGCGTTGCATTGTATGGAAGTGAAACATGGACGATAACTAACTCAGAAGGAAAGAATAGGAGCTTTTGAATTGTAGTGTTACAAAAGAATGCTGAGGATGCGATGGATATATCAAATCACAAATGAGATACTGAATCGGATTGGTGAGAGGAGCTAGATTTGGCTAAATTTGACGAGAAGAAGAGACAGAAGGATAGTGACACATCTTAAGACACCCAGGACTTGTTCAGTTTGTTTTTGAAGGAAGTGTAGGCAGAAAAAATGGTAGGGGTAGACCAAGGTTTGAATTTGACAAACAGGTTTGAGGAGATGTAGGATGCAATATTTACGTAGAAATGAAGAGGTTGGCACATGATAGGGTGGAATGGAGAGCTGTATCAAACCAGTCTATGGACTGATGATATAGATATTGATTCCCAAAGGGAACCTGAAATATTTGTCCCGAATGAGTAAATTTATAATACCAATGTAGTTGGTCCGTTATTGGACACTATAAGTTTTCCAGCTAACTCATTCCTGGTTTCCAGCGTTTTGCCGCAGTGTGCTAAGTTGGGCTCATCAGTTGGTAAATAGCACACCCACCAAGGCACATGGCTAGTGCATACCGTGGAGGCCACTGCGTAGGCTACTTGGAGCCACCAGCAGTGCCAGTGCACTACGAGAGACTTTATCTCATTTCCAAAAGTTGATGCCTACTGTCAGGATAGAAAGACGTGATGTCGTGTGCTTTGACCCACATTTGGTTCTTAATGTTTAAGTTACCTAAAAGAATAATGGACTTGGCTAAAGAAGATAAGAGAAGCTGAAAGAAATTTAGGAGACAATGTGTAGGCTCAATTTTTAGTTACTTTTAGGCAAGATATGTAGAATCAAATAAGGTTGTGGTAGGCCTACTAGTTGTAAATAGAAGATTATGGAGATGCTCAGTTCATTTGCAGAGATTTGCAGTCTGAATGCTATAAGGCATATCTAATGAAAATGTATGTTTTTATTATTCCAGTTTGTTATTAAGAAGTCAGCTGAATCTGGAGCATCAGAAGATATAGACTCTACCACTCCTGATGATCTTTTGCGAAAAAGATCTCTGTATAGCTTGTCCAAATTCGATCCTAGATCACCCACTCTTGCATTTGAGCGAACTCCAGTTCAGGTACGTACTCACCTGTGAGTTTTTGAGATAGACTGTCCTTATTAATACCCAGTGTTGGTAAAACTCTTGATGGATGGAGATTCCCTCGAAATGATACTGATGGTGGATGTGTTGATTGATTGATTGATTGATTGATTGATTGATTGATTGATTGATTGATTGATTGATTGATTGATTGATTGTGTCTCTCCAGAGTATAATAATAGGCCTAATAATAATTTTGTGTGGTTTTTCTAGCAGGGTGCAGCCCTTCTAAGGCAGACCCTCCGATGAGGGTGGGCGGCATCTGCCATGTGTAGGTAACTGCGCTGTATTATGGTGGAGGATAGTGTTATTTGTGGTGTGTGAGTTGCAGGGATGTTGAGGACAGCACAAACACCCAGCCCCCGAGCCATTGGAATTAACCAATGAAGGTTAAAATCCTTGACCCGGCTCTGAAACGAAGGCCAGTACGCTGACCATTCAGCCAATGAGTCGGACTTCTCCAGAGTAGCTCAAGGATTAAAGTTCCCATCTGACAGACGAATCCCTATCAACAGTATCGCGCCAGAGTATGCTTTGATGCGGTTTCCCATCAATTATGATATGCTCTTTAACCCTCTTGCACTCAGCACACCGATCTATTGCGTGAGAGCTTATGGCGAGAATGCTCACAGCGCCGATACATTAACTCTGTCCTATTTAGGGATTTTGGTCATTTGTGTGGCTGTTAAATGGTAACAGATGATCATGTAAATAAAAGCATTGAATTTGTATTTTACTCAACAGATATATCCACCAGCCTTACAATTTTTTATTTTTGACAAATTAAGTCTTTCGACCCTCAATATTTATGTTTTGGTTCAAAGTTGTTATTGTGTGGATCTGTTTTTGGTTGGCTTATGATTACAACAATTTGATCTTATCACTTTAGTTTAGGATTTATTTCATTTCTTCGGTATATTGCGCGTTTGCTGTACTTCCTGAACCATAATTACGCATCTTCTCATTACTCCTTTGTTGCATGTGCTTGCATCATCTTTTCTCGTAATGTTCAAGGCCGAATTATTCCAAATTATCAAATTATTCAGAATTAAATATTCTTTCTTTCATGTTTAAGAGTAAAGAAGAAAGATGAAATAATGTCTGATATTTCTGTCATTGAAATCCATTCCTTTCAAAAATTATTTCAAAGTTTAATATTGTTTTCCCACTTTACCAATAATATGTCCATGGTACATTCATTTCTGAAATGCTCATAGTTTCATATATTAGTTTGATTTATTTGATTTTAAAATGTGGTAAACTGTTTACATGTTGATTTTTTTTGTAATTTGGTTGCAAAATCACAAAAATCAGTTTGAGATGCTTCGAGCAAACAACTGCTTATAGGCTGTGTGCAAAACAGTTAATGCTGTCATTTTGCATTCTTTCCAGTAGGAATTTAGTGCTGGAAAAACATGATTCGGATCAAATCATATTATGTACACCACAGCAAACGGTTGAAAACTTATGTTCACGATATGTTTTCCAGCCTGCATTTATCTTTCTCTTTTGTTGGCTGTTCTCACTAATTTTATGTTGTAGTTTACAGTGTGGTGTTGATTGCATGCGCATGCACTTTTGATCACCATGCAGGAGCTACTTACCCATAGGAAAGAGTTTGAAAGGACGTAGAAATCAAATTAGAGTTGCAAAAACTAAGATACAACATGATGTGGAAGCTCGGCCAGTAAACACTCCTGCTGAATGTTACGAATGATCATTATCAGTGAAATTTGTAATATCGGTATATCAGTTATTCTATTCGTGTGTGAAAGATTGCATAAATGCATGTTTTTTATACATTGTATAAGCTTTTCTTCGCATAGTTATTACTAGTCCTACAACGATGTTAATGATAGTGTGGCTGTCTTGTATTGTAGGTACTGGAATCAAGATCCACATTTAATTTCAAGCCTTCATGCAATCACAAGGAAGGTAGATACAAGTGTGGGATGTATGTTTAGTCCTTGGCCCGAAGGCTGGTTGGATCCTCAACAGCTCCGCCATCAGCTGTCATAGATGGCCTAGGTGTCACTTGAAGAGGCGTACTAGGGAAATGAGGAGTGAGGTAGTTTCCCGTTGCTTTTCTCACCGAGCCATAAGTTGCTATTACATATCAGTCTGCCAAGCCCACTGAAATGCATGCACCAACCGACCCTATGAGCAATATTTTCACACCATTCATAGCATGGACTGGCTGCAGAAGGAATGGCATTACTAGCATCACTCATACCTCAGTCACTTTCTTTTTGTCAAATCCAAGGATAAAGCTGAGACAGATCAATGAAAGTAACAAAATTGCTCTAGTCCATACCAGAAGACATAGTGCATTGTAAACACTAGGTCCTGCCAGCAAAGGCAATTTTACCTGGTGAAAGCAAGGAATATAGTTTACAACGTACCAAACAAAGTGGAATAAGATCGTAAACTGAGTCATATGATAAAATTTACATCTCCAAAACCACAAAGAACTCGAAAGCATTATGCTATAGAGTGCAATCGGAATTCCATTGTTTTCATTACTGCTACTAGATTTCAGAAGAAATAGCTACACTGCCATGTTGTTATGGGGACTTTATCTGTAGTGAGCAGCTGAGTAATTCATACAGTCAATTGTAATAAATAATGGGGGCTTCCTTCCTTCCTTCTGTTGCAAGCAAAAAGTTTATATTGTTGCACAAGAGTTCAGCTATATCACTTGCTTGTTCTTTTCTAGGTAAAAATTGGTGATCAAGCAAAGTGGTCTGCTCAAAATTCTTTCAGAAATTGTTAAGAAAGGTTTAACTTTGAAACCACATAAATTGGTTATCGAAATTCTCATGAAAATGTTGTAGTTACTGAGGGCTGATTGGCACTTGAACTGTAATCTGATGGGCTGTCAAGAATTATCACCATCACTTTCAAAAGGATGTGAATCATTTTATGTATATTGCTCATGAAAAAGCTTCCATTTATAAGACATTGTTTTGCACTGATCTTTACAAGCATTCATGCTGATGTGGCATATGACTGTACACCTACTACCAAGAAGCAGAGACAGTGTAGAATGACGTCTTGTTATGTCTTGCTATCTGTAGGCATAATTTCGAACTTCTTTTACTCAACTGATAGAAGGATGTTTGAAAAATACTGTGACAAATAACTAAAAATGTGAAAAATTCTGGCTAATGGCTATATCTGACGCCTTCAGTTGGATCCTGTCATTGACACCCGTGCCATTTCTCACATGGAGAAAAATCTCACAACACTAGCAGTATGTCACCTCTGTTCATAAAATTGTTTTCTCTGAACATCCCAACAAAAACATTTGAAACTGTGAAAGTGTAACAAGTGAAGAAATGGCAGTGGAAGAGCCTATACCTATTCATTCCATTTCAAAGTTATTGTTGCCATCAGCATAATCACAGCACTCAAATACCATACAACCTACACTCTGGGCTGTAAATCCAAATTTAAACTGGGAGATAATCATTCCAAGGTAATTACCAAGAAAATAGCTTACATGATAAGACAACCAGTCATTTATTATTGTAGAAAATAAAGAATTTAAGTAGTTGATTTAGCACCTTGAATGTAGAAATACTACAGGACAATATAGTAAGAGCTGACCCGTTTCTTTGATGTGAAGATAATTTGAAAAATAGTTTGTTGGGATTACCTCTTAGGAAAATACTGAAGTTGAGGGTTATCCCATTTCTGAAACTACTAGGTCATGCAGAGCAACAGGATACAAGTAATTCAAATCAGGCTTTGCAAAAACTAGTTTAGCAGCCTTGGAAAGACTAGAAAATGGAAGTTCAAACCACGCACAAAAATATGAGTTCTACAGATATTTCCACTTAACCTGAATCTGCCCAGCGTGCCATGTATGGCACGGCAAACTACACAGTCTTCTTGGACTCTTGTTATTGAAACTGCGCGCACTGTATTGTTTACTACAGTATTGTATTCAGAGAAGTCTCGCCTAACATCTTACGTGGTTTATTTTAGTATATCGTGCTGAATGGTGTGCCATAGCTACATAAAAAGAAGTCTTGTTTTCATGAGTGCCAGTAATGGCTGCACGTTAGAATTAAGTAATTCCTGTTTTACTTCCTTAGTTATTTATATGGACCCTGTTGTGCTATATTTTTCTTTAAGGTGCTTATATCTGTGGGGATTAGCTAAGATCTTGGTGATGAATGGTGTCCTTTCATTTGAAGTAGAAGTTTGGTAGTACTTACCTGGCACGCTGGGCAGAAGTCCTGTCTTTCTGCCTGGCACAACTCAGCCTATAATTGTTGTAGTTCTGATGTTCCTTTCCCTTCATTTCATTCTTATTTATCAATCTAGCAACACATAATAGTGTAGGCTATAAGTTATATGTTGCAATTTAACCATTTTTAATTGCACAGAGTAAAATTTTCCACTAAAATTGACACTGCATTGCGGTTTCTTGTTGAAATGTATCTTTTATGCAGTTATTTATCCTGTGTTTTCATATGCTTCACATTTATGGGTTCATACATTTTTCTAGGAGAATTTCATTACGAGAAGTAGGCCTACTTGACTTGTTAGAAAACAATGAACTTTCCGACGTAGGAAAGGTATTCATCGAGCCTTCAGATGCTGCAGTTTTGTCAGACGAAGACAGGGGGGATGAAGATGAAGATGGAGGTGGCTTCGCTGACAATTTACCTGGTAGCCAGCTTCAAGCGAATGCAGAAATAGTGACCCGTGAAATTCCATCTGACTATCAAGACTTCAAAGATGTGCCTGTTAGAGTGGATCAAGCTGAGTTGGTACAAGACCCAGAAAGGTACCTCGAATTCCTGCAAAATGAGAAAAGCAAAACCTTGGCACACATTCAGGAGTATTTCCCAACAGTGACTTCACCGAACTTCGAGAAAAATCGTTCGTTGAACTGTTTGAGTCAATTTTTACACATGACATTTTTGATCACTTAGTTTCTGAATCTAACTAATATGCCACCTTTTTGAACTGTCCTTCCCCAAATATTACTTGGCAAGAAATGAAAGTTTTCATTGCGATTTTGATTGTATCTTGATACAATACCATTCCTTCGAAGAGATCATATTGGGAGGATGCGTGTGATGTACATCATTCTGTGGTGGCAAGTACTATGCGGCGAAACAGGTTTCTTGAAATTTGCTGTTTCATTCACTGTGCTGATAGCACAAACCCAAATTTCAATGACAAAATGTAGAAGTAAAAATAGGTATACCGTATAATCTTGAATACCACCCGCCACGGAATAAGATCCGCACCCTAAATTTGAGATGGCAAAATACGGAAAAAATTAAAAATCAAATAACTTACATACCTATTTAATTTTCTTCAAATATACCACAAATATAAATTCAAACAGCTTACAATTAATAAAATCATCACAAAAATCGTAAATAAAATCGGTCCAATACTCAGATCATTCACAATTCACCGTCGTCATCTGAAGTTTCACCATAGAAACTTTCATCGCTGGCATCTTTCCAAAAAATATTCATCCTCACTACCGTCCACTGAAGTTGAAATTCCACATTTCTTAAAGCTTTTGGACACTAGATCGTTGGGAATGTGCCCCCATGCGATCTTGATCCAGCTGCATATTAGTCCCACTTCAGGCCTCTTGACTCGTCCAGTTGGTGTTAACGGGTGATCACCATCAGACATCCATTCAGTGTACGAATGTTTCACTGCAGTTTTGAAAGGCCAGTTCACACACACATCCAACGGCTGTAGAATAGAAGTGAGTCCTCTGGGAATTATCGCAAGGTCGGTTTCTCCTTTCCTCATCATATCTTTTATGGCATCAGTTGTATGTCCTCAGTAACTGTCCAACACAAGCATGTTTCATTTTTGTAACAAAACTCCTGGGCGACGTTGCCAAACGCACTTCACCTAGTCCTCAACGAACGCAGTGTCCATCCAGCCGAACTCATGTGTTCTAACAAGACCGGACGGCAAGTTTCCTTTCAAAAGTGTGTTCCTTTTCAGAACTACATATGGAGGGAGTTTGGTTCCATCCGCTAATACGCACAACATTACCGTGCATCGTTGTTTTCGTTACCACCTGTTCTGATCGTTACACTTTTAGAACCCTTTGTATCCACTGTATTTTCCAACGGCATTTCAAAATAGACAGGTGTCTGGTCAGCATTCCAATTTGCGACAGCCAATAAGAATTTAGCTTCCTCAAATTAATGTGACGCTGAAAGGCCGTTAATTTTTCTTCATACGCCCCAGGGAGATGTGAAATTGGCGTACATCTCCGAATATGCAATCCCTTTCTCCGATAAAAAAGTTTCGGATTCATCCGCAGCTTGCAGTAAAACCCTGTTCCGGAGACACTGCACTCCGCCGGCGGAACGCTCTGCGATCGCTGTTGCTTTTTAGAAGTTTTTCCTTCTTCCGCCAATTATGAATGTACGATTCATCAATATCGTACTTTCTGCCAACAGCACGATTTCCGTATACCGTATTTACTCATGTATTAGACCCCCCCCCCCCCTGGCTTTTAGAGACGAAGAAAATGAAAAACAATCTCGCCTATAAGACCCCCCAACGTAATTCGTCAGAGAACGATGACAATTCCGCTTCGAAGCGGATACAAGTCTTATTGCAGTTTGATGATATCACACAAATTTTTTAATAGTTTCGCTACGCAATGAAAAACGCGTCGAATCCATGCGGTACATCTGTGTTTCGTAGTTAAGAAATGTCCGCCTCTGTAGCGTAGGTCTACTGCAGCTCTGATGACATCGCACAAATAGATTAATAGGCCTAGCTTCGTGTCCAACCCGCACATTGCAAGCATGCATCAGTCATGCTATAATGTCTGTGTTTTGTAGTTAATGTCCGCCAGCATAATGGCTAGCACAATAAGTTGCTGTTTTCGAGGGTCTGACTTCGATTCCTGGTACCGTACTGCCAGAGATTTACATGTGGCAGGAAGGCTGATATGTGGTAAAAGCGGTACCTGTAACTCCCCTCTACTGGCCGTGTGTCTAAAAAGAGCTGTATCACCTCGGAATGAGGAAACGAGTTTACTTTAGTTGAGAAATATTCGCGGGTGTTGCTATTTATGTAGCAGGCGAAATCGTTAACAAAGTGGTCGTTTAATATCTCGTAACTCGGGCCATTATAGATATATATTTAGAGAGAAGTAAGTTTATAACGTGATAAAAGCTATCCAATTAAAACGATCGTTTTACTCGCCAACGTACGTAACAAATAATAATTTTATGTCCCGACAAACTTTAAACGATTTTTGGAGAGACCAGACAAAACGTATGCGTTAATAAAAAAAGAGACAACGAACATACAAAATTAAACATTATGGTAATAAAACTCATTACCGCCACACCTGTAGATATCCATAAATGCGATATATTTTCCTGTTATTTATTTTTATTTTTTCCGTCGAACGTTTGGCACTATCAGGGCGATAATATACCTAACCTAAACAATGTGGTCTGTCTTATCTCATGGACAGCTGTTTACGCAAATCCTGATGTGGTAAATGTAGAGAACAAGCATGAAATATACTCAGAAATAAGGGACTGTGTTTCAACAGTCGCAGTTATCAAAAGTATGTTTCCAGTTACTATGTATTACATTTGGAAGTACAACTCGTAACATACACTAGTTATCAGCTGATGGTTTGGCATGCCTTCTACAGTATGGCTTTATTCGGAACGAGTGGCTTCTGCTACATATACACCAACTGGGAATATCAGAGACCATCTGGAAATAGATTTACACTGTTTAGACTCTACAGTCGGGAACAAAATTATTTTTAAAACGTTCAAAAAGACGGTACCTCATATGCTCTTGATTGCAGTGCACGGCTGACGCGACTGACGAGAGATAGCAGTGAAGTTGACGTCACTTAGAATGCCGACACGTCGGTAGCAAGGCGATAATTCAAATGAAAGCAGTGATCAGGTTTACTGTGTGGTAGGCCTACTGCTGAACTGACAGACACAAATGACTGGCCATTGAGTTCTTTTGTATCAGTATTTAATTATATGATAACACGATACCCTTATCCCTTTCTTCTACGGGATTGAGTATGAAGTGAAACGAATCTTCGTAGTGAGTTTTTGCGGCTGTATGCCCTTCCTGACGTTAACCTCACGAGAGGAATTAATGAAATGTAACGAATGACGTGATATGAGTAACTAAAATGGACTTTTATATGTACCTTAGGCCTAAAAGTCGTGTTCACCATTTTTTGTCTTTTTACGTTTAGAAACACTGCCTCCTAACGAAAATAGCCAGTATAACTTAAATACATTCTAAGTTTGTTAAATAATAGTATAGAACGTTTACACGTACAATTTATAGCTCTTTATAACCTAGAAGTCATGTGTTCGCTGGACAAAATTTTGAGGTTATTGCACATTGGACCCCCCTTTATTATCTTTGGCTGTAAAAGTGGGGGGGGGGGGGGGAGGGGTCTAATACGCGAGTAAATACGGTATTTCAGCTTAACTTACAACTTTAAGTTTCTCATGCACAGTAAATGATTACAGACGCTGTTTTGAATCCATCGCTTACTATCGAGACAGCACTTTCACGGGACAGATACGGAATATAATTATTAAATTAATGTAGTAATGGTCCACTTTTCAATACTATAATATGTAATATTCTAAATTACATTAATTAGTGATTAGTTTCGGCCAGACTGGCCATCTTCAGCCTTAATGTAAAACATCTAATAACTAAACAAATGTACATGCTCAAGATTGACATAAAACAAATGAAACAAATATGGATATATTTTGGAGATTTGTATGCCAGGATACCCGTTTACATGAGGTATATTGAGTACGGTAACCATATTCAAATCTATTTCAATACTCCATGTAAACGTTGTAAAAATGTATGAGAATGAACGGCTTGAATACGACCCGCATCCAAGATTTAGAACCAATATTTTGTGGAAAAAAGTGTGGGTGGTATTCGGGATTATACGATATTTTAGTTTCGCCTTTTTCATACAAATAGTTTTGATGTGAATTACATCACAAGTCGTTTACAAATAGTTGGTACTAGTTTCGACAACAAGTCTGCGTCATCTTCAACCAATGATACAAAAGGTGCAAGTTTCAAATTCCTAAAATCAACATAAAAACACATAACAAGAAATGTACAATAGCTAATGTTAAGTTAAAATAAGTATGATAGAAGTTTGGCACAAAAACTTGAATTATGAGTGAGGTGCATTAGACCATTGTGTTAAGTCTTTTTTTAAATATTTTAAAATGTGTAGTCATATGCACATGTATTTGGTACATTATCTTGAGGAATCTAAGCCTATAAAAGTATTGTTGTGAGAGAAAAGTTAAAATAAATCATCTAAGTGATGAATAAAATTCTGTTTTATGACAATAGTGGTGTTCAATGGTGTCATGAAAGTCTTTGGTCAGATGGTTCCTGAGGTGTTCATGTGAAGGTCATAATTTTTATAGAGCCATAGTTGGATTCCCATTTTGTTGTGGGACCAGAATGAACCTTGCACAGCGTGTTGAGGTACTTAATGGGCAGAGAGGGGCTAGACGATTTAAAAAAAAAACACACACACAACAGTCTAATGCACCCCACTCCATAATTCATAATTTACTGCCTTACTTTGCGTATTGGGATTTGTCTTCCTCTTCACTATCGGTGGTTTAACAAGAGTTGTATTAGCTAATTCCTCAATTGATATTATTTTACATGAGTAAGCTTTTGTGCCAAACTTCTATCATACTTATTTTAACTTAACATTAGCTATTGTACATTTCTTGTTATGTGTTTTTATGTTGTTTTTAGGAATTTGAAACTTGTACCTTTTGTATCACTGACTGAAGATGACACAGACTTGTTGTCGAAACTAGTACCATCTACTTGTGAATGACTTGTGATGTAATTCACATCAAAACTATTTGTATTTACAAAAGAAAGTATTAGATGAAAGAATATTAATAACCCAAAAGTGGAATAACATCCAAATTCCTTTATATAAAACAAAAGACAGCACTATCGCCCAACGTGCCATATATGGCACGGGTCTTTTCTCGGAGGTTACATGTCGAATAAATAAAATTAAAACTTTTTCAGGACCTTCAAATGCACATTATCCAATGCTTAAAGTTACAAGTTGATTCTCAAAAAATAAAATCTTGGGCAGATCCAGGTTAAGCGGATAAGAACTGTTCACTGTATTCATTTAGACTAATTACTTGAAGAAAATGGATCTTTAAAGAAATCACTGACACTTTGATAACAAACATGAATGTTTTGAAAGAAGAATAACAGAAATATTGCAAAATAATTACTGATAAAATGTGGAATCATTGCAAATGCATTTGGAAGTACATTGGTAAGGCACAAGAATTAAAATGAGAACTATGCACCCTTAAAAGCAAAATCAAAGAATACTCTTAGTTGACAAGCTTGATTACATCTACGCAAATGAAGTCACTGGCATGTGCAGGAAAAATTACTCAGTGGACAAGGAGACATTTTCCATTCTTAATGATAAAAGCCTTACCTCCTAAAGCCTATGACTTCTGGAAGGATGAGTTTGGATTTTCTTTGCCCTCTTCAACAACTTTAAGCAGGTGGTACACACAATTTACTTCCCACCCCAGTATTCCTGATAACGTACTGAAGTTCATGTTAAAGTGTAGTGAAGATTTACTCACTTTGTGTTCTGAGCTTTCATGAAATGCACATAAACATCAAGGATGTTCATGATGTTGGAATGGATCGAATTCTTATTCCCTGTTCGAAAATTCAGGTAGCACTATCAGAGGACTGTGTGCTCAATGGGAACAGCGGGACCACAAAAACAAAACAAAAAACTTCTTAAAAGGGGTAATGCCTGAAAACTTATTCTGTACTTTGAAATACATGTGAAACACACAGCTAACAGATTTCCTTGTCTGTGAACAATACTGAAATAGGCTGATATATGAGAGCTGCTAAAAGAAAGCCACAATATAAATATTAGATTATCATGACGTGTATTTTTAGAGATAAAGTAAAATAATTGAACATACTGTATTATAAAAACACTTGATAAGAGAAGGGAACATAATATATAAAACCTTGCACAAGAGATAAGAAATACTAAGAACGTTAAAACAGTAGATGATAACCGTACATTATGTAAATTCCATACTGCATTAGACATTAAATACATTTCCAAACACAAAAGTCTAGGCTCCTACTTGGAAAAGAAATTGTTCAGGGTTGACTGTTTCAGGTTTTTACTGCTTTCTTGAAGTATAAACCTCTCCGTTTCCCACATTGCCTTCCATGTGTTCTGAGGTATACTGACTGAACCATCCATAAACTGCCTCAGTTTTTCAAGGCAGATGCTTGCCTCACTGCAAGATGGTCTTGGGGGATTCTCTTCCTCAACCTCCTCCTCTTCTTCAATCTCCTCATCTCCTGCCTGAATTTCCTTGCAGATCTCATCGATGGTCTGCTCCTCGCAAGTGATTACCATATCATCAATGGCAGTGAAGTCGTCAAAACTACTGGTAATCTCCATCTTCTCCTGTATAGTTTTCCAGCACCCTGGCTCTTCATCACCAACTTCCATAACAATGCTGTTGTTACCACCATCGAAGCCTGCTTTCTTGAAGCAATTTGCTATTATTACAGGCTCCACTGAATCCCATGATGAGGCAATGAAATGCATTGTGTCCAAAAGAGATGGGTTTGCCTGCTTCCATGCGTAGCAGCATACGGCGCACAACTGATTTTCGGTACCTCTGCTTCAATACCTTAATGATTCCTTGGTCCATGGGCTGTAGTACCGATATAGTATTCGGTGGAAAAAATTATACCTTGATGGGGCCACTCCTTGGGATGAGCAGGGCAGTGGTCCATAAACACCACAATCTTCCTGTTCTGGCTCCCCATTTTGGCATCCAGTGCCTGCATATACTCTTCAAACAGGGAACTTGTCATTCAAGCTGACTTGTTGCTGCTGTACTTGCACGGTAAAGTCCTGTTATTTTTGAAACAACGTAGCTTCCTAGACTTCCCTATCATCAGTAGAGGTAGTTTTTCAATTCCTTCCATATTAGTACCGTAACTCGCAATTTACTTAATTTTCTCCCGTGGCAAGATTCTCCCTTCAAAACTAGAGATTTATCCGGGATAAGTTGGTAACAAAAGTGCGAATTCATCAAGATTAAAAGCGTTGCAAGGTTTGTAACTGCTTATTTTAGCAGGCAGAACTGTTTCCTTCCATACTCCCCTTTCCTCCGCACTTACGCTCTCTGCTTCGCTACGAATTGTTTTGTAAACGATACCGGCTCAATTTTTAAAGCGGTCCAGCCATCCGTTCGACGCGGTAAAAGGTACCTTTAATTTGCACGCAATTTCTTCGGCTTTCTCCTTCGCAGTAGTCGTGCTCAAAGGTATGTTTAAACTTCGCTGCTGTTTAAACCATATTAGCAGAGCTTGTTATACTTCATCGTACTTTCCAGATTTAACTTTCTTGCAATTTTCTGAAGTATTCCCTGCAGAAGCTAAGATTTCTTCTTTCTTCGCTATAATGCCGTTCCAAGTAGACGGTGGCATCTCCAGCTCCTTTGCCAATGCAACACGGTAAAGTGTAGATGACTCCACTTTCCTTATCCCTTTCAGACCGTGTACGCACAATTGTGCGGGTTCGTATTTTATTTATGTCTGAGCTTATTTGACGTTTTCTTGGCGCTAGACCGGACTGCAGTGTTTGTGCGGGACACGTAGCATGTACTTCAGCTGTTTTTATTTAGTATTTGACCACCAGGGGGAAGGAAGAAGAGTTTAAAAATACAGTTCATTAGCAGTATGGCGGGAAGCAGTAATGCCTAAAGTAAGTATTTATTTATTGCATGCATATTAATCTAGAAGCTTTACTGAATATCAGAATATAATCTATGAAGTGTGTAGATTGTGTAGAAAACGTAAATTGTGAACTTTCAACATCGTACGTAATACCATGAGGTTTTGAATGTTGATACGCACATATGTGCGGGCTAGGTTTCCTTACAGCCAATGCATGCAGGAGTGCTGGGTGCTGTCGCAAAAAGGACTGAGAAAGAAATCTCGTACTCTACATGAGAAATGTAATGTATAAGATTTTAACTGTTTAAAATCGTTCCACACTGTAAAATAAAACATTTGATCATGTACATGTGCATATTTACATGTACTGAGTTGAATTTTTTATTTTTTGCAAGTAGTGAATGAAGTCCTGACACGCACAATTGTGTGGGCTCTGTTTTTCAGCCGATAGTTCTTATTTTGTAAAATAAACTGTAAAAACATGTATTTGAGAGCATTTTAGTAAGTTTGTGACGTTTTGACACCTCCAGATTTCTTTCAGGTCTGACGACAAGCTGCTGCTGCCAAAAGGGCAGTAATAGCAAAACTCCTCCTCAATGTAGAAAATGTAACGTTTACTTGTGTTTGAACGAAGATTTAATTGTTTTAAATTATTCCCCACTGTAAAATAGAACATTTGATCATGTACATATGTATATTCACATGCTTTGGGATAATTTTTTTTTTTTTGTAAGTAGTGAAGTAAGTCCTGACACGCACAATTGTGCGGGTGCTTTTTTTTTTTTTTTTTTTTTCAGATGTTAATTTTTATTTTGTAGAATAAACTAAAAATATATGTATTTAAGAGCATTTTAGTCAGTTTTTGACGTACAAACAAAAATTCACACCGCCAGTTTTCTTTTAGGTCTGAAAGGGTTATAATCTCCACTTTGTCTTTAATTGTTAGTGCCTTTCGCTTGATCACTTTCCTCTAAGTTCCACTCATTTTCACTTAAAACGTTTGTACGTTGATATTACAAGTACAGCTAACTTGACACCTATTCACACTAATTACAACGCTACACTATGCTTGGCAATCTGTAGCTTAGGCTTACAAGATGAAAAGACAACAAGGCGTGTACTACAGTTCGTTACCATGTGCTTTCTATCTTCCTCAACCCCCCTTCTCCCGACGCCTGCTTCAGGTTAACGGCAGCAAATGGTAAATCCGGCAACTTATTCTTAAAGATTCTTAGAACCTATTCATGGGCCTATATCGCCCCTGCATTCCTGCTGGTTGTCACGGCAACGGATGTAGTTTCGCAAGTACCTCATGGACAAGCCGGTATTGAGTTTATTTTCCTGCTTTAATCCTCTTCATGCTATAAGTAATGAAAAGAAACGCAGGTTCAAAGTTGCCGAAATGAGTGCACGGGAAAGTGTTGGGGTATTACGTGCGAGTGATAAAGGCGCAGTAGCAACACTAGTACATCCAAACGTAAACACTTTCTTTCCCCGCGAGAATTTTATTTCATGTCTCCTCATTCTTGTGCTACGTTCTAATAATGTGATCTAATAATTACGAGTGACACGATAATACAATGTTTAACTCGTATAAAGATATAAATAAAAATACCTTTCAATTTTATGCCAACACGTGGTATCGCAATGCCTCTGTGTGCGTGTGTCAGGCATGCTCCCACCAACACCCAGCTGGTTATCAACATTCGTTCAACTTCATAGACGACTGGGATCTTTCGGACGGCTGTTTGGCGGCATAATATGTATCAGCTGGTAAGTCGGCTGTTTCCTGCATAGATTTAGGAAGTTTCTTTGTTTCATAATAGTTTATTCACCTAACTAATTATGGACACAGAAAATCTTATCAGTTTAGTTCCAAAACGTAATTTCCTCTACGACAAGACAACTACGTAAGAGAGAATGCCTGAAAGGAAATAAGCAAGGGAATGAAAAATCAAACAGGTTAGAATATTCAATTTTGTGGTAGATCAGGCCTATACAGTACTTAGTTTATTTTGCAATTATTGTTGACCTTATTTCAGAATCATATGTTGGAGTCCATATACAGTATGGTATGTCAGTACGATAATTGACATGGTTTAGAATAGACAGTATTTACCGTGAACAATTTTTATAAGTGTCATTCCTTACAGTTGTTGTACATGTATTCCTAACAAACAGTACGGTAATGCATAAGAAGCTGCTGCGTTGTGGACAAATACATTTTTCATTTTTTAATTAATGTTGAGGCCACCTCGATTAATGACTTCACCCTGTTGCAGCACGCAGCTTACTGCATTAAAGTTTTATCAAACTATCTATTGCATGCTTTGTGTTTCCCCGCATAGAATTCCATTAGATTCTATTCCGCTTGATGTGAACGGTGGAGTGAAAATTTCGACTGATGAGTTCGATTCGATTCCACAAGGTGAGAGTGAGCATCTGGTGTGCGTGTTGTCATAGCGTGACATCATATGGCCTTGGCAAGCCCGGAGAGGCTCCATGAGAGGCGCAAACAGTCTAACACAGGGTTCGACTTGCGTGGAGACGGGAGGGTTCTAACCATGAGCTGCTTTGAGGAGATATTTTCTATCTCAAGGGGTTCTAAAATTTGAACTGTTTAACCGGGAAATATATTTACAACAGAACACTTTAAACCGGAAAAATATACATATATGTTAATGCAACTGATCAAGGGACCAAGAATATCACACTTCTTAGGTGGGAAAACTTTTATGCGGGAACTTCTTAAACGAGTTTCACTATATTATTAATCCTGCAAACTCTGAAGGGAAGGTATGAGTTTTTTTGCGAACATGCCTCACTATATATAGACAAGAAAAGTGTTCCACCGATCAATACTTATTTATTGTGAATGGATTATATTACACTAGTACCGGTTTCGGCCTTTCATGGCCATCATCAGCTAGTACAGAACATTTATAGTCATTAGACAAATTCACAAAGATGTTACGTTAGATCATCCGGATGTCTAATGAAGAATGGAAATAAAATATATTGCAGTATTGTTAGGTTAAAATATCTGTGGTTAAAGGTGGTGGTGATGGTTACAATAAACTAAAACTTATTGAGTGTACATGAATATGAGTACATTAAACATATAGGCCACAGTATAAAACACTTAAAAAATTTAACACATTAAAACATAGTATATATTTTTAAACGTCTATTCAAATTTGAGTTCGTTTTGCGTAGCATTCATTCTTCAATCTTCTTGTGGTTCTTGTGCTTATTTGGTTGTATAAGGTGATCATCGAGAATGTTCTGTGGCTGATATACGTTATATTGATATGTGGTAAGAACTTTTGTTATTAACAATTTTTTGAAATTTTTTTTTGAGTGCTGTGCAATCCAACTATTGATGTACTTCAGTTTTATATATATATAAACTGCGAGACAGGGTTTAATTTGGGAGCAGTTGGTGGCGACACCTCTCAAGTCTATGCTCGTTATGTGGTTGTTATTATTATTGTTGTTGTGGCGGTTGTGTACAGATATGTTTGGAGACTTGCTGTGTTGTACTACAAGGCGTCAGGAAGGGGGAGAGGAGGGGTGATGGAGACAGTCAGGTGGGCGTGGTAGGGAAGGATAACGTGTGACGTATAATGTGAAAAAACAAGCTGTTTTTAGACAGTGAGAACTGAAATAAGAGAACCAAATAAAATTCTGGCTTTTCAAAAATGTTTAAGTTGAGATTAGGATTGAAGTATTGGTCTAGATGTAACAGGCTTCCATAATATCTAATAGGGGGTCTTTGTTCAATGTGTCTAATATTATTAAATCTTGATCTAATCCATTAAATTTGTGTTTATAATCTGGTATATGCTGACCAACTGCAAAAAACATATTGCATTTAATTGCATTCAGATTTTCGGCATATCTAATCTTGAAGCTCCTGCCAGTTTGTCCTATATATGAACTGTTACAGTCACTGCACTAAAACCTGTAAACTCTTGGCTTAGTGAAAAGGTCTGATATGTTGACCAGGTTGGAATTGTGGAGAATGTCCATATTTCTGTTGTTGGTGCGGAAAGCAATATTGAAGTTACGTTTCTTGAATAGGTTGGTAACGCTATAGATATTTTGATTGAATGTAAAGGCTGAGAATAACTTAGGCCTGGCATTATCTTTTATTTAGATTTAGAGCGATGTCTGAATTTGTTGATAATACGTTCAATGAAACTCTTATTATAACCATTAAATCTAGCTATCTCATGTATAGTATTAAGTTCTTCATTTAGGTCTGCTTTCGACATTGGAATTTTGAACGTGCGATCAGCTGAGCTATTGTAAGTAGCGCATTTATGGGAATAGAGATGCATGGAATCTTGTTTTATTGTTGAGGCTGTATAGGTGGGTTTTCTGTATATTTTATAAGAAAATTAAGAAGGGAGTCTGGTGATCATTATATCTAAAAAGTTGATGGAAGCATTTGTTTCGGAATCCAGTGTGAATTTGATATCAGGGTCTATGTTGTTGAGTTTTGAGAGGGTATTCAGTGCATCGGCAGAACGCTCATTGATGATGACAAATGTGTCATCTACAAACCTGGCCCAGAACTTAATATTACTAAACTTATCATTGTGCTCCAGAAAGTCTATTTCTGCTAAGATGCCAGAGGCCGGTGATCCCATAGCCAAGCTGTTTTGCTTATAAATAACCTTGTCAAATGTAAAATAATTATTATCCAGTATTAATTTTAAAACAGACATACAATCAGAGATTTCAAGTTTGCTCAATTAAGGATTAGAATTCAGATTATTCTCAATGATGGAAAAAAGTTTGCTCATTTTTATGCTTGGATACATATTAATGATATCGAAAGAATGCAGTGCGTGGTGCGGTTGCAATTTAAATTTATCTAGTTTTTTAACACGTTCACTACCGGCTCCTCAGCGGGTGCTTTAAACCTCCAGTCCTGCTTTCTTAAATCCCCTCAGCTCTATAGCGCACTATGTTACACTAAATGTTACTGTAAGAAAACTAAGTACAATATTGAAATTTTCAACATACCTTTAGGATGATAACTAGTAGTGCTTCCCCTCATAATGACTGCTGTTGCCAAAGTGCAAGAACAACAAAATGTGTTCGAACCGGGTTTGTGCCGTTATTTTCGAAAAAATTGGTGACCCGAAAATAGTGCCCTCTGTCCAGTACATTTTCAAATCTGGTTTTTGAATTATTCCCGTTACAAACATTAGTCCTAAAAACTTTTTCATCTCATTTACGTCGACCGGTTTCCACGTCTGAAATATAGAATGTTTAGTGAAAGGACGCGGCGCTGCACTAATAACTTGTTCCTCGTAAAGGTTTGTCTAATCACATATGTATTCGAGGAAATCGTCATTTACAAATAAATTGACAAAAGACATCATTTCATTGCTATCTTCAATCTCAACATTTAATCCTACCCGGCCAGTGAAATTGACTGGAGGCGGGCGATAAGACGGATGCGTATCGGTTATTTGAATGTGCTGAATTTCACTTTGCCCATAGTCTGGTGTGTCATTATCGGAATTGCTATCGCTATCACTGAAATCAGGGATTAGTTCATCACCGGAATCATCGTTCAGTAGTATGTCTTCAATTTCCTCACTTCAAATACTGTCTTTGTAACTCGTCATCTTGTCGCAACACAAAAACTCATTTCACTACAAACCCTCACAAGAATATCACGACTGGCGTCTGTGTTTACCCAAAGAAAAAAAGAAAGAAAGCATTGGAATGTACCCTCTGGTCAGGTAGTCAGGGCGAGGGACTGGTCATTTATATGCCATCTATGGTTTTCACCACAAACTAGACCGTGCAAATTTTGCACTAAATTCAAACGACGTTTACATCGCACGACCTTAAACGCCTTAACTCGGATACGGTCCCGCACATAGGCAGCTCTTAAACGCCTTAAGGCATCTACGGGAATGAATGTGTTAAGTTCTGCAGTATTTTTAATGGATTTTTTGAACAGCAAAATTGAAATGTTTTTTTAAGAAACTGTTGAATAAACTGAGCAAGTTTGTATAAAGGGCTTGGCCTATAGTTTATGGGGCATATGGGAACGCCGGCCTTGTGGATCTTCGGTAGTGCTTTCACAGTTGGTAAGCTCATTTTGATGAGCTTCGATTTTTTCTTTTCAGTTAAGAGAAATGATGCATTCTTGAGTGTTTAAGTTTCCTTTGAATTATCAGCGTGGGATCTTTGTTGAACCGAAAAAGAGCTATCTTTGAAAAAGTTTTTTCTTTTTTCAACGTAATCTGATGTTTTCATAATAACGGTGGCATTTCCTTTATCCGCCTTAGTGACAATGAGTAGATTCTCTTTAATTTTCTTAAGTTCAGTGATGCTGGTCCTTTCTGGAAAATCTGCGTAAGTTCTGTTGGATTCGGAAATGTGAAAATTTTATTAAGATGTCTCTTAGCGTCTAGTCTGAATTCATCTTGTAAACCTTTCGTCATTTTATTTTATTGATAGCGACTTTGGTTTCAATAACTAGTTTTGAAGCGATGTTAGGTGTACTTACGTTCGGCCAATTATGTTTTGGGCCTTTAGAAAGTATTGTACTTTATTTCTTATTAATCAATGTGTTCGATAAATTGACGAGTGGGGGTGAAAATGAGAAATAAGATTCTCAGAAATACTGTCATTAGTAGTCTTTCTCGGGAAGTAATTAACCCATGTGCCCACTGTCGACATTTGTCGACGATAATATCTGAGTATCGGAAAACCGGAAGAATATTTTTGAGGTGCATTGTTTACAGTTCATTGTTTGATACTTACTGCACAGCACGAAAACAAAAAACACTTGGTTTCGCACCTTATCGCATGGCTGTGTATGAAATGTCATTCCATATATACTCAAGAGGATGGCGTTTCCTTCGTGGTGAGTAATATTTTCTTATAATATTGTTATAGTTGCAAGTAAGATCGGACTGTTGTGTTAAACATATTAACGAAACCTGCCTCTAACAGATTTTAAATTCATTTCTGGCTGATTTATAGTTGCTTTTGTTTAACAGAGCACAAAAATTCCGGGCGCAAATGGGATTGGCTCAGTACTGATATAGAATTTTCATTTATTCTCAGATTGACAGTCGAGCAGTTTGTAAGCATCCTGGAGGAATCGCAAGACATCCTAGATGCAAACATGATTGTCAGGGTATCGTGAATATATATATTTTTTTTAATTTTATTTTATTTTTTTTACTTGGAAAACATACCATTTTTATTGTTGCAGTAATGGTTAGACAAACTCTCAGTTTTGTTTTGCATCAACTGTAGTACATAAGTAACCACCAGATGGCAGTAATAGCAGTGTTTAACAAAATGGCGGTTAGCAATAAGGAGAAAACTTTGTACTCTTGTATTTCATCGACACCGATCCATTGCCAGAGTCCAGCGCCATGTTCGGACAAAATACGGGAAGGAGCCTTCTTCCGACAACTCTGTTCGCAGATGGTATGCACACTTTTTTGGATACAGGTTGTTTGTGCAAAGGGAAAAACAGTGGGCGTCCCGCTGTGTCAGAAGCGGATGTGAATCAAATTAGGGGCATTTATTTCCGTAGTCCTAAGAAATCAACTACGAGATGTAGCAGGGAACTGAAAGTTCTCAAACCACAGTATGGTGTGTGTTACAAAGGCGCCTAAAGGTAAAGCCATATCGCCTACAATTGCGTCAAGCTCTAACAGCTAATGACAAAGCCCTACGTTTCAACTTTTGCATGGCACTGCAGGAGCGGATTGAAGATGATGATGGTTTTCTTGACAGAGTAGTTTTCAGTGAAGAAGCTACCTTTCATGTAAGTGGAAAGGTAAATAAACAAAACGTTTGCATTTGGGGTGCAACGAACCCCCATTGTTATGTGGAACATGTGCGAGACTCTCTTAAGGTGAATGTGTTCTGTGCCGTTTCAAACATGAAGGTCTATGGCCTGTTCTTCTTCAGTGAACAGACAGTAACAGGGCTGACTTACCTGGACATGCTCACAGAATGGCTGTTAACCCACTTGAATGACGACAGGGATGATTACGTCCTGCAACAGGATGGTGCACCACCTCATTTCCACAGGGAGGTTAGAGCATTTTTAAACCAAGAACTTCCACAACAATGGATGGGACACGGAACGGAAGGTGATCTGATGCTCTTACCCTTTCCACCACGTTCACCATATCTTACACCATGCGATTTCTTCCTGTGGGGATATGTTAAAGATCAGGTATTTGTTCCTCCTCTACCGCTGGATATTCAGGAAGTGAAGCAGCGCATCCAAGAAGCTGCCTTCGAAAGCATCACCGCTGCCATGTTGACTCGTGTGTGGAAAGAGATGGACTCTCAAGTAGATGTGTGTAGAGTGACACAAGCAGTGTTGCCAACTTATATTTTCAAGATCCGCTAAATACTATTAAAATTCCGCCAAGATATCTGATCTCAAATAATGGGCAATAATAATAATAATCTGAGGAAAATTCTCGGCCCCCGAAAAACAGAAGATGGTTATAGACTAACGCAAAGTGACGGAAGTGCTTTCCAACATTACAGCAGACATCCGCAAAAGACGTCTGAAATTTTATGGGCACGTCCGCAGACTACCGGCAAGTAGACTGACACACAAGATTCTCACCTACGTAGAACATCTAAAAAATATTCCATGGGTACTGGAAGTGAAGAAGGATCTGGAAAAAGCCCACATGAACTCAAATGACACCGCGGACAGAAACCTCTATAGGAAAAATATTAATGGATGGAAAGTTGCAACCTGAGAACGAAGTGAAAAAGAAGACTGGAGCAAAGTGGAAAGATAAACGAAAAAGGATCCACGGAGAAAGGATGAGAGCTGTTTGGCAACTCAGAAAACAGAATCGTTAGAGCTTTGCGTGATCCATTGGGTCCATACGCACATCATAATAATAATAGTAAATGTCTGTGCTCACCAGTTCATTAAACGGTCTTCCTTCATAGCAAAAATATAAATGCTACTCTCTCACACTGTCATTATCTGTCGTCATTCTTCAACTAAGAGATAAGTACCCTTTCCTCACGCATTACAAATTTATGATACCATGATCTCATAACATCAAATCCAAATAACATGTTTTCCTCATGTGACTGCTAGCTACTGACAAGAAATACGGAATAGCTCAGAGACAGACTGTAATGCAATTTTTTTTTTTAAAGTAAAATGGAAAAAAGCTAAATTCCGCTATAATAAATCTAGAATTACGCCAAAAAATCCGCTGTCCGCTAAATGCTATATTTCTCCACCGACAGTCTTCTAATTCCGCCAAATTTAGCGGAAAATCCGCTAAGTTGGCAATACTGGACACAAGGCGCACATATCGAGCATTTGTAATGTACTATGTATGTCAAAATAACTTTATGAGTTACAGTATACAATAAAACAAGATTCGTATTCCTACGTCAGTTGCACTGTGAGTTAGAATTTTTGTAACCCCGACAATCATTTAGAATAACCCTGTATACATAGAACCACCTGAAAATGCTTTCCATAGTGACGGGGATAGCGATGATGATGAGTCATGTGGAGATATAAAATGAGCAAGCAGGGCCAAGCACATCTAATCATGTGAAAACCAAACCAAACCAGCGTGTTTGAGCTGTTCTTCGATGATGAAATACTTAATTATATCATTCAGAACACAGTTGAATAATCTGTTGAAAAAGGTGATGCGTCATTTGCGTTGGAAAAACTGAACTTCGGCTGTTCTTTGCAATATTGTTTCTTTCCGGTTACAATGTTATAGCCAGGACAGGAATGTACTGGGAAGCCGCTGAAGTTGTACATCAGGTTGGGGTAAGCACAGCAATGTCACGCAATCGCTTTGAAGAAATTCTTAGATATTTACATTTTTGTGACAACACTAAACTAGACTGCAATGACCGTTTCGGAAAAATATGCTCCGTTTGGACTATGGTAAACGAATGCTGGCTACGGCATTATCTTGGTGATACGGATCTTTCTGTGGATGAGTCAGTGGTCCCTTTGGAAGACACGGTGCCAAGCAACACATTCATGACAAACCAATATGTTTTGGGTATAAAGTCTGGGCTCTATCGACTCGTCTCGGGTATCTAGTCCAAGGAGAACCTTACCAAGGAGCAGCTACTGGAAACACAATACCAGTATTAGGAGTAGGTGGCTCATTGTTATGGACCTAATTTCAGAACTACCAGAAGGTACTCAACTCAGCTTGTTCTTTGATAATTATTTTACATCCTTTCGATTGTTGGAAAGGCTGAAGGAGAAAGGCCACAAAGGTACAGGTACCGTACGCCAGAATTAAGTGGAAAATGCTCCACTTCCTGAGATTCATCTCTGTAAAAAGGAGAAATGTGGCAGTTACCACCAGCTAACAGAAAGTAACTCAGGTATCACCCTCGTACGCTACAATGATAATGTTGTTACAGTTGCCTCAACTGTGTCTGGTGTAGCGCCTGTAGGACATGCCAAAAGATGGAGTAATGCTGAAAAGAAATACATAACAGTAATTCAGCCAGCATGTATAATTTTGTATAATATGCACATGGGGGGGGCGTTGATCAGTTGGATCAAAATGTATCTTGTTACCGCATCAGCATCAAAAACAAGAAATGGTACTAGCCTCTCATTGCGTTCCTTCTGAACGTTTCCATGGACAGTGCATGGCAACTTTACCGCTTGACACCAAAGGGCAAAGAGGAAAATTTAGACCTTCTTGCCTTCACACTGTACATCGTTAGGGCATACATCCGATCTTGTGCCCCTACGCGTCCTAATGCAGGAAGACCGAGTATGCTGTGTTGCCAAACGTGCGTTTCGATGGGTTATCCCTCTACCTCGAAACAAGAGGGAAGCAAGTGCGCTGCACTCAATGTGGTAAAGCTTCCAGGAAACAGTGCAAAATATGTAACGTTGGCTGCCACGTCCTTTGCTTCGAGGCATTTCACCCGCGCTAAACGAGACTGGATGACGAAAAGCAGTGTAACCTCAAAACACAGACTAAAACTGTTTTAAAGTTTTACTCGTAGTTTTCCTTTTTTGCTATTTTCAGAGGGATCATACTTGCTCAAAATTTGGTATTATGTGTATAACAAGTACTACAAACATACAAATATTGTCCTTTTGTTTTGAAACAGAGTGCATTCTAAATTGAGACAAAACTGTTCCTCATTTATGTTTTGAATCATATATTTTGTACTTATTCAACACTTGTGTTACTAATATTTATTAAGTGATTAATTATTACATTCATATGAGCTTAAAATGCAAAGAAAACTTCCTTTATTCAGCATGTCTTTTATCCTACCCTTCCATGCTCACTGTCGACATATGTCGACACGGTAAATCTCTGCGACAATATGTTAATGAAACTTAAAATCATCATAAGTGATTTAGATTTGTTCAAAAGCGCTTCAAATTTATTCTCCAAGGTCGTTTGCTTGTGAGATAAAACATTAAAAAGCCTGTTGTAAACCTGATCTTGGAAAATGTTCCATTGGGCATTTGTAAGTTTATGAGTGACCTCGAGGTGGGTCTCGTACAAACGGGTGTTTCAAAAGGCCTTTTGCTTATAAAGAAATTTTAGTTCGTTCTGTAACCATAACTTGTTAGTTTTCGATCGGACTTTATGTTCATGCGGGAGAACGCGTTGTTTGTTAGCGCCTTTAAGAAAATTAGAGGTTAAACCATATGTAAGACATCTTTTTATAAAATCTATATCTTTGTCCAATTTACCTATTTTAATTTTTAAGCCCATATGTTGTTGGGCTTTAGATTTTGCCCAGTGGGCCAAATCATTCAACATTAAGAACTTCATATCTGGTCCATATTGAAAGGAGATAACATACAATAGAGGGAAATTTGATTGAAGTGTTAACATAAAAATGCTTACTCAATAAATGACGCATTTAAAAATTTGTATTTTACTTTTTAATTCAAGAATGAAATACAGAAAGAATGTACAGGAAGAATTTCTGGAGAGGCTGAAACAACACATTCCAGTTGCTGATGTAGGAAATGTAAAAGATTAATGGCCCAACTTCAAAAGGGCATTTATAAGTGAGGACAGAGAGTGTCTATGGTAGAACATTGACGAGTGTGAAAGGAAAGGAGGCACGTTGTTCGAATGAGAGGTGAGAGAAGCAGTGAAAGAAAAGAAAGCATGGTAAGAATGGAATGGAGAAAAAAGAAAAGAGAGCAAAAGGAAGTGCAGTGGAATCTCGATAATTCGAATTGGGTAATTAAAAAACTCGCTTAATTCAAAATCTCGCCTGATTCAAAGAAGCTCTCATTTTCGGAAATATGAGGTACGGTTTTGCATGTTGTTTAAATAGTTTAATTTGAAATACGGATAATTCATAATTCAAAGAACAATGTTGGTCCCACTACCGAAATTCAGACTTTTAATTAAAAACTGCCTTTACATTAATAAAAATAGTCTTTTACAGAGTAATTTAAATTTGAAATTTCTCCGCGTCATGAAAGAAAGTATCTTCTGGAACAATATCACATAGTAGGCAGTGTGCGGAGAAGCAGAATCCGCGAACACTGGCGATGCCGACAGTTGGCGAAGAAGCGAGGCTCATATAATCAATTCGTATGCACCAAACAATATTGACGATGCCGATGAAACTGCATTTTTTAATGTGGAGCCCTGAGTGGTTTTAAAGGAGAGAAGTGCCAGCCGGGAAATTGTACAAGGGTTGGGGGTCCCTGTACTGTGTTGCATTGCACACGGAAGCGGGGGACTTCCTTCCCTCGTCATAGAGAGTTCGATAAACCACAATGTTTCAAGGGCGTCGGGCACTTTCCGTGCAAGTACGAGGCATGTAAAACCGCAAACAGTACAGTAATCCAAAAGATAAAGCGTTTGCACAGGGGAGTCAGCATAGCTTGTCCTCGTCTTTGAATCATGCCTTTTTTTTTCTTTCATTGTGTGAGATTACGTTTGCCTGTGTTTTATCCAAATGCATTATTTAAATGTAAATGCACCTTGTTGGATACATTTCGGAAGCAGTGTTTTCCGTGGCGTTTGAAAAGTTTAAACTGAGAATCAAGGTGATTGCCTGCATTAATGGGTCTTAGAATACTTTGTGACGTGGCAAGGGTTGGCATTTTTGAATTACGAGAGAAGTTCCATTGCAGAAATCATACAAGGATAGTTGTTGTGATGCAGACGGAAGCGAGGGGCTTTCTCCCCTCGTCATAGGAAAGTTTGATAAGCCACGATGTTTTAAGGGCATCGGGTACTTTCCGTGCAAGTACAAGGTATCTCAAATGCATATAATTCAGTAATCCAATGAATAAAGCACTTTCTGCGGGGAGCCAGTATAGATTTCTCCTCGTCTTTGAATCATGTTTGTTTTTTGTTTTTTTTTCATTGTGTGATATTATGTTTGCCAGTGAGTTGCCCAAGTGCATTTTTTTAATACTGTAAATGCACCTTGTTGGATTCATTTTGGAAATAGTTCTTTTTTTCCCATGGCATTTGATTTTATACTGTGAATCAATGTTAATTGCATGCAGTAATGGGTCTTAGAATATTTTGTGACACTGCAAGGGTTGGAATTTATGAATTGCGAGTTGGCTGTTGATTCAAAATAACGTAATTCGAAGTCCGATTTTTGCGCCCCAATGACTGAATTAACAAGGTTTTACTGTGTCTTGATAGTAAAAGGAAATGTAAGAAATTGGTAAGGGAAGAAAAGTTGCGAAGAGTTTACATAAAAGATGGAAACAGATGGAGCTGGCAGTAAAAGAATGCTGTATGGAATTATACGAAGTAATAGGGAAAAAATGAGTTTATAAGCTGATGAAAGAGAAAGGTGTAGTGGTGATAACACATCCAGAAGGTCCAGAGAAGATGGAAGGAGTATTTTGATAAACTGCTGAATGTTAGAAATTGTGCAGAGGAGACAGTAGTAATATGGTGTAATGACTCAACATCAGAAGATAATGTCAGAGGAGGAATTAGTAGTCTGTAAAATGAAAATAGAGAAGGCACAAGGAATGGACAAAATTAGTGTGAAAATGATAAAGGCTGGTTGACTGCACCATCTTGAGACTAGGATATTAGTCGAATTTACATTTTTATGTAACATTGTCTTATCTCTTTATATCTATATCTATGGATTTAAAACAAGTCTCCTAGAAAGTATTATTAATATTTATCAAAACGGTGGGCTCACAGCTACTCCTCTTTAAATAAGAACACACCGGGCGAGTTGGCCGTGCGCGTAGAGGCGCGCGGCTGTGAGCTTGCATCCGAGAGATAGTAGGTTCGAATCCCACTATCGGCAGCCCTGAAGATGGTTTTCCGTGGTTTCCCATTTTCACACCAGGCAAATGCTGGGGCTGTACCTTAATTAAGGCCACGGCCGCTTCCTTCCAACTCCTAGGCCTTTCCTATCCCATCGTCGCCATAAGACCTATCTGTGTCGGTGCGACGTAAAGCCCCTAGCAAAAAAAAAAAAATAAGAACAGACTAGAGAAATGAGAAGCTACACTCAAAGAAATGAACTTCGCAAAGTCAAGCAGGAAAGCTTGGAGAATCTTGAATGGGCTAACTGGCAACACCCCAAAACGCCGCATCCTAAACAGAGTCCTGACATTATTGCCAACAGGATCGTAGACCTCACAAGGAAAATGGTTTTCCATGGTTTCCCATTTTCACACCAGGCAAACGCTGGGGCTGTACCTTAATTAAGGCCACGGCCGCTTCCTTCCCACTCCTAGCCCTTTCCCATCCCATCGTCGCCATAAGACCTCTCTGTGTCGGTGCGACATAAAGCAACTAGCAAAAAAAAAAAAGACCTCACAAGGACAAAGAGGGACCAGAATCATACCAAAATAGTAAAATGTAATCTTTCTAAACTCAAGCGCAGTCCCCCAAGAAGAAAGCCGCTTCCCAGACTCTTTTCCACAGTGGAAGTTGAAAATGCAATTAAACAACTGAAAATCGGCAAGGCTGCTGGTCTCGACAACATCTATAATGAATTTATTAAGAACATGGGCTTGCATTGTATATACAGGCTCACTTCTCGCTTCACTTACATACTCCAAGAGAACAGATTGTCCAGACAATTCAAACTGTCAAAAGTTATATAGACATTCTCAAACCTGGCAAACCTGAGGACAGCCCCAAAATTTATCGACCAATAGCATTGCTCAGGTGCATATTCAATCTTTTTGAACAAATCTTCCTAACCAGAATAGCTCCGTTCATTGAAGCTGTTACTCCTCCTGGACAAGCTGGATTCAAATGTGGGCGCATCTGCACCAATCAAGTTCTTGCCCTAACTACACATATCGAAGCTGGTTTTCAAGGACAACTAAAATCAACAGCTGTTTTCATTGACTTGACAGGTGCATATGACACTGTTTGGTGACAGGGACTGATCTACAAACTATTGCAAGTTGTACCAAGTTGGGAAATCATGGATCTAATATCTAGCATGCTTAGTGATAGACAATTCAGAGTGTTTCTAGGCAACACTAAAAGCCACAAACGAAAACTAAATAAGTCTTCCACAAGGATCTGTTTTAGCACTCTTGCTATTCAGTTTGTACATTCATGATCTACCAACCACAAATCAACTAAGTTCATATATAGTAGCGCAGAGTAATAACTTTGAAGATGAACAAATTCTTACGGATGACCTCAAGAAGATGTCGGCTTTCTTTAAGACCTGGAGATTGATCCCAAGCACAACAAAAACTGAAGTCTCTTGTTTCCATCTAGGAAATCATGCTGCAAACTACAAACGAAGAGTTCTGTTCAACAGACAAAAGCTGAGGTACAATCCTTTCCCAAAATATCTTGGAGTCACTTTAGATAGAACCCTGAGCTACAAAGAGGACATCACTAAGCTTTCTCATAAAGTCGCTGCAAGAAACAACATACTGCATAAGCTCTGTGGTACCTCCTGGGGAGCCTCTGCTGATTGTCTACGTTTAACTGGCATCAGCCTTGCCTGCTCGGCTGCTGAGTACTGTGCTCCTGTCTGGTTGGAAAGTGTACATGTGAAGAAGGTAGACAAAATTGAACGATACAATGCGTTGCATTCTGGTGCCATCGAATCAACTCTGTCACTGGTTACCTGTGCTGAGTCACATCCCTCCACCTCGCTTAAGGCGGAAGCAAGCTCTACTAAGGGAAGCTAAGAAAATCTTTGCATCACCTTCTTTACCACTCCACCAAGAATTCTGCCATCCATCACAGCAGCGACTGTGATCAAGAAGACCAGCAAGTGTCATTGCAGGGAAACTCATTGCAGATGGATTTGACCTAAATGAAAGCTGAAAGCATGAGTGGTCAACAAAAACATTGGGAACAAGTGCCCGGCATCTTGATCCCACAAAGAAGCCAAACGGTTTTGACCTACCGAGAAACCTCTGGTGCCGTATCAACAGGTTAAGGACTGGACATGGTTGTTGCAATTATTTCGGGTACAAGTGGGGCTGGATTAATTCACCAATGTGTGATTGTAACCTGGAAGAACGGACGATTGAGCTCCTGGTCCAACGCTGTCCTCTTCATTCATACCCTGGCACTCCTGATGATTTGTTCGCTTTCACACCGGTTTATCTGAATGGCTGAGAAGGTTGGACTTTAAAGTTTGATTTTGCCTTGTATATACAGTATATTGTATAAAATCACCATACAATTAAATAAATAAATTCTTGGTGAGTCTGTTATGCTGTTCAACCTGTTGATCCACGAACCTGCTACGCAGGCGTAGCAGGGGGAGAGGTGATACTCCCACGTGGCGCGTCCCAGGTGGCGGATAGGGGGGTCCTAACCGGCTTGCCGGCGGACTTGAGGGAAATAAAATACCTCTCGCGGACCAAACACACACCCCCTGTGGGTGGGGGGCGCAGACGAATAATACACCCACGGTATCCCCTGCCTGTCGTGAGAGAATGACTAAAAGGGGCGACCAAGGGTTGATTGTATTAGAACCATGAAACTACTTGTGATTAGTACCACCACGCGGAGAACACCAAGGGTTGCTTTTACTTGTGCGTAGTACCACTACATTAGGTACAAAATTGGTTTGTGATTAGTAGCACACAGGAGCACCGTGCAGTCGGCTTTTGCAGTACCTGTGATTAGTACCACCATATGAGCAGGACCATGGAATGATAGCTACCATGGTTCTGCCTTGCCTATGATTAGTACCCACTATATGAGGAACACCACGGGATAGGGAGAGGTCCCTGTGGTTAGTACTCTTATGTGATGAATACCATAGGTTTGCGTTGCCTGTAAATGGCGCCGCAAAGTGAGAAAAACATAGGTCTGTATTATATGTCGAATTTCATAAGCTCTGAGTAGTACAATAATGTGTGGAATACCGCAAGTCTCTGCTACTTTTGATCAGTACCGCAACAGAACAAATACCATGGTTCTATTTTGATAGCGATCAGTACCGTTATGAGGGGCCGATGACTTCGATTTAGGACCCCCTTTTGACTGCACGCATAATCGATTCAGTGTTAAGCTATAGCAGTAGTCCCTTGGTCAGTAATACGATATTGTCACGTCTGTTTATGTGAATGTGAGACATTGCGGGTTGCAACCACTGATTGTTTTAAATTCATGTCCATCCATTCATTCTTCGTTCTCACATTTTTGAATTCTGGTCAGTGGAGAATTTTAGACTTTTAATATGTCATTCCATTTCGTCTCATTTCGTACCATTAGGGGCCAATGACCTAGATGTTAGGCCCCTTTAAACAACAATCATCAATCAATCATCAACATGTTGATTGTGAGATTGATTGTCGTAACGTGTGAACATGTTCGCTATTGTTATTGGTTTTACGCCGCACCGACACAGATAGGTCTTATGGCAGGGATGGGATAGAAAATGCCTAGGAATGGGAAGGAAGCAGTCGTGGCCTTAAGGTACAGCCCCTGCATTTGCCTGGTATGTGAAACCACGGAAAACCATCTTCAAGGCTGCCGACAGTGGGGCTCGAACCCACTATCTCCCGGATTCTGAGATAATAACCTGTCTTTTATTATGATGCATAATTAGGCTTTGAATGAACAGTGTGATTTTCCTTATTACAATAGTTTAAAGGCAATATATTCCTCTGCGGTAGGCATGGGCAATGTTGGCAGAAGCAAAATTTAGGGATTAGCAGAATCCTGGTAAGCCGTATTCCACTCTCATTTACATCCTATACATCTTTATTTACACGTACAACTGATCCCGTATTTAAGGCTATCACACAGGTGGCAGATTTCCTATCAGTTGTTTACCTAGTCTTTTCCTAAATAATTTAAAAGAAGTTTCAAATTGATCGAATATCTCCTTTGGAAAATTATTCCAAATGCACTCTGGCATTTGGTTCAGAGAAACCTGGGTTCAATTTGATTTCCAGCCAGGCTGGGGATTTTAACTTCATTTAATTTCTCTGTCATGGGAATTAGGTGTTCGTGTTTGTCTTTGAACGTTTCTCCTTGTCCACACACCACACATCAACACTACCAACAACCACAAAAACATGCAGTAGTGAATATATCCCTCCATATTCAGCTGTAAAATGAGGCTAATTCCTCAACAAATGTTGACCTCAAGACATTGAAGAAAGGCCAGTGAGATGATTATTTCATATTGCTATATCTGTAGTATTAAGGTAAAACCCGGTATGCCAATATACTTGATGTTTCTGGAGCCGGATTTAAAAGTTGGCGAGCTCGTTGAATTTCATATTGTATTTCAATGACCTCTATAAGGTGAAGTGGCATACATTTGTGAATTTAATAAAAGGGACGAACAAGTTAAAAAATGTTGTGTTTTTTTTGTTTTTTGTTTTTTAAGTAAGTTCAGGGAACAAATTACTCAGTTGTCTCAATATCTATGTACTAAACATATCAAAATCTTTATTTCAGGAACGTCGTATTCTATGGGCACCAGAATCATACCGGGCTTTGACCTGATACTCTTTATTGCAATCAAACCGTGTCACATCGCTACTACACTAGGTCGTGCACAAAGACAGATCCCAAGGCAGCGCGGAATAAACATCTTTCCAAGATATGATAACATGAGACAAGCTGCCCTAACCAGATAACCGCCATTTTATAACAAAGAAGATACCAAAGAACTTTTACCAATCAAACAATCGACACAGCAAATATTTTTTCCATAACCTAAAGATTAACGCTTGTGCTTATTGTCCAATATTTTTCATCTTAAGTTTTCCTTGTACAGCTGATGATGACCACTAAGTGGTCGAAAGATGTTCTGTGAGTGATAATGTATATTTAATTTTGCCCAACGCAAAAAATAAAGTATCAATACTTGTTGATAGCTTATACTCTTTGTCGCAAAATCTACCGTATTAGCATTAAAACCAAAATTTGATAATTTTTTTTTTTTTTTTTTTTTTTTTTTTTTTTTTTTTTGACATATCTGGTTCTGCTGTAGTACCACAGATACTTATCTACAGTTTTGATGATGAAACTTCTGTGAAATGTTTTGATTTCTCTAAATGCTGATGCACCAATTCCCATTCTAGTTGAGAAGTGAAGTGACTTTGTCACAGGAGTCTCACCAAGGGAGTCATGGTTGGAATCCTGGCCACTGCATGTAGGATTTTTGAAATGATCGAATCCCTGTGATTTGGATTCTACATAAGCCTCGAGGTGCCGTGGCTATGATCACAGTATCAGCAGTTGTCTATCGTTACAAATTTGCTGGTTTGCTTGTCACTCTAGTGTTGCAAACCCAAAATGTGTTGATATTGTCAATTTGAGGAATCCTTTTAACGTGTTGTTTACTTTATAAAGAGCCTTTAATGTAAGATATTAGAGTTCTAAACACGGAAGGCTTGACATTGTTTTGGGGAGAGTGTAGACATTTTCATGATTTCTCAAGTCTTCCAACTCCAGTTTTCCTGTGTGTTCCAAGTTTCTTTTCATCATTACCCCTGTATAAGTTCATAAGTATCTGATATATGTTTTACATTGTTTGCAGATTGCAGTCAGACAAGGGGAGGATAATGTTTTACCCCAGTTATCTAATGTGTCACTGCCAAAGATACATGCACCTCAGTCAAAACCTGGTAAATTGAATTACAATGTAAATGAGAATTGTGAAACTGGTGCAGATGCTTGTAATACGAATGAGCCGGAAGATTTAGTTTTGCTGTCTGATCCTCGGTCGCCCAGTGCAGACATTTCACGAACTCCTATCCAGGTAACATTCTAGTTTATGGAATTTATGTAACATGATTTAACAAGTGGTACTTTCATTAGCCTTATGTGCCTTTTGGCCTGATGTTAACCTATTTACTTCCCTTTTCTTTTTTGTGTTCCTAGTCTTGTAATAGTGTGTAAATATTTTTGTTTCTTTCCTTCTCATGTGTTTATCCAGCTGTCTTCTTACCCTGGCCGATGATCTAGCTGTTAGGCCCCTTTAAACAACAAACATCTTTTTACCCTACACATCCCTTTTTAAGATCGAAGATTGGTAAGAATTATCTCTTCAGTAAGTGTGGTTGCCCATCTCCTATTATGACGCTGGGAAGCAGAAAGTAGATGCCAGGGACTGAGGAGAGGTGGAATTAATATGAAGGGAGTCCTGTGTGAAGATGTATTTGCTGTGTCCTTTTTTTGTTTTCATATTTCTCCTCCCTCTCCTTTCCCTTCTTTCTTCGCACTGACCTATATTCTTCTTCTTGTTTTATTATGACATAGGATTACTTTAGTCAGTCCATCGATCAGGTCTCTTTGAAGGGATTGTTTGGGCTTTGCGGTCCTCCCAGTACTTCTTCAGGCGCTCCAATCTTCGTACCCTTTCCTCGGTTGAAAATGTGCGTGTTGTTGGTTTGTTTCACATAAGGGTAAAGCGGAGGTTTGTATTCTTGAGTTTTGTATTCAGTTTTATCTTATTTGTGGTGTTTTCTGTTGTAAGGCCTATTTCTTTCAGATCTTCTCTTGCTGACCTATATTATGTTATGTCTAGAGTTGTCAGGCCTGAGGCTAGCTGGATCCTCAAATAGCATTAAAAAGGTTACACGGTTATAGAGAAACCATAAAATCTAGTAGATGAACCTTAATGAGGTGGATAAGACAATAGGTTGGGGGTGAGCTAGTTTGCCATTCCTCACTGGACCACTAGGTGCCATTGCAACACAACTAGCCGTACTAGTAGCACCTGTCATAAGATTCGGATACTTAAGTTGTGCTCCAACTGCCATTATTCAGCATCACCCATACTGTAGCCATGAACGAGACTGAATTTTGCTCTGGTCTATACCAAATATCCTTCAAGAAATAGCGACAGGCAGATTATATTTTATACACTAGACTTGCTAGTCTGACTCAATATTCTGGCCTCTCAGTAATCTGACCTAGCCATGAAATTTAAATACGCAGAGATGAGCTTCTGTATTGTCACGAATCACTATCAACAGCTGTGTCTTTTCTACAGCTATTAACTGGACGCCAACAAAAATAAGTGACTATAGCGTCAGTTACAGTACAGTATCATGACTTTAAAAAGAAAGCATGTTACATTAAATCTGAAGCATAAACTGGAAATTTTAGAGAAGTCAAGCCAATGAATAAATAATCAAAAGTGTGCAGGAAAGCAAAGATGAAATTGTTGAAGAAGAGGACATAGCAGAAGCAGAGCATGATGTCAAAGCTGCAGATATTTTCCTATAGTATTTGAAACTCATGTTAGATCTGTATTGACAGTTGAACCTTGTACAAAATTGTACAAAGGTTGTATTGATATCCTAGTCAATACTATAATATTTTACATCCAATTAAGACATAACTTTACATAGACATGTCTCAACCCAGCATAGGGTCATCCTCAATAAGACATACCATATTTATTCGCGTATTAGAAGTAGTCCGTGCTCAGATTACCAGTTTCCAGAAAATTGCATTAAAAATAGGATTACAAATATCCTTGAGATATCTTATGCATCATAGATTTATTCCTACGATTAAT
The DNA here is from genome assembly GCF_040414725.1 of Anabrus simplex. Taxonomy (NCBI): domain Eukaryota; kingdom Metazoa; phylum Arthropoda; class Insecta; order Orthoptera; family Tettigoniidae; genus Anabrus; species Anabrus simplex. The sequence goes on along the minus strand of NC_090265.1, from coordinate 254,649,088 downwards.
ACTATATGTTGTTGTGTTAGACCAGCCCCATGTTATTCTTCTTCCATGCACACAGCAGGTCTAGCATGATGAGCACCCAGGAATAAATAGCCGGATAACACAACGCGTACACAGGCAGGAAGATAATGAAAATGAAAAACAAAAGAAAGTTCAGTGAAAGCTCAAATCAACCGGAGATAACGGGGTGATAAATAAATACTTACCTATTATGTTCGCACGGAGTGGGTCGAAAATGACCAGAGACAAAGTCATGAACTGAACTAGAGCCTATTAAATCAAAAGGGTAACATTTAAAAGGCTACCCCTCCTACTCCTACAATAATAACGCCAAGTAGAAAATAAAATTTATTAAATAATTATTAAATCAAAATAGTAAATGGCCGCGCGAAAAACAGGAATAAAATAAGAAAGAAAACAGGCCCTGATGGAAACAATACATAAGCTTAATAATCTATTCACTATCGTTATAGCATCATGCCTACCCATAATGTGATCCAGCCAGCAAGTTCAACCATTTATAAAATAGTTATCCAGAACATAAAAATACAAATTGTTACCTTAAAAACAAAATAGAATAAATCTGTGATGCAGACCTCAGCCCAAAGTAATAAATTATTTGAGATCCATATCGACAGGATGAGTCTTTACAGATCACGGCACACGGCCAGTCAATGAGATGCCACACAACAATGGTTTTCAACAAACTTTAAAAAAATAAAACAAAAGATAAAATACTGCATGGCCAAACCAAAGATCAAGGAAAGGGAGGCACGCACAAGCATGGCGCCTGGGATCCGGGATAAAGGAGGCGTTGTTAAGGGAACATGTACTCACCAAAAAAAATGCCAGTGCCCAAGAAAATGCAAAGATAAGAACAAATGACACAAGTAGGCAATATGATACGAGTCCTACATATCTTACATTCAACACTTACGCAATAGGTTAAAAAGGGGTCCAAGGAACAGGGAACGTATAAAAATAACAATGTTCAAAAGGACCCCAAAAATGTAGAAACACGGTTCATAAATAACGTCTCGTGCAGAAATTCGAAGCCAAACCCACACAAGATCAGAGGCCCAAATCATATCATCAATAAGTCTCTCATATACCATTCAAATTCAAAAACAGCACAAACCATCCCATGCACAGGCCCTTCTGATACACAATCACATAGTGGGGACATCAGCGAGCACATTGGTATGTGAGTAACAACATAGAAGACCTCCACAACATGAATCGTAGAATAAAATCGACGTAACACACATCCAAGGTGCAACAGAGTTCATTCACGCAATACAGACACTCAGTTACTGTAAGAGGAAAATTAATGTACCGAGTTGCACCACAAAGAAAAACAGAGCTGAATTAAATAGCGTTATATAGGCAAAAAAAAAAAAAAAAGGCCAGCAAATAAATAAATAAATAAATAAATAAGTACATACGGAGATCAAGAAATAGTGGCCAACCACAAATGCCACGTGGTGATAAAAACGCAAAAATATAGAAGTTACATTACCTTAATCAAGCCATTCATATATGTGCAATAAAGCACGTTGGAGACCTCGGAGACTAAATGCATGTACGACTTAAAACGTTGAATTGTGAAAACACAATAATCCATATTGCTTTAAAACATAACAGACAGGACGCAGAATATGTGCAGGGAGTCAAATGTGGGATCCAGTTGAAAATGCTGATCAACTTGTTTACAGATGTAGGTAGCAAGTTGTATTACGCAAATTTGTGAGGTATAGAACATCGTGCTTGACCTCCGACCAATTTATACAGATAGTGGGATCTGTAAAAAAAAAAAAATTTAATATTATAAATGTGTGTGAATTTCCTAATTGACCAACATGTAAATGGGAACTTACTTGCTATATAATTAAGATGTTAGGTACGTCCTGCTGGTCCAGAGTTGTTAACTTGTTTGCCAGTGCGGCTCTTAGTATTGTATTTGTGTGATAGCGGTGGTGGGGAACCTGGAGTGGGAGAGGGGATGGGCGGATCTTTCTGCGTCATTGCCGGTATAGCAGGGGCTCTTTTACGAGTGACGGGAGCTTGCTTAATGTTTGGAGGAGAGGTAGAAGGTGGTGGGGAACCTGGCAGGGGAGAGGAGGTAGGCGTACCCTTTTGCGTCATTGGCAGTATAGGAGGGGCATTCTTATGAGTGACAGGAGCATACTTAACGTTTGGAGGAGGGGTAGAAGCCTTCGTATTTAACAACTTAAACATCTGTTGGATTTCTTTCTGACCTAATTTAACAGTATTTAGTAACTTAGGTGTTAATTCATGTAAAGGACTTCTGACTTCTGTAACATCATTGAGATTTTTATCCTTATAATTCTGATCCAAATATATATATTTAGGCTTTCCAGTTCGTTCAAAAGCTTACCTTTTTCCATACTCCTAATTATCATCGAATCTTTTTCTATGGAAGTAAAATGGTGTCCAGTCTCCTTGCCGAGTATTTATTTTTTTCTGCGTTAAAATGCTTTATGTACCTCGTAAAAAAGATTCTCCCGGTATGTCCAATATATGAAAACCCATATTCTGAGTATGTCAATCTATAAACTCCTGATCTCGAGTAACGATGGTTTCCCTGATTAATTTTACCCTGATTTAAAAATATGCTTTGGTTCATATTAGATGTTCTAAAGGCTATGTTCATATCGTGTTTCTTGAACGTATTTGTAATTTGGTGAATCGTCGGGTTATTATACGTAAATGTGGCATATTTGGTTTTTTAAATTCAGTCTGTTGTCAGTTTTGTAGACAGCTTATTTCTAATTTCATTAACTAGACGATTGACCATTTCAACTTTAAGTCCATTTAATTTTGCTAGATTCTTTATGTAGTTTAATTCTGTCTTTATTAGGGGAGAGTGGAATTCTCAAAGCTCTATAAACCAAACTATAGAAGGATGCCTGCTTTTGTGAACTGGGGTGTAATGACGAGTTGTTTATGGTTATTGAAGCATTTGTTGGTTTCCTGTATATTTGGAATTCAAAAGTGTTATTTAATCTTGTGACCATTAAGTCCAAAAAATTCAATGATTTGTTAGACTCGTCTTCCTTCGTAAATTTTACGTCGGGGTCAATTCTGTTTAAACTTTCCAGTATCTCATCACTATTAGTGACTTCTTTATCAATAACAACGAATGTGTCGTCTACATATCTTAACCATAAATCTATGCCTTTGATTTTATCCTTTATCTTCGTGTGTTCAATCGTGTCCATGTATATGTCCGCCATGATACCAGATATAGGGTTTCCCATTGCCAGTCCACTTAGTTGGAAAATTTTACCGTTAAACAAAAAAAAGTTGTTGTTCAATACGAATTCTAGTATCTTCATAAACTTGTTCACTTCCAATTTATTAAGGCCACTGTGTTTGGAAATGTTATTGTAAATAATTTTGACAGTTTCTTTCACTAGAATATTAAGATACATATTGACTACGTCGAATGAGCACATTACTTCATTGGGTTTCAAGGTAAACTTCTTTAAGATGTCGCAAAAGTTGACAGAGTTCTTCAAGAATTGTTTATTATTAAAAAGTATGTTTTTTTAGGAATTTATGGATGTATTTAGATACCTTATAAGTTGGACTATAACGACAATTAATAATAGGACGGATAGGGATATCTTTTTTATGTACTTTAAGTAAGGCTCTCGCTAATGGTATGTTAGGATTCATGTTGATGAGTTTCTGCTGGTCCTGTTCATTAAATAAAAACGTTGATTTCTTAATTAAAGATTTTAAATTCTGTTGTATTCTTAATAATGGGTTCTTTAAAACTATTGTGTAATTATCATCATTGAAGAACTCTTCTGTTTTTTTAATGTACATATCTTTGTCCATTAGTACTACTGAACCACCTTTATGAGCCTTTGTAACCAAAATATTGTTATTTTCTATTTTTGTTTTTGTGTTCTGTTGTGTGGTTCCCCACCACCTTCTACCCCTCCTCCAAACGTTAAGCAAGCTCCCGTCACTCGTAAAAGAACCCCTCCTATACCGGCAATGACGCAGGAAGATCCGCCCATCCCCTCTCCCCCTCCAGGTTCCCCACCACCTCTATCACACAAATACAATACTAGGACCTGCACTTGCAGACAAGTTAACAACTCCAGACCAGTAGGACATACCTAACATCTTAATTATAACAAGTAAGTTCCCGTTTAAATGTTCGTCAGTTAGGAAATTCATACACATTTATAATATTAAATTCCCTTTTTTTTTCTACAGATCCCACTATCTGTATAAATTGGTCGGAGGTCAAGCACGACGTTCTATACCTCACAAATTTGCGTAATACAACTTGCTACCTACATTTGTAAACAAATTGATCAGCATTTTCAACTGGATCCCACATTTGACTCCTGCACATATTTTGCGTCCTGTCATGTTTTAAAGCAGTATGGATTATTGTGTTTTCACAATTCATCCTGTGGGCACTCTATTTTAATACACACATTCTGGATACACCACGTCACACAAGTTGCATTTCAATTTCGTTTTCTGTAAGATTGGTGTTCACCTTGGTGATGTTTTATAGAAAAGCATTTACTGCTGTTCTTAAGATGAAGATTCAATATTGGTTTCAGACACAATGTATTGAATTGAAAATGTGATAATTTTAATTATTTATGTTATCATTTTTTTAAGAAGTGCTTTAATGTGGGTTTTTTTTTTTTTTTTTTTTTTTTTTTTAAGATGTAAGTTGGTTTTTAGACTATTGTAATCTTAATATTGACTATTGACTTTTTAATATGTTCACAACTGTTCAAGAACACATTTTAAGATTAATTAAGGCTGGAGATGCTCATTAAGTGAGCGAAACAGGTCCCTTAGAGAAATTAATTGTATGAAATTGTAAACACCAAAAGGTGGATTGTATTGAATAGGTGGGCAAGAAATAACTTCTTATTATAATTGCTGTGAATAACATCATTCAATACAGAGTAACCATGTACGTGGTATGTTCCGAGCTGTGAGGGGAGAGATGGCGTGGAATGACATCAATAGACAAATAAGTTTGAGTGGTGTCATTAAAAGTAGGAAAGATCACAATATGAAGATAAAGTGGAATTCAAGAGGACAAATTGGGGCAAATATTCGTTCATGGGACGGGCAGTTAGGGATTGGAATAACTTACCAAGGGGGATGTTCAATAAATTTGCAATTTCTTTGCAATCATTTAAGGAAAGGCTAGGACAGCAATGGATAGGGAATCTGCCACCTGGGTGACTGCTCTAAATGCAGATCAGTAGTGATTGATTGTATAATTTGGAAGCCCAGATAAAAATTTCCTGTTGACTTGATGTAGGTACCCATGTTCTGCAATGTTCTTTGTTCTCACATGTCTTCTTTGTTCTGAGGTTCCTCCAGTGCCACCATCACTTAATTGAGAAACTTCCCTTTGTACAATATTTTGCATGCTAAAATAACACTGCTCCTGAACTTCCATCACTATTATACATCTTCGCAGTTGGATGTGCTGGAGTGTTGTCTACAAGCAAAACAGCTTTGACATCATTAAGGGCAATAGCCGTTCTATTGACATTTTAGGACAGCACACAAGATAACTGTTCGCAGGCAACATAAAATCTTTTCACAAAAGAAGCTTGACAGCTTTTTCAAACCTATCAGCGTGGGGGTAGATGTGCTTCTATAATAGGCTTACCAAATCACACTGATTAATTTAGTTAGTGCAGAAAACTAGTACTCCACTGTATCAGTTTTATAGTTCTAGTATATCTAGCTATGTTATTTGTGTTTCTGTTTTACAGTATCTGTTATGTATTGATAACCTTGTTTAGTTTAAGTTCAGTATAGTATTAGTATTGTATAGGTTATATACTTGGTTAGTTTTCACTTCTTAGGCACAACTTATTTCCCTTTAGTCTGAGTTATCGAGAGTTGACTCTATATAAATTTCAGTTACTTTCAATTGACAGTGTGATTCTTAATTTTGTGTTGGTCACATTTTTCAAATCTTTCCAGGTAACAGAAGAACCAAAGCAGGTGATTTTGCACAATATCCAAAGCAAGCCTTCACGTAAGGGATTATTGGAGACTGACTTGGATGCTGAGACCAATAAAATTGACTTCTCTACATACAGAGGTGGAAATAAATCTACTCTAGAGAGCAAGAATAAACAACCCGATAGACATCCTTGTGTTACTAAAAATGAAAATAGCAGTGATCGTGAAAAAGAAAATGAATTATCCTTAAAGAGGAAGTTGTTCCTTACTCCCGACTCATCGCCAGTCATTCAGGCTGGTCTGAAGGTGAGATATGAAAGTTGGATGCAGTACATATTCTTTTCTTTGTAGTAACAATGTGAAATATAATACGTACTAATTTATATTGTAAATATCTAATTATGGTCACTTTTCTGTGTGTCATAATTATAATAGCTCCTTCTTTCTTCTTCCACACCCTTTATCCAACTCCCTGCCAGGTGGGGTAATGGACCAGCAGTCACCACTTCTGTCTGTTCTTTCACCATTCTTCTCTGAATACTCTGGGCCAGTTCGCACCTCAACTCTCCACTGCTGCTTCTACTTTAGTTATTCACGTCTTCCATGGTTTCCCCCTGGTCTTGTTCCAGTCATCTTCCATTCCTTCATTGCTCTAGAGATTCTCATCATTTCCATCCTACCAATGTGGCCAAACATCAGTTTACTGGTCCCTATTCCGTTTCTTTATCGTCAGTCTTTCCCATATCTCGCAGTTCTTTATACGGTCCTCCTTCGTCTTCCAAGCATGCTTCTAAGGAACTCTATTTCCACTCCTTGAATATTGCTTTTCTCTCTGGGTGTTGTAATCCATGTTATAATAGCATACAGTTCTCTATACCTACTGGAATTTTCAACTACAGTGAAGAAATAGTAGTGTTTCTTGATTAATATTTTCTTGTGTTTTCTTTTCTCGCTACCTACGCTTCATTAAAAAATGCATACCATGTGAGTCTGCTGCCCCTTATTTTTTAGTGTTAGATTACACGCGTTGTATAGACATCTTACAATACAAACATCAGGCCCTGCTGGTAACAGTGTGGATGGTGCTGCACACACACTGTCTAATAGCCTGAAGATCTCGTATGTTGGATTGTGGAATACTGCCCTGAATAACCCACTGCCACCAAAAACGAAATGTTTGCCAATGTGTAAGTGTGCATTAAGTTCACATACAGCATACTGGATAAACTAACATCCACTGACTATGCACCGTGCGCTGAGTTAGCTCTGTTGGAATGCTCACGGACCATGTGAGGTGTTAATATAGCCTACATGGATGCAGGTTCAAATTCCCAGTATGAATGTTTAACGTTCTTATTTTTCTGCCTCCGCTGAAATTTTGGGGTGGGATTTATTTATAAACGATGTATGTATGTTTAGTCCTCAGCCCGAAGGCTGGTTGGATCCTCAACAGCTCCGCCATCAGCTGTCATAAATGGCCTAGGCATCACTGAAGAGGCGTACTAGGGAAATGAGGAGTGAGGTAGTTTCCCGTTGCTTTCCTCACTGAGCCAGCCGTTGCTATTACATATCAGTCTGCCAAGCCCACTGAAATGCATGCACCAACTGACCCTATGAGCAACATTTTCACACCATTCATAGCAGGGACTGGCTGCATAAGGAATGGCATTACTAGCATCACTCATACCTCAGTCACTTTCATCTTGTCAAAGCCAAGGATAAAGCTGAGACAGATCAATGAAAGTAACAATATTGCTCTAGCCCATACCAGAAGACATAGTGCACCGTAAACACAACGTCCTGCCAGAGTCATCATAAATGATCAAAAAATTAACATAGTGCTACAGTTAAAATACCTTGGAAAAATCGTTATGCACAACTTAAGCAAGAAAGCAACATGGATAAGTAGAACCAACAAAAGGAAAAAAGCACAATTTCTAACCTGGTCAACTTGCAACAAAAAATGCTTGTCAGTAGACAATAGACACTAAGATCCAACACTACAAAACTGTAACTTTGCCCGAAGCCACTTACACTTGCGAAACCTTGTTCCAAATTAAAAATGAAAACAGAACTGATCAGCTCTTTAAAACTGAAAGAAGAATTATCAGCACTTGCATAGATAAAAAGTACCAGGTTGAAGGAGTCTGTAGAATCCTCCTCAATGAAACTGTTTATCGCGAGATTGACCCAGTTACCAACATGATGAAGAAGAAAAGAATGTCCTATTTCTTTCACGTCTTACGATTACCAGAAAACTGGATTTTATGACGAGTGATGAGAAATCTGGGAAAGAAAGCAGGAGGGTATTGGATCAAAGAAATTCAAGGGGATCTCAGAACAGGTGCACTCAAAATTACAGATGCAGAGAACAAGAATAAAATTACAGGAATAGAACCAGCTTTTGGGTGGTTAGGCCGTGTGCATTATGCAGAGTTTCGTCCAGACGTGCCATTTGGACGAAACTCTGCATAATGCACACGGCCTAACCACCCAAAAGCTGGTTCTATTCCTGTGATTTTAAGATCTGCGGCTGTGAAAGCCTTTTTTGAAAGAATAAAATTATCACCCTCCTTAAGAATCCAGAAATTTTTCAACTGAAATGATGCACAGAAGGCCTGCAGAGATTTCAGACGAATTAAGAGCACTGCGATCAGAACGAATGAAGTACTGGGTAGATAAGAAGAATCAAACGGTATAACATTCAAAGAAAAAGTGAAAAAAAAAAGGGCAATCAATACTGATCTGCATTTAGGGCAGTCGCCCAGGTGGCAGATTCCCTATCTGTTGTTTCCCTAGCCTTTTCTTAAATGATTTCAAAGAAATTAGAAATTTATTGAACATCTCCCTGGGTAAGTTATTCCAATCCCTAACTCCCCTTCCTATAAATGAATATTTGCCCCAATTTGTCCTCTTGAATTCCAACTTTATCTTCATATTGTGATCTTTCCTACCTTTAAAGACGCCACCCAAACTTATTCTTCTACTAATGTCTCTCCGCTGACACCTCGGAACATACCACTTATGATATAGATGTTGATTCCCATAGGGAACCTGAAATATTCATCCCAAATGAGCAAATTTATAATACCACCGAGCTCGATAGCTGCAGTCACTTAAGTGCGTCCAGTATTCAGGAGATAGTAGGTTCGAACCCCACTGTCAGCAGCCCTGAGAATGGTTTTCCGTGGTTTCCCATTTTCACACCAGGCAAATGCTGGGGCTGTACCTTAATTTCCCCGTCCCATCGTCGCCATAAGACCTATCTGTGCTGGTGCGATGTAAAGCAACTAGCAAAAAAAAAAATTATAATACCAATATAAATGGTCTGTTATTGGACATTATAAATTTTCCAGCTAACTCATTCCTGTTTGCCAGCATTTCACCCTCGTGTGCTAGGTTGGGCTCATCAGTTGGTACCTAGCACACCCACCAAGACACTGGCCAGTGCATACCGTGGAGACCACTGCGTAGGCTGCTTGGAGCTACCGGCAGTGCCAATGCACTATGAGAGACTTCGTCTTGCTACGAAAAAATTGATGCTTACTTGGCCATCATATGATATAGATGTTGATTCACATAGGAAACCTGAAATATTCGTCCCAAATGAGTAAATTTATAATACCAAGATAAATGGTCCGTTATTGAACGTTATAAATTTTCCAGCTAACTCATTCCTGTTTGCCAGCGTTTCGCCCCCAAGTGCTAGGTTGGGCTCATCAGTTGGTACCTAGCATACCCACCAAGACGCTGGCTAGTGCATACCGTGGAGGCCGTTGGAAAATTTATAATGTCCAACAGCGGACTATTTATATTTTATTTATATTTGTATTATAAATTTACTCATTCGGGACGAATATTTCAGGTTCCCTATGGGAATCGGCATCTATGTCATCTAATGGCCAAGCAGGCATCAATTTTTTGGTAGCGAGACGAAGTCTCTCATAGTGCATTGGCACTGCCGGTATCTCCAAGTAGCCTACGCAGTGGCCTGCACGGTATGCACTAGCCAGTGTCTTGGTGGGTGTGCTACCTACCAACTGATGAGCCCAACATAGCACATGGGGGCAAAACTCTGGCAAACAGGAATGAGTTAGCTGGAAAATTTATACTGTCCAATAACGGACCATTTATATTGGTATTACATACCACTTGGTCGACTAGTTAGTCTTCTTTCTCCCAATTCTTCCCAGGCCAAACTTTACAACATTTTTGTAACGCTACTCTTTTCTCGGAAATCACCCAGAACAAATTGAGCTGCTTTTCTTTGGATTTTTTCCAGTTCTTGAATCAGGTAATCCTGGTGAGGGCCCCATACACTGGAATCATACTCTAGATGGGGTCTTACCAGCGACTTATATGCCCTCTCCTTCACATCCTTCCTACAACCCCTAAACACCGTCATAACCATGTACAGAGATCTGTACCCTTTATTTACAATCCCATGTATGTGATTACCCCCAATGAAGATCTATCTTTATATTAACACCTAGATACTTACAATGATCCCCAAAAGGAGCTTTCACCCCATCAATGCAGTAATTAAAACTGAGAGGACTTTTCCTATTTGTGAAACTCACAACCTGACTTTTAACCCTGTTTATCAACATACCATTGCCTGCTGTCCATCTCGCAACATTATTGAGGTCACGTTGCAGTTACTCACAATCTTGTAACTTATTTATTACTATATACAGAACATCATCTGCAAAAAGCCTTACCTCTGATTCCACTTCTTTGCTCATATCATTTATATATATAAGAAAACATAAAGGTCCAATACAGTAATACTGCCTTGAGGAATTCCCCTCTTAATTAATACAGGGCTAGATAAAGCTTCGCATACGCTAATTCTCTTGAGATCTATTTTCTAGAAATATAGCAACCCATTCAGTCACTTTTGTCTAGTCCAATTGCACTCATTTTTGCCAGTAGTCTCCCGTGATCCTATCAAATTCTTTAGACAGGTCAATCGCAATACAGTCCATTTGACGTCCTGAATCCAAGATATATGCTATATCTTGCTGGAATCCTACAAGTTAAGCTTCAGTGGAATAACCTTTCCTAAAACCACACTGCCTTCTATCGAACCAGTTATTAATTTCACAAACATGTCTAATATAATCAGAAAGAATGCCTTCCCAAAGCTTACAGGCAATGCATGTCAAACTTACTGGCCTGTGATTTTCAGCTTTATGTCTATCACCCTTTCCTTTATACACAGGGGCTACTCTAGGAACTCACCATTCATTTGGTATAGCTCCTTCAAGCAAACAATAATAAAATAGGTACTTCAGATATGGTACTATATTCCAACCCATTGTCTTTAGTATATCCCCAGAAATCTTATCAATTCCAGCTGCTTTTCTAGTTTTCAACTTTTGTATCTTATTGTAAATATCATTGTTATCATATGTAAATTTTAATACTTCTTTAGCATTAGTCTCCTCCTCTATCTGGACCTTATCCTTGTAACCAACAATCTTTACATACTGCTGACTGAATACTTGTGCCTTTTGAAGATCTTCACATACACACTCCCCTTGTTCATTAATGATTCCTGGAATGTCCTTCTTGGAACCTGTTTCTGCCTTAAAATACCTATACATACCCTTCCATTTATCATTTTATAAATAAATATATTTTATTTTCTGCTCTACCAGAAAGGTAATAAAACTACAAAAATTAAGATAATGGCTATGTTGTTTCATACATGCTTATTCCATAACTGGATGCTTTTGTGGCCCTGAAAAGGGCTGTTTTAATAAAGAGGGCTGGACAAGGATAGAAATGTCATGTGATTCGAATCCGGGTAACTCAGCACCAGTTTGTTATTTGAATAGCTGGCCTTCTTCATTAATGCACATCTGAGTGTGCCGTTGAACTGACATTTAGCGTTGTTGGAGCAATGAAAATTAACGGATAAGCAGAATAAAGTGGAACTGCTCCGTACTCTGCGCGGGAATTCCTGAGTAAGTCAGCTGGTGGCGAAATACAGTGCCGGATATACTCAAGGCCACGCTATCACGCCAGGTTTCAGACTTTGTTGAACGTTTGCAAACGTATCATGTGTTTTGTTGGTGACATTCATACAGTGTGTGAATTTGGGGAAATGACTTAGGTGTCTCAAGTCGGGTATTGGTATTCTGTTCCCCAAAGAGTATTCATATGCGATTCATATGTCCGTACAAACAGTGTGAGTGTTGTAAGGAGATTATTTCAAGAGAAGTTTCCTGATGTTCAAGTACTAGTATCAAAGGGTAGAGAAAGGTCCACCTATTCAATACCATTAGCTTAATATAGTGTCCTATATAAGTAGTACTAGTTTTGACCCTACATTCATTGGATCACCTTCTGCCATGATCTGATTAGAAAACATAGTAACCAGTTTGGTTACTGTAAGGATGACGGCATGGTTCAACACCACCTGCAGCAGTTTGGATTTGTCATTTGGTTTCAATTTTAAATGTGTAGTCAGACTTCATCAATGTTTTAGACTTCGATTCTAAATTAAGACATACCAGATTATTTTCTCTATTATTGGTACCAATTATATAGGACACTATATTAAGCTAATAGTATTGAATAGGAGGACCTTTCTCTACCCTTTGATAGTGAGCAGTTGTCAATATGGACCATAATGAAATTCATAACTTATGAGTTCAAGTTCCAGGTCAGACTTTGATTCATGGATTAGTGAATAAATTACGTAAGACGAAAAGTCTTCTTGATAAGAAATGTAATAAACCACGTACAGTACTCACACAAGAAACTGTAGGTAACATTGGTAATGCTCTGGAAATGTCTCCTACAGAATCACTTTAACGACTTGCTCAGGAAATGGACATTTCCTATGGTTCTGTTCGAACGGGTACAAAGTTACTGAAGGGTATAGAACAGTTTCCTAAGTAGGTGCCAGAAATGCTTGAACAACAAAGGGAGGCAGTTTCAACACCTCCTTGCATGATATATGCGAGTACTTTTATTTTTGTGTTTCTTTGTTTCTTAGAAATAGCTTACGCGACAGTGTATTTACTGCAGACTTCCTATCATGCACGCACCTCCCATCTGCAGGTTGGGCTGCGGGACTGGTTCCGCTTTATGTTGCTCATAAAATTATTGGGATGTAGGTGTTTACATTAAACAATACAAATGTTGACACTGAAAAATATGGCTTCCTTCTTAAAAAACAAAAACAAAGAAATGTATTAGGCAATAAGAAAAGAGAACAAGTGAAGCTTTTTACTCTATAGCTGACTGATGATTTAAAATAACTGCTTGTGGCCAGATAGCAAAATAGGTTATGTACGAACTTAAATAACGTCCTTCCTTTTTTCTTTCACAATTAAATCCATGGGAAATTGATGCCCATATGTTAATTTTCAGCATTGTATCTTTGTATGAATTGTTCTCTTTTTCTTGTCCTGAGTCTGATAAATTGTGACTAACCATTTCATCTGATACCATTGTGCAGCTATGAATATCTGAACAACAGAGTGTTTTGATTGGCTGATATCTTACATTCTGCATAAACTTAACTGTAGAAGGTTGGATCTTGCATTGTTAATACTGTGGACGAAAATTGTGGACCCATGCCTTTCATTTGTGTGCACTCTCCACATGCTTTTACATGGTACCTAAGTTGGTGGTCTTCATTTGTTGCATTTAATTTTAATTGTGAATCAGGCCTTACATATCTGCAGGCTGCTGGAATGAGATTTCAAAGGCTCTCAGGATCGTCTAGCTGCTGAGCACATACTACTTGTGTAAAATGGCCCCACAGGAAGAAATCCAGAGGTATTAACCCCTCAGTGTGGTGGATTTAAATGCCCGGTTGTCTCTGTGTTGTAGGACGAGTTCTGAGCGCGGTATTTAAACTTTTCCAGATTCATGCAAGGCTTTATTCAAAGCAACACAACGTTGGTACTATTTTACAGATTCCAGTAAAACTTTCACATGCATGTTTAGAAAACTCCATTTTTTTTGGAAAATATGATATCTTTCCTTAATAGTTGAGTTTGGTGTGGAACATCTTGAAGCATCCCTCAACACAGAGACCCGCTTCACAGTCTGGACACCGAAATACTGTCTGTCTCCAAATTTTCTGTTTGTAGCAAACAACATAATTGGATAAATTTTGAAAATTTTGAGGGTCCCTGATATGTATCAAGTGCCTCGTTGTTGAAATGCATAAAATTATTAATTGATTCAGATACATCCATTGAAATAACTCGCCCAAAAATTGGCAGAGACAGAATAGAGCTTTTAGAAAAATAGCTTTGTAACGTAAGCATTTGTGTTATAGCCATTAGCATATAAACAGCAATCACAACATATATCTCGTCCATCCTTTGTGACTGGTTTCCAATCCTGCATTCTGGAACAAAGTGGTAATAAGCCCCGAGATCGGATTCTTTGCTTAGCATATAAATTTGTTTCACGAACTATTAGTTCCACTAACCGTCACATCATCACATTATCACATTCCCCAACTGCTTCATTATGAGGTCCTGGGTTCCCCTATAAAATGCTCTATTTGACCCACGTAATTAGACAGGTTTTCCCACCAAAATGTATTAGCTGTGACATGCAGATTGCCATTCTATGCACTATCAATTGTATCTGATTCCGAACTGAGGACTTTGCATTTAGTGATCTCAACCACATCACTCAATCACCATCTGAATCTAACAAACTTTCGTCAGATCCACTCAACTCTTCTAAAATATCCTCTGTTTCCAAGCTCGAAAACCCGCACTTGGTTATAAAAGCCATCTCCACTCAAGACCGACGGAATGCAAGACAGCGTGTGATAAGGAAAACGGACGGGGGCGAAAACCATTCTCAAGAGAGCCCTGAATGATTCTGTTGGCAGCCAGGTTCTTCCCCGAGAGGAAATGAAAGTACAGTATAATGCAAGAAGTAGTCACCAGATAGCAGACAAAAACAGTGCTTGCCCCTGGTGGCAGAGATAAACATTCCTTGAAATATCACTTGAATTTCAGTGACAAAACACTATCAAAATAGGGATCAAAGTATATCATTCGAATGCTCAAACCTTCCACTTCAAGCAGAAATGAGTTAAAACACAAACAGCTGTGATCGTAACCGCTAGATTGCAGTACAGTACACGCATGTACTGTGCGAGCATTGCTCGTCACTCCAACGCCCACAATGCTCACTGCGCGACGAGCAGTGCTCGGCACTCCGTGCTGTCAGATTAAACTAGGCAATCTGGCAGACCAGGTGAAAATTCCTCCTCTTTCTTTTCATTGACCAGGGTGTGTAGCATTCAGGTGGTTGTGAACAATTTCTGTCGCGGTGGAGTTCCATTGTGTTGAGACCACCTGGTTACATACTTGTCTAGGGGCACATCCTCTTAGGTGGTCACCAATATAACGTGTTAAACGAGAAAATGTATTATTGAGGATGCAAAACACTTGATACTATCTCTTTCTCTCTCTCTCTCTTTTTTTTTTTTTTTTTACATGCGTGCGTGCATTTTACATTGTGTACAGGTACAATGAAAACTATATCTACTGTTTCTGAAGATGAGAGGAGAGTGTGAAAACATGAGACAACAAATATGAAAGCATTTGTACTGGGGTCCTTAAAAGTATCAACATATTTTTGAACTCTTTCTAAAACAATAATGTAATGTTGAACTGTTAGTTGAAGCCTTTTGTTTTGGATCAGTGAGTTATTAAACATTGTTTGCTGGCTACATTCTTCTATCCTGAAATATTCTAAGATTACACTCGCTCATGTGTGAGAGAACGACTTTGAGTGCCTTCTTAAACACAACGCTTCGGCAATACCTAGCATTGGTTCGGATGACTAAAGTTGAAGGTGAGAATTTTACATTTGTGCCAACTTTACGTGCTTAAGATGTAATAGTCTGCCCACTTCCTGAAGAATTTTAATTTTATCTTCATTGTTAATCAATTTCACGACACTTTCATATTCATAACTAGGCTAGCACAAGACAATGTAATATGCACAACGCTAGTCAACTTCTCACTAATACAGGGTGGGCCATTTTAATCTATCAGAGCAATATCTCTAAAACTACACATCGGATCAAAAGAAATGGGTAATAAAAGTTGTTTCGGCAGGGGACATCCAATGATACCAAACTCCACCCCCTTCCCACACCCTCTGGTGGTGTCGGAGGGGAATCTTAAATAGGACCCTCCATTTTTTATTGCAGATTCCGATTCCCCAGAAAAAATTACCCCAATTTGACCTATGATTAAAGTAATTTTGGCTGACAGATGGCGCTGTCCGATTATATAGACAGAGGTAAGCATGTGCAGCTGTGAGTGGAGTCTTATGCCTTGAGTTAGGAAGCAGATGATATGGTCTTGGTCATTCGTGTATTTTGCTTGATGTTGGGCTATTATGGTGGGTCCGTCCTCGTGTATATCTGTGTGCTGGTGTTATAGTGGTCATTTCTTTCGTTACAGACTCCCTTCAACATTGTAAAACTTAAAAAAAAAAAAAATTTAAAAAAAATCAACTTCAGTTATTCTTTAGGAGTTTCCCCCGATCATCGTATTTTAAAGTTTACATTTTAAGTACATACTTCTCCAGCTTTTGAAGAAAGAAGATCCCTTACATCAGATTTTTTTTATCTCATACTTGAACATTGACTTGTTGAGGTTTTAACCCAACATGAAGGAACATTTTATATTATTATTATCATCATAATGAGTTTTTTATTTCATTTATGTCAATTTTTGTATCTTTTTTTTTTTTTTAGCTGAAGATGTTCTACATTAGGTATGAAACATGTACTTTTTAGATAATGTAATTAGATTTTAAGCTGGATTATGTTACATAGTTACATAAACTAGCAATAAAAACAAAGAAGTATCGGAAGGTGGGATTCGCCATTCAACCTAATCTTAGTTGAGTTGATGCCTATCCGGGACAAAAAATGAGATTTATAAGTTGATCTCTATTATTTTAATACATTTCTTTGAACATATGATCTTACTGCTTGTGCCAGTTTCCATATTTTTGTGTAGTGTGATTACATCAGGTGTCAACGGCATTAGTATTTTGACCATTCCATGATCCATTATTACTGAAGCACATTCAGATCTACAATAAAGATCTCATGCTTTTAAAAAATACTTTTTAAATTGATCAAATTCTCATTTTCTAGGTCCGTAATCCTTTGGGGATAATGTCCAACTATCAACAGTCTCCTTCGCTTCTGCTGAAAATGAAGCAGTCTTGGAAAATTGAACAGAGTGCACGAGCTGTGATTTATGATCTAGAAAAAACTCCAAACAGTAAATACCCCTGTAGAAATGAGAAACAGGCAACGAAACAACCAATTGTGGAATGGGACAAAGACTCAACTGTATTAATTTAAATATATTCTCTGTACTAATTTTTTTTGTGTGTGTGTGTGTGTGTGTGTGTGTGTGTGTGCGTGCGTGCGTGCGTGTGCGCGCACGCGCGTCCTTCATTAAATGTATGAGGGAAACTAAAACTAGTGTATTTTTGAGACGTAACGTGAGATCTAGTTTATTTGGGATGGTTATTCTTTTACATAGTTTTCTGTTACATACTTCAAGTGTTTTTTGTATTTGTGTATATTTTATATTACTGTAAGTGAAGGCACTAATATGTGCTTAGAATTTTACTTGTCTGTTGTGTACTATAATATGTCCATAGTGTCCTGCCATTGTATGTAAACTTTGTTGAAAATAAATAGTTTTTAGTATTTGGTAAGTTTCAATGCATAAAATGTACTTGATAATAGTGATTTTGAACAGTGTGTGAAGAAATGCTTTTTGCGGATAGTTTCTGTTTAAACAGTTATTTCTAAAGAGGAAAGGGAGAATTTAAAAAAATCTAGTCAGGATTCTGTCTACATCGAGCCTCCATCATTTTATATGACCCTGAATTGCAAGTGGTAGTATTTTCATATTACTGTGCTTGGAGCTAAAGAAAAGTTCACACCAGTCAAAAATATTTCTTTTTCAGGTTGATACTCTAAGCAGCTTGCTCTTTTCTAACTGAGAATTTTGGAATTTGTACTGAAGAGCAATGAATTTAATTTGCTATTACCTCCATTATCATTCCTCTTTTTCATCATGAAACTGTCAAGACAATTCCATGCTAGATTTTTATTTTTATGAAAAGCCAAATTTGTAAATTAACAGTAAAGGGGAGATTACTTTGCAGTTATCCATTTTGATCTACGAAGGGAGTTCAATATATAGTGCAACACATTTTTTCTAAAAGCAGGAAACTCAATAACTGCTGTCTGTTTGGTACGCACCTCCATTAGACGCTATTTTGAAGGCTAGTTATATTGCTGCCACCTACTGGAAATTAATGAAACTCTATGAGACGAAGCAGGAATATTCAAAGATGTCCCAAACAAAACTCCAATTTTTTAAAACCAAAATTGGCCAAGAAATAAAATGTGTTGCATTATGTATTGAATGCCCCTTGTATTGTGTAGAGAAATGCTGATCTTTTATTTTTCTCCCCGTTGATGTTGTTTGGGTAAATTCATAGACTGGTTTGATGTTTGTAGTGTATTTAAAAAAATAATACAGTGAGTGCGCTAGTAACAACAGTGTAACCAACACAGAGATGTATACTCTCTGGAGAGAACAGCTGTTCTTCTCATTGGAACTTTCATTGTAATGAATAGTTACGCCATGCTGTGCAACAAATGCATATCCTAATAAAATAATGTTAAGTACTGGATAAGTATATTTAGTAGAGTGTTCAGAACATACAGTGGGCGATGAGGTGAAAGTATAGATAAGTATTGCTAATATCCTGCACAGTACTATCAGTCGACCACCGAAAATATTTAACGCTGTTTTGACACAATTAGGTTACCCTCATTTAGATGCATTCAACCAACAACAAACCCTGCTTACTCAGTTTATAACAACATTCCAAAGAGAATCAGGAAGAGAAGTTTCACATTCCGGTAACTGTTCAAGCATACAACCATTTGAAAATGTTGATTCTAGGAAGGAAAAATTTGCATGCTATGTGGAGAGGTTTGAGAATTACGTAGCAATGAAAAATATCACAGATGAGGAAAAGAAAGCACAGCTACTATGCGTCTCTATAGGTTCTCTGCATTACAACAGTTGATCTGCATTTCTAGGCCCAGAAAAATCGATCAGAACTCACGCTTGTTCACAAGAAAAGTGCCGTTATTTCTCAGCATTATTCTTTAAATGTATATCAGAAAGAGGGAGAACAGATAATCTATGGAATTTTGAAAAAGGTACTTCACTTCTCACAAAACAGTCAGGAGTTAGATTATGTACTGATTACAAATGTGGTGTAAACGAGAGACTTTTTGCTGTAAATTACCCCATAAGGTGAATTGATAATGTGTTGAACAGCCTACGTGATTCCAAATATTTTTGTAAATTGGACTTGTTCAAAGCATTTCTACACTTGGCAGTTGATTATGAAAGTGCTACAATCCAGCTATATCTACACATGGTGGAACATATAGAATGAATTGTCTAAGTTTCGGAATTAAAACAGTGCCATCCGAATTTAACAGAATCATTTCACAAATCCTCAGGGAACTTCCAAAAACAGAAGCCTATGTTGTCGACTTAATCGTACACGGATCAACTCTGGAGGAGTGCACACACAATTTGCGGTTATGTCTGAAGAGATTATCTGATTTTGATCTGCATATCAACCGAGCTAAGTGTTCTTTCTTTGAAGAGAGAATTGAATATTTGGGCCATGTTATTCAGCATAATACCATTAGTAAGTCCCCAGAAAAAGTTAGAGCTGTTAATGACATGCCTCATCCTACAAACGTTGATGAACTACGCAGATTTTTGGGACTAATCACATACTACTCCAGGTTTATACTAGATTTCTCCACCATGTCATATCCATTACGGCATCTGCTCCGCAAAGGCCAATGTTACATATGGACTTTGGAATGTGAAACCGCATTCCTCAAGTTAAAAGCAGAGTTGTGTAGCGATAGGGTCTTAACGCCCTATGATCAAAAATTACCAATAGTTCTGACGTCAGATGCAAGTCTAACAGGTGTTGCCGCTGTCCTTCGCCATCTAATTGATGGAGAAGAAAGGCCGATTGCGTATGCATCACGATCACTGACTGTATCAGAACAGAACTATAGCCAACTAGACAGAGAGGCTTTGGCAATTATGTTTGCTGTCAACCACTGTTACGCCTATGTTTTTGTCAGGCACTTCACACTAGTGACTGACAATGAACCGCTAACTCGTATTTTTCAGCAAAACAAAGCTCTACCACAGAAGACATCTGCTCGTCTACTACGATATGCTTCGTTCTTGTCGGGATGCAATTACACAGTTCAATTTAAGAAGGGTGCAGAGAACCAAAATTTTGACTGTTTATCGCGGGCTTCCCTACAGCAAGTCCATTCTTCAACAGATATCTCCATTGGAGATGAAGTTAACCAGTTATTTACGCACCTAATTTTTCAAATTTCAAGCGAACGAATCACATTTCGCACTATCCAAGATGAAATACGTAAAGATCATGAACTGAGTAAACTTGTTTTTGATTTACAGAATGAACGAAAGGTTTCAGAATGAGGGTGTGCTGTTTAGACAAGATAGAGTTGTTATCCCTTCCAGACTAAGAGATCAGGTTTTAAATGAACTTCACGAAACTCATTTGGGCATCATGAAGATGAAACGGCTGGCCCGTCGCTACATCTATTGGCCTGGAATTGATCGAGACATTGAACGCCTAGTAAAAGGATATCAAACATGTGCATTGACAAGAGCAAATCCACCAAAATCACCAGTGCATCCATGGGACGAACCAAAAGAGAACTGGGAAAGAGTGCATATTGATTATGCAGGACCTTTTGAGAACTGCAACTTTCTGATTTGTGTGGACACCAAATCGACAGATAATGCAGCCACTTTTTCAAAGCAATGAATTTCGCACCTATTCAACAAATGGAATTTTTCAAAAATTCATTGCACCTGGGTCATCCAGCCACTGACGACTTAGCAGAATGACATGTTCAAATATTGAAGAATCGTCTCCGTTCTGCCTCAGATGATAATGTCCCAATATACGAGAAAATACAAAAGATTCTGTTTCAATACCGTGCTACACCCCTTGCATGTGGAAAGTCACCAGCAGAGCTATACCTGAACCGAAAAATGAGGATTCGCCTTGATGCTTTCTTCCTTATCCGACCTCAACCTTCATTATCCGTAGCCAAACCACGACGATCGTTTCAAGTGGGGGAGAGAGTCAAGGTGCGCTTCTTCTGCAATAACAAGTACACTTGGAAATTTGGAAAGGTTGTAAAGAAGTATGGTCAGCGACACTACCTAGTTATTTTGGACGAATCAGGAAGGACACTGAAACGCCATATTGACCAAATGCGTGGGACACTGATTGAAACTAAATCAGTTACATTTGAACCAGCCCAGTCATACGACGTACCTAAAGCTCCAGACTGCCGTGTCTCGGTTAATTCTGATTTAACAGTATCACTACGCCAAGATCCAGCTGTAACAGTAGAAAATCCATCAACCCCCGATACGGCAGTGACACCACGATAGTATCCCGATGTTCCAACAAATGTACGTGTCCGTAGATCATCAAGACATACTAGACTGCCTGTGCGGTTCCGTAATTTTGTTTTATGAACCAACTCAGCTCGACTGTTCTGTGAGAAGTGAAGTACCTTTTTCAAAATTCCATAGATTATCTGTTCTCCCTCTTTTTTAATTCGTCTATACTCCTTATCTGATAAGTTCACAGCTTCAAAGTGTTTATTTAAAATTCAGTGTATAACACATTTCTAAGCGGGGGAGACTGTAGTGTATTTTAAAAAATAATACAGTGAATGAGCTAGTAACAACAGCGTAACGACACAGAGATGTATACTCTCTGGAGAGAACAACTGTTCTCACTGGAACTTTCGTTGTAATGAATAGTTACGCCATGCTGTGCAACAAATGCATATCCTAATAAAATAATGCTAAGTACTGGATAAGTATATTTAGTAGTGTGTTCAGAACATAACAATGTTGCTATTCATGCCATGCTATTTTATGTTAGCCTTTTGATTTCCGCGTGATTACAGCATTCTACACCTACTTTTACCATCTTACTAATAAACGGTGTATAACTTTTATACAAGGTTTACACACAGTTTATGTGAAATTCGTTACTAATAAACCATGTATAAGCTTCCTGTGTATACATCTGTTACAGTTATTCATTCAATTGCTTATACAGACCAGGACCCTTGTATAAGTGTTGTATAGAGGCTAGTATCGGAAAAAGAAACGAGTGAGCAGTTTATTTTCGTGGTATTTACTGTCTGCAGTAATAAAATGATGGTGAAATATTTGACTTATACTTTTAACATTGAACATACATTAAAAGAATGGACGATAACGTTGACAATCTTCACGATATTTTAAACATAGAAGACATAAACCATTCAGAGGTTATGGAGGCTAGACATCTTCGTAAAGTAAAACACTTTAAAGAGACGGAATGAGAGTGAATAACCATAAAAGAAATTATGGTTGGGCGTATTTTTTTGTAATAATATGTTACTGCTTAATAGACTTTTAAATTGCGAGTTTTTATACATTATCTGCCTCCACAAAGACCTTTCTCAAATTTGCGTATAAAAAGGGACATATTCCTTGACACAAAAAATTGTATAACTTGAAAACCGTACACAATATAATTTCCATACTTTGTAGTTGAATGCGCAGATATATGATGTATATATGCCTGATAGAAACTTTTTAAATCCAACCTTTCTTTTAGCTACAAAACAGTTTTTTCTGAAAAGTAAGGATTTTGGAATGTGTACCGTTTTCAACCTACTGATTCAGTTACAATTGCTTATGTTTTCCATACTATCCCAGTTATCTCTTGATATTTTCTTAAGCTTTTCCATTTCTTTCGTGGCGTTCATTACACAAGCAAGCTGAAGAAATGTTGATATCAATATAAGCCAATTTCCAGCTGTCTCACTTTGTGTTGCCACTGCCTTTTCGATATGCCATGCTATTGCGCGACTTTCCGGAAAGTTTTGCTCGTAGATAACCAGCAGAAGCGATCATAAAGGCGGTGAACGTGCGAAATACGTCAGTGAACTGCAGGAAGAGATTCCTACGACTTGGAACAAGTGTATACGTGCTGTATAGTAATACAATGCTTATACCACGTTTATTAGTAAGAAAAATATACAACGCTTATACAGGGTTTATTCACTGTATAACTATACAAGTGTTAAACAACTGTATAAGAACTTTTTATTAGTAAGACAGCTAATCTGTTTGTCATATTAATGCCTTGGTCTACCCCTATAGTTTTTACCGCCTTTTGAAAATAGAGAATGTTGTCATCAAAAAACAGGCCACTCTAGACAACAAATTCAACACACTCGTGCGTAACAATCACTATCAGCCATATTCAATCGTTTTTACGATGTGACCTCTTTAAGTCCGAAGCAAGGTAGGTTTTCATGAGGTCTCTCCATCTGGGACGGACTTGAGCGATGTTCTGCCAATTGATCCCAGTAATCTTCCGGATGTCTTTATCCCATCTGTCCGGTGGTCTTCCCCTTGGTCTGAGATGATCTGTCGGACACCACTCAAGCACAAGCTTTGTCCACCTACCATCAGTTCTCCGAGCAACATGGCCTGCCCACTGCCATTTTAGGGTAAACATCCTTTCTAAAATGTGACTGACCTGATGGTGCGTAACAATATTCAAAACAAAAAAATACCCTCCACACAATAGGCACATTAACGAATCCGACTCGGGAGACTTGAAGTTCCACGACCCGGTAATAAATCTTTCTGATACCCAACTTAGTGCTTCAGATATCGACATTTTAGAGAAAAACCCTAAATTTAATTGGCCTATTGCCTTCAAATTGAAAGATGCCATTGCCATTACTGCTGAAACTGAAAGTGCCATACAAAAATTGCCAATTGACAGTCAAACAGAAATAAGACTCAATATTCACAAAAAACTTTCTAATCCAATTGAAG
The DNA here is from genome assembly GCF_040414725.1 of Anabrus simplex. Classification (NCBI taxonomy): domain Eukaryota; kingdom Metazoa; phylum Arthropoda; class Insecta; order Orthoptera; family Tettigoniidae; genus Anabrus; species Anabrus simplex. Next base: position 254,625,041 of record NC_090265.1, on the reverse strand, counting down.
TCAACAAATCCACAGTTCCTTTATTTCCTAAAGAAGCCATAGACTCGTTAAAACAAAAAATCAACGAGAATGATCTAATAAGTCACAAAAGCGGACAAAGGCAATGCTACAGTTATTATGAACCAAGAGACTTACGTGCAAAACACCGAAACCTTCTTTTCCGAGAATTCTTTTTTTTTTTGCTATGGGCTTTACGTCGCACCGACACAGATAGGTCTTATGGCGACGATGGGATAGGAAAGGCCTAGGAATTGGAAGGAAGCGGCCGTGGCCTTAATTAAGGTACAGCCCCAGCATTTGCCTTTTAAACTGATAAAAAAAAAAGATCCCACTAACAATATTCAAAAGAACTTAAAACAACTATTGAAACAGACGTCCGGTCCTTTATTCTCACTGAACACGATTCTCAAAAACTTATCAATATGAATCCCTGTATCCCCGCAGCCAAAGCATTGCCTAAAGTCCACAAAACAGATATTCCCATAAGACCCATAGTTGACTGCAGGAACAGCCTGACTTACAAAACTTCTAAATGTATTCATAACTTCTTGAAGAAATACAATAAATTTGAAAATCCCAGCTCTATTAAGAATTCTATAGGATTTTGTAATTTGACAAAAAACCTAGTATTACAACCACAGCAAAAATGTACTCATTTGACATAAAAAATATGTATTCTAATATACCGGTCAAAAAAACTTTAAAGATCATCAAAAACACAGAAAATCAAGCATACAAGAGATACAAGAATTTTTAAATATTTTAGAATTTGTAACTTCCAACAACTACTTCACTTTTAATGAAAACATGTATAAGCAGGACAGCCTTCCTATGGGCTCCCCGGCTTCAGGAATAATGGCAGAAATTTATTTAGATCACTTGGAAAATTCTTAATAAAATTAGAGGTATTGTATTCTGGACGCGCTTTGTTGATGATACATTTGCCATAATAGACCACATCATCTCCAATGGCGATATCGTTCTTGAACAGCTGAATGCAATCGATCCATGGATCAAGTTTACTTCCGAAGTGGAAGTCAATAATTCTTAAATTTCTTAGATGTTACTATCAATAACAGCTCCAACAAATTCTCTTATATCATATTCAGGAAGCCCACCCAAACTATTAATACCATCCGGCAAGATTCAATGCATCCGGAATCTCAAAAAAAGCAACATTTTATAGTTTGATCCACAGAGCTTTTCATATCCCTTTATCTAATTTAAATCGTAGAAAAGAACTCGACTCCATCCGCTTAATAGCGAGAAAAAACTGTTTTAGTAGGCATTTCATTGACAGGGTAGTCAATAAAGTTACTAACAAATCCAATTCAACTCTGCTTAGAGAAACAAAAAGAAAAACAGATAAATACGCCACTTTCACTTATACCAATAATAAAATTTACGATATCACCAACATCTTTAAGAAGCATAAGATCAATATTGCTTTTAAAACAGTCAACAATAACACTAATCTCTTTTACACCCAACATAAAATTAACAACACTATGAATAAATATAATAAATCAGGCGTATTTAAGTTGAATTGCAACCAATGTCCCGCGAGCTATATTGGGCAAACCGGAAGAGGCTTTTCAGTTAGATATAAGGAACATATCAACGCCGCTAAACATAGAAGATAACTCCGCCATGAGCACTCATATGACAGAGTCCAATCATTTCCTTACTTCCATAGAACAGGACTTAAAAATTCTTTTATTTTCATAAGGGCATTTTACTTAACGTTCTAGAAAACATCTATATTAATATAGATCAAAAACGTAATCCCATTCGCAATTTGAATGAAAATTCAGAAGCTGCGAACGTAATTTTCAAGGCATTGCTAAAAAGTTCATACTTTGACAAACTTACAAACAAGCTACCACGTGATAGCTCCCCGCCTATAGATTCCAACCTTCCCCTACTTTTCCCTCATACCAGCTCCCATCACACACGGCCTCCATAGTTCGCCCCCAGTCAGCCACAATCATCCACGCTGAACTAGTCGCTCTCGAACAGGCGAGAACGTAAGTAATCAGATGTGCCGCACACTTTATATTTTATTCATTGCTTTATATCACAAGATACAAAAACTTGCCTATTTTAACACTAAAAACAGCTATCAGTCTCCTTCTAGGGCCATTTACTGCACATTCCACACACGTTATCATGTTCAAATATTCCACCTAACTTCTCAGCAAGAAATGTCAACATCATGCCAATAAGACGACCTTAACATCCGCTCACTGGATTCCTTATACATGGATTTAACATTGTGCACCACATGATCAAACTTTCACAGACACAACAGAATATTGTATGTCAACACAGCACCTTCAAAAAGAAGAATTTTAACGCCAAGTTTTACTGAATCATCCCATATGGACAATTTTTAATGCCAACAATATATTTTCAATTGACGTATTCGGCTACCCAAATTATTTTAATGTGTTGCTTTGTCCTTGTCCTTGTTGCTTTCTCTTAAAGACTCTTGTGGCTGTTGATGTCTACAAGTTAGGCAAAACATGTCCCGAAAATGATTTGTAAATAATTAGATAATAAAGAATCTTTGTATTGTAACGGTGGAACATTTGACTCAACCTTCAAAGTATACTTACGACAATACGGGCTTTACAACGAAGTTCATTTTATGTAATATTATGAATATGCTGTAAATACATAAAGTACTGTAATTATGAAATATGTTTATTATTCACATGCTCGTGTTATACTGTGAATTGAAGTTTGCGTGCTTCTGTAACGTGCGACACCAATAATGAGATGGGATCAATTTAACACTGTGACGGGGCAAATTAATTATAATGGCACAGTGGTAGTTAAGAAAAATACGCAATAACACACTGGGTGACAGATAATTAAAAAACTCAGTAACATTAAGGATCACAGTGCACAGAGATCAGGCAAGATTAAAATAAACACACACTGTGCGAATACAATGACACCCAGAAAAATCAAACAATAAATTGCAACACAGGGTCACTACACCCGAAGCAGTAAACTAAAAAGGAACAGAAATAAATAGTACAAGCAAGAGGCAAGGCAACTTACCTCAAAGGGATAAATGTGTGGAGAGCAGCCTTATAGTGGATCATTGCAATCATGACCACCTCTTTAAAAAAATTAAAATAGTAAATTTTAGAGATTAGTTCAGAACCGTTATCATGAAAGTTTTCAGAAATAGTACAATTTAGTAACAAAAGTATGAGTATTACACAAGTCCTCCAGAGAATCAATAAATAATAGGATGATTTAGAAGCAATAGACCAAGGAAGAAGTAGAAACAGGTAGTGATGGGCAGTCTGAGACGAGGTCTCGAGATTTCTCGGGATTTCTCGAGACTAGCGCAGGCCTGCAGGTAGTCGGAGCTGAATGTTGTTTGTTCAGAATATGCGAATAGCCAACCACGGGCCTTCTCATTTTCTTAAATACGTGTCAACAAGAGACTAGGGCGTTCATTTAAACCGAGGTCTATTTTGACGCAGTATAACATAATTATAAAGGATACGCATTCGAGCATTGTATTCACTGGTAGGTACACGAATGAGTGGTTTAAGTACAGAACCTGACGGCTTCTGTAGGTACACGTAACTGGATACTAGAGGCGTGCATTATTCAAACTCGAGACGAGGTAAGATGCGCCTTGCTGCATATGCAACCACCATTACGCATGAATGGAATGTGGAATCTAAATTGCTATAGAGTATTCGCGTCATAATTAGGTAGGTCCGGTACTTCATATATGACGGTGCAATGTGAACTATGTCGAATTGTACGCGACAACTTGAAGACGATGTCCGAAACGCAAGGTAAGTCATGGATGTCTGTTATTTTTAAGAGATGTCACATAGCACAGCCCACTGTGTTGCTTATTCAAAAGAAGTAAAATACATTGGCAGAAATACTTCTGGGATGATCCGGCGCTTACAAACGCATATCAATGAAGAGGAATTGTCACAGGACACCTCCGGCCAGGTCTGAATCACAAGAAACCACCCTGCCGACAACGATTGTGAGGCATCCAGGTAGGATTACATCCTAATAATTATTATTAACAAATTATACGGGTTATTCAGCCAAGAAGTCCACCTGACATAACTCGTGAACAGTTTTAAGATACTGGCATTCTGCATTAACTTTTGTTAATGGTAAGGAGCTCATAGTTCAACATGCAGTGCTTTCATAGTATTTTGACAAAATTTATCGTCACACACGTTTCCATGTGATAACTGCTGATGATAATTATCAAGCTTACATTCTTAGTTACTGGGACGTCTCACAGCTCGCAGCACACGAGAATCGGTCTCGAGAGCGTTGCCCATCACCCCTGTTACACGTTTCACTCATGTGTGATGGGGGTTGTGTATGTAGCAAAGCACATCTTCCCTGTCTCAGGTTTGAATAATGCACGCCTCTAGTATTCAAGTGGGTGTACATCCTATCTACAGTTATTCACAAATTATGCATTGTTATTCACCTAAGATGTCCACCCCAAATAACTCTTGAACAGTTTAAGATACTGACATTCTGTTTTCACTTTCGTTAATGGTATTAAGTGGTTCGTAGTTGAAAACGCAGTACTTTTCCAGGCTTTTGACAAAATGTATTGGCTCACACGTTTTCATAAGGGAACGTTATTTCACGCAATAACTGCCAATGATATACTATCAATTTTACAGTCGTAGTTACTGGTACGTCGCACAGCTTGCGCTACAGGAGGATCGGTCCCGGGATTCTCGCGAGAGTCTCGAGATCTGCGACGTCAGTCTCGAGCGAGAGCGTTGCCCATCACTAGTAACAGGTAGTTCAATAATTAAATTAATTGACAAGGATAAATGGAGAAAAATGAAACCAATACCTTCAGTACGGTGGAAACACAAGAACAGGGTATTTAAGTTATCAAGGACCGGAAATCAAAAGAAAGTGCCCTCAAATATAATAATTCGTATTAAAACTCAGCGTACAAGGGACTCAGATAGGGTTAATTCCAAAATAAAGGTAGAGAACTTAAAAACAATAAAATAAAAATCAGAGCTCAGCGATAGATAAAAAACCCCAAAAGGAAGTAGAAGAAATGCTCACAACCAAAGGTGGAGCAAGGTAGACCAAGGTCAAGTCACGAAGAAGTCACTCCTTAACCCAAAACTATTCTAATTAAATTGCGAAGGAATAACAAAGGGATGACACCACAGATCATTCAATGGGGTGGTGAAATAAAGTAAGATCAGTAAATATCACCATTAACTCTTCTAGAACAAACTCAAGTAAAGCAGAAGTAACTGCTTAACTCAATAAATGACTAATTAAATTGCAGGAGAATAAGAACGGATGACACCACAAATCATCCGATGAAGTGGTGAAATGTGAGATCAGTAAATATTACCAACAAATCCATAAGACCAAACTCAAGTCAAATCAATCCGCAACGTTCACCCGATCTCAGTCCAATCCAACTCAGAACTCTAATTTTTTTAAAAAATTGCCACAATAAATGTCACTAAGACGACGAGCAAAATAAAAATCAGACAGTCAAACCATGTGACAAATCACTGTAAAAATGATGGTGGTTTCATTTTTCTCAATACATAATTATCGACAATCGATGATTAACAAGTTACCACCCCCAGGTGAATTATGATAAAAGGTTAACATACAGAACGGATATGCATATTTAAGTTATCGGCCACCAGTAATTAAAACCAAGGTTAAATAATAGAATTTAGGGAAACGGCCCTTTTAAGATAATATTACACGACTTATCTGACACATTAGGTAGAATAAAATGCGTCATAATGAAAGCAGACATTGAAAAAATTCAACGGATACAGAATTACAAATGAAAAAAACACACAAATTTGATAGCCTCCATAACAGAAGGACTGAATCAACATTACTGACCACCAGAAATAATTAAAACAAGAAACCAGGAGAAAAATGGAATTTAGGAAAAAGGGTCAGAAATGAAATAATAGCATCTGCTCCCAATACTAATGAGAATGACAGGTCGGAGTGGAGAATCCCAGATTAGAGTTAATAAAGACACAAGGTCAATATACGTATCAAACACAATCAATAGGTAGAAGAAGTAAAAAAATAAAACGCCACATACAATGCTACCCACCCAAAAGGATGGGAACCAGGGTAAACACTGGAAAAATATCGGAGCCTGCAGGGCACGTCTATCTGCTACAAAAGACCGAAGTCAACTCCCCGAAATGTTTACTCCAACACAGGCCAACCAGCCTCCCGTTAGTAATGGGAAGTGAGGAGGGAGATACACAAATCGGGTGTGCAGCATAACACAGAACTACACAGAGAAAGATCTGTATAGTTCTGCTAACATTTAAGGCTGACATGGTTTAAAGAAATTCTAAAGTTAAAGTATCTCTACACTTCCTATAGGACAGACACGTCAATGATGGCATTTAGTTTACATATACAGCGACAGTTTTTTCTCTTTCTCAACTGGAGTCGCTGTTAGATTACTAAGGCATGCCCTGCTAGATTTCCGGTATGTTTTGATAAGTTTCATTATTGAGGTACGTTGCCAGAGGTACCAACATTTGAAGTGCAATATCAGTAATCGCCCTCCGACCCCGAGAAAAATTTTGAGTCGAGTCCAAAGCATGCCCCTCCCTTCTTGATAATGGCAGCCCTTTTTCCCTTCCCGCTAGCAATCTATTAGAAAGAATATATTATATTGCACAATAACATTTGCGCACAACCTGTTAGTTCTGGGATAACAAATTCCTTATGGTTTGTTTCACACGCAGCAGCTGCTTTTCAGTGTAGTTTTTCTTGAAACATCCTTCCCACTGTGATGGCATTTTTGTCTTCTGAAGCATAAGCGATTCCAGTGCAGATGTGCTTAATGTAGATTCTTCAATCAATCAATAAATCAATCAATCAATCAATCAATCAATCACTACTGATCTTCATTTAGGGAAGTCGCCCAGGTGGCAGATTCCCTATCTGTTGTTTTCCTAGCCTTTTCTTAAATGATTGCAAAGAAATTGGAAATTTATTGAACATCTCCCTTGGTAAGTTATTCCAATCCATAACTCCCCTTCCTATAAACGAATATTTGCCCCAATTTGTCCTCTTGAATTCCAACTTTATCTTCATATTGTGATCTTTTCCTACTTTTAAAGACACCACTCAAACTTATTCATCTACTGATGTCCTTCCACGCCATCTCACCACTGACAGCTCGGAACATACCACTTAGGCATAGAATCTCAAGGATAATTTAACAAAAACCACCTATTCAGTACTTCCCACGTTTATTGTGGTTTGAATCTACATGAATCTATGTAGACTTATCAGGTCCGGTACATGTTTCACCCATTATTTTGGGCATCTTCAGTCTGTAGACAACCTTTAGGTCAAGGTTTGGGACCTTTTTAACCAACATATGGTATAATCTACAAACGTTAATAATCTCTTAAGACTATCATGTCAGGATAATAATTTAAAAAGTGTGAACTGAACATAACTGTGGGTAACATAAGTTAATGGATTTTAACACATTAAAACTTGTCGGTCCTATTCTATCTAACTGGAAAATATGCCCAAAACTAAAATAGATCTTCTTCCACTATCATAAGTCTTGGGTAAAGAGGATATTGCATACCGGGGTTCATTTAACCCCTGTATCATTTCTTGTTCTTGACGTACCGTAACTAATGTCAGAATGTGTTGTCAACAACAAATGGAACTGATTGTTAATTGTAGGCTGGTCAAAATTGAAAATATAAATTTAAATGAACGGTGTTTTTACACAGTTAAAACTTGGCAGTTCTATTCTATTTAACTTAAAAATGGATCTTCTTCACTATCATAAGTCTTGAGAAAGGAGGATAGTGATACTGGGGCTTATTTGACCCACGTGTTTCATTTTCATGCTCTTGACGTAACTAACATTGAAATGTGTTTGCAAATACTAGTGGAGATTTAAAACCGATTATTACAAATAGACTGGTCAAGAACGTTGTTTTGAATGAAACTGTAAGCGTCTTGACTTTGAGTCTCATGTAACGTCAAGGAATTGTAAAGAGTACAATATTAAGCTGTTTCTTCGTTTTAGGCTGCTGCTTAATTGAGAAGGAACATCCTAGACACTTGATACAGACTTGTATCAAGCAACGCATCAACGGGAATGATAGAACGGGTGAAACATGTACCTGACCTGATAAATCTACATAAATTCATGTAGATTCAAACCATATTAAACGTGAAAAATATTGAATAGGTGGTTTTAATTAAATTATCCTTGAGATTCTATGCCTAATGACATCTTCAATACGGAATAATAATGAGAGTTGTTACTTATAACATACCACTTAGTCAAGCAGCTCGCCTCCTTTCTCCCTAGTCTTCCCAACTCAAACTATGCAACATTTTTGTAACGCTAGAGATCGGACCAGCTAGGAAGACATCCGGTGAGGGGAAGTGTGCGAGTGAGAAAGCAGAGCCGTGGGAGCGAGAACGCTGACTTCCCCTTCTCGCTCAGTGTTGTGGCGACGTACAGTTGACCCGAAATATTTGTATTAACTGACATGTAAAACTCCGCAGATTTTCAGTTAGTGGAATTCCCTTCCGGCTGAAAATAACAGACATACCTAGCCGAAATGAATGCATTTAGAAGTGTTACAGATGACAGATAGATTGAAGGAGTTAGAACATAATTTAACCTCTTATTACATTAGCTGTCAAAATCCTTCCCGTGTATCAATTTGCGTAGTCCTTATTTTTAAATTATAATTTGATTTAAAATTAACTTTACGACGCTGTAAATGTACAGTGTAAAATATGGTTTGCTATAACACCAGGCTTCATAACCTAAGCCACGTCATGTAAAATAACTCGATAATAATAATAATAATAATAATAATAATAATAATAATAATAATAATAATAATAATAATAATAATCTACAAGAAAATTGAAGACTCTCAGATACTATGCGAAGAAAGAGGATAAATTTTTACGGTCATCTTCTCCTCGGAATGAACTCTATGTTTAACTGAACAAATCTTGACTTCTTCCGTAACACAAAACAAAACCGAACTGGTTTAAAGAAACTGAAAAAGACTTGTTAGAATTAAAAATTACAGAAAATTCACTGTTCGGTCGAACAGCTAAAGTAATAACTAAAGAAAACATAACGTTCCAAAACAAATCTACATTAAAAGACACATCTAAGGCCTATTATCTCGAAAGACGAGAAGAAACGAAGATCAGAAAGAATGAAGAAATACTGGGCACTAAGAAAAGAACAACACACAGAGAAAGAATTGATTCAACATACCCCAAAGAGGGTGAAACGAAATATTAATAATAATAATAATAATAATAATAATAATAATAATAATAATAATAATGTCCGCCTCTGTGATGTAGTGGTTAGCGTGATTAGGTGTCACCCCCGGAGGCCCGGGTTCGATTCCCGGCTTTGCCACGAAATTTGAAAAATGGTACGACGGCTGGAACGGGTCCACTCAGCCTGGAGGTCAACTGAGTAGAGGTGGGTTCGATTCCCACCTCAGCCATCCTGGAAGTGGTTTTCCGTGGTTTCCGACTACTCCAGGCAAATGGCGGGATGGTACCTAACTTAAGGCCAGGGCTGCTTCCTTCCCTCTTCCTTGTCTATCCCTTCCAATCTATCCATCCCCCACCAAGGCCCCTGTTCAGCATAGCAGGTGAGGCCGCCTGGGCGAGGTATTAGTCATTCTCCCCAGTTGTATCCCCCGACCCAATGTCTCACGCTACAGGACACTGCCCTTGAGGCGGTAGAGGTGAGATCCCTCGCTGAGTCCGAGGGAAAACCGACCCTGGAGGGTAAGCAGATTAAGAAATAATAATAATAATAATAATAATAATAATAATAATAATAAAGTACTTTTGCTTTAAGGTGAGAAAGCAGTGTTAGACTATATGATCGTTTGTCCCTAGCTCTTTAATGCCAATGTTTTGTTGTAAAATAAGAAATGTGACTTAACGGTATGACATATATAATTATATAATTGTTCTCAGGTACAGAAACAAAATATAATTCATAAAAGGAAACACCATAAAGGGTCTACATATGCTGAGTAACAACGTATGTATACGAAGATAACTTAAATGGCACTAGAAGTAATAAGTAATAAAATAATGACACTATAATTATTCACAAAATGAGCACATTCTTGTTTTATTATGTCCACTGCATCTCTTCAATTCCACTGAGTCCTCCGTCATCACTTCTGTCGTCCTCACCGGATGACTGTCGTCGGCTCCCAGCTGGATCGCGAAGGACTCCATAATGTCTTTAAAATGTTCCCCATCCCTCATGTTCCAGTCTTCGGCGGATATTGACACAAATTTCCGTCAAGTGAGTTTCTCTATGTCGTCAGTAGTGAAGGTGACGTTGTGTGAAGCTACCCAGTTCTTCACTTTTGCCCACATTATTTCAATACTGTTTAATTCAGGGTGATATGGGGGCAGTCGAATTACCGAGTGTCCGTACTGTTCCATGAGTTAATCTAGGACGTAGGTTTTGTGTGCCGGCTTGTGCAATTTGATAAGCTCATAAAGCTCGTGTTTGTAGATCGTCTCACGGCGTGGAATGTTCCTATTCACTAGCCAGGAGATCATCGTCACTTTCCGTGAGCTGGAGTTTGGAGCACGATCTACTTCCTTGTTGTGATACGACGCGTAGTCAATTACGAGAACACTGCGAGGTGGAAGTTATCTTTCATACTCTTAAAGAAAAGTCACTATTCATGCCATCGTGGTAGTCGCCACACTTGCTACCAAACTTCCAGATTAGCAGACAGTTCTGGATGAAACCAATTTCACAGCCAACATGTACAACTATCCTCCGCCGGATACTAGACATTTTTAATAAACAAACCTTTTGTATTTTATGTCATGTTTTTCCATTAGGATGCGCTTGTTAGTCTTAGTTTTTTTTCTGATGATATCCTAATGATCGAAGAATTCGCTTGACACTAGTTATGGATCTTTTGAACTTTAAGTCTTTACCTAACTTTGCACGAATTCTTGAAACTGTAGGTAAACATTTTTCGTCTAAATTAAATTTGCTAACAATACGACATACGGCACCTTCGTCAAAGTCGTCCAATCCAGTAATTTTCTTTGTACGCATTCTGTTTTTGTTTGGTGTTTCAAACAGACTATCCATACGTTTTCCTAATTCTTTCGTTTTTCGCTCTTAATCCGTACCAAATAACTTTCTGACACTCCAACAGCTGCTGCTACTCTTTCCTGCACTTTTTTTACAATCTATCACGAACTTTTCTTCCATTGCCTCACTTTCCATAAAGTCTATAACGTTCAAGATCGCTGCACGAGTCTGACTCTTTAGTACCTTACGATACAGGCTACTTTTAACGCCTTCCATAGTGTCACAGATAGGTCTAACGTACACCACCACTAACCACAGTTACTACTCAACGGGAAATTAGAAAGCAGAGCGCGGCAGCTGAGTGTAAACTTATGCACTGAACTGTCCTTGTAGCAGGAGCTCTGTTAGGAGGGGATACGCTACGCGAGATGTCCAAAGTGCGCACGCGCTCCCAGATGTCTTCCTAGCTGGCCCGATCTCTACTCTTTTGTCGGAAATCGCACAGAACAAATCGAGCTGCTTTTCTTTGGATTTTTTCCAGTTCCTGAATCAAGTAATCCTGGTGAGGGTCCCATACACTGGAATCATACTCTAATTGGGGTCTCACCAGAGACAAATATGCTCTCTCCTTTACATCCTTACTACAACCCCTAAATACCCTCATAACCATGTGTAGAGATCTGTACCCTTCATTTACAATCATATTTATGTGATTACTCCAATGAAGATCTTTCCTTATATTAATACCTAGGTACTTACAATGATCCCCAAAGGGAATTTTCATCCCATCAATGCAGTAATTAAAACTGAGGACTTTTCCTATTTGTGAAACTCAAAACCTGACTTTTATCCCTGTTTATCATCATACCATTGTCTACTGTCCATCTCACAACATTATCGAGGTCACGTTGCAATTGCTCACAATCTTGTAACTTATTACTCTGTACAGAATAACATCATCTGCGAAAAGCCTTATCTCTGATTCCACTTCTTTACACATATCATTGATATATATATATATATATATATATAAGAAAACATAAAGGTCCAGTAATACTGCCTTGAGGAATTCCCCCCTTAATTATTACAGCGACAGATAAAGCTTCACCTACTCTAATTCTCTGATTTCTATTTTTCTAGAAACAGAGCCACCCATTCAGTACTCTTTTGTCAAGTCCAATTGAACTCTTGAATTTTTGCCAGTAGTCTCCCATGACTACCCTATCAAATGCCTTAGACAGGTCAATCGCGATACAGTCTAGTTGACCTCCTTAATCCAGGATATCTGCTATATCTTGCTGGAATCCTACAAGTTGGGCTTCAGTGGAATAACCTTTCCTAAACCCAAATTGCCTTCTATCAAACCAGTTATTAATTTTGCAAACAAGTCTTATATAATCAGAAAGAATGCTTTCCCAAAGCTTACATACAATGCATGTCAAACTGACTGGCCTGTAATTTTCAGCTTTATGTCTATCACCCTTTCCTTTATATACAGGGTCTACTATAGCAACTCTCCATTCATTTGGTAAAGGTCCTTCGTGCAAACAATAATCAAACAAGTACTTCAGATATGGTACTATATCCCAACCCATTGCTTTAGTATATTCCCCGAAACCTTATCAATTCCAGCTGCTTTTCTAGTTTTCAACTTTTGTATCTTACTGTAAATGTCATTGCTGTCATAGGTAAATTTTAATACTTCTTTAGTATTAGTCACCTCCTCTATCTGGATATTATCCTTGTAACCAACAATCTTTACATACTGCTGACTGAATACTTCTGCCTTTCGATGACCCTCGCATACACACTCCCCTTGTTCATTAATGATTCCTGGAATGTCCTTCTTGGAACCTGTTTCTGCCTTAAAGTACCTATACATACTCTTTCATTTTTCTCTAAAATGTATGTGGCCGCCAATTATGCGTGCCATCATGTTATCCTTAGCTGACTTCTTTGCTAGATTCAATTTCCTAATAAGTTCCTTCAATTTATCCTTACTTCCACAGCCATTTCTAACTCTATTTCTTACCAACCTGCACCTCCTTTTTAGTCTCTTTACTTCCCTGTTATAATATAGTGGATCTTTACCATTCCTTACCAACTTTAAAGGTACTAACCTATTTTCACATTCCTCAACAATTGCTTTGAACCCATCCCAGAGTCTGTTTACATTTTTATTTACCACTAGCAGAAGTACCCGTTCTTCGTACGGGTTATCAGACACTGGCTTTAGTTACTCATGCTATCGGTGTGAGCGACTTCATTAGATATTTATATCACTGGTGTATTTAAGTACGTAGAAATTATTTGTCATGTTTGGAATTATAGTGTATCTTCTTTTCTTCATGGGGGCCTCTAAATATTAGTTCGTAATTAGCGTCGACCTCTAAGATCTTTTGCTACCATCTTTTTCCTTCATTCCCACCTAGATATAACTGCTCCCTTCACAAAGCTGCAGGTTTAGTGTAACTATACTTCCGCTAGATAATATCACAAATATAAATATTATTGAATGTATTTGTTTGATCCGACATCTCGTAACTATTACAAATGATCAAGGAAATACGCGATGCATAAAAGAAACTATTATAATTATCGAGAATTATAATTCTCAGGGCTTGTCACTCATGTCGCACATCATATCGTCGCTGGAAAGGTAAAAGGTTGTATTCCACAAAGCTCTTCCTGTCAATTATTCTCCTTAAGACTGGTCACACCTCCCAGCCACGTATGGATATGCAGTCCATCAGAACAAATTTTGTTTTGTTCATTTTCCTATGCCCATGTGTAAAGGAAAATGAACCTTACAGTACCGTACTGTAAGAATGTACGTTTGCATTACGTATTTACGCACCCCTAGTGTACAATGCATGTAAGGTTCATTTTCGTTTAATCGTCGACATAGGAAAGCGAACATAACGGACATTGTTCTGATGGACTGCGTATCCATATGTGGCTGGGAGGCGTGACCAGTCTTAAGGAGAATAATGGATAGGAAGAGCTTTGTGGAATACAACCTTTTACCTTTCCAGCGACGATATAATGAATCTGAGTATAAATGTTGAGACATTTTTTCAAGTCATGGGCGCACCATCTTGACAATTGTGTACAGTATATAGATTGTTTTTTCATGGTTACAATGATCGTAAAAGTGGACCAAAATATCGGCACTAATAACATCAGCGATCCTACTACTCCATGATTTGATATAAAATACTTTAAACTATAGGCAACAGGCTCCGCAAAATGCTGAAACCTAAGCCAGTACGTAAAAATGGAGACCCGTCGGCAACCGCTGGTCGCTGTACTACGGAGATCTCCGCGGCTATTACTTTTATACTTCACTCCCTTTCCATCCCCGCCCAAAGGAGTGCTATGAGCGTCTTACACAACAGTTTATTTTTTCCAGATAGTAAGTTATATGTGTATCAATTTTGGTTGGCAGCTATGCCCAAACGTACATGCATAATCTAGCTGCTGTAGAATCCTGGAGCTGACGTTGCCATGTTACGGCTTTTCGTTTCTTTATCCGATTCCTACAGCAGGGGTAGTGTAGTTCCAATACCTCCGTAACGGATGGTTTTAGAGCCCGAAGGGTTTACCGAGTTTTGTTCTTTGCGTCAAGGAGCTTTGTCTCGTCCTTGTACGACAAATTCGATTTCCCCTATATTAGCCTATTATTTTAATATTTTTATATCTCGCCCCGTCGCCCCTCCCCCTCGAGTTGTTTTGAAAATAAAATACAGCCCATGTTACTCACAGGCAATGCAGCTTTCTATAGGTGAAGTAATTTTTAAAATTGGTTCAGTAGTTTTGAGTCTATTCGTTACAAACAAATATGCATTTTTTTCCTCTTTGTAATATTAGTATAGATTACATCCCTGCACATACGGTTGCCGTCAGGAAGGGCATCCAGCCGTAAAACAGGGTCAAATCCACATGTGCGACACAGTTCGCACCCGCAACCCTACAGGTGTGGGTAAAGCGATAGAAGAAGAAGATACATATTTTAAAAATTCACCCACTTTTTATTCTTTTCACCCCCTTAAATGGATTTTCCAAAAAGAGTGTGTTCATTTTTAAAGGAGATTACAAGTACCAATTTTAAAGTCTGTAACATCTTCATTTTTTGAGATATATGTATCCTTATATAAATAATTCAACTCCTTGCTCACTTCTTTTCACCCCCCCCCCCCTTAAGTGGATTTTCCGAAAAAGATTATTTGTGTTCTTTTATTTTTAAAGGGGATTCCAAATATCATTTTTCATGTCTGTAACATGTTAGGTTTTTGTGATTTATTGTAGAGTAGCAAATGTACCCGTGCTTCGCTACGGTATTCTGCATTGTATACGAATATTGAAGTAAATACTGTACATGCAGTAAATAAGATTGTTTTGAAATAGCATGTCTCTTAGCGTTATTCGAGAAACAGCATGGAGAGGTCCCCATACGTTGTTTCCAACGTAAAGTGCTTGTTACGGATTTGTGATGATAACGACAGGCTCACCTGCCTATTGCCATTCACAATCGACTTGGGAAGTTTATATTATAATTGCAGGTCCCATTGCCTACTGCGCGGTCACAATCGATTTGGGGAGTTTCCGTTACAATGGCAGTCCCCCTTTCCTACTTCCAGACATATTACAAATTGAGGAATTTTTATTATAATGGCAGGAAACTTCCCTACAACCAGTCAAAATTGAGTTGTGCAGTTATCATTATAATGAGAGGCCCCTTTTCCAACTGCCAGTTATCATTATAATGAGAGGCCCCTTTTCCAACTGCCAGCCAGCTTACTGCCAGTCATACCAAGTTGGTGAGTTTCCATCAAAATATCAGGCCAGTATGCCTAATGCCAGTCACATTTTAGATGGGTACATCTGTTTATAATTGCGGGAACGCTTGCCTACAGCCAAACACAATCGGGTAAGGGGAGTTTTGAACAAAACTGCATGCTCCCTTGCCTTCTGCAAGTCAAATCGAGAAGTAAATTATTCATTACAATGGTAGGCCTGCCTTATTAATGCCAGTTATACAGGAATTGGAGAAGGACCCCATTTCTACTGCCAGTCAAAGTCGGTGTGGGGAGTACTGATTACAATAGCAGACACACCCCTTCTCGATCGCTACAAGACGACATCAGTGAATATTTATAGATCGACATACGAAAGTATATGCATGCTTAAAATATTGCAGACCTTCATTTACAGATTGACTGCTGCAAAACGGACGTCATATCGACAAAGGATAGTACCATAAGACGTCAAATTTAGCGGCCTAAATGGCTGGTCGTATTATATCTGATCTATTCATGGGTCCGATTGAGTTAGAAACGTTGAATAGAGTACAATTTATGTAAGATTATCTCACATTGCACTACTTTTCAGATAATTATGTGACAGCTACATACATAGCATTTGGCTCACATATGGCTACTGGGTGGGCCAATTTTCGTGTAGGGTTTGATGATTCTATCTTTCTTATAAGTGATTGAAAGTATGAATTATGCATGTCCAAATTTACTTAACGTCGAGAAATAGACAAAAATTATACGTAAAAGGGATACAGATACAACAAAAAGTCATAAGAGCAAGGTTGTAGATCACTCCAAATTGAATGGAGATTGTGCATTCCCTTATGTGATAGGACTTCGCGAAGATCTGCACCATCATTAAAATTGCCTCCATATTTCGATATTCTGTTTATAACTACGGGAACGCTTGCCTACAGCCAAACACAATCGGGTAAGGGGAGTTTTGAACAAAACTACATGCTCCTTTGCCTTCTGCAAGTCAAATCGAGAAGTGAATTATTCATTACAATGGTAGGCCTGCCTTATTAATGCCAGTTACACAGGAATTGGAGAAGGGCCCCATTCCTACTGCCAGTCAAAGTCGGTGTGGGGAGTACTGAAAAAGTGGAAAAAGTGAAAAATGTAAAGCTCTTAGAAATGTTCTGTCCGTTACAGGCTAAAACGTATAATTTTGACAAATTTCTGTTTTATAGTTCGTCTGGCAGATTATGCCGCAATGTGGATTTTGGGCGAGGAGGGTTAAAATTAGGACTTTCAGGAAACTAAACCAAAAAATTATGCAGATGGTTGTTATTATTACCCCTTAAACGCGTAGCTGTGCGAACATTTCACAAAAATAGTAAATGTGCAGGCACACAGTCGTTAGGATTTTACTTATATAGATAGATAAGGAATCAGCTCCACGTACAACACCTTTTGGTCTATGTCTGCTGGACTTACCCTGCAAAACCGACCATTTATGATATCTCCCTTATTAATCTTTCTGTCGAAAAAATACACATGAAAAAAGTTTTAGAAATGGATTTCCAAAATTTTGGTCGATTTCCAGTCAGGTTGGTCATGTATTCTATATATTGTGGAAGAATAAATTCACCATTTCGGTTCCCTATAAACCGCCAGTCCATTCCAGGAACAGGAAATGTTATTGACCTTCAAATGTACCTTTGGAAAGGTGGATGCTAAATATAAAGTTTGTTTCAAATATCTTCAATAGTTTTCAAGTTGTAAGAAATACGCTCAACACGCGCCCGTTCTTAAGTTAAGTCCGGTTAATGATATCTCCCTTATAAATCCTCTTACCGAAATGATGCACATGAGAAGAAAGTTTTAAAAATTAATTTCCATTAAGGCAGGTAGATTTCTATTAAGTTTGGTTGTGTATATTTTGTGGGAGTGCTAAATCACGGTTTCGGTTTCGTATAAACCCCTCCCCAGTCATTTCATGGATTTAGAAACAATATTTGCCCTGAAACCTACCCAAGGACAGGTGGATTCTAAATATCAAGTTTGGTGGAAATATATCCATTAGTTTCCAATTTATAGACAAACAGACAGGCAGACAAACAGAAAAACAGGCACCAAAGCTAAAAATATGCAGATGGTCATTATTACACCTGAAAAGGGATAACTGTACAGAAATGTCGCCAAAATAGTCAATGTACAGACACACTCTAGAAGTGCAGACCTTTATTTCGAGAGTTACTGCTTTGAAACTCTGCGACATATCTGCAAACGGACCTCACCATCAGATGCCTCTTTCAGTGTTCTACATGGTTGGTCCCATGACATCTTCTCGTATCTCCTATATTTATGGTTCAGATTGATCTAAAATCATTGGGTGTGAAATTTTGTACAGTTTTCGCATACTACTTTATATTTATGATACTCATGTGACAGACAGAATCATAAAATTTGGCTGTCACATTGCCACTGGTCATGCCAATGTGCGTGCCGAATGTCATGATTCTATCTTTCCTATAAATGTGCCAAGTTAATGTTAACATATACGTGTGAAAGTAGAAAATTAACTTGAAATCGAGAAATACAGCTGTATTTAACGTATAAGGAATAGAAATACGATAAAAAGTCATGGGACCAAAGTTGTAGATCTCTCCAAAATGAAAGGCGATTGTGCTTTCTGATTTGTGATAAGACTTACAGATTAGCCACCAATTATCCCGAAACGAAGGTGTGCACCGTCGTTAAAATTACATCCATATTTCGATATTTTCCGGGGCCGAAAGTTATACATTTGCATAGCTTAGAATATTTTCTCAAAGGAAAGAGTGTCAAGCTTTCGGGATTAGCACTCGCATACATACGGTGTAATTAAGGAAGAAAATAATTCAGTAAAGAAAGTTGAAATTAATAGAAAATGGATTAAAAACTGAGGACAGCCGGATGACGACAAATATGTAAATACCAAGTGAATGTATCGGAAATTCAAATGCCCCTCAATAAATTATGCTGGTGTGAGTTATGGATATAAGAAAGAGGTAACAGAGGAGAAATTTAGGCGCAGGCATTCTTAGGTCAACAGATAAGATGGCCAATGGTGTTATTACTTAAGCTATTCGAGGACGGTTATAAACTCCAACGATATTCCGCCAATAACCCGCAGCATGGCCGATTGACGCCCTCTCTTGCCTTCTACCCAAGGAACAACCATGAATTTAAAGGTATGAGGAGGAAAATGGCAATACTTTACCTTCCTGCTGGCAAACAGTCAGAGACATTGCCATGGTAACCTGTAGTTTCGTTGTCGGTCTGTCGGTCACACACACAGACGATGATACCCGCAGAAATTGAATAGTAAGGTAAATTATGAACATAACGAAAGTTGTTTATAATGAAGAGACGTTTCACATACGGTCCACGGACTTTACAGGAAATCAATAGTATAAGAGAAAATGGAGGAAAACCGTTCTGGTTTTCCTATAAAACCCCGTCTAATCAAAGATTTTAAAACGAAATGCATATAGAAACCTTCCTTGGGGTGAATATACTCCAAATATGAAGTTTGGTTGAAATCTATCCAGCCGTTTTGCCGTGATGGTGGAACAAACAAACAAACAAACAAGCAAACAAACAAACAAGCAAACAAACAAACAAACAGACAGACACGAAAAGTAAAAACCACCGATTCGGTCTTGAGTTGACCCAAAACGGATAAATATCTGAAAAATTGGCAAAACAAACGAAATTACAGACAGCGGACCCCCTAAAACTTTATTTATAAGACTAGCAAATGTACCCGTGCTTCGCTACGGTACGGTATTCTGCATTCTGAAGTAAATACTGTACATGCAGTAAAAAAGATTGTTTTAAAATAGCATGTCTCTTAGCGTTATCCGAGATACAGCATGGAGAGGTCCCCATACGTTGTTTCCAGTGTGAAGTGCTTGTTACGGATTTGTGATGATAACGACAGACTCACTTGCCTACTGCCATTCACAATCGAGTTGGGAAGTTTACATTATAATTGCAGGCCCCATTGCCTACTGCGCGGTCACAATCGATTTGGGGAGTTTCCATTACAATGGCAGCCGCATTTTCTACTTCCAGACATATTACAAATTGAGGAATTATTATTATTATGGCAGGAAACTTCCCTACAACCAGTCAAAATTGAGTTGTGCAGTTATCATTACAATGACAGGCCCCTTTTCCAACTGCCAGCCAGCTTACTGTCAGTCACACCAAGTTGGTGAGTTTCCATCAAAATAGCAGGCCAGTATGCCTAATGCCAGTCACATTTTAGATGGGTACATCTGTTTATAACTGCGGGAATGCTTGCCTACAGCCAAACACAATCGGGTAAGGGGAGTTTTGAACAAAACTGCATGCTCCCTTGCCTTCTGCAAGTCAAATCGAGAAGTGAATTATTCATTACAACGGTAGGCCTGCCTTATTAATGCCAGTTACACAGGAATTGGAGAAGGACCCCATTCCTACTGCCAGTCAAAATCGGTGTGGGGAGTACTGATTACAATAGCAGACACACCCTTTCCCAATCGCCACAAATTCGACATCATTGAATATATATAGTTCGACATACGAAAGTATGTGCTTGTTTACAATATTTCAGACCTTCATTTACAGATTGACTGCTGCTAAACGGTACATCATATCAAGAAAGGATTGTACCATAAGACGTCAAATTTAGCGGCCTAAATTGCTGGTCCTATGATATCTCATCTACTCATGGGTCTGATTGAGTTAGAAACGTGGAATAGGGTAAAATTTGTGTAAGATTATCTCACATTGCATTGCTTTTCGGATAATTAAGTGACAGCTACATACACTGCATTTGACTCACATATGGCTACTGGGTGAGACAATTTTCTTGTAGAGTTTGATGATTCTGTCTTTCCTATAAGTGATTGAAAGTATGAATTATGCATGTGAAATGTTCAAATTTACTTAACTTCGAGAAATAGAGAAAAATCAAACGTAAAGGGGATACAGATACGACAAAAAGTCATAAGTCCAAAGTAGTAGATCACTCCAAATGAACGGAAATTGTGCCATCCGCCATGTGATAAGACTTCCCAAAGGTGTGCACCTTCATTAAAATTGCCTCCATATTTCGATATTCTTCAGGGAGAAAAGGGGAAAATTTAAAGATCTTGGAAGTTTTCCGTCCGTTACAGGCTAAAACGTATAATTTTGCCAAATTTCAATATCCTTCTTCGACTGGCAGATTATGCCACAATCTGGGTTTTCGACGAGGAGTGTAAAAATTAGGACTTTCAAGAAACTAAACCAAAAAATATGCAGATGGACATTATTACCCGTTAAACGTGTAGCTGTACGAAAATTTCGCCAAAATAGTCAATGTACAGGCACACAGTCTTACGATTTTATTTACATAGATCGATAAGGAACCTGCTCCACGTACAACACCTTTTGAGCTATATCCGCTGAACTTAACCTGAAAAACGGACCGTTTATGATATTTCCTTTATTAATCCTCCTGTCGAAAAAATGCACATGAAAAAAGTTTTAGAGATGGAATTCCATCACGTTTGGTCAATTTCCAGTCAGGTTGGTCTTGTACTGTATGTGTTGTGTAAGAGTAAAATCACCATTTCGGTTCCCTATAAACCGCCAGTCCATTCCGGGACATGAAATGTTATTGACGATTATCACCTACCGTTGGACAGGTGGATGTTAATGTAAAGTTTGACTCAAATATCTTCAGTAATTTTCAAGTTGTAAAACATACGCTTTACACGCACCCGCTCTTGAGTTAAGTCCGGTGGGACTTGTATCGGAAAACGGTCCGTTAATGATATCTCCCTTATTAATCCCCGTATTGAAATGATGCACATGAGGAAAAAGGCTTAGAAATTAATTTCCATTAAGGCAGGTAAATTTACATTAAGTTTGGTTGTGTATATTTTGTGGGAATGCAAAATCACGGTTTCGGTTTCGTATAATCCCCCAGACAATTCAGGGATTTAGAAACAATATTTGCCCTAAAACCTACCAAAGGACAGGTGGATTCTAAATATCAAGTTTGGTGGAAATATATCCAGTAGTTTCCAAGTTATAGACAAACAGACAAACAAACAAACAAACAAACAAACAAACAAACAAACAAACAAACAAACAAACAAACAGACACCAGAACTGAATATATGCAGATGATCATTATTACACCTGAAACGGATAACTGTACAGAAATTTCGCCAAAATTATCAATGTACAGACACACTCCAGAAGTGCAGACCTTTATTTTGATAGTTACTGCTTTGAAACTGTACGACGTATCTACAAACGGACTTCACCATCAGACGCCCCTTTCAGTGCTCTACATGGTTGGTCCTATGACATCTTCTCGTATCTCCTATATTTATGGGTTATATTGAGTTAGCGTCATTGAATGGGGTGAAATTTTTTACAGTTTTCACATACTACTTTATTTTTTGATACTCATGTGACAGCTAGAATCATAAAACTTGGCTATAACATGACCAATGGCCATGCCAATGTGCGTGCTGAATGTCATGATTCTACATTTTCAATAAGTGTGCCAAATTATAACATATACGTGTAAAAGTACAACTCAACTTGAAATCGAGAAATACAGCTGTATTTAACGTATTAGGGATAGAAATACGACGAAAAGTCATAGGACAAAAGTTGTAGATCTCTCCAAAATGAAACGCCATTTGCTTTCTGACTTGTGATACGACTTACTGATTAGCCACCAATTACCCCGAAGCGGTCTGCACCGTCGTTAAAATTGCATCCATATTTCGGAATTTTCCTGGGCCAAAAGTTATACATTTGCATAGCTTAGAATATTTCCTCAAAGGAAAGAGTGTCCAGCATTCGGGATTAGCACTCGCATACATACGTGGTAATTAAGGAAGAAAATAATACAGTTTAGTAAGTTGAAATTAATTGAAAATGGATTATAACTGAGGACATCCGGATGAAGACAAACATGTAAATACCAAGTGAATGTATTGGAAAATCAAATGCTCCTCAATAAATTATGCCGGTGTGAGTTATGGATATAAGAAAGCGGTAATCGGAGAGAAATTTAGGCGCAGGGATTCCTAGGTAATCAGATAAGAAGATGAATATTTGTGTTATTACTTAAGCTATTCGAGGACGGTTATAACCTCCAATGATATTCCGCCAATATCCCGCAGAATGGCCGATTGACGACTCTCTTGCTTTCTACCCAGGGAACAACCACGAATTTAAAGGAATGATGAGGAAAATGGCAATACGTTATGTCCCTGCTGGTAAGCAGTCAGAGACGTTGCCACGGTAACCCATATATTCGATGTCGGTCTGTCGATCACTCAATACAGAGCATGGTATCGGCAGAAAATAGTAAATTTATCCGTCATTTGAAGAGTAAGGTAAATTATGAACACAACGAAAGTTGTTTATAATGAAGAGATCTTTCACATACGGTCCACAGAGTTTACAGAAAATCAATAGTATAAGAGAAAATGGAGGAAAACCGTTGTGGTTTTCCTATAAAACTCCCGTCTTTTCAAAGATTTTAAAATGATATGCTTATCGAAACCTTCCCGGGGATGAGTATACTCTAAATATGAAGTTTGGTTGAGATCTATCCAGCCGTATCGACGTGATAGTGGAACAGACAAACAAACAGACACGAAAAGTAAAAACCACCGATTCGGACTTGAGTTGACCTAAAACGTATAAATATTTGAAAATTTGACAAAACAAAAGGAATTACAGACAGCGGACCCCGTACAACTTTATTTATAAGATTTTCCACCGATCATAGTTACTTATTAAAACCTCCCTCATGCCTATTTTATCAGCCTAATAGTCCTAATTTTAATATCTTCCTTTCTTTCACATTTATTTTTAATTGCCATAAAAACAGCTTCGTGATCACTAATACTATCTATTAATTCGGTTTCTCTATAGAGCTCATCTGGTTTTACCAGCACCACATCCAGAATATTCTTACCTCTAGTTGGTTCCATCACTTTCTGAATCACTTTTTCCTTAATCTCTCTTAGCAACTGTCAGGTACACTTAACACAGTAAATACAATATTATTGAAGGATCTATAGTGAAGAAGAGCAGCGCCTGAGCTCCTTTATTCACAATCAATGTTACAACGTTTATGGGTAGCAGAAGGAAGTCACGATCTAATAAGTATCGTTGCCACCTCACAAGCATTGAAATAAGGACTATTTAGGAGAAATGTTCAATCCTTTGGAGCCTTTTTCCTTCTTTTCCTTTTTCCGTAGTAAATCATATTCCCTGAGAATGTCAGCTTTTCCGTAATAATTTTTCCTTTGGCCGTAATCGTGCGACTGCTATGTTCGATAGTAAGATGTTAAACGACTGTTTAAAAAGAATGCAGCAGAAACTGTAAAGTATGTCTGTATTCTGGGAAAAGCTCTTATTCTTTTCCTGATGAACATTGTCTATTATCTAAAAAATATGAAATTACATTGTTACATTAACTCTTTCAGCGCCAAGCACACCGTCTTATTGCCTTGTATGGAGAAAAGTGATAGCGATTCATGTGATGAAGTTGTGAGTGCTGAACCTGATGAGGTAGATCCGGCAATATTTAATGATTTATTTTCGGAGGATTTATCTGGTGTTCATTCAGACGACTGGTCAGACACCAATTATGGGTGTCACCTGGATGAGAATTTTTTTAGGACTCTGGATGATGACCGGTATAATAAAAAAGGGTCCAAGTTAGAAATGTATACAACAAACATGTTTGCTACCCCCATATTCATTAAGTTATGCCTAGAAATCGCTTGCGGCTCATTTTAAACATTATTGAAGGTAACTTAAAATTTTTGTGCTATTATGTGTGCTACTGCTCTTTATATGCACTTTTATTTTTAACTATGTCAAACCAGTTTACCTCCCTTAGAAATGTCTGGTACAGGACATTTAAATTGCCTCACAATGCTTGGCAGTGAATGTTTTAAAGTTACATTTTTGACATTTGAAAATCTCAGGTTTTTGGTGGACCTTGTCCAATGCGCTGAAACTACCACTGCTGCTATATTGATCCTGAAGGAAAGAAAATAAAAATGGGCAAATCTAATTACGAATTGGTATCACAAACTAATGATGTGAGTTACGAGAAAACCGCTAACTAATCCAACTAATAAGTTTGTTTTCAGTGCAATATTTGTTGCAGAGTTATTTCAGTCATGAATTCATTCTTTGAATTAAGCTGACACCGTGGCTAGATGAAATTGGGAAACCTTAAAAGAAAAAAGAGACCTAAAGCCATATTATGTCATCAGTTTTATGTGCTCCAGTGTTATGTGCTAGAGCATTGGTTAGTCAAGAATTTGTTTTGCATGTTGTTTAAGAAAATATTTGATGTTATTCCTGGTAATTGTAAACACACAGTTGATCCTTCATTTTGGCAATAAATTTTGTTGTTGAACATAGAGGTTAAGGTGCATTTTTCTATAGTTTTTTCTTTTTACAAGTTTCTTTACGTCGCAGGCGCAGATAGGTCTTGACGCCAGCGATGGGATAGGAAAGGGCTAGGAGTGGGAAGGAAACGGCCATGGCCTAGGCTGGGCTGAGTGGTTCAGACGGTTGAAATGCTGGCCTTCTGATCCCAACCTGGCGGGTTCAATTCTAGCTCAGTTCAGTGGTATTTGAAGGTGCTCAAATACGTCAGCCTCATGCCGGTAGATTTACTGGTACATAAAAGAACTCCTGCAGGACAAAATTCTGGCACCTCGGTATCTCCAAAATCCGTCAACGAGTAGTTAGCGGGACGTAAAAACAATAACATTATTATTAATAAATTAAGTCAACGCATCAATAAAACACAACGTTTCACACTCCTTTTACACTGCAGGCTTTATTAGTTTGCTAATTCACAGTCAGATATTCCAAATTTGTTTTCCTTATTGACAGTTTCAAAGTACAAGTAGACTACAACTGCATTTCCACTAGAAACCAGTGATGCCACCAGTGTGTGATAAGCAGAAGAAAGTTACTCGTGTTGGGTTAGACACTCGTGCACTACCCGTGTCACAGATCCTTGCACCAACATTAATAACTACAGGACGTTATCTACACATGTAAACACAGTTCACAACACAGAACATACTTTCATACAAGGTTTAATTCTCCAGGCATTTATGAACCACAATCACACCATTTTCCTTTTCACACACTCACAGAGTCCCCATTTCCAGTGAGTACATAACCAAGTTCAAGGAAGTAAACAACACAAAGAACACATATTACTGGTTTCTCACATCCTCCCCTCTTGATTGTTGCACATAGCAACAATCAACTATGCTCAAAGGTTCAGTTTTTCAGGAAATTTTACTCTCCTTCCGCTTCTAGTCACCTGCACCTCCCTCAGTGGAGACATTGAAGGTTGTCGGACTCTGTCACCAACATCAATGACAGGATTAACATCTGAAGGTGAAGACCCTTCCAACAAGTAGAGTCTCTGTAAAGGCCGAATAAGTTCACTAGAAGAAGTCTTCAACCGTACCACTCGTACCACACCATCTCTTCCAGGATATACTTCAAGCACCTTGGCAATAGGCCACTCGATCCGCCTCTTCTGGTCGCAACCAATGAGCACGATGTCCCCTTCCTTGATTTTTGTTGTCTCACCACTTGAATTATGATAACAATGTACAAGCTGACCTAGATATTCATCCCTAAATTGCTTCCTCAAGTCCTGACGTAGTTGCTGAATATAACTCATCCTTTTTGATAAACACTTCTCATCTATCAAGTCCAAATCAGGGGTACTCACATTGGGCATATCTTGTAGAAACATGCTAGGCGTGATTGAACTCAAATCTTCAGGATTTTCTGACATGTAAGTCAGAGGTCGAGAGTTTATCAGAGCCTCGCAGTCACATATTATACTCGGTAGTTCTTCGTAGTTTAGAGATGCTCTTCCCAGCACACGCACGACGAAGGGGTCTTTTGATTGTTTGGACGATCCGTTCCCACCAACCTCTCCGCAAGGCAGCGGTTGGAGGGTTGAACTTCCACTGAATTCGTAGCAATGAGGCATCATCTTCTATCTTGCTCCAGTCAGTGGATCTGAGCAGGTTATTACTCCCAACAAAATTGCTTCCGTTGTCGCTGTAAATTATATTTGGCCTTCCCTCTTCACGCAATGAACCTACGAAGACTCATAATAAACCCATTTGTTGACAGAGTGGTTATTAGTTCTAGATGAACTGCCCTATACACGGCACAAGTGAATAGTACAATCCATGACTTCTGTCCTCCCTTGAGGATTAGTGATCCTGCAAGGTCTGTTCCCACAACTTCAAACACCGATGCTTCCTTCACTCTATCTTCTGGGAGAGGGCATTGTACTTCTTGAACCATACCTTTGGCTTCATGTCGTCTGCATTTCTTGCATGATGCAATCACATTTCTAACAGTTCTTCGACCTTTCAGTATTCAGTATCTCTGTCGCAGGTGAGCTAGTAGTATATGAGTTCCACTATGAAGCAGTCTTTCATGTTCCTCCTGAATCAAAAGCTGAACTAGTTTATGCTTGTTTGGTAAGACAACGGGGCATTTGAAGTTATCAGCGTCCTTCCTTTCCACAATTTTCGTCTTCACCCGCAGGATTCCTTCTGCATCCTTGAAAACACACAGAGATTTCAAACTAGAAATCCTTTCTTTGGTGAACGTTTCCTCTTGTACCGTTTGTATAAGCTTATTTTCAGCCCTTTCTATTTCTTGTACTGTTAGCTTCTCTTTATACCTTTCATTTGTTTGTTTTTCACTATTCTTCACCAATCTGAATATCCATGCCACCATCCTCACTCTCTTGGTATGCTTCGAAAAGTACTCCAGAAACCATGAGGTAGAACTACCAACTGTCCTCACTACCCCTTTCTCCCCTTCCTGACAACAGGACTCTATGCCCTCAACCATATTACTGGGCCATTCCTCCTCAGGTAGCCTTAGCCATGCTGGCCTCTCCCACCAGGCAGGTTCTAAGAGTTCTTTAGACGAACATCCTCGCGACGGCAAGTCAGCAGGGTTTTGTTTTCCAGGATCGTGGTTCCATTCATCTCTGTGTGTGAAGTTTAGTATCTCCTTTATTCTGTTCTCTGCGAAGGTTCCCCATCTTCCATCCCTCCTAATCCAACTCAATACAATAGTCGAATCAGTCCAACAATATTGAGGAGTCTCCACGAGACGTAAACTGTTCTTGACAGTGACTAGCATTCGGACGCCAATGCGGCAAGATAACAATTCTAGTCTAGTCATAGTTACTTTCTTCACTTGTGCAACTCGTGACTTCACTAGTAACAACTGCACTGTCGTCCCACAATTACTTTCTTAAAAATACAACATAGGCTGAAGTACTAGCATCAAAGAAGACATGTAAAGTGTATGATGTTCGATCGCTGCTCGAAGTAAATCGTCTAGGAATTTCAACATCAGCCAAACAATGCATTTCTTCCAACCACCTTTCGAAGTTTCTCTGCAGATCTTCCGAGACCTCAGCATCCCAGCTTGTCTTCTCTTTCCAACTTTCCTGCAATAGTTTTTTCGGTACAACAGTGACAGGACATGTATACCCTACAGGATCAAATACTGACTGACAGACAGACAAAATCTTTCTTCTTGTTACAGGTGGCTCTATATTTTGTACATTCCTTACACAAGACAGGCTATCATTAGTTCAGTTCCATAGTAATCAGAGTACCGGTATGGTTTCTTGATTACATGTTATAATTCTCATGTTTTGGTCCATATTGAAATGTACAATGAAGTCAAATAAATATTAAAATTTATTATTCCACCTATTCAATACATAAATAGAGATTTTAATTAAGAAATTAAATCCTGAATAAAATTATAGGGACATGTTTCGCTGAAGATGCCCTTAATTAAAGGGCGAAACATGTCCCTATAATTTTATTCAAGATTTAATTAAAATCTATATTTATGTATTGAATAGGTGGAATAATAAATTTGACTTCATGGTTTCTTGAATCGCATCGCTTTCATTTAGTGCAGTACTTGCCCAACATCTTAACTCAAACTTTACCATGGCCATCAAAAGAGAAGCCTCCTGAATAAAACAGTTTAATTCTTCTGCCGAACTGACTGAAGCAACACAGTTGTCCA
Organism: Anabrus simplex; assembly: GCF_040414725.1. Classification (NCBI taxonomy): domain Eukaryota; kingdom Metazoa; phylum Arthropoda; class Insecta; order Orthoptera; family Tettigoniidae; genus Anabrus; species Anabrus simplex. The sequence goes on along the minus strand of NC_090265.1, from coordinate 254,595,944 downwards.
CATAAAATGAATGTTTAAGTTTTTCTGCAGTTTCACGGTACCCAGCAGGACATTTATCAAGATGATGCTCTATAACACCTCCTAGAATGAACGAGCTGCAATTTACGCCAAATACAACGCGACAGTGGCAAAAATCTTAATCTTCCTGGTCACGTAATCATCCCACCAAAGAAATTACAGATAATGACGGTCCACTTCGTTCACAGAGATTTGCAGAAAGGCCTTCTTTTTATGTGACACTACTCTTATTTCCCTTTCTCGAAATCGCAGCAGGATGGATGGTAGAAGTTCAAGCAAGTTGGGGCCTTTCTCCAAACAGTCATTTAGGGACAGCTTTCCTCCTTGTTTATCGGAAGCATCAAACACGGATCAGCACGTTGTAGTCCTACCATATTTCCCGTGAACAAGCTCCTGCATAATCAGCTCAAATTAAAATTTATCAATAGTAGGATGACCAGCTCCAGTGTCAGAGACTACAATGTCTTTCTCTTTTAATTCTTGCAGGCAAGCACTTTGATTAATGCGAGGAATTGAACCACGTATAGAAACTTGATCTAAGGATTCAATCTCACATGAATAATTTCCTGTCATACTCTGAAGTGATACTCGATATCTCTTGTGTACTAGTCTTTGTTACGAGATTCCCCCATACAGAACATGTATCAGATTCTCAGATCCAACACAAGAACAAGCCATTTCCAGAGCAGTCTTCTTTAGAATATAGGAACGCTGAGATCCAGTATCTATTATCGCCCTTACTACACGTTGATCACCCTTAGCTACAGTAGCGTGCATTGTGGGTATGCAGGCTAAGCCGGGCTTACCCGTTGGACTTGAGAAGCAAAGTAAGCAGTAATGTAACTGTAATTGCAATAATTCATTTTATCTTATCAGTTGGCAATACTACTTTTTTAATAACTCATTTGCTGCAATGTGGTTTTCTGCGGTATGTAGAATCAATTTCTGCAGTGCGAATTTCTGCAGTAGCGAGGGTAAGCGACACACCTACCGCTTGGCTCACCCAGCGTAGAATTCAAGGTGACGCAAGCGTAGTTAGCGCGCCAGTAAGCGAGCTTGGTAAGCCGAAAACTCAACGCTGCCCGGCTAGACCGCACGGTGTAGCAGTGTGAAGCACCTTTGTTTGTGTTTAAGATACGTTTATTTACTGTGATTTGGCTTATTGCTGAAACAGCTCTTGCGAGTAACAACTGACATCAGTGAAAACCTTTTTAAAAGTACGAGTATCCAGTTCCTTTTAGAACTGAAAATTAGTTTTTTCTTAAATGTAACAGTGTGAGAAAAACTTGCCAGCGTTGTAGTGGACCATGTGACGTGTTTCTAGGGGCGTACGTTCTAATGATTTCCATAATAATAACATGCAACGTGGGCAGTGCTTATAATTAGCCTGTGTCGTAAGTGCGTAATTGTGTATCTATGTAGAAGTATTTAGTGAAATGTAATTTCTTCTTAGTTTCAACTATCATAATATTTGCGATAGCTGACTCAATTTGTGTGATTAAAGAACTGTTGACCGTTTCGTTTTAGGAGCTTATATGAGAAACTAGAAATTTTCCAATCTGGAAAACCTTCAGATATGCCCAACCTTAAAGGGACGCATAAAAACAAAAATCAAGAGTACGTTCGTCATTTCAGCCTTCACAGTACAGTAAAACAGAATGGATTTCTGGACGTTCCAAATTTAATAAACTATTTTGCTAGCCATGTTTACTCTTTCCAAAAGAACGAACTGTTTGGTCCGACACTGGTTTTGATAATCTGAGTAACTTGCACAATGCCATTTAAAAGCATGAGAAACCGCAGTCACACATTATTTTCTGCATTGAGAACGTTTGTAAAATCTAGAATTGATATTCAGCTTAATGCTCAATTGCGTGCAAGCACTGTACAATATAATGAGACAGTTCGGTAAAACAGAGAGGTGGTCAAGCGATTGACTGATGTTGTGTGTTTTTTAGCCTCTCACGAATTTACCATTCCGTAGACAATCTGAAGATGAAGATTCTTTGACAGGGGTGCTTATTTGGGTGCATTGAACTTACTCGCCACTTACCATGCGTCGTTATGTACCCACCAAGAAACATCCACCGTGTTTCGCGAAACTTCAAACAGGATACAAAATGAATTATTAAAGGCTGTCAGTGATGTAGTTTTGAAAAATGTGAAGTCAGAAATAAAACACGCTATCTTTGTTGCCCTTTTCCTTGACGAGACTTCAGACGTGAATTCGTCTCAACTATCAACTACTCCGAGATACGTTGAATCTGAAAGTGGCAAAGCTCACGGAAGATTCATTTCTTTCACTGATGTCAGCGCAGATCAAACAGCCAGTGGTTTGCTTGAACATGTGAAAAACATTGTTACTGAGTTTGATTTAAACTACAGGTTAGTTGCTCAAACGTTCGACGGAGCAGCTGTGATGGCCGGCCACACAAATCGACGAAGAACCAAAGTGCAAGAACTCTTTCCGAAGGACATATTTATCCATTGCTTTAGTCACAAGCTTAATCTGATTTTGTCACAGTCAGTTTCCTGTATCAAGGAATGTTTTTTTTTTTTTGCTATTGGCTACCACTGCGATAGCTTACACATAAATCTGCACAGTTTGTATGGAAACAAGTACACCAAGAAGCTTTTAATAAAATAAAAAAAATACTTACATTAGTTCAGTTTTAGGATATTTCAACCCCAAGGACGAAACGATAGTGATGGCAGACGCTGGCCCAAAAGGACTTGGTGCGGTGCTGATACAACGGAACAATGAAGGGATCCCACGCATAATTTGCTACGTTAGTCGCAGCCTGTCGGATGTCGAACAACGGTTCTCTCAGACGGAGAAAGAAGCACTTGGGATTGTCTGCGCGTGTGAGCGTCTAAGGATTTTCTTGACGGGTAAGCAGTTTTGCCTGTATACGGACCATAAACCACTAGAGGTAATTTTTGGGCCTAGATCAAAACCCTGCGCGAGAATTGAACGTTGGCTTCTGAGATTCCAATCTTTTGACTTCCAGGTTAAGTATGTAAAGGGGAAAAATAACATAGCAGATCCTTTATCGCGGTTAAGTGAGAATTCCATCGGTGAAGCCGAGAAGGACAATTATCTGATTGATGCACTTGGCTACGTATTTGGCACCAGTTGCATTATCTTTGGAAGAAATAGAGGAAGCTTCAAAAATTGATCTCACTCTAAAAAAGGTCCGGTCACATTTACTAACAGGGTGTTGGGATCGTAATGACGTTGACCTCCTTCCATTTAGGGCGATGATGTCACAATTATGCGTCATGGACAATATATTACTGAAAGAAACTAAGTTGGTAATTCCGAAAAGTTTACAAACTAGGGTCCTTAGTTTGGCACACGAGGGTCATCCGGGAATTTTGGAAATGAAAAACAGACTCAGATCTAAAGTATGGTGGCCCGGAATGGACAAAGCAGCGGAACGGACAGTGAGAACATGTCTGGGTTGTCAGATTACCAGTAAACCCGAGAAACCCGAAAAAATATCTCCGATAGTAATTCCTAAAAAGCCTTGGGAACGAATAGCTGCTGATATTTTGGGTCCTTTCCCTAATGGGGTACAACTATTGATCGTGATAGATTATTTTAGCTGTTTCATGGAAGTAACAAGACTAAGTAGTACTGACTCTAAAAGCATAATAAAGGCCCTAGATGGTATTTTTGCAAGATACGGGTATCCTGAGGTTCTCTCAACAGATAACGGCACGAACTTCGTCAGCGCAGAGACGGAAAATTACCTGCAACAGTGTGGAATTCATCACCACAGAGTTACCCCGTTACACCCACAAGCAAATGGCACAGTGGAAAGACTGAACCCAGGGATAACTCAACGACTACAGATTGCCAATGCCATGAAATTAGATTGGGAGTTAGAGCTAAACAAGTACCTACTGATGTACCAGAACCATGAGCACCAGACTACAGGGGTTAGTCCGGCGGAGTTATTTTTTAACAGAAAATTGAGGGACAAAATTCCCGGTCTGGCCCCATACAAGACAGAAAAAATATTAGAGGAGGTGGTGGAACGAGACCTTATTCAAAAGTTTAAAAAGGGAGAATACGCGGACATTAGACGTGGGGCCAGAGAAAATAAATTATCAGAGGGCGACAAGGTTTTGATGCGTAACCCCAAAGTAAACAAATTTCCAACTACATTTGGACCCACACCCTTGAAAGTCGTCAAGAAGAATGGCAACGCTGTGACAGTAGAGACTTCGGATGGTAGACAAATAACTCGCAACTCTACCTTCTTCCGGCCTTTTCATGAGCTGTTGTCTGAGGACGAGTCAGAGAGTGTGAAAGAGCAACCAGAAGGATAAGAAGAAGAAGAATATCAACCAGAGAAGAAAGAAGAAGAAGGAAGTCAAGAATCGGGACCGAGACGAAATCAACGGGAGAGGAAACCCCCAGGATTTTTGTCAGACTACGATTTAAAGTAAAAAAGAAAAGAAAAAAAGGGAGTGATGTAGTGTACTATCGATATACAGGAGATCGATGTGTGTGTTGTAAGATCAGAGAGAAGATGATTGTTGTTTATGCTTTGGATGTAATGGCGACTGTCGCTAAAGAGGTTGTTTATTTCGTATAAATCGCTAATTATACAGTACAGATCCTCTGAAGTATGAAGCGCACAGAGCTACTTTTCCTCATTCTGCTTGTGAAAATCTTGAACTGTCTTATAAATACTTGTTTGATTCTATCCGATTGAAGAATGAACTTACCGTGCTGTATTCGTTTGACGAATTTTATGGTCAACACCCTCATCAGTTAGTGTGTTCTCTGAAAAGCAAACAATTAGATGCAGCTCTGTCTGAAGTGGACAAGTTGGGTGTACTTATAGTAACTGTTCCAAGCACAACAGCGTCAGTTGAAAGATCATTTTAAGCTCTCAGGAGGATTATGAGGTCAACACAGAGTCAAGAGCGACTTTCAGGCTTAGCAGTTCTATTCATAGAAAAGGAAGGTCTGCACCAACTGAAAAGCATAGACACATTTTATGATGTCGTAACAACATTCACATAAAGAAGAGAGACGACTAGATTTCACCTTCAAGTAGACTCAAAGCAACAAAAAATGTTGTGGAGGGACTTACGGCATAGTTTTGTCAGTAGTGGAGCATACAGCGGACAATAGAAGAACTTCTGCAAAAACGTATCAAATAAGTTACTAATAATTTTGAGATAAGCCTATGTGTTCAATGTAATATGCACGATGCTCTTGTATCAGTGTCAGAGGTATTACAAGTCGGCTTCGTGGCTGTAAGAGGACAGAAAGTATTCTGATACATAAATAAGAGATTAAGGAGTTTTTAACAGAATAGTGACAGGTAATTCATTAAATAAACGCGACTTCTACTAATCTATGAAGTAGGAAACTTGAATAAAATAATTTTCAGACAATAAACGCTACAATGGCATGCTTGTCTTCATTTTTCTTGTGGATTATGCACTGTCATTGGGAATAAATAAACTATTTCTATACATCTTAATAAGTTAATTGCAGCTTTAAAAGTTATATCGATTTTTTAAATCTACAGATGTGATGTCACTAATTATTTTGTATTTCCTGAAACGCCAAGGATTTGTCATGATACCGTACGCTCTGGTTAGAATTCCTTCAATTTTAATGAGATTACACGTAAGTTTATATGGTTAGAGCTTGGTTACATTCTTTATATAATGATGTACGTTAAATTGTACTTCGTACATCCGGTAATTAGTACGTCCTATTTTGGACAGCATACCCACTTTTCGAAACCACCGCACGCCACTGCTTAGCTGTGATAACTACCATTAGAGTCTGCAGCAGGACATCTGGAGAACAACAGTGGTTTGCACCAACGACACTCGTATTTTCCATCCTATTCTCTTCTGACTATTGATTTCTCATTATTTCTAGGCAGATCAGAACACATTATCGGATAATGTTTTTTCCCATAGATCAAACATTTTAGTGAGGATTTACACCCTACAGACCTGTGTCTGGGTTTTAAACTTGTGAAACAAGCCCATTTAGATTTTAACATATCTGTCTTTTCCCTAAGAGACATCCTTTGTGCTTTAAACCACTCCTTACTCTCATGAAACTTCTCACAAAATACACAAACATTATTTTGATCGTGTATTCTGTTTTTCACTAGTCAACAGATTATTTGCAGTAGGTACACTTTCATCCTCTGCTTCTTTTCTTTCATTGGTGGTTTGACCTGATCTATGAGTCAATTTAAAATTTAAACCCAGTTTTAGCTAACATTATCCTCTCCTCTCCTTCCACCTCAGCATTTAGAAATTCTAGCAACATCTTCAATTTTTCACTGTAATCACGTGCCTGAGTCACACTTGAACTACTCCTCACCCAGATTCTCAAAAACTCCTCTGAAATGCTTGATTCAACAAGTGGAAACAAAATTGCCGCATACTTGTCAAAAGTCACTTCAATGGATTCCAGTGCTCGTAAGTAACACTCAAGCTTATCGTACAGTTGTAAAGTATGTCCCTTACCTTTCACACTGGTGGTATTTTTTATGATCAAACCTTGGAGCTCTGTCAGCAACTCCTTCCTACCAAATCTTTCAGTCAGTCCGTCCACTGCTTTCTGATAGTTTTCTGCAGTCAGTGGATAGCTGTTGATGATTTCTCATGCTCTTGTTCCTGGAACTGTTGCCTGGATCAGGTACTGGAATTTGTCTTCTGCTGCTATGTCTTCATCGTCATGAATTCTGCGAAACTGACTCCAAAAGGAAAGCCAGTCCTTTATGTTACCGTTAAATTTAACCAACTCTATTTTTGGTAATTTCATCTTCTTTTTATGTGACTCAACAGAACATGCCATCCCAAACCTATTATTTTCTTGGGTTACACCTAAGCTCTGAGTGTGTGCTTCTATTTTGAATCTCACAGTGTCCATTTTATCCCTATATTCTTCAATACTGGTATACTCATCTACATCTACATATATCTTATCACTCCCTTCTTCCTGCAAAACCAAGTCCAGTATTTGCTCATCTAACATCGAAAGTTCTTGAAATAACTGTTCCAATTTTACGGACATTAAAACCTAACATCTTCGTCACTTATCGCATCTTTATTTAGCTCGTCTAGTAAAAGTCGGGAGGTTTTCGTGAATGATATCCTCCCAGGTTTCCGTTTCTTACATAAATTCTCCATTGTGGTACGTACAGTTATACTAATCATGTCGGGGTCACCAAAATTAAATGTTGGGTTAGACATTCGTGCACTACCCGTGTCCCAGATCTTTGCACCAACATTAATAACTACAGGACGTCATCTACACATGTAAACACAGCTCACAACACAGAACATACTTTCATACAAGGTTTAATTCTCCAGGTATTTACGAACCACAAACAATCACACCATTTTTCGTTTTACACACTTCCAGAGTCCCCATTTCCAGTGAGTACATAACCAAGTTCAAGGAAGTAGACAACACAAAGAACACATATGACTGGTTTCTCACAACTGGCAGGCCCAACAACCCGGCCAGACTTAGCAACTGAGAGCAGAGAACATACGATGGGCAGAGTTCAATAAGTTCACAAAACATTTCCACACTTATTAAGGCAATGAACACAGAATTTTAACATAAAAAATTTTGGACTTGCTCGAAATAATTACCCATTCTTAATCAATAATATTTTTTGAAAAAAAATGTGTTACATTTACTAAAAGTTATTTGTTAAAATATGATTATATTCTTTCAGGAATGAAACATGTTTCCTTTTCCTGGCATTTTCTAGTATTTTTTAATCATTGCATTAGTTTCAACAAATTGGAAAACTTAATGCTCAAATGTAACTAAGTTGAAATTGAAAACTGACTTCCACTTCAACAAATCTTCTGTTCAAACTTAATACATGCCTGTATTAGAAGCAATTGAGAGAAAACAATTGTATTGCATTGTCTGAGGGTTATTTCAAAGCTGCCAAGAAAATACCATTCATCTAAAGACAAGTTGCTAGAACGACTGGTATATGAAGGTATCAGCACAATATGGCCTAACCCCAAGTGGGCTGGTTTGAATGAATGGCTAATGGAATATAATGATTAATAGTGTAGTGTGGTGTAAAAGAAAGGAACTACACCAGAGAAGGTGCAGCAATACTGGCAAAAATCAAAGACCAACCATTGGAAAAAATGTGTATCCAAGTAGGCCCATTCAAAAGAGGAGGTGTAGTATATTACATTTTGTAGTACATACTGTAGGTGTGATTATTTTATAAATGTACTTGGTACATTGTGTTAAATATATTATAAAATTATGAATATTGGTTATTTGTTGTGGGGTAAGCCACTAGAGTTTTAGCGAAGTTGTCAATAAAATGTGAAACATTTGAATTAGGTCATTATTGCAGTACAGATTTTATTCAGACTTGTTTGGAACACAGTTATGGCATTTATATTGTCACTAACTTCATTCACAGGAATGGTTTCTGCAGACTGCTTTGAAGATGTAGTCATTTTAAGATAATAGGAATGGTAGATGGTATGCAAATACTGATAACGTCATTACATCTTTCTTTTTCAAGTCACTAGTACCATGTCAACTGAAATAAAATAAATCTGAAATCTGAGTCTTGATTGAGTAAGCAGTGTGAGTGGATGTGCTGAGTGAGTGCAGAAGGATGGGAATTACGCTGGAGCTATATCGAGTGAGGATAGGAAGTTGGCAGTGCAGGAGGAAGAAGAAAACGGAAACATGTGAGATGATAAAGGGAGAGACAATAGAGAAAATGGCAGGGCTGCTGGTGGTGGTGGTGGTGGTGGTGGTGGTGCTGCTGCTGCTAATAAAATGGGGTGTGGAGGTAAACTAAACCGAGGGCCTGGTCCAGTGGGCGCTGCTGGGTGGGAAGATGTGGTAAGGGAGGCATGTCAAACAGACCAAATGAAGGAAATGATGAGGGATCAATCTGAGGAGTTACAGGACTTAAGGCAGTGCATTATGAAGGAAGTGGAAGGGATAAAGGAAAAAGTAGAGAGCAAGGAGGAGAGGACAAAATGCGAAAGAAAGTGCAGTTCTTGGGGGAGGAGGAGATGGCTAAACTGAAAAGAGAGGTAGTATATGCAATCCAGGAACGAAGGAAGAAAAATATTTTTATGTATGGAGTAGAAGAAGCTGTGAAAGAAGATAAAAGTGACACTAGTATATAAAGTGGTTGAAATGATACCACAATGAAGATAAATTTTAGTGAGGTGGATATCGATGACGTTCAAAGAGTGGAAAAAGGGAACAGTGTTAGGCCAATAAAACATACGTTAATATCTACCCTGATGGTGGACATTGCTCTAAGGAACATGGATACGTAAAAGAAGAGAAGGTCTGGATGAAGCTAGCAGAGATTTTAAAGTACTAGGAAGACATATGGGGAGAGCGAGGCAACAAGGGCTGAAAGCATACTTTAGAGATCAATAGCTGGTGGTTGGGAACGACTAATTCGAGCAGAACTAGGACACCCTGGATATCTAATGGGTGATGACCAAACTTTGCAATGTAGAGCCTATACATTTGTAATAATTTTCTTCATAGTAATGCCCATTATAATTGGGGGATTTGGAAATTGATTAGTTCCACTTATACTTCGTGCACCTGATATGGCTTTCCCTTGATAAACAATAGAAGCTTTTGGATATTACCTCTCTCACACACACTATTACTTAGAAGTAGTTTTGCGGAAAGTTGTGCAGGAATTGGTTGAACCCCAGAAACCAAAAATGGAAGGGAAGTTTACATATTGCAGTGAGACTATAAATATAGTACCGGTCAGGTCGATCACATTGCTGCGTAAGGTTCCATTGGTTCCATCTTGGATTGGGTATTTCACCTCTCATCATATGCAGAACTCTTTGTATGATAAGAAGTCCCTTATATTCAGCCTGCATACATTTTCTGAATCACAAATACTGGATTAAGCAAGATAGATACCCTCTGCGCCATTGTTGTACATAACATATATCCAATATTTAACAGAAGATGTATTGGAACGATAGAATTCACTAGAAGCATCTGGACTTTATACTCAGACCGGCAATTTATACCTTATCACTAGGCAATTTTAATGTACCACATTATATAAAGTGCAATATTTCAACCATTATTGTAAATAATCGATGTGGTACTATATTTATAGTCTCACTGCAATATGTAAACTTGAACATTTCACTATCTATTGATCAGTACCACAATATAATTTTATCTCACATAACATTTCATGCATTTCACCATTTTATATACATGTTATCACATGTATCACACATTTTGCTCATTTGATTAATTTTATAAATTTATGACAAAATATTGTTTCTGGATATCAACAAATAAAAAGTGTACCTTATTTAGGCTGATTATGACCCACACAGGGTCGAAACTAGTCCCCTAATACATTGTAATGTATATATAGGCATTACAATTATTGTATAGTGTTCAGTAGGTGGATTAAAACTTTGTCAATCAAATTATATGTACTCTCAATTCAATACGGAACCAATAATGAAATTCATAACCTTGGATTCTGATCATAAACCGATAATTTTAATCTTTCCTGGGTTTGGTTTCAAGAGCCATCTTTTCCTTTGAAGAACTTAAAGATAGATTCTCTTGGCATATAAATAAAAATTTTAACACATTTGAAATTAACGATAGGAATTATATTGACCGTGCAATTGTTCACCTCTATAATAAGGTCAAAAATGCACGGAAGTATATCATTCGTATCACCAGAAATCCCGCGCACTTGCCTACGCATGACAATGGTGCTGATTACATTGCCAGCAATGACAGTGGCAGCAGATGTAATTTACCGCCAAGTAGCGGTCTTGCATCTTGCTGCGGGGTTCAGAACATTAATAATAATCAACATTCAACTAATATCACCCACCCTAATAATAATAATAATAATAATAATAATAATAATAATAATAATAAATATCTGGACCGTCGTCAAAATATGCAGACCGCACTGGAAACGGGTCCTGGCCGGGTGATGACTACGATTGCAATCCGGCCGCGGGTTCAGTATCGTCAAGGCACCCAAGGCGACACCACGCCGGATCTCCTCAAGGATTTGATCCATATTTAAAATGCTCATAGGAAAAGATGGCAAAGATTTAGGGACCCAACTGACCGGGCGGAATACCTGGATGTACGAAATCGATTGCTGGAAAGAAAGATTGAAAAATGGGAGTAACTATGCTGTAAGCTCTCAGAAAACGAGTCAGATTGTGAATTTGGGCAGATTCTCTCAGAAAACGAGTCAGATCGCGAATTTTGGCGGATTATATATAAAACGTTAAGGATTAAATTATAAATTTCAGTATAATACATAGCAATGCACGGGTATCTTGCTAGTCTATCATAAAGGAGGGAGACTCCTGGACAGCAGTTGTCCTTTCTCATCTGTAATCCAGATATTGAGTGAGAGAAAGAAAGAGGATAAAGAAGCAAATGGCTCTGTTTCTTTCTGCCCAAAAAGCCACAAAATCCCCGCATATTTTTTAGAAAATTTTGAGGCACGAAATTGGGGTGCGGATTTTATTTGCGTCAAGGTTGCCAACACGCTCCTGGCTCACCTAGTTTTCAATGCTGAGTGTACAATTATGCTTTGTGCAACCGTAGATGGAAGAAAACTGTCCCCATGTGTCATATTTAAACGGTAAACAATTCAGGCTTTTAATTCTAAACTGACTTTACATTTTTAAAAATAGTACCGTATTTTACCGAGTAATTTAAATTAAAAATTTATCCGTGTCACGATAGAATGCATCTTTCGGAACGTGCAGAGGTAGCTTTCCGCAATTTCACTCAGTTCAGTGTGTCTGTAGTGTGTTTCATTGTTGAAAATGGAGTGAAATCGTAATTCTTTTGTATTCCGCGTTTTAAGGAACGCCACAATATCACGTAGCAGGCAGTATGCGGGAAAGCAGAATCCATAAAAACTGGCGAGGGTTGGCATTTCTGAATTACAAGATGGCTGTTAATTCGAAATCACGCAATTGGAAGTCCAATTTCTGTATTACAAAGACTTTGAATTAATGAGATTTTATTGTATCGCAAAAGTAACATCAGATTTCGCCGGTATGTCTATTTCAAGTGTTTACATTGCACGAAAATAATTATCCACCACCGTTCATGTTACTACTTGCTCATTTTCATGGAAAATATATTTCATAGAAGTGATATTTGCGTAAAGACCACGCGGACCTCGCGGAGTGATATAAAATATTTGTTTATGCCTACGTTACTTTTTCGATGGAAGGAATTTTAGTTCATTTCATTTTTTTCAAAATTAGCCTTCCTAAAATGAGGGTGCGGGCATTATTCCACGGCGGGGATTATTTGGGTAAATACGGCGTGTGGTGTGGTGTGGTGTGGTGTGGTGTGGTGTGGTGTGTGTGTGTGTGTGTGTGTGTGTGTGTGTGTGTGTGTGTGTAAAATACCTAATTCTATAATTCAGAGCAGTATTGATAAAACGGAATGGTTTCAACAGCTGAAATTGGTGCCAGTTATAGAATGTCATGCCTTTTTTACGAGAAAAATATAATGAAGATCTCACAATCACGACGTTTGTACTTAAAAAAAAGAAAAATATAGTTTCTTTCAACAAAGTTATTGTTTCATCGCCATCTATTGGCATGAGTTCAAACTACGGACATCCTGACTTCTGTCGCCTTCCAGCTGGTACTAGATATGCATTACAACAACAATGCAATGCTGGCCATCATACTGTTTAGTGAAAAATGCTATCTTTCAGTAAAATAAATTATTTTTTTCCATTTTAGGGCATGAAAACAGATTATGTCCAACGATAAGCAAGGCAGTAAATAGTGAGTTGTTAAGGTGTGAACTCTATAAATGGTCTGACACTGTGGTTAGCTGATTTGAGTCTCGTTGGTTGAAAACATTTTTTACCATCAGAATGTTAGCCGGTAGGTTAAGGGAGGTGGTGGTACACAATTTCCAATCATTATATTGCATGCCAAAGGCCGTCATTAAATTCCAAACCTCTCCACAGTGCTTATATGGAGTGAGGCCATATGACGCTGTTGACGGTGATTTGTCTGTCGGATGGCGACGTAAAGTCTTGCCCAGACCCCTTGGTGCTATTCAATAGGAGTAGGCTATGTGCCGGCAGCTGGCTTGACCCTCTCCCTTCTTACTATCATATATCACATCATTCATTTCATCTCAGTAACTCCTCTGATGAAGTTTACACAAGGAAGGACATCTGGTCGTAAAAGCTCGCTAAGAAGATTCATCTCACTTCATACCCGACCCCGAAGAGAAACGGAATAAGGGTTAGACATACAAGCACGAGATAAAACACCTTCCGCTGAGCTTGTGGAATGTCATCTTAACAAATGTTTATCTTGGATACTTCGTTGTAGGTGTTTACATGGTAGAGAAATGATTCGGCTGAGATGGAATTTCGTATCCTTGGTTCTTTCTCGACAAAATACCTCTCATTCAGTGAGGTGAGGTTGTCATTTTGTTGCTCATAATAACATTAACGTCATCTATTCGCATAAGACTGAACCAAGTTGTACTCCGTGGTTTGAAGTTTTCACATATTGAATGCGATAACAGAAGACAATCATTAGACTATTATGGCATATTTAATGAGTGCATTATAATCTGGTGTTTTTTATCGGAAGATTATGTTAATTATTTGTTCACTATATTGTCTCCACAGAAACACATTTTAGACCGCAAAATGCCTTTTCTTTTCATTGACGTTGGAGCTTTGGACTTAGTTTAACTGGCTATACGTCCACACGTACAGACAATACCTAATTAGAGTAAATGTCAAAACATTAATTATATCATGCACTCTATATATGTTTATCATGATGGCTTCGACATTAATATTTACTACTACTTTGCTGCCATGACAGAAGGATTTTATATTTATGCTGTTTCTGATTCCTATTCCATCTGTCTGAAATGTTTGATTGCAGAGTTTATGCCATCGTTTTTGCAACATCAACCATCTTCAGCAGAAATCCGTCACAAGAACATGGTATTCACGAAGGCATGAAAGAATTTTCAATCATCAAAGGTTGTATGAACTTCGTGTGTTAAATAAAAAAAATTAAATGAGCCAATTGTCTAACGTACTAAAACTCACAAGAGACAAAAGGTATAAACAAAGGCAAAAGTGGCAAATATAATATGCAGTTACAAACAACAGAAGCAAAAACCATACGTTTGGAGAAAGATCAATATTAAGTAAGCTTAAGTCACAGGAAAGAGAGATAAATGACTCCCAATTCGCAGACCTCTACGTCTAACATAATAGTCAGAAGATGCAAAGTAAATGCGACAGGCTAAGTTAATCATATAGGACGAAGTGACCATGGCTCCCCATTACGCACTTTCAGCAGTAGATCAGCTACTTATAATGAACAATAAATCACCTTTCACTGGAAAAGTGATTTTGCTTGGTGCAGACTTCCGACAATGTCTGGCATTAGTTCCTCACTGTTACATAAAAGCTGTTATCCAGTCAAGTTCTAAATCGTTTACTTTATGGTCCAAAATTAAGATCTAACTTCAGTGAATGGCTTCTAAAACTGAGAAACGGAGAACGAGGACAAATGGCACTATCAAAATTCAACAAAAAAGCAGATTTCAAAAAAATATTGTATGAGATTCACTTGGTTCTTCTTTTCATCCAAGTGAGAGTACAATGTTTTCCAAAATAGCAACTTTTTTGCCCAAGAAACGAAAAAGTTAACTTCATCGACCAACAGGTCCTGAATAGTTAGATAGGTGACCAAATAATGTACATTAGCATTGACTCCATAGTGTGCAATGGTGTTAATGAAGTCAATAAAGCTGGTTTGTGCAGTAGAACGAAATTGAATCTACAGAAGCCATACAAAAAATATTGTTCATGCATAAATTCAGATGGGTCAGATTCAGGAAGAAAGTGTTTTATTCCAAGAAATTTAGCACCTGTGAATCCGGGTATATCATTCATTTTTAAATGGAGTCAATTTCCTCTAAATGTAGCCTTCTCTGCCACACTAAATAAGTCACCAGGACAAACTTTAAAGTGTGGATAAATCTCCCCACTCCAGTGTTTTTATTATTATTACAATTTGTTTTATGTCGCACCAACACAGATGGGTCTTATGGCGATGGTGGGCTAGGAAAGGTCTAGGAGTGGGACGAAAGCGGCCGTGGTCTTAATTAAGGTACAGCCCTAGCATTTGCCTGGTGTGAAAATGAGAAATCACAGAAAACCATCTTCAGGGCTGCCGACAGTGGGGCTCGAACCCACTATCTTCTGGATGCAAGCTCACAGCTGCGCGTCCTTAACTGCACGGCCAATTCGCCCAGTCCCAGTGTTTTTGACAGTTGTATGTAGCTTTCTCAAAAATATGCATATCCATACACATCAGAGTATAACTCCAAGCTACAACTGCACTCAGTATGGTTGATAATGAAATACTATAATATCTGTTTTGATTCCGTTCAAATGTTGTATAAAACATGGAAAGTGTAAATTTTATTCATAAGATATGTTAATAGTCCATTTAGAATTGCCAATTACTTTACAGATAGTAATTTTGAATGTTAAAGACAGGCTTATGTACTGGTTTATTCATAAAGATTTATTTGAACTAAATACGTAACACTTTTCTGAGTCCTGCTGACTGATAATCCAGTTTTTGTGTTATTTGGTCCAACTTGTCTATGACGGCTTTCCATAGGGATTCTTTGCTGCAATACTTTCTTTAAGATTTGTATCCTGAAGGTGTCTACTGTAGAAATGCTTACAGGGTCATTCCCTAAATAATTACTTTCTTCTCTCAGCATGGGGGATGTTTTGAAAAGATCACATTTACTAATCATTACCAAGTATTTATCTTAACTTTTTGATGTCACCTTAGGTCTTCTCTTGAGATAGCAATCCTTATTATTTTGCGTAAACACATACCTCTTCAAAATATAATGTACACTTCCCAAAGGACACACGTTCTTGCTGTGCATACATTCTGTGACCTGCTGTGTGTAAGCTATTGGACCACGTCGGAGACCTAACTGCTCAGGTGGAAACTCTAAGGACAGGGTATGAGGCTGTGATCGATAGTGATGGGCAGTCTGAGACGAGGTCTCGAGATTTCTCGAGACTAGCGCAGGCATTATTTCTCGCGAGAAATTTCGAGAAATCTCGAGAGCGTTGTCCCCACAGTGTGTGGCGAGCAGCGTTTCGTAGGCCTGCAGGTAGTCGGAGCTGAATGTTGTTTGTTCCTAATATGCGAATAGCCAACCACGGGCCTTCTCATTTTCGTAAATACGTGTCTACAAGCGACTAGGGCGTTCATTTGAACCGAGGTCTATTTTGACGCAGTATAACATAATTATAAAATACGCATTCGGAAATTGTATGCACTGGTAGGTACACGAATGAGTGGTTTAAGTACAGAACCTGACGGCTACTGTTAGGTACACGTAACTGGATACTAGAGGCGTGCATTATTCGAACTCGAGACGAGGCAAGATGCGAGTGTAAGCTTGATAGTATATCATCAGCAGTTCTCATATGAAAATGTGTGTGCCGATAAATTTTACTAAAAGCCTGGGGGAGTACTGCGTTTTGAACTGTGAGCCCCTTAATACCATTAACAAAAGTGAAAATTGAATGTCAGTACAGTGAAACCTCGGAATGCGAGTAACTTGGTGTACGAGTGTTTTGCAAGACGAGCAAATATTTTAAATAAATTGTAACTTGATAAGCGAGTGAGATTCCGCAATACGAGCGTCACGTGCGCCTAGGTTTTCTCCTCCCCTGTTCGTTTGTTGAATGGATGAACGAGGTCTTTGCTCTTGTAGTGAAGAAATACATTTCAGAAAATAATCTGCCGCTCAAAGTCTTGCTGGTTACGGACAATGCTCCTGCTCATCCTCCAGGCCTTGAGGACGACTTACTGGAGGAATTCGCCTATGGATCAGCAAGTCATTTCGAACTTCAAGAAGCTATACACCAGAGCACTATTTCAGTGATGCTTCGAAGTGACCGAAGGAATAAACCTTACCCTCCGAGAGTTTGGGAGAAATCATTTTCCCATCGTGAACTGCCTGAAGATCATCGATAAAGCCCGGGATGGAGTCACCAAGAGAACAAGGAGCCGCCGATTGTCGATGAAATTGTGTCCTTAGGGAAGATTATGGGGCTGGAGATGAATGACGCGGACATTCAAGAGCTGGTGGAAGAACATAGCCAGGAACTGACCACCAACTAACTGATGGACCTGCATCGCGCACAGCAGGAGGAATTTATGGCGATCTCGTCCGGGGAAGAGGAGGAGGAAAAGTCAATGGAAACTCTCACTTCAACTGAGATTCGGGAAAAGTGCAAAATGTTGGAAACGGTGTAAAGTTTTGTAGAAAAACACAACCCGAATAAGGCTGTGGCAGTACGAGCGATTAATCAGTTCAATGGCAATGCAATATCACATTTTTGTGAAATCCTCAAAAAGAGGCAAAAGCAATAGTCATTGGACAGGTTCCTCGTTAATGTTGCATGAAAAGAAAACAATTCCAGTGAGCCCACAGATAGCAGTGATTCCGTTAGTGAAATTCGTGCTACATAGTAACTCTTCTCATGTCATGTCTCGTCTCCCTCACAACAACAATGATTCTATTGTAAGGAAAAGCGCACTTTAATTTATTTTACGTTATATTTTGTTTTAGAAGTGGTATGCGAATAAATATTTTTGTGTAGTGGGCGAATCATCCGCGTTTCAATTGTTTCTTATGGGAAAACTTGCTTTGATATACGAGCGCATTAGATTACAAGCATGTTGCCAGAACGAATTATACTCGCAGTCCAAGGTTTCACTGTATCTGAAATTGTTCACAACTTATTTGAGGTGGGCATCTTAGTTGAATAACCCTGTATAATTTGTGAATAACTGTAGATAGGATGTACACCTATCCGGATACTAGAGGCGTGCATTATTCGAACTGGAGACGAGGAAAGATAGGCTTTGCTACATATGCAACCACCATTATACATGAGTGGAACGTGTAATCTAAAATGCCTGAGTATACACCAATTCTTTCGAGAGGGGTGATGAGCATCACCCTCGAGACCGATTCTCCTATGCTGCAAGCTTTGTGACGTCCCAGTAACTATGAGTGTAAGCTTGATAGTATATCACCAATTCGCATATGGAAACGTGTGTGCCAATACATTTTGTCAAAAGCCTAGGAAATTACTGCATGTTTAACTACGATTAATACCATTATCGAAAGTGAAAACAGAATGCCAGTATCTTAAACTGTTCACGACCGAATTCAGGTGGACTTCTTAGCTGAATAACCCGTGTAATTTGTTAATAACTGTATATAGGATGTACACCTACCTGGATACCTCGCAGTTGTTGTCGTCGACTGGGTAGCTTCTTGTGATGCAGACCGGCCCGGAGGTGTTTTGTGACGATTCCTCTTCAGCGATAGTATGCGGGCTGTGTTATGTGACATCTCTTCAAAATAACCGACATCCACGACTTACGTTGCGTTTCGGACATAGGCTTCAAGTTGTCACGCACAACTAGACACAATTACACATTGCACCGCCATATACAGAAATACCTAATTATGACGCGAATACTATATAACATTGTAAGGAATTATTTCTTTCGTCACCAAAATATCGGTAAAGACAAGCAGTGGTCATATTTTATTGAATGTGGTGTCTGATAACGATGTATACCTATCTGTCGAAAGAATTTGAGCATACTCAAGCATTTTAGATTACACTCGTGCGTAATGGTGGTTGCATATGCAGCAAGGCGCATCTTGCCTCGTCTCGAGTTTGAATATGCACGCCTCTAGTATCCAGGTAAGTGTACCTACAATAGCCGTCAGTTTCTGTACTTGGCCTATTCATTCGCATACTTGCGCTGCATGTAATGAGAGAATTAGTGACGGGCAACGCTCTCGCTCGACTCTCTCGAGAATGACGTCACAGATCTCGAGACCGATTCTCCTGTAGTGCAAGCTGTGCGACGTACCAGTAACTACGGCTGTAAACTTGATAGTATATCATTGGCAGTTATTGCGTGAAATAACGTTATCATATGAAAACGTGTGAGTCAATACATTTTGTCAAAGGCTTGGAAAAGTACTGCATGTTCAACTCTGTCTGAACCTCTTAATACCATTAACGAAAGTGAAAAACGAATGTCAGTATCTTAAACTGTTCACGACATATTTGGAGTGGCCATCTTAGCTGAATAACCCTGCATAATTTGTGAATGACTGTAGATAGGATACTAGAGGCGTGCAATGTTCGAACTTGAGACGGCAAAGACGTGCTTTGCTACATATGCAACTCCCATTACATATGAGTGGAACGTGTAATCTAAAATGCCCTATTTTGCTCCAATTCCTTCAGCAGGAGTGATGGGCAACGCCCTCGAGACCGATTCTCGTGTGCTGCGAGCTGTGCGACGTCCCAGTAACTACGAGTGTAAGCTTGATAGTTATTGTTGTGTGAGATCAGTTAGTGTAACCTCTTTGATTCTTGTTACTCCTGAGATTTGTTTACGAGAGCTTTGAAATAAGCAAAGAAACACACTTCAAGTTTTAGTTTGGTATCATTTTTGTTGTTCGCAAGATGGCTTCCATGTATATATGTGTATTAAAATAAATGTGTTCGATTATTGTGGAATTGTACCCGTGTTTTATCGTTTTCGAAGTGCATTCCCAACATTTGGCGACCGCGACAGGACATTAGACAGTTATATAATCATATAAACAGTTTCATACGTAGTATTTCAAGCATGGAAGTGAATATAGCTGTGACAAAGAAATCAAGAGCGGTATTACGGCGATCAATAACCAAGATCTACAATGAGCTCGACGCGTTACTACAGATGCCGGAGAAAGATACGGAAAGTATTAGTGCACATATGGATCTATTAGAAACAAAATTTCATGAATTAACAGGTATGGATACTCTTATCTTCACTAATATGATTGAGAACGTGGAGGTTAGGGATGACGAGTTAGACAAAGAAATCAGTATGGCTGACGAGTATAAGTTCAAATTTTATAAGGTTAAGACTGTTGTTACGAAATTATTAAATGAAGACCGGAACTCAGAAGCTACTGCAGTATCAGTTAATTCTAACTCGTCACTCCAAGTTAAGCGTTCATACAAACTGCCTTTGTTGGAATTGAAAAAGTTCGGAGGTGAACTAAAAGATTGGCTTCCTTTCTGGTCACAATTTAAGAAAATTGATGAGGACCCTCTTTTAGACCCTAGTGATAAATTCCAATACCTCATACAGGCCACCACTTCTGGATCCAGAGCAAGAGATTTAGTTGAGAGCTTTCCTGCTACCGGAGAAAATTACTGTAAAGCAATATCAAGTCTCAAAGCACGCTATGGGAAGGGTGATTTGCTGGTAGAAGTGTACATTAGGGAGTTGTTAAGTTTAATCTTACAGAATGCTGTGAGCCCTAATAAGGTCTGTTTATCATCCCTCTATGATAAGCTTCAGAGCCATATAGGAGCCCTAGGAACCTTAGGTGTCACAACGGACAAGTGTAATTCCATGCTTTTACCACTAGTAGAGTCATGTTTGCCTGAGGACATTCTAAGAACTTGGGAGAGAACTTCTTCAATCGCGCTCATTGGCCAGTCTTCTTCAAATTCAGCTGTTGAACCAGGGGGGGGGGGGCTAGTGTCGGTGACCAGAGTGTGAATTCCAAGAATCGTTTAGACAGTTTGATGCAATTTCTTAGATGTGAAGTAGAACAGGAACAGAAGATTACTTTGGCTATGTCAGGGTTTGGTGTTTTGTCTTCGGTAGCTGTCAAGGGAGGTCCAAAGAAGAAGGAAAAGAGCTTGAATTACACCACTAATCCGAATGAGAACATTCCCACAGCAGCAGGTCTCCTTACTGCATCTGGTAGAGAAACAGCAGGGTGTGTCTTTTGTTCGTCTAATCACAAGTCTCAAGACTGTATTAAGGCCCAGAAGATGACTTTGCAAGAACGTCGTCTTGCACTTGAGACTAAAAGATGCTGTTTTTCTTGTCTCAAGGTCGGACATCCAGCGAAGAAATGTAGAAATAAGCCTAGGTGCATCATTTGTAGTCGAGGACACTTTGTGGTTATGTGTGATAAGTTGCCACAAACCCAGGTAGACTCAGCCGTAGAGAGACCGAACTCAACAGGAGACAAGATGGCTTCTAATGCGCAAGTCCAGAAAGATGAAGCTTTAGCTAGTTTGTCGAACCATTGTGGGGTGCTGATGCAAACACTAGTTGTCAAGGTTCGGGGCCAAGGAGTTGAGCGGACTGTAAGAGCATTAATTGATTCAGCATCACAACGTTCCTACATTTTGAAGAGTACAGCCACGGAAATGGGATATCAAACTGGCAGACAGGAAAATATCCAACACTCGCTATTTGGAGGTACAACCACTGGAGTATACCATCATTGTGTGTACACTATTTATCTCTCTAGTCTGGATGGTAGCTACAACTTTGAAGAATTAGACCAAACAAGAATTTGTGGTGCCATACCTTCAGTACAGCAAGATCCTTGGATTGAAGAACTAAGTAGTCAGAACATTGTTTTGAGTGACATCGAATCTTATGGACCAATAGAAATATTAATTGGAGCTGATGTTGCAGGTAAATTGTTTACAGGAGGCCACAAGATACTAAGTACTGGACTAGTGGCCATGGAAACTCGTTTGGGATGGATTTTAATGGGCAAAGTACCTTCAGAACATAGGAATGAGGAAAGTATGGCTATGGTGGTGACTGCTATGCTAACAAGAGAAGCCACCATCACAGATTTGTGGACTCTAGATACTTTAGGGATTAGCGATCCATCTGAGAAACGCAGCAGATCTGAGATTGAGTCTACTACACAGCAAAATTTCCTTGATACAGTATCAGTCAATGAAGAAGAGCGGTTTGAAGTTCACCTCCCATGGGTTGAGAACCATCCTCCACTGCCTGATAATTACCAATTATCACTGAAGAGACTGATGTCTACTGTTACGAGATTGAAGACTGAAGGTTACTATGATGCTTATCAGGAAGTACTAGATGATTGGCTGAGGGAAGGGGTGATAGAAGAAGTGCCTCCTCAGGAAATGGATGTTCATTGCCACTATTTGCCTCATCGTCACGTTGTGAAACCTGGATCAACAACATCAGTGCGCCCCGTGTTCGATGCCTCGTCTAAAGAAGATAAACAGCCCAGCCTCAATCAATGTCTTGAGAAAGGCCCTAATTTAATTGAGAAAATATCTTCCGTGTTGGCTCGTTTCCGACTGAAGAAAGTGGGAGTTGTTGGAGACATAAGAAGAGCTTTTCTCCAGATCAGCATTCGTGAGAGAGACAGAAATTTTTTGAGATTCTTGTGGTTAGACAGAAATGGAAGTCTCAAGACATACAGACATTGTCGTGTTGTATTTGGAGTCTCTCTAAGTCCTTTTCTATTAGAATCATGCATCAAACTTCACCTTGAAAATACATTAGTACTGTGTGAGGAAGGGAAGTCACCATGGCCCAAGTCATTTGTGGAACTTCTTACCCATAGCTTCTATGTTGATAATTGCCTTGCCAGTTTGGACGATGAAGAACAAGCTAAACAGTTTATTGATGTAGCTTCAGGTGTCATGAGGGAACGGCAATTTTGTCTTCGAGGGTGGGAGTTGACCGGAAGTAATGATGTTTCCGGACCTACCAATGTGTTAGGACTCCTATGGAACAAGTCCGACGATTCCCTAGCAATCAACACAGATAACCTTCTTTCGATTAGCTTCGAGAAAATAACAAAGAAAGTTATTTTGAGTGCTGCCCATAGAATTTTTGATCCGGTGGGTGTCACATGTAGTGTAACATTAATACCAAAATTGTTGCTTCAACAGACTTGGAGAGAAGGTTTGACATGGGATGAAGAAGTCAATGAAGAGATCAAAATGAAATTCTTGAGTTGGCTTAAAGAAGTTCCTCTTTTAGCTCAAGTCAAGATTCCTCGTTGGTTGTCTAACTGCAACAGCCCAGATGACTCCTGGATACTTCACATTTTTTCAGATGCCTGTCAGACATCATATGCAGCAGCTGTATTCCTGCGTGTTGAGCAAGGGGGTGAAGTGAGTGTTCACTTGGTGGCTGCCAAGTCAAGAGTTGCACCAACTGGAAAATCAGGCAAGGGATTGACCATTCCCAGGTTAGAACTTTTAGCAGCTTCAATAGCAACGAGATTATATGCATCGATTGTAAAGGATTATTGTATTCCCGATATTAAGGCAATTTTTTGGACAGATGCTTCAACTGTTCTCGCTTGGATTCAGCGAAGTGAAGCATGGGATGCTTTTGTCATGAACCGGATTAAAGAGATACGAGAACTGTCAGTTGATTGCGATTGGCGACATGTTCCTGGAAAAGAAAACCCATCAGATCTTCCATCACGCGGATGTTCTGTGAAGAAGTTGATACAATGCCGTTGGTGGGAAGGCCCTGGTTGGTTGAGAGAAAATCCAGACTGCTGGCCACAAACTGACTTTTCTTATAATGAGGAAGAGATAAATTCGGAGAGAAGGAAGAATGTCGTTTCATTGATATCAAGTAATTCAGAAGACATCGGTAAAGATTGGTATTACCAACACTTTTCTCAGTACAAGAAAATTGTAAGGATGGTAGGCTGGATGTTCCGCTTTCTGACCAACTGTCGCATCAGCAAAGCTCAACGCATACATTGTGACCTGACAAGTGAGGAATTTGTCACGGCAGAAAGGAAGATTTTACGGTGGGTGCAGGAGGAAGTGTTCATAGATATTTTCAATTCCATACTAAAGAGCTTACTTCCGTTTGTTGACGAACAGGGATTGATTCGATTGATGACCAAGATATTAAACCGGGATGATGTCAGGGACTTTTGTCATCCCATTGTGCTCCCAAAGGCTGATCACCCAGTCGTTCAGCGACTGATTATGGACGCCCATCTTAGCAACTGTCATGCTGGTACGCAGATGCTTTTGTCAATTCTGAGGCAACAGTATTGGATTCTAGGAGGTAGACAAACAATTAGAGCTGTTATTAACTCCTGCATGATTTGTAAACGTCATAGTTCAAAGAAGTTGGCAGCTCATCCTTCACCTTTACCTGAGAGTAGAGTGCGTGATGCAAGAATTTTTGAAGTTACTGGAGTTGATTTTGCTGGTCCTCTCTACATCAAAGCCGATGATGGAACCTCGAAGAAGGCATGGATTTGCTTATTCACTTGTGGAGCTTACCGTGCAGTTCGATTGGAACTGGTATCTTCGTTATCAACAGATAGCTTTCTACAAGCTTTCTGACGTTTCTGCAGCAATCAAGGAAGACCCGTCATTGTCTACAGTGACCAGGGAACAAATTTTGTTGGGTTTAAGAACTCCTGTCACAAACTGGACTGGAATGCAATCTCACAATACAGTTCAGCGCGGAAGATAGATTGGCGTTTTAATCCTCCAGCTTCGCCATGGTGGGGAGGTTGGTGGGAACGACTAGTAGGAATGCTCAAAACTCTTCTCCGTCGAGTGCTTGGTCGATCATCTGTCAACTATGAAGAGATGCAGATAATCCTCTGTGACTGCGAAACCGTCATAAATTCTCGGCCATTAACCTATTTGTCTGGCAACCCATCATATCTGGCTGCTCTAACTCCAAACATGTTTCTGCACGACATAGAAGAAGTAGGAGTACCTGAGTATGACCTGTTCGAAGCAACTGATCTTCGGAAAAGACTGCAGTATCGCCTTCAGTTGAAAAAGAATCTTAGAGAAAGATTTCGTACTGAGTATTTAGGTCAGTTGAAGTTATTCGCCAGCAAGGATAAGCCACATGATCTCAAACTGGGAGAAATTGTTTTGGTTGGCAATGATGACACTAGAAGAATGGATTGGCCATTGGGACGAGTTGTCGAGCTTGTTAAGGGAAAGGATGGCAATGTTAGAGTAGTTCGTGTCGTCACTGCTTCAGGCGAGCTTATAAGGCCAGTTCAAAGAATATACCCACTAGAACTCGAGTTTCAACCACCTGAGGATACCCAGAAAATCCGAAACCACCTAAGGAAAGACTTTGTTCCAAGTGAGGAAAATATAAAGGATAATCACGAGGCCGGAGCATGTGACTCTTCTACTCCTTCTGAAGATGGTCCTCAAGTTTCAAAGCAGACAGTGAAAATAACTCATCTAGGACGATTGATTCACAAGCCAGAAAAGTTAAATTTGTGATATGTGTCAATTAACATATTTATTTGTGTTTATATTATTGAATTTTATCATTTTGTAATTGTTTCAGGACTATTTTATGAAAGTGGCAATTTGTGCATAAAGGGTGTAAGTCAATTCATGTTAACATTCATTTGACTTAGGTGGGAGGATGTTGTGTAAGATCAGTTAGTGTAACCTCTTTGATTCTTGTTACTCCTGAGATTTGTTTACGAGAGCTTTGAAATAAGCAAAGAAACACACTTCAAGTTTTAGTTTGGTATCATTTTTGTTGTTCGCAAGATGGCTTCCATGTATATATGTGTATTAAAATAAATGTGTTCGATTATTGTGGAATTGTACCCGTGTTTTATCGTTTTCGAAGTGCATTCCCAACAGTTATCATTAGCAGTTCTCATATGGAAACGTGTGTGACGATAAATTTTGTCAAAAACCTAGGAAAGCACTGCATGTTAAACTAAAAGCTCCTTAATACCATTAACGAAAGTGAAGACAGAATGCCAGTATCTTAAACTGTTCACGAGTTATTTCGAGTGAACTTCTTATCTGAATAACTGGTATAATGTGTTAATAACTGTTATTAGGATGTAAACCTACCTGGATGCCTCACAATCGTCGGCAGGGTACCTTCTTGTGATTCAGACCGGGCCAGAGCTGTTCTGTGACTATTCCTCCTCATGTGTTTTTAAGTGTCGGACCATCCCAGAAGTTTTTCTGCAGACGTATTTTACTTCTTTTGAATAAAAAAATACAGCGGGCTGTGCTATGTGGCATCTCTTCAAAATAACCGACATCCACGACTTACGTTGCATTTGGGACATCGTCTTCAAGTTGCCGCGTACAACTAGACACAATTACACATTGCACTGTCATATACCGAAGTACCTAATTATTATTATTAACAAATACTTCGCAAATAGGACATATCCCGGTGGCAATTGTCACTAACAGTAGTGTAATAATAACCAGCATACTGATGTGGGCAAGTTTTCCTTCGTAAACAGGACCATAAGGGATTGGAATAATTACCTGCAGCAGTCTTTGATAGATTCTTTTCCGGTATCAAATCCTTTAAGATGATGATTAATGCTAGTGTAAAGTGAAAACATTAAAAGCTGTAAATGACGGACACTGAATTTGTAATTTTCTTCTGGATTTAGAATGTTAAACTAGCAGTAGTTCTTCAAATATTTTCTCTTCTTGGAATTGCTTGTTGTACTCTTGTTGTTGCTGTTGTTGTTGTTGTTGTTGTTGTTGGGTAATTATGCTAACTTTACATATGACGCGAATACTCTATAACATTGTAAGGAATTATTTCCTTCGTCACCAAAATATCGGTAAATCGGTCATAATATGATATTTGAATGTGGGGTATGATAACAATGTACACCTATCTGTCAAAAGAATTGGAGCAAACTCAAGCATTTTAGATTACACATTCCACTCATGCATAATGGTGGTTGCATATGCAGCAAGGTGCATCTTGCCTCGTTTCGAGTTCGAATTAATGCACGCCTCTAGTATCCAGGCACGTGTACCTACAGTAGACGTCAGGTTCTGTACTTAAACCACTCATTCGTGTACCTACCGGTGCATGCAATGCCAAAATGCGTATCCTTTATAATTATGTTATACTACGTTAAATAGACATCGGTATTAATGAACGCCCTAGTCGCTTGTTGACACGTATTTACGAAATGGAGAAGGCCCGTGGTTGGCTATTCGCATACTCGGCACAAACAACGTTCAATTCCGACACCTGTAGGTCTAACGACACGCTGCTCGCCGCACAATGCGGGGACAACACTCTCGAGATCTCTCGAAATTTCTCGCGAGAAATTGTGCCTGCGCTAGTCTCGAGAAATCCCGAGAAATCTCGAGACCTATTCTCAGACTGCCCATCACTAGCTCATAGTTCAACATGCAGTGCTTTCATAAGATTTTGACAAAATTTATCGTCACACACGTTTCCATGTGAGAACTGCTGATGATAACTATCAAGCTTACATTCGTAGTTATTGGGACGTCTCACAGCTCGCAGCACACGAGAATCGGTCTCGAGAGCGTTGCCCATCACCCTTGTTACACGTTCCACTCATCTTTAATGGGGGTTGCGTATGTAGCAAAGCACATCTTCCCCGTCTCAAGTTCGAATAATGCACGCCTCTAGTATCCAAGTAGGTGTATATCCTATCTACAGTTATTCACAAATTATGCATTGTTATTCACCTAAGATGTCCACCCCAAATAAGTCGTGAACAGTTTAAGATACTGACATTCTGTTCTGGTATTAAGGGGTTCATAGTTGAACATGCAGTACTTTTCCAGGCTTTTGACAAAATGTATTCGTTCACACGTTTTCATAAGAGAACGTTATTTCACGCAATAACTGCCAATGATATACTATCAATTTTACAGTCGTAGTCACTGGTACGTCACACAGCTTGCACTACAGGAGGATTGGTCTCGAGATTCTCGCGAGAGTCTCGATATCTGTGACGTCACTCGAGAGTCTCGAGCGAGAGCGTTACCTATCACTAGTGATCGGTCCTCATGGATGTGAAAATAGGAACAATGAGAGTAAATCTCTCTTTGACTTCTGCATACGAAACAACCTAGTAATCAAGAACACCTGGTTCAAAATGCAACTGATCCATAAGATCACAAGGTACAGCTGGAATGGAGAGCAGGAATCTTGTATTGACTATGTCATTGCAGACTGCTTCTCTCTGAGAAATCCGAAGGGAAGTCTTCCATACCTTTGTAGTTCCTTTTATCATTCTCAGCTTATTTGGAAAAGGCCCCCCCCCCGGAATGGTACAACCAAATGTCTCAGCTGAGAATGAATCTCACTGGCTGAAACGTTGTAAGGCAATGGGGGCAATCTGGCCGCCTCCTTGGCACTCTTGTCAGCTAACTCATTCACATCTACACCCATGTGGCCTGGGAGCCACAAGAACGTGATTCTGGTGCTAGCACTCCAACCCCTGGCCAGCAGGTCCTGGATCCACTACACCGGCACGGTATGCACTGCCCATGCATCTTGGTAGGTGTGCTATTTACCAACTGATTAGCTCAACTTCGGGGGGAAACGCTGGCAACCAGGAATGAGTTAGCTGGAAAATTTATAATGTCCAATAATGGACCAACTATATTGGTATTATAAATTTACTCATTCAGGACATATATTTCAGGTTCCCTATGGGAATCAACATCTATATCATCGAGTAAAGGTTGTGCAGGTACGTTGCATCCAGGTTAAATCACTCGCTGAGTATTTGATTGTGCGATTCCACCAAATTGCGGAGATGCTGATGTCGGCGTTTTACCTGCTGTTCCAACATATCCCACAGATTTTCAATGAGGTTCAATTCAGATGATTTTGCAGGCCAATCGAGTTGTAATAGGGTGGGGGAGTGTTCATAAAAGCGGTCACATATGCGTCCAGCCCGATAAACTTTGCTGTTGTCATCTTGAAAAAGCGGGGCATCAAGAGCATACTCATCATGCAGACGTTTTTAGTGGTCACATCGTTGAGCGGGCCCAATCCATGATACAAAAGACACCCTCAAAACATCGCAGATCCACCTCCGGCTTGAACCTGACCTTGCACACATCCAGGATGAAATCCTTCATTTGGCCTTCGGTGCACTCAACGACATGCGTCATTGGAATACAGGCAAAAACATGATTTGTCAGACCAAACTACATTCCACCAGTCAGCTACTGTCCATGTTCGATGATTTCTAGCCCACTGAAGACGCGCAGCGTTATGTGCCTGTGTGAGCAATGGCCTCTTGCGAGGTGAGCGATTCCAAATGTCCATTGCATACAGTTCCCGTCACTATGTTCTATGGACCTTCATTCACTGAGTGCAGCCATTCCTGTTGGGTTTGGAAGCGATTTTGATTCACAAGCCATGAAACACGTCTCCTTTCCCTCTTAGTCAGGATCTTTTTCCAACCACAATTGACATTGTATTTTATGGCCAGGTGTAGTACACCACGTTGAACAGTCCGCTGCAAAACATCAACAAATCCAACAACTTCACGCACTGTATGGCCATGGGCACGGCCAAACACAATTGCCCCATTTTACCACTCTGTCATATTCTTACATCTATCCATGTTGATGTACACTATCCGCTTGAATCATCAGTGTCTCACTGATCGCTGCTGCTTTATGTGCGATTGAATACAGGATTTGTTCGCTGTACCACGTGTACACGCTTAACGATCCATCTGTGCGTGCGCACAAGGGTAACTAATTTTTTGTCTGAGCTTATGTGCTCTATAAAATCGTAGGAACACCATGTAGCACCCCCCCCCCCCCCCCCCAAGTACTGCCGCTAACAAGCATTTAGCCCTTAACCACTCAGCGACAAGGAGCATTTGAGTGCCGCTTTACCCAGCAGACGGAGGTGTGATTCAGGTATGAGCACCTAGAAAATGCAGCGATCTCTTTAAATATTCACTGTTACATAAGTTTAGGTCCGATTATTTTCAAACATTTACAGTAGATACTCAAAATAATGGAGTTTATAATTATTGACTTTACATTCACCTTGTAGTTTACCATTGGAGAAGAGACCTGCCACATTTTAGGAATGAAAGTGACGTTCTTGTATTTGCCAGTGGCGTATGCTGCAATCAAGACATGGGCTATCACTAGACTTAGGTTACCCATTTCCGATAGTTGGTTTAGTGAACGTCAAGCCTTAAGGGGTTCGAGCTGCAGCTAATAGCCATAGGAGTAGCCTGCTGTGTTAAGGATGGTTCACAAGCCCTAGCCTCTGCTGCTGCCAATACTCAACACCTGATCAATGTAGATGGTAGCTAAAGAATCAGCCTCCTCGAACTCTTAATTCCCTTAGCTAGGGACTGGGTGCTTATGACGTCTTCACCATTCATTTAATCACGTCACCATCAAGGCTTTCCAGAGGCTATTCATTATTATTATTATTATTATTATTATTATTATTATTATTATTATTATTATTATTATTATTATTATTATTATTATTATTATTATTATTCCTTTCCCATTCCGTTTGTCCTCCAGGGTTGGTTTTCCCCTCGGACTCAGCGAGAGATCCCACCACTACACTCTAGGCCAGTGCCCTGGAACGTGAGATTTTGGGTCGGGGGATAAAACTGAGAAGGAGGACCAGTACCTCGTAAGGTGACCTTACTTGCTGTGCTGAACAGGGACCTTGTGAGGATGGGAAGATCGGAAGGGATAGACAACGAAAAGGGAAGGAAGCGGCCGTGGCCTTAAGTTAGTTACCAACCCGGCATTTGCCTGGAGGAGAAGTGGGAAACCACGGAAAACCACTTCGAGGATGGCTGAGGTAGGAATCGAACCCTCCTCTGCTTAGTTGACCTCCCGAAGCTGAGTGGACCCCGTTCCAGCCCTCGTACTACTTTTCAAATTTCGTGGCAGAGTCAGGATTCGAACCCGGGTCTCCGAGGGTGGCAGCTAAACACACTAACCACCACACCACAGAGGTGGACACAGTTCGCATCCACGACCTCAAAAGTGTGTGAAAAGCGGTAGAAAACGAAGAAGTGCAGATTAGTTGGTTTATTTATGTATGGCGGACATTATTATTATTATTATTATTATTATTATTATTATTATTATTATTATTATTATTATTATTATTATTATTATTATTATTATTATTATTATTATTATTATTATTATTATTATTATATTCTCAGTTGCAAACAATAAGCATGGCCAAGAATAAAGTTTGTGAAGTTCGCATGAGCCACATAACCACAAATACTTTTCATACTTATTTACGTTGAAATACTCTTTGTATTGATTCTTGCTTTTCTCCTCCTGTTAACACTGAACTGACTCAGAGGTGGGGTAGGCTTACCATTTTTAATTATCAGCAATTTATCTTCATATTTCAGTTGCGAGAATGGTTTATCCAACAACTTACACACGGTTCAGCCATTTCACAAAAGTACGGTAACATCACAAGGTCACAGTCACGTTTAACACTATAACTTCAGATAAACTAAAATTGTTCTGAGATCAACTGAAATATACCAATAATTTCCAACTATAAGCAATCCATGAGATGTCCTGCACATGCAAAAACAAACTCGTGATATGGGTGAATCCACTGGCGTAGCCAGGGGGGGGGGGCCAAGGGGGCCGGGCCCCCCCCCAAATATTTCCTGAAACTAGAGCGAGGATTAGCCGTTGTTTTACGTACGGTACGAACAACTTAAAAACGTACGCCGAAATGTTAAATTAACGTAGCGACAAGAATCTATTAGTAGGGCTCAATAGGGACATACATAATTCTCCATATTTGTACTGCTTGAATGAAAGCACTTAGGATTGTGATGCGCGAGGATATTTCCCTGTAGAGGCCTCAGTATTGGGAATGAAACCGTGTATTGACAAATGTCAAGACATGAAGAAAGGGCCAATTAGCAAGGGATTACTCAGTAGGGGGCCGGAACGTGACCACCGAGATAACGGGGGCCACGTCCAGAAACAGCTGCAAGCTTATTACATCGTGTCAACTTTTGCAGATCGGTTCCAGGAAACAACAATGTCCTAGGGATCCTCGGGTTGCACCGTGGTTGAGAGATGTGCTGTGTTTGAGTTGCAGCGTTGGGAAGACTGTGACAGGATTGTGATCTGCACGTTAGTTCCTCATTTTGTGCCATATAAGTAACATTTTGAAGAGGGACCGTTTTGTCACTGAAAAGCCAACACTATGTGCATCCTCGGTAAGTTATGAAAAAGTTTTTTTTAAAAAAATTCTTACAGTGCCAAGACAATCGCGGATGCGTGCCTAAGTTCGATAGGCAGGCCTATATATTTTGTCAAATGCCCGGGGACTGATTGGAACCTCAAATGAAACCATCAAACGTGCGGGTAAATACTTTGTAATTGGCGGGCGTGATAACTCAGTTCCAATGCTTCTATCTTCTCATCAGGACGGCCCAGGCTTGAATCGCAGTCGATGCATGAAACATTTTTAAAATGGGTAGTCACGTTCTATTGATACGGATTCTACTTAAAACACTAGATCCCGCCCCTTACCTTTCTTTATACTTTTGAGCCAGAACCGCATCATTTATGGTGGTGTATTTTGAGTATCCAACCATTCTTCGGACTTACCTTGTACCTTAAATGGTGAGTGGATGCAGTGGCGTACCCACAAAATAATTTCAGTAGGTGGGGTGTAAGTCCAGGCCAGTAGTGTGGATACAACTTTTCCTTGGAAGGGGTTGTGAAAATATTTTTTATTCTTTAATTAGAATTTGCTTTACGTCGCACCGTAGGTCGTCAATGGCGACGATGGGAAAGGAAAGGGCTGAGAGTGGAAAGAAGCGACCGTGGCCTTAATTAAGGCACAGCCCCAGCATTTGCCTGGTGTGAAAATGGGAAACCACAGAAAACCATATTTAGGGCTGCCGACAGGGGTGTTTGAACCCACTATCTCCCGGATGCAAGCACACAGCTGAGTGCCCCTAACCGCACGGCCAACTCGCCCGGTGAATATGAAAAGAAAGCCGGTCCTGCCGAGTGCGGTGACGGATCTTCAGTAGATATTGTTGGTTTTGATTGTTACCATGTACAATCATAGCTTTTGTACTCTTAACATAAACCGGCTGCATTATTGAAACTGTTCGTAAAATTGATAATATCGTTCTTCGTTTGTGAGGAAGTAGAATCTTCATTTAATTTGTCTTCTTAAAAAAAAGGAACCACTTTGGTACTACACCCCGTGAAGGTGACTACCTTCCAGGCCGTATATATTTCGATTACGAGAGACTCAAGGAAAACTCTACTGCACCCAAAAACAAGGCTGTATCCTCCCCATCCCATGCCTTTCTTAACTCTGTCAGTGCCGGAAATCGAATGCAGGATGTCTTAAGTCAAATTCGAAAATAAGGAGACCTAAAAGTACCAGCCGGCCCCACAGTGTACGGGTAGCGTGCCTGCCTCTTACCGGAGGCCCCGGGTTCTATTCCTGGCCAGGTCAGGGACTTTTACCTGGATCTGAGGGCTGGTTCGAGGTACACTCAGCCCATGTGTTTATAATTGAGGAGCTATCTGACGGTGAGATGGCGGCCCCGGTCTAGAAAGCCAGGAATAACAGCGGAGAGGATTCGTCGTGCTGACCACACAACACCTCGTAATCTGCAGGCCTCCGGGCTGAACAGCCGTCGCTTGGTAGGCGATGGCGCTTCGGGGCTGTTACGTCATGGAGTTTGATTTGGAAAAGTGAACAGAGAAGGAAGCGACACCCCTGCAAGGCTCCTTAGCTTCCAGCTAGTTCTTCTGCCCGGCCTCGTGCGTTTAGGAGAGTAAAAAAAACGTACGCCTTAATAAATGCTCCTCATAAAACATTTGTAAAAATACTAGCTGCATCTATTTATAACAATAATCACAAACGCCTCCTTTTCATGTAGCTCAGTTGGTTGAGTCGCTGTCCTTCTGAGTCTGAATTCGCAGATTCAAATCCCGGATTGGATCGGTAACCCTTAAAACGGTGTTGAAATGGCAACAGATCAGTGTCGTTGATTTCTGGCACGTTAATAAAAATTATAGATACGAATATTAGCGTCACGAAGCTCTAACTTTATACTACTATATTCTGTATCCCAGACTTGCGTGGAAAAGTAATTAACAATTTACTTTACGTCACACCGACATAGATAGGTCTTATGGCGACGTCGGGATAGGAAATGCCTAGGAGTGGGAAGGAAGCGGCCGTGGCCTTAATTAAGGTACGGCCCCAGCATTTTCTTGGTGTGAAAATGGGAAACCACGGGAAAACATTTTCAGGGCTGCCGACAGTGGGGTTCGAATCCACTATCTCCCGGATGCAAGCTCACAGCTGCGTGGCCCTAACCGCGTTGGAAATTAACAGGACAAGGTAAACCCTACATAGCATTTGTTGTAACGTGTATTTTTCTTTACCAGCTAACAAAATATCTATACCCATACGCTTTACATTATTTATTTATTTATTTATTTATTTATTTATTTATTTATTTATTTATTTATTTATTTATTTATTTATTTATTTATTTATTTATTTATTAGTGCCTTCAGTACAGTGGCGAAGTTACGGCTCCAGGCCCTCTAGTACACTTAACCACATACTAATCAAAATCTTAAATAAAATACTGAGATTCTTAAAATAGTTAAAACTACATAAATTAATAGAATTTAAAATAAATTTAAATAAATTACGTATTAAATTAATATTAGAACTAATTAATATTAAAAACGCTTAAACATGGCTAATCCTCAGGAACGCACACATTCATACTTCAACCATTCAGTCAGCTGTTCTCAGCAGGTAGTCTCGGCAGGTGACCTTAAATCGTGATTTAAAAAAGCTAGTTTCTCTGACCTGAACTGGCAGGGAATTCCATAATCTGGCGACGGTCAACACAAATGATCTAATAATTTTATTTGTGCGGTGCAGTGGAATAAAAGGAATGAATCTAGAACGTAAGTAAGTAAGTAAGTAATTCGTCTTTATTCGTGGCGAAGTTAGGGCTCAAGGCCCTCTCTTACACTTAACCACAATATTTAAAATGATTAACGTACATATAATATTTAAATGCAACAGATCTTTTAAAATAATATGGTACTAATAGAAAATTTGGAGATTGTAATAAAAAACTATTATAGAATGTACAACACTACAATCTAAGTGTACATGATAATAAATATAAAACTAACACTAGTGATAATAAGAGACGGAAACACAGAAAAAAAAGACCTATAACTGGCAAATATATTTCTAATTATTATGAATATATGCTCATTCACGCACTCATTCACACTACACACATCGAAAAGTCAGCTAGAGGTATTCAGAAAGTGATTTCGGCAATCCATCTTAAATCTCCTACGAGAACGCAAATCCCTAATGGTAGCAGGTAGGGTATTCCACAGCCTCGCGGCAGTGACTGCAAAGGAGCGGTTGTAGGTCCTGGAGTGACTGAGAGATATTGTTAAACAGAACGTGTATTTAAGTTGTGAAATGATGATAAAAAGATGAATTTAGAAGAAATATACATTGGCTGACTTTCAGCTACCACTCTGATCACCATCGTTAAAGTGTGTAGCTGCCGACGTTTATCAGACATCAGCCATGAGACAGCCTGATAGTATGGGGTGATATGAACATCGTACCCGATATTGTAAATAAATCGCAGGCAGGAATTCAGTGCTCGTTGAAGTTTAAGTGTTTCTTCTCTCATCATGTCAACTAAAACAACGTCACAATAATCAAGAATAGGGAGAATGAGTGTTTGTATTAGTTTGGCCTGTAGCTCAAATGGAAATACATTCCTCTGTCGTTTAAGAGGGTGAAGAACTCCAAAAATCTTTTTACGTATTTCTTTCGTTTGATCAGACCAATCAACTGTTACATTCATCATTACGCCGGGATTTTTAACCGTTTTACTGTAGGGAATAATGTTACCATTCAGTAGGATAGGCGGGATTGCGACATTGTTTGAGAAGCTCAGTAATTTTCGTGATCCAATTATAATTGTCTGAGTTTTTTTGCAGTTTAGTATAAGAGAGCTTCGTTGTGCATATACACTGAGTCGTCGGAGGTCCCTGTTAATATCTTGTCTTGCAGTGTCGATATAGCCTATTTAAAGATCGTCAGCACAGAGGTCATGTGTGTTATTTCCTGTCACAGATGGTAGGTCATTGATATAAATACAGAAACTTAGGGGCCGTAGAATACTGCCCGGTGGGGCAACACTAAGTTTCATTTTCCATTTAGAGGCCTTGTCGTTTACTGTTACACGCTGTTGACGGTTACTCAAATAAGAACTAAAAACCTTAAGTGCAGCCAGGTCGAAATTTAGCAGTTCCATTTTCTGTATCATAGTCGGAATTAGTACAGTGTCAAAGGCGCTACTGAAGTCAAGAAGGATACGTATAGTGAGCAGTCGTTTGTCCATAGCGTTTCTAATGTCTTCGGTAACCTTCAAAAGTGCTGTCGCGGTACTGTGACCCTTCTCAAATCCAGATTGCAAAGGGTCCAAAAGAGCATTTTTATTTAGGTATTCCAGAACTTCCTCGTATACTAAACGTTCAAAGTTTTTAGAAAGCACAGGGAGTACGGACATATGACGATAGTCAGGGGGTGATTGTGGATCTAAACTCTTAGGTACCGATATAATATTGGCTGTTTTCCATACAGTAGGGAAAGTTCCGTTTAGTAAACAGTAGATCAGTATGTGCGACAGTATAGGCGAGATAGCACCCATAATGTTATGTATAAAAGTAATAGGAATATCATATACACCTGTAGTCTTTGATTTAATCGAGTACAAAGCATTTTAACCTGATTTTCTGTGACACTGTGAAATGTGAATGGCGGATTGGCTGGAGGGGAGGGCGGTGAGTCGGTGCAGTTAATTTGGGTACGTTGAATATTTATTCTACTAAAGTAATCGTTCAGTTCGTCAAGTGGAATGTCAGGAGTTGTCTGTCTCTGTTGATGTTTTCCTATTCCCAGAGCTCTAAGTTGGTCCCATGCGTGATTACAATTTAAGTTGTTAGCTAAAATCCGAAAATATATGCATTTTTAAGATTTCTGATTAACTGCTTTGTGTGATTTCTTAAGATGCGGTTCGATTCGAAGTCTGTGTCATCTAGGGTTTGTTTATAATGTCGAAATAATGAGTCACGGTGGGCCATCATTCTCTTGCCTTCATCATCTAGCCATGGACAAGAAGGACGAGAAACCTGTATTCGACGCGTGTGTATTTGTGTGTGTATCTTTGCCGCATTATTTGTATAAAATGTCACTTCTTTATTGCTTATCACATGACCATTATTATTATAACATTACCGTATTTGTTCTAAACCAGAATATTGCATCCTTACTCAAAGTGTTTATTCTTGCATTCATTTCACTTCTACGCGGAATATATGAAATGCTGCAGTTATGTTGGGATGGGAGTAACAGAGATAGCTGGGGGACCGGGGGATTGTCGTCCAAGGAGTCCAGACACCCCAGGAGTTTTAACGAAAGTTCTTTTATTGAGCATTTTATATATAATGTGCATTAATATTAGCTTCCGGAGTCCGACTCATTGGCTGAATGATCAGTGTTGAGGCCTTCGGTTCAGACGGTTCCGGGTTCGATTCCCGACTGGGTCGGGGATTTTAATCGCGTCTGAATAATTCTTCTGGCTGGGAGTGGGTGTTTGTCCCAACATATTCATATTCAGACATCATACTACATTACCAACCACCAAATAAACACACAACACTGATTACATCCCTCTATATAGGGTTGGCGTCGGGAAGGACATCCGGCCGTAAAACAGGGCCAAATCCACATGTGCGACACATTTCGCACCCGCGACCCCACAGATGTGGGAAAAGTGGGGAAGAAGAAGGAAATTACTATTAGCTTCCGGAATCCGCACGAATCCACCACTCTTACTTGGATCCAAGGACACTCATTTCCTTTCTCGGTATTCTACACCACCTAAACTATGGAAGTTTGGACACCTATCAAAATAAAATTCTGGATGAATGGGCCCCCCCAAACTGAAATCCTGGCTACGCTACTGGGTGAATCCCATCAATTCGGACACTTCCGGAGAACTTCGAGTCTTTGGGCCTTCTCTTTCCACTGCTGTCTCTCTCGTTAGCAGCGGCGATTTGACGGACCGAAGCCTAGCACAGCTCAAGGTTAGTATTCCCTCGTTCCCCGCACCATTCCGACATTTGCCAGCAAGCCTCGCGCGGTGGGTTGAGGGGAGTGGGCCGAAGGCCTGGGCTGCGATGTTAGTCTCCGATGCCTTGCTCTCAGAAATACGAGCGACGTTCTTTCTCAAGGCTTACAAGTTTTGTAAAGGAAATAATGTGTCAGATGCTTACATTATAATAAGATTTAGATTTCCATCGTTCTCATTTGAGGCTTGGGCTTCACTGATAGCCTTGGTAGCCCTCAGTATACGCCACTGGTATTTGCATGGGTCGTTTCAAAATGCAGTGAAAACTAGGGCAATTGTTGCCTCAGAAATTTTGAGCAACAGAACTGGGAACAATAGTTCAAAGATTCATTTAGCACAAATTCCAGGTGAATGGGACAATTAGTTCATGAGAAAGAGGGCATGTATTTTGGTATGTTTCATTGTCTATCACTTGGTCTGGTGCACCATGCACTCTCACTTCACTCAATTCAGTCTGGTGTAAAGCTGTTATCGTCTGATTTATTAAAATTTAATTACTTATCTTTCAAACTGCATGTCATGCTCCTGCACAACACAATATCATATTTCAAAGTGAGAGCAAGTCAAGTAATTACGAGTCATAAGAGGTTTCAAGGCATTGAAGGAATTATAAGAATCCTCACAAATGATGTCAACATGCATATTAGTCAAACATTGGTGATTTATACTATCAATCTACATGATGCACACATCTCTAGTGATGCATACATCCGCTAGAATACAGCATAAATTTAAGTTTATATGCTCTCAAGCAGAAAGAGGTCAGTTTATTTCAAACTCTTTACAAATAAAAAAGGAAACACTGATTTTGGCTGATTCATATATACAAGGAAAGTAGAGACCTTCACATTCAAAGATATACCATTTCCATTTCAACAACTATAAAACGTTACAAGCTAGAACAAAACGAACTTTAGGCCAACAGGGGTCTATACCACGCATGGAGGTCATCACCATATGCAGAAACTGAGATTTACACGACGTATGGATATCGGCATCAAGGGGTTAACGGACGCACGTGTGGCGGTCATGATAATTTACATTCGAGAAGGAGCCCTAGCAATCGGTAAGTGTCAACTACAGGAAGAGCAGCCCCCCTAAATAAAGCTCAGGATGGAGGTAAAGTGTTTGTTTTCGGCAGAAGCGAACAACAGAGGTCTTAGCAGTTGAAAACTGAAAGCCATGTTTTAAGGTCCACTGTTCCACTCCGCTAATTTTTCTTTTTCTTTTTCTATTGCTTTTCCCACACTTGAGGGGTCGCGGGTGCGAACTGTGTCGAACATGTGGATTTGGCCCTGTTTTACGGCAGGATGCCCTTCCTGACGCCAACCCTTATGGAGGGATGTAATCACTATTGCATGTTTCTGTGGTGGTTGGTAGTGTAGTGTGTTGTCTGAATATGAAGAGGAAAGTGTTGGCACAAACACGAACACCCAGTCCTGGGCCAGAAGAGTTAATCAGAGGCGATTAAAATCCCCAACCCAGCCGGGAATCAAACCCTGGACCCTCCGGACCGAAGGTCTCAACGCTGACCATTCAGCCAATGAGTCGGATGTTCCACTCCCCTAATAGCTTGCTCTAATTGTTGCTCTGTGACTGTCATACATTGTGAGCTATAATACAGAGCATAATCATCTACATAAAGGACAGTATTACTGCTGAACCAGCAGCAACAAAAATACTGTTTATGGCAATCGCGAATAAAGCCACTCTGAATATCCTTTGCTTATTTGGACACAACTCTGGTAATGTTCATATAGTATTCTGACTTTATTGATTAAATCACACGATATAGATCTGTTCTTAAGGCATTCACTGATTTTTTTTTGTCTCTGCACACTGTCGTAAGCCTTCTCAATGATCAACCTTACAGAAAATATTAGATCTGTTGTTGCCCTATTGCTTTTAAAACCATACTGCTTCTCTTCAAGCTGTTGTTCATTGAAGGTTCTTAATCTTTGATCTATGATTTGTTCCATTACTTTCAGTCTATGAGACAGAAGATTGATGCTCCTGTAGTTGCTGGGTTTCTGCCTGTTACCTTTTGTACATGGGAAGACGACTCCTTTTGTTCACTCTTAAGGTAGGTACGGTAGTTTCTCTTCTTTCCAAATGGCATTTAGGACAACCATTGCAATCCAGCAGCCTTGATCATGTCAGTGCTTACCTCAACTATGCCTATTGCCTTGGCTTTACTCATGTTCTTTCAGACATTTTCTGCTTCCATCCATGTTATACAGGGCTCCACATTCTGAACATTTTCTTTCGCAGTGGTCTCCTGTTGTTTGATACTTGATTACTAGGTTGTTTCTTATGCAGAAGTCAAAGAGATATTCACTCTCATTGTTCCTATTTTCATATCCATGAGGACCGATCACAGACTCATACTCTGTCCTTAGAGTTTCCACATGAGCATTTAGGTCTTCAACCTGGTATTATGTCGTCTTTGGATCGGCCACGGTATGGCAATGCACTCATACTTACTGAAGGGAGAAGACCCCCGGTGTGTATTTGCAGCAGGCATCTTACCGTGGTACACATGTTTATGGAGTGCGTGGACCTAGTCAATCTGCGTCATAGTCTAAAATTTCCGAGTACCATCTCCCTCATCCTACGAGATGACGAGCAGTCAGCAGAACTTGTCAACCGTTTTATGAGGGTTATTAGCCTGTTTTATTGTATATGAAAGCGAGTTTTCTATCAGCTTTTATTTTTTATGTTATTGTTAACTATGTTTTATTCTATTGACTCTGTTTTAGTTTGTTTTTGTGTATTTTAATGTCTTTTTTAACTTGAATGATATATGATTGCATGGAGTGACCGGGATTTGAACCACGGAACCCAGCTGTGAGAGGCCGGCGCGCTGCCGCCTGAGCAACGGAGGATCCTTATAAGTACATTAAGAACAGTAAAATCAATTGGTCTCACCTCCTTTTACACCCCACCGCCGTTAGTTTTTACTGCCAACCCCCCCCCCCCCCCCCAAATTAAAAGAACGCGTGTTTCTTTATGTTTAAGGGAGATTCCAAACACCAATGTTCACGTCTATTACCTTCAGTTTTGAGATATAAGTATCCCCATAAATATAATTTACTTTTGTCACTTCATTTCAAACTACTTTCCCTCCCCACCCCCAAGTAAATGTTCCCGCAAAAAATACTTGTTTCTTTAATAGTGAAGGATCTTCTAAATACCAATTATCACGACTCTAACTTCTTCACTTTTTGATTTATGTGTCCTCATGAAAGGAATTCAACTCCTTTACACTCCCGCCCCCCAAGATGGTTTCCCCCCCAAAACGCGTTTTTCTTCGTTTTTAAAGGAGATCCAAATACGAATTTTCACGTCTGTAACAACTTTAGTTTTTATTAGATGTATATATTCTCATATAATTAAAGTCAATTAATTTTTCAATTCTTTCACCCCCTCCCCCCGCTTCATTGGATTTTCCGAGAATACGAGTTCCTTTACTTTTAAAGCAGATTGCAAATATCAAATTTCAAGTCTGTAACATCTTCATTTTTAAGATATCAGTAGCCTAATTAAAAGAATTCAACACCATGTTCAGTCACTTTCACCCCCCTCCACCCAAGTGGTATTTCCGAAAATTAAAAATACACGTTTCTTTAAGTTTAATAGAGATAAAAATACCATTTTCACTTCTGTAATATGTTAAGTTTTTTTTAGATATACTGTAAAAATTCTCATTTTAAAATTTCACCCTTTTTGGGTTCCCCTTAAATGGAGTTTCCAAAAACAAATCACCCTATGTTTCTTTACATTTACAG
The DNA here is from genome assembly GCF_040414725.1 of Anabrus simplex. Taxonomy (NCBI): domain Eukaryota; kingdom Metazoa; phylum Arthropoda; class Insecta; order Orthoptera; family Tettigoniidae; genus Anabrus; species Anabrus simplex. Next base: position 254,554,085 of record NC_090265.1, on the reverse strand, counting down.
GAGATTCCAAACACCCACTTTTTATGTCTGCAACATTTTACGTTTCCAAGATAATCTTTCAAAAAATTCACCCCAATTTGTTACTTCTGTTTAACCGCCATTAATAGGATTTTCCAAAAACTAAAAAAATACGTGTTCCTTTATTTTTAAAGGAGATCCCATATACAAATTTTCAGTTTTGTAATATCTTCCCTTTCTGAGATATAAGTAGCCTCATCAAAGGCATTGAACCCATTTTTCACCCTTTTACACCCTTCCTATTGGGATTTACAGGAAACAAAAAAAAAAAAAGTGTTCCTTTATTTTTAGAGGAGATTCTAACTACCAATTTTTACATCTGTAAATTTTAAAGTTTTAAGATGTAGACACATTCATTTTAAAAAATTCACCCCCCTTTTCACCCCTCAATATTTGGATTTTCCAAAAACGAAAAAATACGTGTTTCTTTATATTTAAAAGTAGATCCCAAATACCAATTTTCAGGTCTGTAATATCTTCAGGTTCTGAAATATAAGTAGCCTCATTAAAGGCATTCAACCCATTATTCACCCTTTTACACCCTTCCTATTGGGATTTTCCGAAAACAAAAGAATACATGTTTGTTTATTTTTAAAGGAGATTCTAAATACCAATTTTTACATCTATAAACTGTAACAGTTTTGAGATATAGATACACTCATTTTAAAGAATCACCCCCTTTTCACCCCCCATTAACTGGATATTCCAAAAACAAAAAAATACGTGTTTCTTTATTTTTAAAGGAGATCCCAAACACCAATTTTCAGGTCTGTAATATCTTCAGATTCTGAAATATAAGTAGCCTCATCAAAGGCATACAACCCCTTTTTCACCCCTCCTATTGCGATTTTCCGAAAACAAAAAATACTTGTTTCTTTATGTTTAATGAAGATTCTAAATACCAATTTTTACATCTGCAAACTTTAAAAGTTTGGAGATATAGATTCACTCATTTTAAAAATTCACCCCCTTTTCACCCTCCCATTAATTGGATTTTCCCAAATCAAAAAAATACGTGTTTCTTTATTTTTAAAAGAGATCAAAAGTACCAATTTTCAGGTATGTAATATCTTCAGTTTCTGAGTTATAAGTACTGGTATCCTGATTATGGGCATTCAAACCATTTTCCCCATTTTCACCCCTTTTCACCCCTCCTATTGGGATTTTCTGAAAACAAAAAAAATACATGTTTCCTTATTTTTAAAGAAGATTCTAAATACCAAGTTTTACATCTGTAAATTTTTAAACTTTCGAGATATAGACACACTCATTTTAAAATTTCACCCCTCTTTTCACCCCCTTAGCGAAGGAATATCCAAAAATCCTCTCTTAGCGAGCACCTACATCTTATTATGAATATATCCCCAAAATTTCATTTCTTTACGTCCAGTAGTTTTGGCTCTGCGATGATGAATCAGTCAGTCAGTCAGTCAGTCAGGACAAGTTATTTTATATATATAGATATTAGAATGCCTTTAAACATCAGTAGTTAGAAAGAATGTTAGTTCAGAGTAAATAACAATTAACTTCCCACAACACTTTCTGGGAGTAAACTGGCCATTTCCCGTGGATGTCCCAAGATAGCTGAAGCTAATCCCATCGGAATGCAACAAGACTTTCACTGTTTGAGCAAGTGCTGCAGCTGTAATTCCAAGAAATGAATTGTGTTTTGAAGAACGTAACACATATATAAATTAAAAAATGAATTGCAAAAGTATAATTCTTACCTGCTTTTAAAGTGGGAATATGCATTCCTACAAATCAATGAAAGTAGGGCAACATTACACCAAGAAGAGAACTACAAATAATTTGGAGATTTTTGATTATATACTGTATTTCCCTCCTTTCACTGTAGATTAAACAAGTTTCAGATCACTACACTTTATGGTCACTACAAAAATCATACGCTGAAACTTAAGTCTGTTATCAAAACTTGGGGGGGGGGTGTGTGCACATAAAATACTGTATGCTGAGCACCCCTGCTGTGGATTGTTCTTATCACAACATAATGGCTGTCAATATTGCAGAAGAATTTTTATTTATTTTTTTATTAAATCTGTACTGTATATACACACATACAATCTATACTTCCTCCCCTCCAATATCAATAACCAAGAGAAATCCATGGAGTTTCATAGACAGGAATAATCTGAAAGGCTGAATAAAGTATAAATTACTTTATTATTTAATATTTCAAAGCATATATTACAGTTTGACATGGCACCTTTCAAAAATAATAACAGAGAAAATACATATAAATAAACATTAAATAAACTCATAAAGGAACATGCAGCATACAAAATTTCAATTGAAACATTTTGTACAGTGAGTGTAAATAAGTTCTAAACAGGAACATCTTATTTCTTTCTGAAATCTGTAAGGCAGCTGATAATTTTAGAAAAATATCATTAAAAATTGAGACAAAGGACATAAGTTTATGTGGAATTTCACTTCTTTCAAGTATTAGTAATATGAAAAATAAGTACACTGGAGATCGTGGAATTGAATACATAAATGGTTGATCAAAATCACTAGCCTTAAAAATAATTTTACGCTGACTTAAATTACAGCATATTCTGACAATAGTCATTCATGACAGGGTTGCCCAACAACAGCCACCATATTTCAACAACTTCTGTTCAACATGAATATGGATTGGAGAGTATAAACCCTCATAAATCAAATTAACTAGTCTACCGACATTCACATATATAGTCAGCAAAACACAGGAATGGGCTAATATTATATAACACTATATTCATCATTACGCATTGACTACTGCTTGTACACTATTTCACACATGATACAAAACACATCAGAATGAAAGCCTCTGAATCCAAGTTCAACTGTTACAAATTTGATACCAACTCTTGATTATCTTCATTATAATATAATTTCGTGTGGCTATTTTTTAGCCGAATGCAGCCCTTGTAAGGCAGACCCTCCGATGAGGGTGGGCGGCATCTGCCATATGTAGGTAACTGCGTGTTATTGTGGTGGAGGATAGTGTTGTGTGTGGTGTGTGAGTTGCAGGAATGTTGGGGACAGCACAAACGCCCAGCCCCCGGGCCAGTGGAATTAACCAATTAAGGTTAAAATCCCCGACCCGGCCGGGAATCGAACCCGGGACCCTCTGAACCGAAGGCCAGTACGCTGACCATTCAACCAATGAGTCGGACATTATCTTCATTAATAGACATGGTACTTTGATGGAAATCAGCAATTATTCATTTAATTTAAGGGCTTTGAACTCCTTTGCACTGGGGTGTATGGTTCTTTCAACTTAAGTTTCATGACAGTTCAATACAGAATGCAAGAATTATGAAGTAAAAAGAGAGAAGATGGACAGCTGAATAAAATAAATAAAATCCTCATCAATGAGATGAGAGAAATGTACAAAATATAAACATAACCCTGAAGTCAAATGTTACCTATTTAACATTTCTTTCTTTGAAATCAACTTGAATCGTTTTAACATTTTTTTTGTATTAGTGTGTAATAGGCTTTGATCTTGATACACCTATTTGTATCACGTCATTATTATTCTACTTCTGCATATCTACTTTTGAAAAGAAAAAGTCCAAACTAGTACAGCCTTAAAACAAGAGATGGGCATATTTCCTCATATTCATTATGATATATAATATTGATAATTAATTACCGGTGTTGTGTTCAGAAGAAAAGGTTTTAGCTTTATTCTAAAAATCCTTAACATGAATTACATTTAAAAGCCTACTTAGCCTTTCAATATTTTACAAGTTATCTATAGAACATGAAAGTATATATACAATACTACATAGTATACCGTATATAATATGTACTAGGATCATGACAGCTTCATCTTATAAACACTGTGCAGCATCTGTCTACTGGTCTAAGCAGAACCACCAACTCTAATACTGCTAAGAAAGAAAAGGAAAGAAAAAAGAGAAATAGAGAAGGAAAAAATAAATTAACAATCAATGCATAATAAGCCTATTTCAATATATAAGTTTAATGCAAAGCCATACACATAATATACAAACAAGTGTACAGCAGTAATCTCAAATAACTTCCTGGTCCTTTGAAGGAAACTAAGCATAATCAACTACATGAATATTTCTGTAAATGAGAAACCCATTCAGTCAGCCACATACTTTGTGGCATTTATACCATTACATAAATGTTATAAACATGAAACTTCAGTTCATTCTTTATGACCAATCAGATCATAACAGAGTAAGTTTTAATGTACAACTGAAAAGAACAGCACAGAATCAGAATAAAATAAAATGTGAAGTTAAAGGCAGAACAAGCTTGCAGCAACATTCCTCTCAAGGAGGATTATATGTTGTCAATAATTTTATTTATAGGAACTAAAGTTTTTGACTTGAAGTGAATTCAAAAAAAGTGAGAATAAAAGATTTCTCTTCACACAACAATTTTACAGAATGCTGGAAGAATTTGCTCTATGCTTTTCTTGTCCAACATCTCCAACAAACTTTTGTCACCTTCTGACACTGATAAGTAGGTACCAAACTCTAGAGTATTAATTTCTCTTGTAATTGGATACTCTCATTCTTTAACAGTCAAACTTCCCTAATGAAGTGATGATCTATATGTTACACTTCGCTCTATAACCAGATAGCACATGTGGGTGGACAGTTCCCATGGACTTGGAGGATAGGTTCAAATATCATAATTAGCCACCACTGAAAGGATTTCCCAAATCCAGAATAATGTTGAGATGGACACATTTCTCAAGGCGAGGATCTCTTCCCTTGTGAATACAGCCCTCCTTAATTTCTAATGCAGACAAAAGATCAGGTACTAACATAAGAAGGGGGACCAAGTGAGTTAGCTGTGTGGTTAGGGGTGCGCAGCTGTGAGCTTGCATTCGGGAGATAGTGGGTGCATCTCTGAAGATGGTTTTACATGTTTCCCCATTTTCACACCAAGCAAATGTACCTTAATTAAGGCCACTGCCACTTCCTTCCCACTCCTAGCCCTTTCCTATTCTTTTGTCGCCATAACATGTGTCGATGCAACATAAATCAACTTGTAAACAAAAAACTGAATAGGTGGTGATTTTTAGCATTTTGTAGCATTTATAATTTAGTGTTTTATAGAAAAGCATAGAATTTAATGTAATTTTGATAAGTAGATCATGTATTTTGATAATATTAATGTGCAATTAAAATTGCACTTGTATACAGTTAATAGTGAAATGAAAATGCATAAAGTAGCATACAGTGTAATAAAGTTGTATATTTAGAGCATTTTAAATTTATACAATCTAAGGCATATCGTAGGGTAAAAAAAGAATCTAATAATCTACAAATAAGGTATTTATACTAACACAAAATCATTATAACAGAAAGAAAAACAACTTTAATTCATGGACACAAATTACACACACAGTTGAAGGAAATCATAGAACATATCTGAACATTTTGTTCTGTCATTCATGTTCTACTACAACTTGCAATAAAATTATTTACTGAAATATCCTTCAGCCTCTAAAATCTTGGTAGGACCCCAAATACATTGGTTGGGCATATTATGTGTATTTGAAATTAACATTTGCAGGCAGTCCGCGGGTGCACAAACTCTTTGGTTAAAGTTTCCAGAAGAAAATAAAAAACATGAATCAAGTTTTATTTGAAAAATTGCTGGTTTTGCATTTTTATATTATAGTATAAATTTAGCATTTTGAGTACCATAAATTTCACATTTTCAAAATGCATTAAAAGTAGTTTACAGGTCTTGAAAAAATGAGAATACAGAAGTATTCTGCATAATATTGCTATTTTATAACTTAAGTTCTTCAAGTACCCTGTCAAACTAATTCAGTATAATATAAATTTAGAAAGTACCTGAAAAATAAAGAAAAAATTAATTGATTATACCTGAAAAAGATACCATTAATAAATCACAGGCCAACAATGAATCCAATTACTTGACCACACAAAAATTAACAGGACTGAACACAATGATACACAGAGCTATAACCATACCAATGAACAAAACAGATTTTAACAACAAAATACAAATAAATAAATATTTGCAAATAATTATTGGTAGAAAACAGCCATCTACCTAGCGCAATAGATTGTCTATTATGAAAACAACAGAAAAGGCTAAACAGCCCCTACCTGAAAAACAATAAATATGTAGTTCTCAATTTCGTGAACATGTACAAAAATAGCTAATGTATTCAAAAGGCAAGATTTTAAAATAGCATTCAAAACAAACAACACATTAAAAAAATAAATGTAAATAAAAAAGGCCCTTTTTCTAAATCAGAAATAAATGAACTTGGATGCCAAGAACCAAATTATAATGCCACACATATTGGACAAACAAAACATAATTTCCACACCAGGTACAAAGAACATGAAAATGCATCAAGACACTACAGACTCTTAGCCATCTCTGAACACATCTGAGAATGCCCACCACTTCACAGAAATCAGTACAGATCTTAAATATCACACATCAAAAAATAACAGAAAATCATCATATGTGACCCACTGCATGGAAAGGGACCCAAGGTCAGCAATGGAAATTTTACAGTCGAGCTGAACAAAACAAACGTTCTGGAGTGTAAAAATTGCATTTCAATGTTTGGACTAATTGTGCTGCCTATGGGTCTTCTTAATAAACTACGTTACGGAGCAGTTCAAATCTTCACCACTCGATGTCATAAAAGGTTTATACAATTGGTAAGGAAATTAGTGAAAGCTGTAATTGCGTTTGTCTCAAAATACAGTTTTCTCAATACTAACAGTCGATGATTAGTATGTTCTGAAGTATTGCACCTAGAAGCATGGATTCTTTTTAAAATACTCAGTATCATATGCTAATTTTGAAACTAAAAAAACCTCAAAAATGAAAAATCCAACTTTAGGTCCCTTTCCACGCAATGGGTCACATATATAAAGGAGTCAATAGAAATATACATCGCAGAACAAGCCAACCAGAATAACCTCAATTCTCTCTCTCTCTCTTAAAATACAATAATAGTAAACCTAAAATTATAATAATAATAATAATAATAATAATAATAATAATAATAATAATAATAATAATAATAATAATAATAATAATACAACAAGCACAGTTCCACGAAAGGCACTGACATCACTGAAACATGACATAATAGAAAGTTGTTGTTGTTGTTATTATTTGCTTTACGTCGCGCCGACACAGATAGGTCTTATGGCGACGATGAGGCAGGAAGGGGCTAGGAGTGGGAAGGAAACGGCCGTGGCCTTAATTAAGGTACAGCCCCGGCATTTGCCTGGTGTGAAAATGGGAAACCACGGAAAACCATCTTCAGGGCTGCCGACAGTGGGGCTCGAACCCACGATCTCCCGAATACTGGATACTGGCCGTACATAAGCGACTGCAGCTATCGAGCTCGGTATAATAGAAAGTTATCGGTAAAGTAGCCAGCTAATTAAATGCTTATTAACCCATATGCACCCAACCGCCATGGTCGCTGACATTGATAGGAATCCGCCAACTTTCTGGGGTCAAAATGCCTTCAGCAGGATTGTTTCAAAACTCCACGAACAAGTCTGAAATAGCCTTATCCACAACAAATAAGGTATTGCAATAGTAATAAGAAATCGAGTAAGCCCTCAGCCATCGTTTTCTTTCATTCTTCTCCACATTTTCGAAAGAAAAAATAAGGAACAGAAGAAGTCGTATTTGATTGAGGAAGCCCCCAGCCATTGTTCTTTTTCCTCTGCTTTTCCTAAAGAGAAAGAAGAAAATTAAGGAAAGAAAGAAGTCATATTTCACTGAGGAAGCCCTCAGCCACTTTTTCTTTCTTTCTCCCCCCACTTTTCCTAAATAAGATGAAAGAAGAAGAAACAAAGAAAAAAAAATAGCCATATCTGATAGAGTAAGCCATCAGAACTGTTCCTTTCCTGTCTTTGGCCACTGCTTTAGTTAAAGGAGAAGGAAAGAAGAGGAAGTTTTTTTTTCTAATGGTTTAACTCCGCACTAACACATTGAAGGTTTTCAGCAACGCAAGGATGGGAGAGGGCTAAGAATGAGAAGAAAGCAGCCGGGGTCTTAATTAAGATACACCCCTACCCCTCCCCACCCCCACCAAGCATTTGCCTGGTGTGAAAATGGGAAATAGTGGAAAACCATTTCAGGGCAAAAGAAGAAAAAGGAGCCATATTTTAGTGAGTAAGCCCTCAGCAACTGCTCTTTTTGTTTCTTTCTCCACTGCTTTTCCAACACTCTAATGGGGTCACGGGTGCAGATCAGAACACTTATAGACATTTAGCCCTAAGACAAAGTACGTACCAATTCGTCTGCAGGTGCATTTGGGTTAAACAACCTTTTTTTTAATCATTTCCAAAAATAATCATAGTAAAAATACAGTTCTGGGACAGCCAATGACGTAATGGAAAGTCAACAAACTAGCCTGTTGGCCTCATGCCAATGAAAGAGCTGGACTAGTAAAGAGAAAGGAAGCACTGCTGGAGCACTTCATTAAGATAAGTTCTAACTTTCAACTATTAGAAGGATGTAAACAGAATTTAAACATAACTGTTTTAACATTTCTTAATAATATTCATCAGCTGCCTCTGTGGATCAGCGGTAGAGTGTCGGCCTCCGGATCCCAAGATAGCGGGTTCAAACCCGGCAGAGGTAGTCGGATTTTTGAAGGGCGGAAAAAAGTCCATTCGACACTCCATGTCGTGCGATGTCAGCATGTAAAAGATCTCTGGTGACACATTTGGTGTTTACCCGACAAAATTCATTAAATCTCAGCCATAGACGCCCAAGAGAGTTTCGGTTTACTCGATCTGCCATCTAGTGGGGGCCTAGAGTAAAACGGAACGTCGAAATTGACGAGCAGACAGCCAGATGGCGTCAAATTGAAATGTCTGCACACGGTAGCTGAGGCCATACGATTATTATTATTATTATTATTATTAATAATATTCATCAATTTATAATATATTTAAACAAATAAAAGTGTGATTTCATAGAATCTGATGATATTCTTTCAAGAATGAAACATATCAAAGATCAATGGCAACATTAAAAAAAAAAAAAAATGTTTTTAATTAATGGTATCTTTTTTAGGTACAATCTGTTAATAAAAATGTTTTCTTTTCATATATTTTCTACATTATATTATACTGAATTAGTTTCAACAGACTGTATAACCTAACAATTATAAATTAACTAAGTCAATACTAAGCCCATTTTTACAAAATAAATAAATAAATAAATAAATAAATAAATAAATAAATAAATAAATAAATAAATAAATAAATAAATAAATAAATAAATAAATAAATGAATGAATGAATGAATGAATGAATGAATGAATGAATGAATGAATGAATGAATGAATAAATAAATAAATAAATAAATAAATAAATAAATAAATAAATAAATAAATAAAATCACTAATATGTAAAATCACCATCCTAAATATGTCACCAGACAGACATTTGACATACAGAATGCACTCTGAACTGTTGATTACTCCCAAGATATTAAATGAAAAAACATATGAGGGCTGGAATTCACACCTCTCCAGATACGGCGCTGACGATTTACATACTGAATCCTAACACACAATGTTATTAATTAGAGTAAGTACTGGAAGGGAACAAACAAGTGATAAACCAAGAAATGTTTACAAAGAAATGGAACACACAATAGGATAAATACAACGACAATCTGTTAATAAAAAAGGTTTTCTTTTCAAATTACCTTCAACAGTGTCATATGCCCTCACTCCACATGAATACTGTGGAGAGGTTCAGAATTGAATCCAGGCTTTTGGCACGCAATCTAGCAATTAGAAATTGCATATCACCACTTCTCCTACCCTGTTTTTGTTTTTTCCTTTCCATTCCTTATATGACTTGCTGGCCTCCTTTTCTCCTGTGTTTCTAGACTTTTGCAATCTGACCTGTATTTGTCTTTTCTTGTCTTTATTTGGCTTTCGTCTTATTCTACACTTTCTATATCAAGGCTGAAGATCTGTTGAGACGACCCCTCAGTGAGTGTTGATGCCTGCCTTTCTGATGAAATTGGGGAGCAGAAATGAGCTTATCAGGGAACGAGGAGAAATGGATGTAAAAGACCTGGAGATTGTCCCTTTCTTTTTCTTAATTTTTGTCCTTGTCTCATTTTCTATTGTTCCGTCGATGCAAGGATGGAGAAGGCTAGGCTAGGCTTGGGAAGATAGCGATGTAATATGTACTCTAACCAATACCATACAAGTTTCTATCAAAGACAAGTAAGATGACTGCATGAAACTCAACTCTCTTTCTCTTTGCTAGTGCTGACCTCTTCTGTTAAATATTTTGAAATTAATTTCTCTAATTGACTAGACCTGTAGCACACATCTGAAATTATGACTAACTGTGTGACAGCTCCTATATAGAAAAACAAATGCTTTTGCATGAACATGCCACTTTAATGTTGGTTTCGATGATATGGAACTCCCAGGATCATATTTGCACTAAATTATTGAATACAATCTATTTTTTACCTCATATCATCATTGATTTCAACAACAGTTCTCTTTCACGATGTTCCTGGATTTTACTACAGGTTGAATACCAAGTCCAAGCAGTTTATTTTCTGGTCACATTGTATGGGACCCGAACTTCATAATGTCAAGTGCACCCAAGCTTTACTGAATATCATGAAGAGTACTTTTTAGGAATTTTCAGAGTTTCTACTAATTCTCAAGTCATCAAAGTTGACCTCAAAGTATACATTTAAGAGACCCATTCAGTACCAAAACTTTCAAGAGTGATTTGCACCAAGCAGAAATTCTCTGATTTCAACATCACACGCCATCCCTGAACCATGAATGCAACTGCAGCACACTTTTCATACACTTCACAAATACTTTTACACACAATTTTCCTTCTTGTATGGAAGAACCAAACAAAAACCAAACCCCACGGCACTTAACACCCTTGAAAGGGCTTTGGCCTGCCCAGCGACCGCTGCTCAGCCCGAAGGCCTGAAGATTACGAGGGGCCGTGTGGTCAGCACAAGTGGACAATGATGATGATGATGAAGATAAAACACAACCATCTACATTAAAGAAAAAAAAAAGTAGAGGCTTACTATCAAGAAGAGGCATGATAACAAGAGAGCTAACTGGAAGGAAAGGGGTGCATTGTCTTAAGCAACTTATAACTAGGGCCTGCACGTCTATGACCTAAAAATTCTAGAAATAAGGATGCACTTATGCCCTGTAAGATACCAAAATGTGACATAAAAACATGATACAAAAGAAATTAAACAATGTCGAAAAATTGCATAGAAGACAACAATAAACTAGCCTCATCCCCAACATTCTTTTGTCTTTCCTATTTTGACAACTTGCTCCTCGCAAAACCTATTACTTTCAAACTTCATTTAACTGCAAAATATTTCTATGAAAAAGAAATACTTGGAGAATGGCTAAACAAATTTCAATATAACCAAATATATGCTTTTATCCTTTTTGGACCAAATATGACATATTAAAATACAGTAAAATATATCTTCACATGATGAATAAAAGCTATATCATCATGTTTACAAAAGCTACAAATGTGTTTAATTGCAACTGAACTCGCTGAGAGACAGACAAAAATCACATATCAAGTGATTACAACATATTGTTACAACTGTTTACAAACCAATTAAACATACAACTGTTAAAGTTACTTACAATTTCTTGGTGGTTTTGTGAGCTCTATTATTTTGTTTTGGCTCTGCGACTTTCCCAAACGATCATGGGTTGAATTCCCACTAGTATATTTACCTTCTTTTCTAAACAAAACCCCAAAATTTCTCAGATGTTGGAGACATTTCTTTTCTATTTAAAATAAACAATCGTGTTGTTATAACAACAGGTTTCTGTTACCTTAATTAAGGCCAAAGTCACTTCCTTTCCACTCCTAGCCCTTTCCTATTCCATTGTTACCATAAGACCTACCTGTGTCAGTACAACGTAAAGCAAAATGGCAAAAATAGAAAGGAAGAGTAGAGGAGAAAGGAAAGGGAATTAAAAGAGACAAAACCTTGAAATTGTGGAGAACTTCAAGTATTTTGGAAGCAAACTGATGCAGGATGCAGGGCTTGACATGGAGATCAGTAAAAGGATTCAACAGGGATGTGCATTCTACCAGAGTGCTGAAAACCTGGTATGAAGAAAGTACCAATGACATTTGAAGAGGTGAAGTAATTTGTTTTACTGCACAATACCGACATATGCAAAAAAGATCTGGACACTAACAAAAAGGCAAGAAAGGACAGAGTTAGAAATAAGGATGTCAGGAAGGGAATCTGAGTGGAAAAACTTTACGAAAGAATGGAGAGGGATAAACTTAGATGATCTGGACGTGTTAAGAGGATGGAAGAGGGAAGGATGCCGAAGCAGATGATGGAGACCCAGATAGGAGGAGGGAGGGCAAGAGGGAGACCCATACTTAGATGGCGAAACCAGCCGATTCGACAGGTCATCCTCCTCCACGACAATACGTGGCCCCATACTGCAGCTCTAACTGTCTCCAAGCTACAGGAAATGCACTGGACTACACTTGATTATCCTCCTTACAGCCCGGACTTATCGCCCTGCGATTTCCATTTGTTCAGACCACTTAAAGTTGCCCTGGGAGGGCAACGATTTAAAGATGACGAGAGTGTGGAAGACCGTGCGCAACTGGCTGGTGACACGACCCTGTTCTTCCAAAGCAGGAAACTATGTGGAAAAATGTAATTGCCTTGTGTGTTTCAATAAATGAATTTAAATAAAAAATAAAATCCCATGTATATTTAATACCCCCTCATAATAATGATCAGGATTCAGGAGAATAGAAGAGGAATTATCTACCTTTCAACAAAAAATTCAATGGAATAACTAAAAACTACACCATTTTGTATGTTTCGATCCTTGCGTTGGGTTATCTTCAGCCATGTAATTTAAAATAGGCGAGTTAATAAAAGTATACAAAACACTTAAAACATAGGAAAAAACACATCTAAATACTACATGCACAGAGCTTAAAAACACTATAAATTACTGTATGTCAGCCGATAAAAGCTTTGTCAAATTTCGTTTATGTTAACATATTTGAAAGTCCCACATGAATGGTTGTCATAAAAGCACATTCCTTATCACATTTAATCACAACATGTATGTCCAACTTGATGCGGAGGATCCAGTGTTCAGCTCTAACGTGATTGATTGTCTTCTTGAATTGATACTGATAAAATGACTGTTGATGCTTTGGATTATAAACAATATCTGATATGTGGCTATAACATGTATCCAGGAGTTGCTTATTAAAATGAAAGGTGATGCAGTTAGGTTGGATAGGTCCAAAAGTATTCTCCTGATCGTGCTGAATAGGATTGGATTACTAAGGACACTGCAAAATGAAAGAAATATGTAAGCAATGACTGTTACGTGGAAGAGCAAAGAAAATAGGGTCGAAACCAGTCCCATACATATGAAATGGTGTAATTTTTAGTTATTCCATTTAATATTGTATTGAAAGGTGGATAATTCCTCTCCTATTCTCCTGAATACTGTGTCAATCGGCCTACAGATCAAATATGAAATTGCTTACTTACAACCTGTGTGATTTCAGCTGCTTTGCAGGAATATTTCTCAAAGCTTTTCTCACACGATGCAAGGAACTGGTCACTTATTTCCTTTCACTGATTCAAAGTGCTGGTGACTTCACAGGCAATGCTTTATTTTACATTTTTCTTCAAAACCTTGTAACAACCATATAGTACCACATTCCCTACCATGTTAATAGTTTCAAACCTTCATTGATCATTTTAACAATACTGTATAAAATATATAAGAGTTATAATCCATATATTGACCTAGACATATAATATCAAAAATCTCTGCAATGTTACTTTGTTTTGTAACAAGTCAACTTGATCCTTTTTCTTAGCTCTATATTCTTGAATGTTATCAAATTGTCATGTTTGTTCACCTCAGCCCATGAGGTTGAGTGAACCAGAGGACGAGAATTTTCCACACCCTAGCAGGGCTCTCCAGGCTTTAAATTAAAGTTAAACAGTGGCACTCACCATCAGTACTTACAAACATGGCACAAAATATAAATTAGGAGATAATTATTTTTAAATATATATATAAATTATATATCAATAATAAATTATATATTACATGTAACAAGTTTTAAAAATTATATTTAAATCACAGTAGGTACTCATTAAAAACAAATTCTACAAAATTATGTACACACATTCTTTATATTCAGCATTATTCTTTAAGCGTAGATAAGAAAATAATATTCTACCTGTAATGGCTCAACCCTGAATGAGTATGGCCTTTTTCATTCAGTGACTCAGGCTGGGGGATAATAATAATAATAATAATAATAATAATAATAATAATAATAATAATAATAATAATAATAATAATAATAATAATAATAATAATAATCGGGAGTAGGGGCACAATACCTCGAAAACTTGTTAAGTTCTGCAAGACATTCCGCCTGCCAAAATCTCTGATTATTGGCATTGCAATTTCGGCCTTGAAATCATCAGCAAGTATTTTAAGATATTCAGTGATTTTCTTTAGCATTCAACAGACTTTTATTTATTTTCTCTATCACACAATATTAGTTGGTTTTAAGTGTACTTTGTCTTTTAGGCAACCTCTAATTTGAGGAAGTGTTACTATAAGGGGCAATCAAAAAGTTCCAGTTTGACGGCTGTAAGTCCCGAATCGGGATGCCAATCACTCAAAATCGCCTTGAGCATTGAGGCACTCATCCCACCGAGGTACCAGGTTGAAGATCCCCATGTAGTAAAACACCATCTCATGCTGCGTGAAGAAGTCCGTAACTGCCTGCTGCACATCCATCATTAGTGCACAAATGGTTATGCGCCGGTCCACCCTAATTGCCTCATCCACCGCCCGTGATGTTGACCGTAAAGGATGAGGCTGGGCTCCCACATCGCTAGGCGTCTTGTGTCAAAACATGACTTGCACGGAACTTGGTGTACGATTCCACAACGGTGGTTTTCAACAGACATGCTGACCCATACACAGTTTTCATTCTCCGATGGATGTCCACCTGTGTTTGCCCCTCGGCAGCCAAGAACAGAATAACAGCATGTTGGTCCTGTTTGGACGCATTTGGTAATAAGGTTGCTATAGTTCACGTGGCCACATTTAACGCATGCACCTACGTATGAAACGACTATCACACTAATCCCTATGCCTAAATGTCCGTGCTATACCTACATTGGAAACGTGCTTCGCTACATGTCCGCTGCAGCAATGCCCTCAAACGGAAACTTTTTGACGAGGCCTTATATGTAATATATAATAATAATAATAATAATAATAATAATAATAATAATAATAATAATAATAATAATAATAATAATAATAATATTTGTTTAAGATCCTTCCAACTGCTACTAATCTTAAAAAGATACTGGAGAGCTGGAATATTACCCTTTAAAAGGGTTTGTTCAACATGTTGGTAAATCTACCGACATGAGTCTCTCTCACATTTAAGCACTCTTAAATGTCAACTCCTCTGCTCAATGATTTGATGCTGAAACCTTGAGCACAGGAATCAAAATAACTACTGGAGCAGTCAGTCATTTTGCAGAGATATAACTTGTTAGTTTTTTTTAAATTAAAAACTGACTTTACGTCGCAACAGATAGGTCTTACAGGAAAGGGTTAGGAGTGGGAAGAAAGCAGCTGTGGCCTTAACTATGGTACAGCCCCGGCATATGCCTGGTACAAAAATGGGAAACCATGGAAAACCATCTTCAGGGCTGCTGACAGTGGGGTTCAAACCCAAATTCAAGCTCACAGCTGAGCGCTCCTAGCCGCATGGCCAACTCTCTCGTTATCTTGTTAGTTACTTTTATGTAAAACAAATTCATAACTTTCCTTGAATCAGAACTAAAAACTTAACAAAGAATTTTTATAAATCATCATATCACAACAAAATAGCTAGACTATGCTATTAGAGTAGGCTGCTTTTTACGTAGTGTAGTCAATGCCAAAAGTAGGAGGCTCCATTTTACTAAATCAGTCATGTATCAGGATAAACTAAAAGGTTTTCCCCCTGCTCTGTGCTTGGGACTTCAACATTATCTGCTGATCAAAATATTGTCTCCAAAAGTCTATATTATGATCATAGGAACTAACACATGAAAAAAGCAGCAGCAGCAATAATAAAAACAACAATTATAACAACAAAAGTAACCATAACTCACTACTTTACACACGAGTTAAATTTGAAGGGCATGTAATAATAATAATAATAATAATAATAATAATAATAATAATAATAATAATAATAATAATAATAAAAACAACAATAACAACAAAATTAAGCATTACTAACTACTTTAGACATGAGCTAAATTCAAAAGCCATGTAATAATAATAACATCATCATAAACAACCAAAGTGTCAGACTTTTTGTTTATAATATAGGCTATTCTAGTATTTTTCACTTAAAATTTCATAGTTTGACAAAGTATATTTAGAAAGTGAATTTTCATTAATCATTCCTCTGTAATAAAAAAGTCATTGTTGCATCTGTAAAAACCACTACATGACAATGTTAGAGAAATACTGACCTGCAGCACATATCTGATTAAAACGATACTTCCTCTGGTTTGACCCACACAATACTGAACCTGACATGACAGAACCTTATCAGCCAAAGTTCTAAGCTGAAATATTTTACATACCGTAGTGGTTTTTGCAGGAGCAACACTGATATATAAAAACACGTTTAACTACGGTAGATATGGCACTGTCAATTAGGTTAACACTTTTGCTGCCAACTTTCTCAGAATGGTAGCTGAACCATCTTTGTTCTTACTGCCTCAAACCTAAAAGGAAATTATTACATTTCAGTGATAGAAAAGAAGAAAAAATGGACTATTCTTTGTAAAGATAATTATTTCAATATTTGTTATGAGGGCTTAGGAATCCACTTCTAAGAAACACAATATAAAATCAGTAATTTTGTTTATCATATATTTTACAGTGCCCATCACCATAGCTTGGACAATAAGGGTTTCAGGAAAGGGAACACCAATTTCCTTTCTATAAAATTCCAAAAATTGCATTACAAACTTGCAGAGATGTCACAATAACACATTCACCGAATAGGTTTTGCTTGGGTCTGAAAGAATGCTGACCGATAAGTGTTGTGTGTTCTAATCAATAAAAGTAAGAGTTCCAGTAGACATCCTCTTCAGCTCACTCCACAGCTATAATTGAAGCTTGTAATCTTTAAAATGAGCTCCTTCATATTTTCAAAACTCAATATTCTGTATAAATAATTCTCTGTTATTGTTTATTAATGTTTTGATCATAACTGTCATAGAGATTTAGTTTAATTGCAAAACTAAGCTTAGGTCGCTTAGTTTTATATAATAATGTTATTTGTTAATTTGTATTATTTCAAGATTGTTCACCAGATTCAGTAATCCAAATAATTTCCAACATTTTGGCATATTTCATTTTCAGACAATCCTTGACATGAGGAAATATTAAGAGCAAATAAATCTAAATGTTGAAATACGTACAACTGTTAATTTTTTTAAAAACTATGAACCTAGCAAGTTCAGATAATAACATACAGTACAAAAATCTTTAGCACAGCAACTTCTACCATCATATGCCAGTCATCTAGTACTAACTCTATTACACACATGATCAGTATTCTTTCTTTTTCCACTGCTTTTCCCACACCTGTGGGGTCGCGGGTGCAAACTGTGTTGTACACGTGGATTTGGCCCTGTTTTACGGCCGGATGCCCTTCCTGACGCAACCCTATATGGAGGGATGTAATCACTATTGCGTGTTTCTGTTGTGGTTGGTAGTGTAGTGTGAATATGAAGAGGAAAGTGTCGAATAAACCTGAACACCCAGTCCCCGAAACAGAAGAATTAATCAGAGGCGATTAAAATCCCCGACGTGGCTCGGAATTGAACCCGGGATCCTCTGAACCGAAGGCCTCAATGCTGACCATTCAACAAACTGGTCGAAAACACATGATCAGTATTATTGAGAGTAAAAGAAAATTAACATACAGTAACTTGATTGGAAGCTTTCAATCGGGTAAAAAAACTTACTTTTACATTACTCTTAATATCATGATCATAGCCATGGGACCTCCAGTTTTAAGGGAATTGTTAACCACAGGTATTATTTATTTATTTTATGCCTTTGTATGTGGCAAAGTTAGGGCTCACGGCCCTCTCTTATACTTAACCACAACATAGTCCGACTCGTTGGCTGAATGGTCAGCGTACTGGCCTTCGGTTCAGAGGGTCCCGGGTTCGATTCCCGGCCGGGTCGGGGATTTTAACCTTCATTGGTTAATTCCAATGGCCCAGGGGCTGGGTGTTTGTGCTGTCCCCAACATTCCTGCAACTCACCACACATAACACTATCCTCCACCACAATAACATGCAGTTTCCTACACATGGCAGATGCCGCCCACCCTCATCGGAGGGTCTGCCTTACAAAGGCTGCACTCGGCTAGAAATAGCCACACGAAATTATTATTTATTACCACAACATACAGTACATAGTCATGTGATTTGGAAAAATAACATTGTTAACAGTCTCTAGAAACTACCTAAATTAATGGAGTATTATAATTGTAATTTTTTAATGACTGATATTATCTATCTACATCACCTAGCTCCCAATCATACTTGCACTCATACACACTAACATTCATACAAGCTTATCATGTATTTAAGAGGAAATCTCGACAAGACCATTTAAATGAGACTATTGAAGTGCTGTTACGTATACTGACAGGGAGAGTGTTCCATAGCCTTGCCCTAGACACTTGGAAAGAGTGGCTGTATACAGATCATAAGAGTAGAAGTCGATCTGGTATTGTGTCCATGGATAGATGAGAGGAATTTAAAATGTGAGGATAGGTGTTCAGGTGTAGATTTGCTCAGAAGTTGAAAAATTAGTGTCACAGTATGTAGATTTCTTAGCTGATCAATTTTTAGCCAGGATAGCTTCTCTTAAGGGGAAATGTATCCTAAAGTTCAAAGAAAATATAAATCGTATGCAGGAGTTCATTGCGCTTTGAAGTTTCATAGTTCTACAGTTGCATTGGTTAATATGACATCACAGTAATAAATTATTGGAAAATGAGAATTTGAATAATGAATTCTAGTTTCAAAAATCCCACATACATACATACATACATACACACACACACACACACACACACACTGACCTGGATTTCAATTACGGCTGCCTTGGTGAAAAGCCAGTAGCTATAAGCTAATATTTGGTTATTATGCTCCCCAGATTTCAGCGACAAGGGAGATTTAGGATGTAATATAATCAGTAAGTGCATTATTGCCAAAATAATCTGGGATAAACTCTTCCAAGGCAAATTTGGCTTAGAAGTTATCCTCTACAAGGCCAGGGGAAAGACTTCCACAGCAAGAGCTAGAAAATCTCCTTCCAGCCATCCTTCAACTGCCCCCCCCCCCCCCCAAAAAAAAGAAGAAGAGGAAGCCCAAATGCTCCCTTACACTGTTGGAGAAGATTTCTCTGGATCCTCAAAAAGAGGCAGGCAAATCATCTGCCAGCCCTCCTCTAAAAAGTTCAAACACGGTGGGCAAGAGTGAGGGATCTCGATGCCCCTGCACTAAATCACTTTCTGGGGAACCTACTTCTCCAAGGAAGAAGGCCTACTGCTCCCGACCAGCAAGATGGTTGTCTGCAAAGTGCCCAGTCACCACGTCTCCTTCTGAGGAGAGCGTGGAGACTGAACCACTCATCACCGTGGACGGTGATGACAATACCGACCAGGACTGTGGAAACTGGCAGGTAGTGAACTGAACGAAGGGCAGCAGTTTTCCTAATTTCGTTATGCTACCTATCCACACAATGGCATTATAGTTATCACTATCATCTATCTGAATTACGTCAGTTAATATCAGTTTCTGCGGCCTCAATAGTCTGTCTACAAGAGTCTCATTTGAGACCTGGACACGACAGGACTATGAGAGGATATCACCTTTATACTAAAGACAGAGCAGCTGTGGATGGCGTGGTGAATGGGGGCGTTTGTACCCCAGTCCACTCCGGCATCTTCAGTGATGAAGTGCCGCTACATACTCTGCTGGACGCAGTTGCAGTTCGCAATCCGTTGCCAGTGATGACAACAGTGTGCAACATGTACTTTCCACCAGATTACAATCTACAAGTGCTTGAATTCCAAGATTTGATTGCTCAGTTACCTGCTCCTTTTCTAATGCAGGGAGACGTGAGTAGCCATAACACTCTCTGGGGTTCTCTGTCTTTCCATGCTAGGGGGAGGATTCTTGAGCGATTAATCAACCAGTTCAATCTTTGCGTGCTTAACACAGGAGAACTGACATTTCAGCAGCACATGTCACATTCTCATACCTGGATGTCACCTTGTGCAGCCGTGTGCTAGTTCCCCTGTTACGGTGGCAAGTACACAATGACCTCTGTGATACTGACCACTTCCCGATACTTCTCACGCTCTTTGGTGAATCAAAGACAGCCCTAAGTATCCAAGCGCTGGTTACTTCGGTGGACACAATGGCCAGAGTTTTCAAAACTCACAGTGATGACTGATGATATGCTGGAGTCTGTTGACGACCATGTTTCTTCCATTACAACTAGAATTCTGGCAGCTGCAGAGGAAACAAGTTCTTCCTCATCCAGTATGCCTTGCCGGAAACAGGTGCCATGGTGAACTGATGAAATTGTAGCAGCCATACGTGATTCCAACAGGCCTTTAAGCATTATTGTTTGGATCCTACAATGGCCAATCATACCACATTTAAGCGTATGCGCACTAAGACCCATTTTTTTATTCGAGAAAGTAAGAAAGCCATGTGGGAAAAGCATGTGTCTTCTACAATGGTGCAGAGACCGTCATCACAAGTGTGGGAAAAACTCTGCCATATTCTCCGAGTACAGAACTTCCCCTCAGTCCCCGGTATCTCCTATAATGGAGATGCAGTTATGATTCCTTCAGACATTGCAGACCACATCGTGTCACATTTTGCAGATACATCCAGCTCTGGAAGATATGACCCTGCATTTCTACAAATCTGAAGCAGAGGGACAACATCTCTCCTTCACCTCTAGTGCTTCGTATTCCTATAACGTGCCTTTCAAGGAGTGGGAATTGTGGAGTGCACTCGCGGTGTGCAGGGACACTGCTCCTGGACCGGACAAAATCCACAATCAAATGCTTAAATATTTGAGTGACCGATGTTTCAAGGATATCCTCATCCTATTCATCAGAAGATGGAGTGAGGGAGTGTTTCCATCTCAATGACATGAGGGAATTGTGATACCAATTCCCAAGCCAGGTAAAGATCCAAAACTGCTGGATATTTACAGACCAACATGTCTTACCAAGGGTCTTTATAAGTTATTTGAAAGGATGGTTAACCAGAGTCTTGTGTAGGCCATGGAAAAGGAAGGTTTCTTGACTAACTACCAGTATGGTTTTGACTCTAATTGGTCTGCCACTGATCATCCGGTCAGATTGGAAAGCACCATTCAGCACCGGGTTTCTTGACCTGGAGAAAGCTTACGATACTACCTGGTGATATGTGATTCTCTCCACACTACACCAGTGGGGATTTAGGGGAAATTTCCCATGTTTATTGAGAACTTCGTGTCCCTCTGGCTCTTTCAAGTCTTGAGTAGGGAATGCATTTTCTCAACATTGTGTTCAAGAAAACGGGAGTACCAGAGAGATCTGCACTGAGTGTCACACTATTCACAATCGCCACCAACAGCATAGTTGCCGCTTCTGGACCGGCAGTTTTTCCATCGCTGCATGTAGATGATTTAACTCTACATTACAGCTCTGAAAGGATGGCATTTGCTGAAAGAGAGCTACAGCAAGTTATTAACCAAGTCAACAGATGACCCCTGCAACATAGTTTTCGGCAGTGAAAGCCTCAGTTGTACATTGCTGTTGACATCGGTTTCTGCAGCCTGAACCAGAGCTCCACTTGTGAAACAGTGCTGTAACAGTGGTAGACACCTGCAGGTTTCTGGGTCTCCATTTTGATAAGAGACTAACGTGGCAGCCCCACACCCATCAGCTTAAGTTTGCCTGCATGAAGAGACTTAACATGCTTAAGTTTCTCAGCGGGGCTGCTATGTTTCTAAATGGAAACTGCCCTCTCCCGAATAGACTATGGTAGTCCAACTTATCGTTCAGCATCAAGATCTACGCTGGACCTTTTAGACAGTGTTCACCATAGTGAAGTCAGGCTGACAACGGGAGCTTTCCATACAAGCCCCATTCCCAGCCTACTCGCTGAAGCAGGAGTTTAGCCTTTACAAAAAGAAGGCAGCAGTTACTCTATCAATGCATCTTTAGTACCCAATACCACCAGAAGTACCAAGACTGGCCGAATGCCACACGGCTGGTTGGGTTTAGAATTGATAGCTTGTGTCGTGAATTAGATGTGGCTATTGGAGGTTGTCTTGAGCATACTTCTAGTGAGGTACCTCTAATTCCACAACCAGATATACGGATAGATCTACTCCATGGACCCAAGGTGAACACGGATGCCTCTGTTCATCAGGGATATTTCCAGAACTTCATTCACCAGTATCCAGCCGCGGGACAGGTCTTCACGGATGGTTCTAATATAGGAGAACATGTGGGTTGCTCTTTCGTCACCGATAATATAAGCCTGAAGTACTCACTTCCTAATGTATGTAGCATGTATACTGTAAAGCTTTTCACCATCTTAGAAGCTCTGCAGTATGCACTGGGTGACGAAAGAAACCACTTCCTTATGTGTACCAACTCAAAGTTCTCTGCAGTCTATTGGCACCTGTTTCTCGCAACACCCACTGGTACAGATGTTGATGTTGGCACCAGAATCACTTTCCCGTGGTATCCAAGCCACGTTGGGATTGCGTAAAATGAACTTGCGGATAAAGCTGCAAAGGAAGCAGTACTCTTTCCTCCAAGGCCTCTGAATTTACCTGGTAAAGATATTTGTTCTCAGCTATGTCGAACCATCTTGGTGTTGTGGGAATCAGAATGGCTAGCTATCCAAACTCCCAACAAGCTGAGAGCAATTAAAAAGACAACTACCACGTGATCCTCTTTTTGACCTTTACGGGGAGAGTCATAGTTTTGTGGCGATCCTCTTTCTGGCCTTTACAGAGAGGGGTCGTAGTTTTGTGTACGCTGAGAATAGATCATACAAGATCTACGCATTCTTACATCCTAAAAAGGGAAGATCTCACCAGTGTGATCTTGTGGTGCCGACTTTACCGTGGCCCACATCCTTACACAGTGTGCTGATCTCTCTGGCCTAAGATGGAACCTCGGCCTGCAGGAGACACTCAAACTCATACTAGCTGATGATGCAACTACTGCTGATTTTGTCATTCACTTTATGTGTGAGAGTGGATTAATCAAGGGTATGTGAATTCTGAGTGTGCTGTTACTCAGAGGACTTGCATTCCTTTTTGATTCGTTAATGACCTTTTCTGCTTAATAAAATACTTTTTTTTTGTGATTAATTTCCAGATTCCTTCGTTGAATTTCCTTTTTTGTTCCCACATGATTTGTTCAGAGAGGATGATTACCTAGTTGTATTTTTTCTTTCAAAAAAATAAACCACCACCACTTGTAATATAATTAAACCTGGCATGGTGGTGCATATGCTTTTGAGAATATTATGGAAAGACATGACAGTATTGACTTAAAGAGGAAAGGATGGCAGTGGAACAAACAGGGAGACAGATACTATAAATTATTTGCAGTCATCTGCTTAAACATGTCTAAAAAACAAAACCAAACCAACCAAACCCCATGGCGCAACAGCCCCAAAGGGTCATGGCCTACCAAGCGACCGCTGCTCAGCCTGAAGGCCTGCAGATTACGAGGTGCCATGTGGTCAGCACAACGGATCCTCTCGGCCATTATTCTTGGCTTTCTGGACCGGGGTCGCTACCTCACAATCAGATAACCCCCCAATTGTAATCACGTAGACTGAGTGGACCTCGAACCAGCCCTCAGATGCAGGTAAAAATCCCTGACCTGGCCGGGAATCAAACCCGGGATCTCCTCCGGGTAAGAGGCAGGCACGCTACCCCTACACCATGGAGCTGGCTTTAGATGTCTAAAACATGTAAAAACCTTAAAATGATGAAAAAAGTATCAAAAGGCACACAGATGTTACAGTTTTATTTATGTGGTTACATTAATACTTCCATATGCCAAGGATGCTATACAGTAAATTATTTTTGTATACTTCACAACTGATCATACAAATTTTCAGCCCATTACAAAAGTATCTACCAATTTTTGTATAAATTCTGAATGTATCAGATAGTAAACTTGAACCAACATAATTTTACCACCATTGCTTTAACACACTCTCCTCTTTAATAAAACCTCAGAGTTTTGCAAAATTTCAGCCAAAGCACATGATATCATTGACAAGTTTCATTATATCACCGCTAAATTTTGATATTTTCCTTAAAAGAATGCTCATAGCAAAATCACACAATTTCTCCATCTTTCAGTCTCTCTCTCCCTTCTACATAATTTCTATGGACACAAGATTTGATTACATTATACTGCGTAATTATCATCTAAATCAAGAAACAGAACAGAGCAGGGACATAGTAGTAAGTATTATACAGGATATTTGCTAGGTCATGCAACCCAATGTGCAATAGCATTAAGAGATAACTGCTTGTGACAAACAATTCTGGCCATCAGCATGATAAAACTCAGATATAATAACATATCATAGTTGTGTATTTGTAGGTGTAAATTGACATTAAGGAGTAAGAAATGAACGAAATATACAATTCATTACCTTTTTTCATAAAAGATGTTTGAAGTGTCTACCTTAGCCTCTTATACTAAATGAACATTTTTAAAACAAATTTTGACACACACATACCACTTTATCTCTCTTAGTGGACATTATGGAGGGCATATTTTGTATTTGAGTTCTTTTCATGCATCAGGATTTCCTTCATATATCCTTCTCTTATACAAATGTCATTTGAGTTTAAATAGGGTGATCTAGTGGGCCAAACGCCATAGCCAATAACACAATCATGAAACACTTCATTTAGTGCAGCAAAACAGAGTTTGCCAATATTATGGAAAGGCATGAGAATATTGAGTTCAAGAGAAAAGAATGACAGTGAAACAAACAGGGTGACAGACACGATAAATTATTTGCAGTCATCTGCTCATGAGCTGTTACCATGACCTGTTCAAAAAATTACATCTTCTGCTTCTTCTCCATAAGTTCCTGGAGAAAAAAATGCAAGAATATTTTCAACATATCTTAAGGAAGGTTTCATGGGAGAAAATGAGTCCAATTAATTTTGAAGCATCGTTAGCGCAAATAAAACACCAAATTTTAAGCCGTACAACAGCAACTTAAGAACAGTAATGAATTTTATTTAAAGTCCAGCTTTGATTGTTTTGAGAATTAATGCAATCACATGTCATGAATAAATCCAGACAGGATGGATCAGTAATACCACTGTGGACACATTGCAAAATCAAACCCTAGGCTCCTGCTCCCACTTAATTTTATGCTGTCATATTATTTGGTATGCATTGAACTTAATGGCTTTCTGATTCATATTTTAAACTAAACTTGTATGCAGTAAAGCAGTAAATATTTGCAATGGAATTTAATATGATAATTTTGAAGGACCTTTTCTTGACAAACATATCATAGAAGAATATTCTCTGTTCTAAACTGTGGTGTTTCGTGATTCACATACCTCTGCAGTTGATAGAGATGAGAAAGAGGTCAATATTTATCTGACCTAAGCTGGACAATGTACAGCCACAGCTACAGAATTTTACTTATACTTATTTGGTGTGCTTTAAATAAAAGCTTGAGCATAGAGGGTTTCAGTTAAATCTTGCCAGCCTTTAAGGTTGCCACAATCCTTTCAAGAGAGATTAAGTAAGTTGTGTTTCCTGGCAGATGCCCTGTAAATCTAATAAAGAAATGGATGAAGTGAAAATAACTTTTATGCAAAAATACACCAATAGACTTTCTAACAAAAGCTGATCAATATCAATAATAATTGCAAATCTGAAACAGTCTTAACCACGTAATAAGAGGTGTTGGATTAAAATTACACCACAGGCTGTTGGCATACTCTCTAAATGTAGTCTATTAGGTCTAATAAGTCATCAGTCCAAAGTCTGGTTGGATCCTCAAATAGCACCACCAAAGGTTATGCAATTATAAGGAAACTGCAGAAACCAATGGCAGCGCCAATGAGACATACTAGGCAAGATGAGGAGTGAGGTGCAATCTGAACACACAACCTTCAGATTTTGTGTTAGATACTCTTACCAGTTAAGCTATGGTGGAAAGGCTCTAAGCTACATGTCCATCACTACTGCAGTCACAATTGTAGTGAGCATAAATTGCCTGCTGTGGGCCAATTCAATTAATACTGAATTTTCACAACCATATTGTAGTCTAAATAAACTTTCAACATATTAGGTGGTGTTCTGTACATATGTCCCACTGGCGTCTGGCTGGTCATTTTCGTTCCGTACTTAACATCTTTTTGGTATGTACTATACACATAGAACACAACCTAATAACGGGTGATCTCACTTGACCAAATATTAACTGGGAAGGTAATGCAAATGATAGAAAGCATGACCAACAAAATG
The DNA here is from genome assembly GCF_040414725.1 of Anabrus simplex. Taxonomy (NCBI): domain Eukaryota; kingdom Metazoa; phylum Arthropoda; class Insecta; order Orthoptera; family Tettigoniidae; genus Anabrus; species Anabrus simplex. Next base: position 254,527,323 of record NC_090265.1, on the reverse strand, counting down.
GTAAGTTAATCTGGGAAGGACAGCTCAAATCAGAAAGTGGTGGAACCCATGAGATGGAAGATATTCCAGATACTGTGTTTATATAACCAGATGAGTTCTAAAAAGAAACTGACGCGACAGGTGGTATAAGTAATCATGAAGCTGTTTTTGTTGTAGTTAAAAATGTGATAGAAGAGAAAGTTGTAAAAGTAGGAATATTAGGCTGTACCACATGGTTCATAAGACAGGTATGAAGGAGTTTTTATTATAATTAGTAAAATGGTAAATAAAAATATAAACAGCTTATGGGATAGGTTTAAAGCAATTGTTGAAGAGTCTGAAAACCTTGAAAGGTGGTGGTAATAATAATAATAATAATAATAATAATAATAATAATAATAATAATAATAATAATCGTATGGCCTCAGCTACCGTGTGCAGACATTTCGGTTTGACGCCATCTGGCTGTCTGCTCGTCAATTTCGACGTTCCGTTTTACTCTAGGCCCAGTAGATGGCAGACAGAGTAAACCAGATCTCTCATGGGCGTCTATGGCTGAGATTTAATGAATTTTGTCGGATAAATACCAAATGTATCACCAGAGATCTTTTACATGCCGACATCGTACGACATGGAATGTCGAGTGGACTTTTCTCCGCCCTTCAGAAATCCGACTACCTCTGCCGGATTTGAACCCGCTATCTTGGGATCCGTAGGCCGACACTCTACCACGGATCCACAGAGGTGAAAGGAGTGGTAACACCCATTATATCATAACAGAAAAATAAAGCGATCAAGAAGCAAGTGCAGGTTGGAAAGAAATAAAGTTAGTAATGGTTGTGGAAGTAGGGAGAAATTGAAGGAACTCACCAGGAAATTCACTTTACCTGCCCCAACTTTGCAGGTTCAATCCTGGCTCAGTCTGGTGGTATTTGAAGGTGCTCAAATAAATCAGCCCCGTGTCAGTAGATTTATTGGCACGTAAAAGAACCCCTGCATTTCCAAAAACCGTAAGTTAGTGGGACATAAAGTAAATAACATTATTATTATTATTATTATTATTATTATTATTATTATTATTATTATTATTATTCAATTTCCTGAGAAGTCAGCTAAGGATAACATGATGGCAAGCATGAGTTTGGTTCAAGGAAGAACCATTCCAGGAATCATCAACGACCAAGGTCAGTATATATTTATAGAAGACAGCACTGTGTAAAGATAGTTGGATATAAGGATAATCTCCAGATAGACGAGGTCACTATACTAGCGAAGTTCTGAAGTTTACCTACAATAGAGATATTTACATAAAGATTGTTGAAAACTAGCAATTACATATTCAAATTATCATTTTGGTTCCATATTGACATCACTAAAAGTTATTACCTGACAACTTTTATCTGAATATATAGTGTATTGAATTGGTGGATCTTTTACATTTACATTTGTATATGAAAACTAGGGATGGGATATAGTGCTGTATCTGAAATACAATAGTTATTTGACTGCTGTTTGCAGGAAGGAATTATACCAAACGAACGGAGAGTTGCTATAATAGCCTGCCCCAGTGTACAAAGAATACGGTGATAAAGTGCGGATAATTACAGGCAAGTCAGCTTGACATGCTCTGCACATTTGCTTTAGGAAAGTATTTGCTGATTACATTAGACATCCTTGCAAAATTACTAAATGGTTTGCTGGAAGGCAGTTCAGGTTTAGGAAAGGTTATTCTATTAATTTCTGATCAGAGGTCCCTCATTCCTTCCTTGCGACTGAGATATTGGTGTGATAAAGAAGAAATTACACCCTGTGAGGTGATTTACAGCCCTGAACACTATAGTGAACTTATTGCTGGTGCGAGTCCCCTCGGTAAATTTACATCAACTTTGCACACATCTAATTTCTGCATGTATGTATGTATGTTTGTTTGTTGGGTATTCAGCCCGAAGGCTGGTTGGATCCTCAACAGGTCCACCATTAGCTGTCATAGATGGCCTAGGTGTCACTGAAGAGGTGTACTAGGGAAATGAGGAGTGAGATAGTTTCCCGTTGCTTTCCTCACTGTGCCAGAAGTTGCTATTGCATATCCGTCTGCCAAGCCCACTGAAATGCGTGCACCAACCGACCCTATGAGCGACAATTTCACACCATCCAGAGCAGGGACTGGCTGCATAAGGAATGGCATTACTAGCATCACTCATACCTCAGCCACTTTCATATTGTCAAAGCTAAGGATAAGACAGAGACAGGTCAATAAAAGTAACAAATTTAGTCTAGCCCATACCAGAAGACATAGTGCACTGTAAACACTAGGTCCTGCCAGCAAAGGCACAATAGGTTATAAAAAGTGGGTGTTGAAGTTCTATAAATAAAAAATAAAAACTCTTTCAATTGAATCACAGGGAAAGGGAGTTCCTAAAGAATTGAAAGTATAATTTCAGCTCAGTACCACGACCTACAAAAGCATGGGAATTAATTTACGGATTCCTTGTAATGCCCTCAGACTTACTTCTGGAGCAGGAAGAATACCTTTGTTACCATGCGAAAAAGCCTGCAGTGATGAACATCCAATAGCAATCGATGTAGAGAAGATTGAGGACATCAAGAAACTCACTTCTGATCAAAACAGTGACTTTTATGGAGACATCATTCAGTGAAAAATAGTAGCAACATTTGAAGATCCTGATGCATATGAAGCAAAACCTACTGATCCTTTTGTCCAAGAACTTAATTATGTTATCACTTATACTCAATCCAACTTCTAGTTCTTTGTTTTTCCTTGATGTAACATAATATTTCAAATCGTAATGTATCCCACTTCTTAGTTCTGTTTGTTTTGAAAAGGTACCCAAGTTGCAATTTAAAATAAATAATTGGGATTAATTTTTAGAGGAACTCAAGGCATTTCAGTCCTTTGTCTAAGATCATAATCCTCATTCCTGGACAGATTTTTAACTTTCCTTAACATTTTACATGATATATAACTTGACTCCTTTTTACAATAATAGATTATAAATTGCAATCAAGTATTGCACATCTTAATAAGTGCAAGAAAATGACATATTACAAGAGCAATAAACCTAATAACACAATCATTACATTTATACAGGCATTCAAATTTCACATACCCCTGCACTGTATTATCAGAGAATGATTAAGAATAAACATAAACAGTCTGTTAAACAAGCTAATAAATTAACAATAAATTATAAATTCAGTATCATGTAGCTGATCAACAGCAACAATAACATCTGACAGCTCATTTAATAAACCACTTTTGTAATGATCCAAATGCAATTATATGCAATCACAGCACAATGATTAAATCACTTCTAAGAACATTTTGCATACAACCAACTAACCAACCAATATGTCATATCAATTTAACCTTAAGATGGTCCAAGTTGGCACAACATCAAGTAATGTATATATTAATATTTCTAAGGTAAAGATCAAAAAATTTGTACTACTTTCTAGAGATCTTGCAGGTTTGTAAATATTATAATTACAAAAATGCTGGTATGGGCAACCCAGCATGTCGTCTATCTCCAACATAGATCCAAGCAGAATACCAGTCCACAACATAATTAAGTACAACAGGGATACACTTATGCATTAAAACAGCACAGATATAAGTTTAAAAAGTATTTTGCTGGAATTTCATGACATGACAGTTACTCATTGTAAAATAATTCAAAATATCTTCCTGAAATATGTACATTTGATAGAGATGCATATGGGTGGAAATGAACACTTCGTAAATTCTTAAATTCTGAGGATCAATAATCATGTAGTATAAATTTGCACAATATATCCTGCTAGGGTATTGCAATCTTTTCTTGTCCAGTGCCAACTGTGAATTTTACAATAGCATTATCATTTACATTTGGCAGTAATTCTTCACGACTCTTTTCGACTAGATTTGGCACTTGAACTTCATTACTGCCTCGTTTGGATTCATAATTTGACAAAATATTCCTATCTCCAGCAGAATCACAGTCATTATTTGTGGCAGTAAGAGTAGTATTTTTAAAATTTGATTTCATAACATGGTAAGAATGTTCGGACGTAATGCTAATATTGTTTGTTTTCTTGACAGGAAAAGAATGTTCGGACGTATAGCTTCCTTCCTTTATACTATCTTTTCTTGAGTCATTTCCTATATTTCCAGCAAATGAAATATTAGAATCACTGTATGCCAGGATTTCAGGAGAATCTTCCCTTTTATAGGAAACATTTCTTTCCTTAAAATTATGATAATTATGGTCCAATACATAATCATGTTCACATTTTACAACAATGGAGGCTTCATCTAAATCTTTATTACCATCGGTTTTTGACGATGCTCCTAAAAATGAAATCTGTTCCTTATCTGAATGCTCTGAAAATGGGAGGAAACATACTTTCTCTTCAGCTTGTTTTGAAGCCTCGTCAACGACTACAGGAACACTTTGTCTTGGGAGTTCAGAGGAAACTAATTTCTTAACTGCTTGGCCCTGAGTATACATCAACTCACTTTCATTTTCCCAAGAACTGCTAAAGGTATGTTCTAATTCTTTGCTGATATGTAACCTTTCTTGGTTCTGTGTAGCATCTGCAAGTACAGTTTCTGTGGACGGAGTCATCAAGCTAGCATTCAAGGCCACCTGAGAGTGTGTAATACTTTCAGTGTACCTACTTCCTGTTTCTCCTTCAAAGGGTGGCCTTGTACAGCAAGTTGTTCCAGAGTTACATTCTTGTTTCTTCAATCGGACATGCTTAGTAGCTCGATCCTGCTCCTGGCCATTTTGATGGTGAAGTATTTCACTATCCTGACTTCTGTTGCAGCACTTCTCCTGCCTAACATTTGAATAATCCTGCTGTTGATAAATACCAGTAATATCTTCTCTTTCATGCTCCCTCTTTTCACTTTTCATCTCTCTGTGCTTCACATCTACCTTCCAAACATGTTCTTTATTTTCCCTTCCCCTATCACTGTCACCTCTCTTTCCATTCTCTCCCCGCTCCCTTTCACGTTTCACTTGGACTGCCAACCAGATGTCCTTCAATTCTCCAGCTAGATCACGATCTCTGAGAACTTCAAACTGACGTTTGAATTTTATGTCAGGATTCATTGCCTCAACAAAATCTATCATAAGTTCCACAAGAGCATCTCGATCCTGTAACAGGCAAAATAGTGTCTCGAAAGTAATAATCATAATGCCTCCTGAAACACACACATAAAAACATAGTATTTCTGGTTGTGTTGTTACTTTGTAGGTTTGCTTTAGTGATTTGCAATATTATCCACTATAACCTTGATACAATTTTCTTAAATGGGCAAAATTAACTGAGATTGTAGTAGAATGACTGTTGTAGTCAAGGCATAGTAAAAGTTATAGCCTTGTTGTGTTAGAAGCAAAGGAGTGCAGTCTTTGCTAAGATAAGGAAACATTCTCTCTTTATTATACAGGTGTTTGTATATTCTGGATATTTCCTACACAAAAAAAATACACAAAGGGGTACAATATTACTTTATTACACAGTCAAATTCATGGTTAGAGCCAAGTACAGGGCCTCTAAGAATCAATTCATCTGTCTGGTTTAAACCGACCAGACTGTTGTGCCTTAATACAAATAATGTTATTTTCTTTTCAATGCCTCTTCAATAACTGCATTTTTAAGAGACTATGAGGTGTTGAAATTTTGTCTCTCAGAAGTTCTTTAACATGCCATAAGCAAACAGCATGGAGTTCTTGAAGTTATAAAATCGACAAATTTGACTATTATCGGTCCTTAACTGGCCCGTATTGACTTGTAACAATAATGTACAATGGGTGATTGTCACTTGTAAGTGTCTGGCTGGCGAGCGAGGAGGCTTCCTCCACTTCAACATTTCATATTAGAAGAACAAATTCAAGGACATAACGGGAGGTTTGTTCCGATCTGTTTTTTTTTTTTGCTAGGGGCTTTACGTCGCACTGACACAGATAGGTCTTACGGCGACGATGGGATAGGAAAGGCCTAGGAGTTGGAAGGAAGCGGCCGTGGCCTTAATTAAGGTACAGCCCCAGCATTTGCCTGGTGTGAAAATGGGAAACCACGGAAAACCATCTTCAGGGCTGCCGACAGTGGGATTCGAACCCCCTATCTCCCGGATGCGAGCTCACAGCCGCGCGCCTCTACGCGCACGGCCAACTCGCCCGGTCCGATCTGTTTAAAAAATCCAGTCCAACAACAGCAAAGCAAGACTTCACCTGGCCTGATAGGAATAATACACAACATAATCCTAATGTGTTTTATAATTTAACTAGCTGATGTACCCGTGCTTCGCTAAAGGACTCTCAGAAAGACTGACTTGGCGGCGTTCCTAACTGAATTCAACATAGGTCATTACAAAAACGTCAGTAGGAATGTAGCGATTGAAAGCAATGTTATCATATAAAATACTCGATCAAATGAAAAACCGCACACTTTCTCACTTTCAACGAACAGTACTACGGTGCCGATCTAACAGTACAAAGTTCCAGAGCTGAAACAACCAGGTCGCAGACTGCCATGAACACTCCTCTGTCATTATTCCATTAAATATGCACACTACTCATTCCAATCAGTTCCTCAGAGTAGGGATTGTATAGCTCGAATGCTATGATGAATCAGTGTGTTACGTACCTGCAATATCAGAAAATGTATGAACCAGAGGAGTGGCATGCTAAAGAAGAAAGTTTTCCAACTCCCTAGCTATTTCCCGCCAATGTTCAGTCAGGGTGTTATACTCGGTACGCAGTAGTAATCCCATCTATCGGAGTTGAGCGGCATGAAGAACATCACAACAAACAATGGTCGATGTAAAGTTATTGTTGATCAGTGTTATGCGCTTTGGATACTGTAGGCCTTCTGAAATACCACTCTTATCATAGTCGGTACAGTAAAACTGAATGAAACATAAATGATCGGAAATTGTATTGTCTATAACTTTTGTTATGTAGTACCGTACTTTTCGATAGCACCAGTAACATAGGTAACGGTACACAGGAGCCAACCTTTGAAGTGGCGTTTCAGTAATCCCCATCTCCCATCAGAAAGTTATCAAGTCAAATCCAAATCACTCCTCGATAATGACGTCCCTTCTTCCCTTCCCGACAGAAATCTATTCTAAATTATATCATATTATACAAGAGAAGTTGCACATTATCGGTCAGTTCTGTCATAAAACATTCTTTATAGCTTGTTTTTGGAAACAGCAGCTACATTTTAATGTGGGGTTTTTTAGATGCGTCCTTCCCCCAGTGATGACATTTTCGTCTTCTGAACCATAAGCGATTTCAGTGTATTCCTTTAGTTTTTTCCTATTAATACTGAAATGTGGGAGAGTTACTGTCACGTACACTTAATACTGTAATAATACAACATTACATTTTATAGTGGAGAAGAACAGAGTACAGCTCCTTCATTTACAATGAATTTCACAACGCTCACGGGTAGCAAACTGAAGTATTGTTGCCAACTCACAAGCATTGAAACGAGGAGGATTGAGCAGTAATCATCGAAACAATTATTTATTACCTTTTCCCTAGAAATTATTTTTTCGTGACAGTGTCACTTTTCCGTAATAATTTTCCCTTTGATCGTAATACCACAAACTTGAGGAGAAACCCGTAATAATTACGGATAATCCGTAATAGTTGGCACCTCTGACGGTATTTAAAAATTAAATTTCAGGCGCCTTCCCCTTAACTACCATTTCATCTCGGGAAAATAAAATTATTTACAGCTTAGACGGTAGTTTCTTATTCCCCGACTCTATATAGCGGTTTTCATTAAATTCTGTTAACCCATTTTCTCGTGGCTCGGTGTTGATATGGACTTAGCAACAAAAATACAAATTCATTAATATCTGTGTTATCAGAGCCAGTACGGTAAAAATGTGTAATGTAAAAATGTACGATTGGAAATTGAATTCTATATAACTTTAGTTATATAGTATTTATCGATAGGACTGCTAATAATATAAATATTCGATAATTAAATTTACGGCCTTCCCCTAAACTACCATTTCACTCAGCGTGAATAAAATTATTTATAGCCAAGACTGTAGCGGCTCATCCCCCGACTTTACATACCGATTTTCATCAAATTCTCTTCCGCCGTTTTCTCATGATGCGTGTACATACATACAGACATACAGACAGACAGAAATTATGGAAAAGTAAAAAGTACATTTTCTTGTTACTATGGACATGACCAATACAGAAATACCATTCTTTTCAAATTCTGAGCAATGTACAGACAAAACTCTTATTTTATATATATAGATAATAAATCAGTGCTTCCTAGAAAGAATTTTAAGATCAACAAGATTTAAATTTTGATGATAAGATAGTTGATTTTTAATGGGCCTATGCTTAAATGGCAACAATTCAAATAGTGACAAGAAACAGTTTATCTCTGGCCGACTCGGCCAGTAAATCCATCTAAGGTTATGATACATATCTGTAGGAGTTGTACAATATAGGAAGAAAATTTGAACTTTTCACGAGTGTTGTAAAGTGTTCTGATATGTGTGAAGATGTTACATAGACATTAACAAGAAATAAACAGGGTTAGAGTTAATATTATAGATGGCAATGTTTAATGTAAAACAGAGTGATGTTAGATCTTGGGAAGATTGATATTGATGTAGAAAGCGCTGATTGAGTTAAAGGCTCCTGAAACATGTATGTGTAAAACATTGTAAAAATCAAATATTGATAATATGTTGACAGGGTGGACTAAACAAACATCCGGGGGCCGATGACCTTCAATGTTAGGCCCCTTAAAACAACAAGCATCATCATCATCATCATCATCATCATCATCATCATCATCATCTTTTTCAAACAAACATCTGTTGTACATTACTGCAGTTATAAGACCCTCAAATGACACCATCCTCAGTGGGGATTCAACCCGTTATCACAGGAACAGAAGGAAAACAACTGCACCACTAAGGTCAGAGCCTTTATATGACTAACAACTCTCACCAGCTCTTACAGCCCAATACCCACTATAGAGACAATGAAATAAGGTTGCACATATTCTGTTATTCAATGAATCAGTTCTAGGAGATAAGCTATGTTTAGATATTTCTGTTGTCCGATCTAGTTTTGTGGATTTATGGCCCAAATAAAATGCTGTTGTTGGTTTGTAAGTTTGTGGAATGATTTATTAAGATAATAGTTTACAAATAATTATCTTGTTTTGTGCAGTCAAGTACCTAGAAACAGAGTATCTATGCCAGTATTAGAAATACATACTGCTAGTCTTGTACGTACTTCAGCCATTGCAGCCATCAGAAATCTCACGAAGCTTCTTAACAAGGCTTCAATGAGTAGCAAAGAAAGGTATTATACATTGCAACAACAAAACTGTTAGCTATGTATAAAGCATTAAACAAATTCACAAACATACCTAAAAATATGTGATACTATTGGATTATGCCATGAAGTTCCAATGAACTCTGTATGCTGATGATTTAGCTCTTGTAACCCAGAGTGAAAACTTTGAAACAATAGACACTAATCTCTCACACGCTTTAGATGTTCTCTTCAAATAATGAAAGGATAGCAATCTCAAAATAAACTTACTAAAAACACAAATAAGTGCTTGGCACCCAAGAAAAACAAAAGCATCCTGGAAGTTAAATGTAAAGTGGATAGGAAAAGTACTGGAACACAGTGTTACACATAAGTATCCGTGTGTCACTCTAAATCACTCGGTAACCTATAAGTACCAATGCTCCAACACAAGAGAAAAGTTACATGAAATGGTGTATGGCTTTTAGTGCCGGGAGTGTCCAAAGACAAGTTCGGCTCACCAGGTGCAGGTTGTTTGAATTGACACCTGTAGGCGACCTGCGCGTCGTGATGAGTAGATCTCGGATTTTTAGGTGCTAAAATTTGTATTTTAGGTGCGTAAAATAGGCTCTCAAATATATAAAAATAGGTTCTAAAAATATGTTTTAGACAGCTTCAATTTTACGTATTTTAATAAGCACTTATCAATTAAAATACCATTTTTCTTTTTCTTTGATAATAACTTTAAATGCATATAAGTAATAAGGCAATAACATGTTAATCCAATATTTCACATACACAATGGTTCACCACATTTTTGAGTTTTTATCTCTAAATAATTAAAACATTGAATTACAAGCACGTTACTGCCCATAATTTGATGCACAGTAAATCACTAAGCACTTTTTATAGATTTTCTGTTGTGAAACTCCACCGCTTGTTTGACAACACTAGCTTGTAGGCTGAGAAAGTACGCCGAGGCCCGGTTTCTTCAATGAATGTTAAGTGCTAACACTGCTGTTAAGGAGACTTAACACACAATTTAACAAAATGGTCGTCTCATCAAGAATTGTTAACTCAAGCAATTGTTAAATCTTGTGTTAAATTAACCTAGCAGCACCTCTGTGTTAAACCTCTTAACAGTTGCTAAAATTTCAAAATGGAGACATGTAGAAGACGTAAGTTTGAAGCTTTACTGCTGTATGAGGACTATTTATAAACTGAAGAAGGCAAAGGACGACCCATATTAAGAAATAACGACCTTTTAGAGTTGTCAGAAGAAAGATTTCTAATTACCGAAGCCATAATGAACAAGGTACCTACTAGGCGATATAGGTTAGAGTTTCCAACAGACTGCAACTTCCCAATCTCTCCAGTGCAGCAGTTGCTTATAGATTTTACAAGGATGGATCAGACCCTGCATCCAATCGATTTCAACTAGCTTAATGTACCTGGTGGGGATACTCAACAGTAACTTGTGTAGAAGGGTTTGGGTCAATACCGTACAGTTTCGTTTTCGAAATAAATGAGGACAAATGTCATGAGGTAGGATCCGCTTCGGACCACGTGGAGGGGATAGAACACTAAAATGCGAACACATTTAACTTGAACTTGTTAGGTCCGCAACCTAATAACTTCCGAAAAAATTACGAATTCCCGATTGTAAAGCACCCCGTATATACTTGAAAAGTTGCACACTAGTCAAGTGTAGCAGTGGCCGAGTGGTCATCGTACTTGTCTACGAACCACGACGATGAGAGTTCCAGTCCCGCATTAGACTACTTTTTAAAAAAAAATACAAATTTAATTAATTATTTCAGGGAATGTGAAGGTAAAAATAAAAGTAATGATCAAATTGCAGTGGAACTTTATTTCCTACCTCAAATTAATATAGTCCGCCTCTGTGGTGTAGTGGTTAGCGTGATTAGCTGCCACCCCTGGAGGTCCGGGTTCGATTCCTGGCTCTGCCACGAAATTTGAAAAGTGGTATGAGGGCTGGAACGGGGTCCACTCAGCCTCGGGAGGTCAACTGAGTAGAGGAGGGTTCGATTCCCACCTCAGCCATCCTCGAAGTGGTTTTCCGTGGGTTCCCACTTCTCCTCCAGGCAAATGCCGGGATGGTACCTAACTTAAGGCCACGGCCGCTTCCTTCCCTGTCCCATCCAATCTTCTTTCCATCCCTCCACAAAGCCCCTGTTCAGCATAGCAGGTGAGGCCGCCTGGGGGGGGTACTGATCCTTCTCCCCAATTGTTTCCCCCGACCCAAAGTCTGAAGCTCCAGGACACTGTCCTTGAGGCGGTAGAGGTGGGATCCCTCGCTGAGTCCGAGGGAAAAACCGACCCTGGAGGATAAACAGATTAAGAAGAGATCCAGCAGTAACTGTGAGAACGTTTAGACCTATATTAATTTCAGGTAGAAAACAAAGTGTACTGGTACTGCAATTTGCGTAATATTTTTTTTCCAATTTTTAAATAACGCTCCCTGAAACGAGACTCGAACTCACGTCTACGACGCTCGCAGACAAGTACGATGACCACCATGCCACAACTCCTAAATATACACGCCTTGCATTGGAATCGGAGTTTCATCAATTTTTCAGAAGTTATTAGGTTGCGGACCTGACATGTTGAAGTAAAATTTGTTCGCCTTTAGTGTTATATCACCTCCACTTCGTCCAAAGCGGAGGTTTGTAATGACATCTGACCTCGAGACACTTTCCATGTAGGCCTAATTGTAGGGGCAAAAGATCTTCATAGGTCAACGTCCCGAACAAATAGTATTTTTTTCAAAAGAAAAAAAAGGCCTAATTGTAGGCGACTATGTTCACAAGGGCAAGAAAAGAGTATGTAGAATTCTACAAAGAATTCTTGCTGCCATTGCAGCATTAACAAGGCACAACATTATTTTCCCCGCAATAAAAGAATGCCCGAAAATCATTCAAAACATATCAATTATCACATTTTCCCGGTGATGTAGGAACTTTAGATTGCACTCCTACAAGAATAGGCTATATAGAATGTTGTGATATAACAGTCCGTTATTTCATTTTTTAAGCACACTCGCATAATTTTAAATTAAAACTATAACAACATTTGTTTCGCATTCATCATAATAACGCTGTTGCTGCCTCTTACTTGACATGTTTACGTCTTATCGGTCTCCGCTAACCATAACCTATAATAATGTCAACCATGTGTCTGTGTGACAAAATACTATTTCAACACGCCACTAGGAGCACTATATGTAAAGAAACAAAAGACGCTCACTGCCAAACGCGTTAAGAAATCTTACGGAAATGTGTTAATTTGTCTTTAACAATTGTTTTGTAACAAATGTTGGAAATATGTTCGTGAAACAGGGTACTTTTATACGAAGTGTTAAATTAATAACAATTGTTAGTTAACATTTGTTAAGCAAAATTTAACATAGAGTTGAAGAAACCGGGCCTCAATGTTAACAGAGGTTACAGGGCTGTATTTGAATTTTGGTACAATACGTGGGGAGATGTCACATTCAACACTAGTTTTGCCAATCAAAACATCAGCCACAGCATGAAGCGTTGACAGTCCTGGGTTCTTTTGTAGTACTTTATTAAGCTTGTCTCGAATTCTATCCCCTGCGGGGCCTGGAGCTAAGCTGATTTTTTCTTTCACCTCTTCTAACAAATCCAACTGTTCGTAAACAGACTCAAGTGCAGAAATAACACGGACCAAAGTATAATGGGACCTGATGTAGGCAATTTCTTGAGAAAAGGTTACATCCTTTAGAACATTTTTTGCCTGAAGTGATGCACATGGCATCATTATTCAGGGTGAGAACAAAACTTCTGATTGCATCAAAATGTTCGCTGTAGTACACAATGGCCTGAAGCCAAGACCCCAGCACGTAAGGACGGGTTCTGGTGGCAGTGGAAGATCAGGTAATTCACTGCGGAACAACTGGATTTGTGTGGGAGCCTTTACAAAAATTTTCTTAGTGGAGGAGATCACCTTGTTGACTCGAGGGAATTTGGCATGTATCTGCTCATCCACATGATTCATAGCATGAGCACCGGGCGAGTTGGCCGTGCGCGTAGAGGCGCGCGGCTGTGAGCTTACATCCGGGAGATAGTAGGTTCGAATCCCACTATCGGCAGCCCTTAAGATGGTTTTCCGTGGTTTCCCATTTTCACACCAGGCAAATGCTGGGGCTGTACCTTAATTAAGGCCACGGCCGCTTCCTTCCAACTCCTAGGCCTTTCCTATCCCATCGTCGCCATAAGACCTATCTGTGTCGGTGCGACGTAAAGCCCCTAGCAAAAAAAAATAGCATGAGCAAGACAACTGACGTGAATCAAAGCAGAGTAAAATACTTTCAGCAACTTAACAGCAGCATTCATGTAGGCGGCTGCATCAGTAAATATAAGAAGCATCTTATTTTCGTCCATGTTATTGGGAAAAAGCACCTTAAGACCTTTATTTACAAACTGAGCAACTGTCTCCTGATTGGTTTTAGTTAACTGTCTGCTGCAGATCAAATATGGCGAACACAGCATGTCAGGATCTAATTTTCTGACTATCAGGTGGGCAATATAACGACCTAGAGCATCAGTAGTCTCATCGACAGAGATCCAGACGTATGAGTCTCCTATATCTTCCCTTATCCGCCTGACCGTGTCTTCGCAAAGAGTGTCCAGGTAGTTTTTTCTTAAAGTTGATTCGATGGAATGTTCCGATGACAATATTTTTGTAAAAAACTTTTGATGGTTATGAATTTCATGTTTTTGGTCCGTATTGAACAACATATAAGTAATAATAATGATAACGTAAATGTTTCCACCTTTTCAATACAATATATTCACAAAATTACAAAATTATACGGTACTAGTTTCGACCCATCTAGGGGTCATCATCAGCCGTATTGGAGCAAAGATCATTTGTGGCGAAATCCTAAAACAATATTATTTTAAAGAATAACAAGTGAAATGAGATGTTATGGTAATAGTTAATAATACAAGGAATATACATAATAAGAGGTTTTTAACAAAGAATAAAGTATAAATGGGGTGCTGTAAAAATTATAATCATGGAAATCAGTAAGTTCTTGTATTCATTTCAATACAAGAACTTACTGATTTCCATGATTATAATTTCAATACAAGAACTTACTGATTTCCATGATTATAATTTTTACAGCACCCCATTTATACTTTATTCTTTGTTAAAAACCTCTTATTATGTATATTCCTTGTATTATTAACTATTACCATAACATCTCATTTCACTTGTTATTCTTTAAAATAATATTGTTTTAGGATTTCGCCACAAATGATCTTTGCTCCAATACGGCTGATGATGACCCCTAGATGGGTCGAAACTAGTACCGTATAATTTTGTAATTTTGTGAATATATTGTATTGAAAAGGTGGAAACATTTACGTTATCATTATTATTACTTAAAAACTTTTGAAGGAAGGATTTTCAAGCGAGTTGAAGGGAATATTTGCCGACACAAGAGCTCTGCATAAGTCCGCATGGAATTTGTCTTTGCTGCCCTTATTTAGCAATTCCGTTATTAATAATCTTTGTTGAAGATTTGATTTTCTTTGCAGATTTTCCTGTTTAATCCCCTGGAAATGTTGACTAAGATGCAATAACCTTTCACTGGACACGTAGAAACAATGACAACTATAAATAGTCGCAAATATTGTGTAAACCGTGCAAGTATATAGGCTAGATGAAAATATGCACAGAAGACTATTCAAATTCATAGGGCCTTGTAGCGCTTCCCGATCCCTCCAGTAGACGATGCACCCTGGACCTTTAAGTGACGCAGTAGAGGTAATAATTCCATGTGGCTATTCCTATCCTGGTCCAGCCTTTGTAAGACAGACCTTCCAACAAGGATGGGCGGCATCTGTCGTGTACAGGAAACTGCGTGCTTTTGTAGTGGACGATAATATTGTGTGTGAGTTTCAGGAATGTTTCGGACAGTAGAAATACACAGTCCCCGAGCCAGGGGAAATAACCATTTAAGGTTTAAATCTCCGATCAGGCCGGGAATCGAACCCGGGGCCCTCTGAACCGAAGGTGACTATGCTGACCATTCAACCAAGGGCCTTGGGAGGGCAACATTGACCTCCTTGGCATGGGCAGATTTGTACCATACAGGGCTGGCATACCAGTAGCAAGAAAAGTTATTCAACATATCACTTTAAGTGATGGTGGTTTCAATATAGCATGGAACTTGTTGACAGAAAGGTACAAGAATGAAAAAGTAATTATCTGTACTCATGTACTCACACAGATACCATCATGTTAAAACGTGTATGTGTATCACTGTATGTGATGTACAAACAACAACACGATTCAACCTGGAAAATAAACTAAATAATTACAAGTAACTAATCTCATTTTGTTCCATATTGAAAATAATAAGTAAAATTATTTCAAGAATAAATTTACTGTGTCCACCTATTCAATACAATTATATTCTGTAGTGATAAAATCCTACATGAATCACAAACATTAATTAGGAACATGTTTCACCCTAGTTTTGGGCACCTTCAGCCTAATAATAATCTTAAGGTCAAGTCTTAAATCTATTAAACATTAGAACTTAAAACTAAATACAATGGTCTTATGCTAAAAATTTTTTTTGCAGAAAGTTGTGCTTTAGGTGATTTTTACATAGTTTACAATGTGTACAAGGAAGCAATTGAAATTATCTTACAATGACTAGAAATGTTTAAAAGCGTAAATTGGAAACTTCTCCTACTGTATGGATAAAGTTTATGAAAATGTATTCACACTGACCAGAAATTGACCACAGCGTATTGGAACTTCTCCAACTGTATGGCTGAAACATTAGGTTGAAGGTTTATACAATTGTGTTCGTTCAAAGGTGGTTATGGTCATCTATGTCATAAGTATATTGTTACAAAACTGGAACGGTGGTATAATGCCGATCTTGTTGGGTTTCAATATTCCTTTAGAAAGAAGCATGGTTAGATGGTAATATTTTATAGGTTAAAACATGTATGTTGGAACATATTGTTAATACCATTCAGTAGTCAGGTGCTCATCTGTTAAAATGTTTCCTGGAATTTTGTGCCATTCTTGTTGGATTAATATTCCTGTTGGTGCATTGTTCAACCTGTCGTTCAGACACAACTGGAACAAGTGGATCCAGCTAACATCTGACTGGACAATTACAAACAATACTCATAAATCCTCCCAAGATTATTATTAGGCTGAAGATGCCAACAACTAGGGCGAAACATGTTCCTAATTAGTGTTTGTAATTCATGTAGGATTTAATCATTAGAGAATATAATTGTATTGAATAGGTGGACACAGTAAATTTATTCTTGAAAGAATTTTACTTACTGTTGAAGTTGTTGTGAAAGGTTGTATTGGCAGACTTCACAGATGTACATATTTACATAGTTTACAATGTGTACAAGGAAGCAATTGAAATTATCTTACAATGACTAGAAATTGTTAAAAGCATAAATTGGAAACTTCTCCTACTGTATGGTGGAAACATTAGGTTGAAGGTTTATACAGTTGTGTTCGTTTAAAGGTAGTTATGGTCACCTATGTCGTAAGTATACTGTTACAAAACCGGTAGGCTGGGGTGAAACACTGGCAACCAGGAATGATGATGATGATGCTTGTTGTTTAAAGGGGCCTAACATCAAGGTCATCGGCCCCTAATGGTACGAAATGAAATAACAAAAAGTTCAAATTCATCCACTGACCAAAATAAAATAAAAAATGCCATGAAGAATGAATGAATGGACATGAACCCAACAAAAACCAAAAACAAACAAACAAAAAAACAGTGGATCAGACTAAAAAAAACAAGATTGTAAATAAAGGTATTACTGACCAAGGGACCACTTATAAAGCACAATGATGCTCGATGTCTAAAGGGGTGTAAAATCCACGTCTAAGGCCCCACAGAACGGTACATGTCGCGAGTAAAGTAGAACCATGGTATTTGTCATGTTGGGGTACTAATCAAAAGTAGCGAAGACTCACGGTGTTCCACACAAGATGGTACTACTCACAAGTATTGCACTTCGTACAGGTAACGCAGACCTATGGTGTTTCTCACACAATGGCGCCACTCATAGCCAACGCAAACCGATGAGGTTCCTCACCTAGGTGTACTAGTCACGGGCACCGGTATTCCCGTGGTGTTCCTCACATAGTGGGTACTAATCACAGGCAACGCAGACGCACGGGGTCGCTCATATAGTGGTACAACTCACAGGCTACGCCCAGACCTGCGGTGTTGCTCATGTGGGTACGACGCACGGGTACTGGAAACCCCCAGGCCAGCCTTTTTACTGCTACTAATCACAAACCTATTTCGTACCTAATTTAGTGGTACTACTCGCAAGTACAGGCAGCCCATGGTGTTCCCCGCATGATGGTACGAATCAAAAGTAGTTTCATGGTTCTAATTCAATCATCCCTTGGTCGCCCCTTTTAGTCACCTCTCACGACAGGCAAAGGATACTGTGGGTGTATTATTCGTCTGCGCCCCCCACCCACAGGGGGTAAAGAGAGAGAGAAAAGAAGTAGAAAGAAGGGATCCATCACTTCGAAAGATAAAGTAACGGACGAAGGCAAGGGCCACAAAGGGCGTGAAAATGAAAGACTCCCTAGGCCTCGAATGCTCTAATACCGTTGGAGTCAGAAAAGAACAAGAGTTGACCAAGGGAGGTCGGACAGGATAGGCGAAAGTGAGGAGCCTGGTACAAGTAAGTGGAAGCAATGCCAAGACTCAGCTAAAGGCCCTGTGGTTGCCAATCCACACTCCCAAGTTGAGAGCCCCTTGGGCCCCTGTTAGTCGCCTCTTACGACAGGCAGGAGATACCGCGGGTGTATTCTACATGTGCGTCCCCCAGCCGCAGGGGGTAGTGTGTTTGGTACTTTATTTCCCTCAAGTCCGCCGGCAAGCCGGTAAGGACCCCCCTATCCGCCACCTGGGACGCGCCACGTGGGAGTATCACCTCTCCCCCTGCTACACCAGCGTAGTAGGTTCATGGCAACCAGGAATGAGTTAGCTGGAAAATTTATAATGTCCAATAACAAACCTACTATATGGGTATTATAAATTTACTCATTCGGGACAGATATTTTAGGTTCCCTATGGGAATCAACATCTATATCAGTATAAGTTAGCTGATGAAACTTCAATAACCCCCAAAGATAATGACTTACTCCTAGGTGCTGAAGCATTTTTCAACATAATACAAGATTGTAGATATCAATGTAAAGGCCTACCAGTTCTGCAAGACACAAGGCTAGGATATATACTATCAGGAACTGTTCCCCTATTTGATGTAAGGGATACTGAGATGTCAAACAGACACACATTCGCTGTTCAGACTGATGCCCTACTACAGGGGTTCCCAACCGGTGGTACGTGGGAACGTTTCAGGTGGTGCATGTAGGTGATACGAGCATAGAGATAATACAGACAGATTATGCAAGCACGCCAATGCGATGCATCGAAGATAGAAGGAGAGAGAATAGAGGTGACATGCGTAGCAGTAAGAGTAATGGGATCAGTACGTCATGCTGAATGGATATAGCGCCTAACTGACGTTATGCCGTAAAGACACAGCACCAAACTGACGTTTTATGCCGTGCAACACCGAATGAACATTAATCCGAAACGATATAGCGCCGAATGGACACTACGCAAAAACAATGCAGCGCTGAATGGAAATTAAGCCGAAACGATGCAGTGCCGAGTAGACATTACACTGAAACAACACAACACCGAATGAATATTAATCTGAAAGTAGAATGTGAATGTATTAGCATGGCTAAAGGCTCATCTTCATTTATGTCAGTGATATTATTCAGATTTGTTTGTTTATTGCCCGTCATATGGAGAGTTTTCGCAGTTTGTCCACGGAGCGGCCAAGTTAATTGTGAATGATTTGTGGCTGCATTGTGTCCTACTGGCAGGCCTCGCAGATAATTTTAAAATTTTTCACGTCTGCCAGGCTACAAAGATCATTTACATTTTAAATAGGTTCAATATATTCTATATACCGTCAAACGGAGCGATTTCAGATACAGAGGTGGTTTCGGATAGTATTGTAGAATTGCCTTTCTTTGTTACATAGCGACGAGTCACTGTTGCTTTGCACTTCCGCGCACGTTTTAATTTGACACTGAGGTTATGTTTCCCGCATTCTGTGGTTTTTATTATGAGTCGACTTCATACTTTGGAAAATTTCCTGTGTGCAGTGGTATTGTTGAAAGTTTATGCATTTTCATTAAGTGGATACTTCCAATTGTCGCGACCGGAAGAAATGCATTATAACTATGGTTCCTAGTGAGATCAACTGACTGAAGTGTTTATAAACAATTGCAGTGGAATTTTGGTGTGATTTAATGAAAAGTAGTGTTTTACACACATTTCCTTAAAAGCTGAAAGTAGCCTGGGTGATTTCGGACAATGCCTAAAAATTATCAGAGAGAAAGAAAGAAGCTACTTCATGGTGTAATTACAAACCAAAACCACCCTGCAAAATAAAGTGCAGAAAAAAATCCGAAAAAATGGGAGGACCACCAGTGCTAAATGAGGAAGAAGAAGGAAATGCTCAGGAATGCTCATTACCCTCCAACACAACCTGCTACTTCCCATGAGATAAAAGCAGTACAGAAAGAAGTGATAGTGCTGGCAGCGGCAGTGAAAATGAATGCAATGAAACACACAATGAAGGTAATGACCAGGATAATGACGTTGTGGTGTTGCAAGAAGAGGCCTTCCTTCTTGCAGATTATAAATACAAGTCGAGGAACAAAGAGCATACGAGGCAGTATTTTGGCATGGATGGGATGTGGATGTCAAATACTTGTGTCCATATAAGAACAGCAGAAAAGTGTTTGTGTTCCCTAGCATCCCTCATGAGGATACAATAGCTAAAAATTTCAAAAATACTTCCAGCCCAAGTTGAGGGGAGAGGAACGTTTATTTTCACAGAAAATGTATCTTAGATTTATAGGCCATGGCAGTTACTTGTTCATTGTATCAACTTTTTTTTTTTCCATGACGATTTGCATTGTTTGTAAGAAAAATTATTAAGATTATTCAGTAGGATTTCTGTGCAGTTTATAACTACAGTATTAATATTTTGACTTAGACAGGAAAATTTTATGTTTACCTCATCAGTAAAGAAAGACCGATCGGTAAAACATTACATTTATCATTACAATGATTTTAGCCATCTAGTCATATTTTGGACACCCTAAGAAGACTTTAAATACCACTACATTAAAGCAGAAAGAATGTAGAATTAAAACAAAGGACTTTTTGTGTCCGAAATCACCTAATACGCTTTGAAACTTAGGACAGCAGTTTAAAAAGCATTACCATCCGAAATCACCCCGATGTACAGGGTGATTTCGGACACTACTTTTTGTTTTCTCAGGAACACATAAGGAGTATATTTTTCGTTCCAGGTATTGTATTAATTGGATATATTCTTCATTTATTAGAATGATAAACAATCCAATTTAAGATTCCCTTTGTGAGTTAAGATGAAAATAACCTCAAAACCGTCCGAAATCGCCCCGTTTGATAGTCCAGTTTCTAATTAAAAAAGAAAGCATTTCACATTATTAAACACTAGTATTAAATAATATGTAACATAAATCTAAAATATTCAATTGCAGCACCGCGGTTGTGAGAAGTTTTAAAATTATTCACTGGTAAGACACTACACACACGCAAAATCATTCATGATTAATTTGGCCGCTCCGTGTCCGAGACACGACCGGTCCATGGATAAACTGCGAAAACTCCCATGGCGTATTCCAGTGACAATATTATTTTATCACATAAGTGCATCCTATATTAGTACAAAATAATGCGGTCGCTGGATTACACCAATAACCTTTTCATAATTCTATTATCCTTTTTCATTCAATTCATATTTATCATGTCACTATCATTTCCTTTTCACTTCATTCTTTTTTTGCTTTTCAATAATAGTTTAATTCATCTTATTAAATATTGAAACTATGAAAGTTGATTAATATTTTAAATTACCCTGATGAAAATAATTACATACATCATCATTATAGATCATCATTATGCCTTTCAGCGTTCAGTCTGCAAGCCTCTGTGAATTCACTAAACGTCGCCACAATCCTCTATTTGCAACTAGTGCTGTGGCCTCATTTAGTTCTATACCTTTAAATCGTTAGAAACCGACTCTAACCATCGTCATCTTGGTCTCCCTCTACTTCTCTTACCCTCCATAAGAGTCCATTGTTCTCCTAGGTAACCTATCTTCCTCTATTTGCCTCATATGACCCCACAACTGAAGCCGGTTTATGCACACAGCTTCATCCATCGAGTTCATTCCTAATTTACCCTTTATCTCCCCATTTTGAGTACCCTCCTGCCATTGTTCCCACCTGTTTCCACCAGCAATTATTCCCGCTGCTTTCATGTCTGTTACTTCTAACTTACGAATAAGCTATCCTCCCTTAAAGTAAAGTTGGTCTGAAAACAGACCAATGTAAAGACAGTTTTGTCTGAGAGCTGATGACTTCCTTCTTACAGAATACTGTTGATCTCAACTGTGAGCTCACTGCATTAGCTTTACTTTACTCACTTACTATATTACCATCCATGGGAGAACACATCCTAAATACGCGAAATTACCTACCTGTTTCAGTTTTGTCTCACCAATCTGACATTCGATTCTGTTGAATTTCTTACTTACTGACATCAATTTAGTCTTCAAAAGGCTAATTTTCATACCATACTCATTGCGAAAACTCCCATGGCGTATTCCAGTGACAATATTATTTTATCACATAAGTGCATCCTGTATTAGTACAAAATAAATTCCAAGATATTAGACTGCAGGCTTTCAGCACAATCTGCCATTAAGACCAACTCAACTAACCTAACTGAATCCCTCCCTGCCACTTTCTACCTTTCAGCAGATGGTACATGTAAACTACAAACAACAAAGTCCGGCTCCATGGCTACAGGGTTAGCATGCTGGCCTGTGGTCACACGGGTCCTGGGTTCGATTCCCAGCAAGGTCGGGAATTTTAACCATCATTGGTTAATTTTGCCGGCACGGGGACTCGGTGTATGTGTCATCTTCATTTCAACCTCATCACGACACGCAGGTCGCCTACGAGTTTCAAATCAGAAGACCTGCACCTTGCGAGCCGAACATGTCCTCGGACACTCCCGGCACTAAAAGCCATACGCCATTTAATTTCACAAACAGCAAAGGTGAAATATTACAGCCTTGTCTAACCCCTGTAGGTACCCTGAACCAAGAACTCATTCTACCATCAATTCTCACTGCAGCCCAATTGTAAACATAAATGCCTTTGATTTTAATAATCTAAACTTAATTCCATAGTCCCCCAGTATGGCGAACATCTTTTCCCTCGGTAACCTGTTATATGCTTTCTCTAGTTCTACGAAACATAACTTTATTCCTCTCGTAGCATTTTTCGGTTACATGGTGCATACTGAAAATCTCATCCTGACAGCCCCTCTGTGGTCTGAAACAACACTGGTTTTCATCTCAACCACTGATCGCACCCTCCCTTCCAAGATGCCAGTGAATACTTTGCCTGGTATGCTAATCAATGAGATACCTCGATAGTTGTTGCAATCCTTCCCGGTTCCCTTGCTTATAGATAGGTGCAATTACTGCTTTTGTCTAAACTGAAGGTACCTTACCAACATTCCATGCTAATCTTATTACTCTATGAATCCATTTCTTCCCTATCTTCCCATTATACTTCACCATTTAAGGTCTAATTTCATCTATTCCTGCTGATTTATGACAATGGTGTTTATTTACCGCCTTTTCCACTTCCTCAAGCGTAATTTCACCAAAATCATTTTCTCCTCCCCATGAGCTCGGTTGTTCGCTACACCACCAAAAAGATTTCCTCTTACGTTGAGAATATTTTCAAAATATTCCCTCCACCTGTCGAGTGGTTCCCTGGGATCTATTATGAGTTCACATGAATTACCCAAAACACTGTTCATTTCCTTTTTCCTTCCCTTTCTAAGATTCTTTATTACTATCTAAAAACGTTTCCCTGCTGCTTGACCTAGCCTTCCCAGGTTATTACCTAAATCTTCCCATGACTTCTTTTTGGATTCCACAACTATTTGTTTCGGTTTGTTTCTTTCATCTACATACAATTCCCTGCCTGCATCAGCCCTTGTTTGGAACCATTTCTGATAAACCTTCTTTTTACATTTACAAGCTGTTCTCACTGCATCGTTCCACCAAGATGTTAGCTTTTTCTCATCTTTACATACAACTGTTTCTAGGCATTCCCTTGCTGTTTCTACTACAGCATTCCTGTATGCCACCCATTTTCTTTCTATATCCTGAACCTGCTTACTATCCAGTGTTCGGACCTGCTCACTAATGATATCCATGTATTTCTGTCTAATTTCCTCGTCCTGGAGATTTTCTATCCTTATTCGTTTGTAGACAGGTTTCACCTTCTCTATCCTAGTTCACTACAGATCAGATAGTGGTCATCGAAAAATCCCCCAAAAAACCTGCACATTCCTAACAAATTTCCCGAATGCGAAGTCGGTTAAGATATAGTCTATTATGCTTAAAGAATGTATTCATAACTGCTAAGCCCATACTAGCACAGAAGTCCAGCAAACACCATTTCCAATAGATTTGATATCTTCCCCACATTTACCAATCACCTTTTTGTATCCTTCAGTTGTATTTCCAACTTTCACATTGAAATCACCTATTAGCACTATCCTATCCTTGCTGTTGACCCTGACTACGATGTCATTGAATGCTTCATAAAACTTGTCAACTTCATTCTCATCTGCACCCTCGCATGGTGAATACAGTACACCGAGACAATTCTCGTCCTAATTCCTCCAACTGCCAAATCTACCCCCATCATTCGCTCATTTACGTGCCTAACAGAAACTATGTTGCATGCAATACTATTCCTGATGAACAGTCCTACCCCATACTCTGCCCTTCCCTTTTTAACATCCGTCATGTAGACTTTATAATCTCCTATCTCTTCCTCGTTATCTCCCCCTTACCCAAATAATTTCTTGTACAAATTCAATGAAAATATAAAAATTCAGGTAAATTGAGAAAACTCAGAAAAAGTCTCAAAATTGAAATGTCTCACATTTTTTCTGAATTTCACATAATTTTTCTGATTTTCAAGTAAATTTAATTTTTAAACATAGAACAAAAAATAGAAAATTATGAAAGTCTCTAATAATTTCTGCAAACATAAAAAAAATTCAGGCATTCCAATTCTGAAAATTTTATGAAATTTTGACATTCTCCGAATTTCTTTCTTGATGACATATTGCTCATAATTATTTTTAATAAAAATCACGTAAAATATCAGAAAATAATAAAAATTTTCAGAAATACAATGCCTCAGAATTTTTTTGATTTTTGCCAAAATTAAAAATTGGAAAAAAAATTCTTATGTCTACAAATGGATACGAGCGATTACAAGTGATAGGCTAGTAAGGGCCTCTGCGTGCATGAGCACGCAAACTTTACACTGCTGGCCATTGCTGGGCGCTGGCTGTCCCTCCACCGTGCCCCTCCTAACTTCCTCTACATTCTTCCGCTACGTGATTGCCATTTGCATCAGTGTGAACGTGAACCCCTCCCTGGTTACATCAGCATGAACGGTGAACGGTGATTGTGCAATATTTTTATGTTGTGTTGTGCATCTGTAACTGTTGTATGTGTTGTAATTGTGCTTTTGTGCAAGCAAACAAAACTATGAAGCGATTTTTTATGACCCCTTCTACTTCAAAGAACAGTGTTAAAAACTCGAACCACAGGCCAATCGTAAATATGATGAAAGCTACTTACGATTCTATAGTGAAGCGCGGCACAGAAAATAGTGACAATTCTATTCCCAAATCTATTGTATGTTTTGAAACGCTTTCGAACCAAAGCACAAAGCCTTCTTTACTGATTTGTCACCAAAATTCTAAGCACTCTGATTTGGTTGGTAAGCCCATTGATTTTTTAAAAGAAAATTACCTTTTTAAGAAAGAAAATCAATGTATGACAAAGTTTGTCAATGCTGATGAAAATGAAAATCCACAGCCTGTTTCCAGTTGATCGATCGGGTCAGGAATGGAATGAATGAAGTCCCCCTCTAGCGGTGAGGATAGCAATTGTGCCGGCTGCCAAAGCCTGTCACACTCCTCTGGGGCAATGATTAATGACAGATTCATGAAATGAAATTGGAGAGTGTTGCTGGAATGAAGGACAACAGGGAAAACTGGAGTACCCGGAGAAAAACCTATCTCACCTTCACATTGTCCAGCACAAATCTCACATGGAGTGACCGGGATTTGAACCACGGAACCCAGCGGCGAGAGGCCGGCGCGCTGCCGCCTGAGCCATGGAGGCTACTCAATGCTGATACTAATTTGATAAAGGCATCATACCTTGCTAGTTATAGAATTGCAGAAGATGGAAATCCTCACACAATAGGTGAGGCACTTTTACTGCCGGCTGCTATGGATATGGTCCAAGCGGTGTTAGGAGAAAAGGCACCAAAGAAATTAAAAAATTACTTGTCAAATAACCGAAGGCGAATTGTCGATTTGTCTTTCAATATTGAAGAACAACTTAACTTTACAACTCCAAGAATACACTTACTTTGCACTTCAAGTAGATGAAAGCACCGACTTAACAAACATGGCGCAGCTACTTGTATTCGTATGATTTAATTATCATGGAGAGATGATAGAGTTTTTGTTCTGCAAACCATTTGAATTAAACACTGCAGCAGTACTAATCTGTAACATCATTGATGAGTATGTGCTCAAAGCAGGCATTCCCTGGTCGAAATGTATTGGTTTGTGTACAGATGGGGCAAAAGCTATGTCAGAAAAATTGACAACGCTAGCAGCAAAAATAAAGAAAGTTGCTCCTGAATGGCGAAAAACACATTATGTCATCCACCATTACATTAGCTGCTAAAGGTATGCTGGAAAATCTAAACTCCGTTTTATCAGATTTTTTAACTTCATAAAGGCTACGGCTCTTATGGGTGGCAAGTTTAAAACACTACTCCTATATACAAAATGAGATGGTTATCACAAGAGAAAATTTTGAGCCGTGATGAAAAATGGTTGTCAAGATTAGCATATCTAGCTGACATTTTTGACAGACTCAACACGCTGAACATGGGACTTCAGGGACCAAACACAACAGCCTTCACAGCCAATGATAAAATTAACCCCTTCAAGAGAAAGTTGGTCCTGTTTTGTTCACAAATATAGGAGGAGAATTTATCTGCATTTCATACTCTGTCATCATTTTTTGAAGAAAAATATTTCCAATGCCAGATGTGGTTGTTGATATTGTTCACTTGGAAGTCCTACAAGAAAGTTTTAATAAATATTTCTCCAAAGATTATTCCAAATTTGACTGCATCAGAAATCCTTTTTTCAGGAACCTCACCAAATGAGTTGAAACTAAAAGAAAGTTTTATCGATTTAACAGAAGATAGTTCCATGAAAGACAGTTTTAAAGAGAAATCTTTAATTAACTTCTAGATCAGATATAAAACAGAGTACCCAATGATCTTCTGGCAAGCTCTGCTATTCTTGATGCCATTTGTTTCAAAAGTTACTTGTGCGAGAGTGGACTTTCTGAACTTTTATACATAAAAAATAAACACAGAAACAGAGTAAGTGTTCAAGAGGACTTACGAGTGAAGTTAAGTTCCATTACTCCTGATACTGATATTTTAAACCCAGGCAAACAATAACAAGTTTTGCACTAAAAGTTGATTTAGATGTTTTTATTTTTGCTTAGTTTGTACTAATTATATAAAATGGCATGTTTTTAGACCTATGGGCAATAGAAACTGTAATTTACAGTAATCATTTAATTTTTTCCTTTATTATAAAATTGTTATAAGAATTAGCAGGAAAATTTTGAAAAAAAAAAAAAAAAATCTATATTTATTGTTGTCTTGATGAAGCCAGTGAACTCGCAGTGAATTCATTGTGAAATTCAATGCTGACTGAGCAATAAAGAAATTAAAACATTGGAGTTGTTAACATCACATGGAGTTAACAAATAATTCACTGCAAAATCATCTGCGGCATAATGAGGCGCAAATTGTGAACTCACTGTGACACTGTGAAATTTAATGCTGACTGGGAGGGTTGAAAAAACTGAAATACAAGTGTGGTAACAATTAAATATGAAGTTTTCTCCATCATTTAATTAAAATAAAACAAGCCATTGGGCACTAACAGTAAATATGTTTCTAAAAAAATTAGGACTGTTGGTACGCCACCATTTCTTAAAATTTCAAGTCGTATGCAGATGCTAAAAGGTTGGGAACCACTGCCCTACTACACCAGATGCAGAAGTTTTGGTCTTTTGAAGAACTAAACTTCAGGGTACTGACAAGAGAAGGAGAATGTGAAAAGCATTTTAAAGAAAACACAGTAAGACTGGAAAATGGAATATACCATGTTAGATTACTAATAAAATAAAATAACATGCAATTAGGAGAATCACATGAAACAGCAAGGGTACAACTCATCTGTTAGAGAGACGATTAGACAAGCAACCATTACTTCGAATCAAATACAACTTCATGAATGAGTGTGAAGAACTGGGATGTACGTCATTTCTACAAAGGAATGAAGTCGGAATATTGCACGATGAAGATCATTACTCACTACATGCTGCATTACTGCAAGATGATGAAAGAACCAATCTGTTTTTGTACCCGCTACCATAATGGTCTTTGCAAGATGATGAAACATGGATCTTTATAAACTATGGACCAAATGTACATGTGGACATTTTTGAGTAGACGAATTGTCCTGGAAGGCATGATGTACTATCCATGGATTTTTGGCCAAGAATGAATAGAAAATAGATACTTACCGATGGATCCTCAGCAGTTTTTCCGCTTAATCGCAGTATTTCAGGGTTAGCCATCACAGCAAAGATGAGTGGTTGATATTTTGGCACCTTATGATTTCCGACAGTCAAAGCAGCACTTCCACTGTAAGGAACTCTCATTCCACCATACAGTGGAATAGGGTCTTCAGGCCGACGTGGAGTTGAAATCTTTACCCAAGACAATACATTAATGAAGCACAGCTGATCACAGCCCTGCAACAGAAACATATGAGCATTGGTACCCATATTTCTTTTATAAACTACCCCAGAACTATGAAACATGCATGGTAGACTATAAGTCATATTACAGTCCATTAACTATTACAACTACCATCGCCCACTAGTATCTCTTTTAGCCTTCCTCATTTTGATTGGCTTGCGTGCTTCTTTGCGAACATCACATGGAAACCACCTTGGCCACTGTGGTGCTAGTAAACAATGTGTTAAGTGTTGGTTTTTGTAGTTTAGTGAGACTATGCTGAGTAATGATATTAGAGAAGTACAAAAGATTTATTTCATCGTGAGGTATGTGAACACGGTAATTTATTAAAAGAAGTCATTACAAGACGAGCTTAAATCTGACGCACCATGTGAGTTTCACATACCCTTCCCATCTAATTTCTGACTCCACAGAAGGCTATCGTGACATATTTGCTGTAATCAGTTGTTTATGATCATGCCATACATTATCTTGGCATATTACAAGTTTCAATATATTGATAGCAATGGTGTATTGCTGCATACCTTGCTGCACAAGCCAGATTAGTAATGTGAGAGGAGTATCATTTCAAGAATTTCCCATCCAAACTGATCTCAGAGAATAATGACATAAAGCACTATCAGACCCAACTTAAATTCTAGATCTTCTGTGATATGTAGCCTTCATTTCCACGAGTCCAACTAATGACCTGAATTGAAAATTAAGAAACTGCAGGATTCTACTCTTCCCACCGTTTTTCCTTCTTATCCATCTTACAAAATCCAACAGATCAAACATGAGCATAGACCTATTATAAAATATTCAGTCAATGCCACAGGTAACAAATAAACAAAAAATGAAAATGTGCATCAACTGAGTCAAGCTGTGATGAAAGCAACACTTCAGGTGTCTCCCTGCATGAGTATCCCAGAAATAATAAATGATGATGTTCCCTTGATCTCCAGTGCAATATTTTAGATTAGAAGCTGCTCAAAATATTTTCAAAAAATATTGTAACTGAAATTGTGGAGTGCAGGCTAAACTTTCATGTCTTCAAAACAAACCCAATAAAACTAATCAGGAATTGGAGACTTATAACAATAATTACAGTATCATAAAGAAATCTATGGTCTGAAAATGAACACGGGAAACTAATTCTTGGTGGCAGGAAAAACTGTGAACACTTCATTATTTCCAGAAACTTCTAAACTGTGAACCTTCTGAGGGGGGATTGCTCTTTGGAAGACTCTTGTTTAAATTAAAGAATTCACTCCTACCAAATTATCATCATCGTCATTATCATCATCATCATCATCATCATCATCATATCCCACGTCGTTCCATCTTAAGCGATGGGTTGGCGAATGAGGCTTCTCCATCAGTTGCGGTCTCTGAACTTCTCTCCTCCTTCGATGCTTTTCAAATTATGTCCTCCCTGTAGAATGTCAATCTTCACCATGTCCTTGTACCTGGGTCTTGGTTACCCTCTTGGTCTTTTGTCTTCAAGTTTTAGATCATACATTTTTTCGGTAATCTGTTATCTCCCATGTATCGCACATGTCCATACCATCTCAGTCGCTGTGCTGTTATTCTGTCCTGCAGTCTTACAACTTGAGCCTGCTTGTGGATTTCCCCATTACGGACTCTGTCCCTCAGTGTTTTACCGATCATGCTATGGACAAATCTCATTTCTGCTACCTGGATTCTACTAACATCTTTATTTCTCATGGACCATGTTTCACAACCATAGGTCAGGATTGGTATGTAATAGGTTTCATATACGTAGTACAGTCATTAATAGGGCCCGGATTTTTTTAAAATGCATATGCGCATATGCAATTGCATATTTTGACATATTTTGAGGGTTAGTGCATATTCTAGACGTAACAGCATATTCCGGTATATAATGTCTAAATTTAAGGATAATTACAAGAACTACTAAAATAAATCTGTTTTGTACATCCCTAGCTAGTTGCCTATTTTATGAGCATCTCTCGCTAGTTGGTATTTTCGACTGTCTGTGTAACGGCACTTTACTTTCATAACTGACAATGGCAACAGATAGCTTAGGTGTGGGTAGGCAGGCTGGACTTCCCTGAATTCCTTTCTCTACCACAGCAGATAATAATCTCAGGGGCCTGGGCACTTGGTCAGGACAGAAGTATCTTCAGTTCACTAGTTACGTTCCATTTTAATGCCCTGCATCTAATTTTAAAAGTGTTAGTTTTTAAAAAATGCCTAAGGAAAAGAGCAGCAGAAGAGATTTACTAAATCAGTGGGTGTCCGGTAATAGGGACTATTCAACAGATGGTGTCATCGTGTACTGTCAAGTTTGCTCAAAGGAAGTGAAATGTGAAAAGAAATTTCAGCTTGAACAGCATTCAGAAACAACTGCTCATATTAAAGCAAAGGAGGAGCACACCACAACAACTACTTCTTACACAGGTAAAGCCCAAGTCCTGTAGTCTTAATATATTTTCAAATGATCTTTGTAGGGCTTTCGTATGCAGCAACATTCCATGGAATAAATTAAACAATCCAGTTCTGCGATCATTTCTCGAGAAATATTGCGTAAATCAAAAAATACCAGATGAATCAACTCTTAGGAAAAATTACCTACCCCCGCTGTATGAATCTACCCTGGAAGTGATCCGTTCTGATATCGGAAGGAACTGTGTCTGGATATCGGTGGATGAGACAACGGATTCGTGTGGCCGTTACATAGCAAATTTCGTGGTTGGTAAATTACATCCAGACGAACCCGGTAAGCCACATCTTCTTGCTTGTAAAATACTAGAGAAAACCAACCATAGCACAATAGCAAGATTTGTAAATGATTCTCTGCAACTATTGTGGCCATCTGAAATTGAGACTAATTGTTGTAAAGTGCTTGTACTGCTCACAGATGCAGCTTCGTATACGTTAAAAGCAGCAAAGGCCCTCCAAGTATTTTATCCAAAACTCATACACGTAACCTGATTAGCGCACGGATTACACCGCATTGCAGAAGAAATACGCGCACAGTTTCCAGCTGTTAACAATTTAATTGGATGTGGGAAGAAACTGTTTCTGAAAGCACCAGCTCGTGTCCAGCTCTACAAAGATTGTCTACCTGAAGTTCCTTTGCCACCTGAATCTGTTCTGACTAGGTGGGGGACATGGTTATCTGCAGTATCATTTTATCAGGAACATTTTAATGAAGTGAAAGAAGTGGTTACAAAACTTGAAGATGAACATATTGCGTGTGTCCGTGATGCAAAAGGTGTGTTTGAAACCGCTACTGTTCATCAAGATGTGAATTTCATTCATGCACATTTTTCTAAACTTCCAAAAGCCATTGAGAGCTTAGAATCTTCTGGTACTCCCCTCCATGAATCACTTGATCTCGTTGAAAAAGCTGCATCTTCGTTGAATTACGCTCCAGGCGAAATTGGAGAGAAGATTAAATGCAAGTTAGAAAAGGTGTTGAATTCGAACCCAGGACTGAAGACGATTAAGTTAATTGTCAATACTTGAGTGGAACTAGGGTATCCTTGCCAGATGTATGCTCCGAAACGTTGGTGCCCATGTATAAGTACTGTCCAATTACGTCAGTTGATGTAGAACGATCATTTTCAGCCTATAAACTCATTTTGACGGACAACAGACATAGTTTGTCTCCAGAAAACATTGAAAGACTACTAGTTACCTATTGTGATGCATCTTTTTGCAATAAATGATACCTGTAAATAGGTAAGTGAATAAAATTGCATGTTTTTAAGAGCATATTTCCTTATTTTCCGTGCATATATTGTAACTTTTTAGTGCATAATTGCATGCATATTTTCAGGTTTTTTAGTGCATATAAATCCGGGCCCTAGTCATTAAGTTCAGAGACTTGACGCCTGGAGGATAGGCAACTACATGATTCTGTATGTTGCACATGATGCTGCATTACACGGCGTGCACCTACACAGAACCACATCCACCAGCAAAATAGTCGCAGTTGGCCGTTGTGCACGTTTGCCAATGTTGGTATAGCTGCTGGAAGCACCACTAAAGGGAAACACCATATTTCGTCTCCAGTTATTATCCGGTTGAGAATCATTGGATCATTGTCAGCACTACTGTTGAGGTGGTGACAAACTGTCATGCGATCATCACGTTGGTCCTGCGACAGGATTCGTGGCACACTGTGCTGGGTCACACGAGACATGTTGAGGTCATTCGTCAGAATTTTGTGGCAAGTACCATGGCTGACCTCTATTGCTGCTGCAAGATCGTCTACCGATTGGGAGCGGTTAGCACGCACCAATGTTGCAACTTCTTGGTTCTTGCGTTCTGTTCGAACTGTTTGTGGCCGACCAGTACGCACATCATCTTCCAAACTGTCCCATCCTTGCACAAAACGTTGGTGCCACCTAAACCCAACTCAATGTGTCCTCACCGTAAACCTGCTGCATCATTTCAAACGTTTTGGCAGCGGTTTTGCCTAATTTCTGGTATAACTTGATATTTGCCCGTTGTTCAAACTGTGACATGTCAAGGTCCGACGGATGCATTCAAATCACCGTCACAACAACGACTTACGTCTGCTGCCAGTGCATGCACTCAACTGTCTCTTGTAGGGACGAGAGACTAACTGACATGGTACCATACTACGGCGGCACCTATGCGCTATAGCGCACCGCAGCACCATCATGCGGTCAGTCTCAGAACTTAATGACTGTACTACGTATGACTCTCTTAGATTTTGTTGGTATTTTTTTGTTCCATATTATGTTTTTAACTATTTTGTAAAAGTTGCTACCTGCCTGAATTCTGTGGGAAATTTCCTTGTCTATAGAACCAGCATCAGAGATAACACTTCCAAGATATTTGAATTGATGGTTCATCTGTAACTGTTTCCCCTCCTACCAAATCATCAACCATCACCTACCAATCACCATCAATTATCACCTACCAAATAAAGAAGAAAAAAGATATCATTAAGGAACTAAAAATAACAAAGCTCTGGGAAAGGACTCGATCACTGCAGAACTATTGAAACATGCTGGTGAGAATGTGGTGAATATACAATAGGAATTATTTGCCCATATTTAGGAGACAGAAGAAATTCCAAGTGATTGGAAGAATGCACTCATTCACCCTTTGCACCAAAAGGAAACAGAGACAACGTCAGCAACTACAGAGATATCTCTCTTCTTCTTATAGCATACAAAATTCTCTCAAAAGCCTTGCAACGTAACTTAAAATACATTTTGATAAACAGATAGGTGAATATCAGGCAGGGTTCAGGGAAAGGCATTCATGTACAGAGCAAATATATATATCCTAAAATCATCAATCAAAATAAGATCAATGAGAAACCAGAAGAGAACAATCTTAACCTCTGTAGAATTCGAGAAGACATATGATACTGGAGATATAGAGTACTCATGAATGTTCTCCAGGACTTTGGAGCTGATAAAAAGTCCTTGGTTATAATTAGGCAAACCCTCACAGACACCTTTTCCCAGGGGAAATTTATGGGTGAACTCTCTAATCCATTTAAGATTAAAATAGGCCTAAGGTAAGGCCTTTCTCCACTCCTCTTTGATTGCATCCTAGAAAAGGTTAACAAGGGAATGGAGAGAGAATGACTGAAAAGATACTCAGAATGGGGTAATGGTAGATTGTGGGGAGAATGCCCCCATGTTGGACTGTCTAGCCCAGAGGTGCTCACGCCAGGCATTTCATCCCATGGGCACACAACACTATAAGCGGGCAGACAGGCAGGCCATGAAGGCTGGACGAAGTTCTCCCAGTCACTCTCGATCACTGTGGCGATGCCCGAATTTGAAATGGACATACAAAATAATTAAAGAAAGAGGGCAGAAGTCGATGTCATTTTCAATTTACGTTGTAAGAAATAAATTATTTATGTTCATTGCAGTTTATGTATTTTGACCGGATACAATAAAGAGTTGATACTTCCTTGAAGGAATCGTAGTTCAATCCATTGATTGGTCGGCTCGGTATGCAGACGCCTCGGAATGTCTGCGTCATTGTTGAGAGTGTGTCTCAGGCTGCTTCAAGACTTTGGACTCCTCTAGTCCACAAAACAACAAGAGGAGAATAGAATACAGGCAGCGGAGATGAAATTCCTTAGAGGTATCAAGGGCAGGACCAGAAAGGATCGAATTAGAAAAGAAGAGATAAGGAAAAGGACAGGAATCTTAAAACTTCAAGACAGGATAGAAACAACAAAGCTAAAATGATATGGGCATATGATGAGAATGGCAGAAGAGTGTGCCAAAAAAAGCTATTTCAGAGAAGTTAACAGGAAAGAGACCACGAGGAAGACCCCGTGGAGGAGTGCATACAGAAGAGGGGAGTAAAACCAGAAGATGTACTTAAAAAAGGAGAAAAGTGGTGGAGAGACAGGTAGCAATGGAGGTCCTTAATTCACAACCCGACCCGGGAAGCTGGAAACAGGAAATGAAGATGATGATGATGGTGATGATGATGATGATGATAAAGAGTTAGGCCAACAACCTAAAATATTTTTGTACTGCACGTAATAAATTACAATTTTTAATCTCATATTTCAAGAGGTGCTTTAGAAACATTTCTAATATAATACAGAGTGAAAGTAAATAAATTGTGGCTTGTGGTTGCTTGGGTTTAAATTATCTGATAAACTCACCAACAATCCAGTCATGCTTACCAGGAATAATATCAGTTAGGTAATTTTTTTGAAGGTATACTGTATATCTATTTGGTAGATGCATTTACATTGTTGCTGCTGTTGTTCTACTTTATTCTTGGATAGTAAATATCTATATCCTCACACACGATGAAACTCCCTCGCCATTTAGAGGCTAGCTATTATCATCAGACGCCTGACAGATAAGTTTTAAATACTATTTTCAGATATTCAGTGAGCAGGGAAAGTCACATAACACTACAACACTGTGCAAAATCAAGCAGTAAACTTGTTGAATTATGTAATTATATTATTTTTTTGCTGAATGAATAACAGGAATTTTACTTTTTTAATGGAAATACTGCCATTCCCATTCAAGGAATTGTATCATAGCTTGTACGCTATAACCCTGGGTCTTTGTACATTGTAATATAAAAATTATAACATGTCAGATTTATTGAATGTATAAATATAAGAAAATAAAACACTGTTTATATCGAGCGCAGTATAAATCTAACTGGAATATGGTGAAAAGGCTGGTTTCCATGCGATTAAAGCGGTTTTTTATTTATTTTTATTTTATACTGTATCCGAATCAACATGTCGCTGAATAGTGGAGAGCTTCGTAGTCACAACTGAACAACAGTACTTCACTTCCCTGTCACTCTTTCTCTCTTCACGAAGACGTATGATTGCTATGTAAGCTGCCCGCATTTACATCACACAAGCCTGGCCGCACTGGGCTAGCTTCAATGGGTGCCCAGCTGAGCACCTCTGGTCTAGCCTTTGCAAATGACGTCGTTCTGATAACAGACAGCCCTCAGACAGCCAAGAAGTAGGTTGAAGAACTACAAAATGTTGCAGTCAAAACAGGATTAAGAATTTCCTTTGTAAAAACAGCATTCATCGACTCAGACACAGCAGATGACACTGACAGAATTGTAATGCAATTTGGGGACTTCTATAGCATTCATAAATTTAAATACCTGAGAGAAATTATCACTCCCAATGGAAATGAAAAGGAGGCACTAAAGAGAAGGTAAGAAGAATGGAGATGGCCTTCAGACTATACCATTAGAAGACTTAAAAGTCCATCTGCATTCAAGCCAAATTCAAACATTACTGTACACTGGTCAGAACGGAGTGCCTTTATGGAGCAGAAACACTGACAAGGGTGGCAGACTCAAACCTTAAAAAAAGAGAAGATTCCTTCAAAAAATCTTGGATCCAAAAAAGTCACAAAATAACGAACATACTTTCTGGTTGAGATCAAACCAGGTACTCTACAAAACTGTTTTAAAAATTATGATGACAATGAGGAAAAGGAGACTGATCTTTTATGGAAACATTAAAAGGATCAATCAAGAGAGGTTGCCAACAGTATACTCCTTCTACAAGAAAAGTGGAAAACACAACCTGGGTGGCTTATACAGGTGCACAAGGACCAGCAGAAGTATGTGTCAACGAGGAAGAGATACAGGACAGAACATCATTTAGGAAAAGAGGTTGCAGGAGTGACAGATGCACCCAAAAAGCCACTGGCAAGCCACAGAACTCCTCGGCAGAAGAGCGAGAATCCAAAGACTTAAGGATCTTTGACAAGAGTGTAAAGAGAAGGGCATTAGTCTGCATGATAGGCAGGCAGGTAGATGGTGTAAATATGGCCTGCACATGGCTGAAAGTTTACATTTGTTAATTAGTCTGTTGACAGTGCAAGTGAAATTTGCTCAGTGTAGCTGTATCTTGTGCTTCGTGAATAAATAAATAAACAAATGAATCATCAAAAAGCAATGTCACAAATAAGTACAACTGAGCAAGATCACTCAAATGCGAAGTCTTCATTCCTTCTTGAGCAAGTAGAAAATTTCGAGAAAGGTTCTCCCAGATGGATAGAATCCACAGTAAAACCCAGTATAGTGTGGGAATGCATATCGCCTAAAGCTTATAGGTGTGCTAGGATTCCAAGAGCACATTGTTCCGGTATTTGGGAAATACTTCACGAGACACAGGAGTTATGAACCTTGTTAAAGAGAAATTAACCCAGAATCTGAAACATTTGAATGAGGCTGAGAGAATCTGTTCATTGATAATGGATAAAATGGCAATAACATAACAAACGCAGTACGACAAGAAAAGATACCTCTTTGGTCACAAAACCACATCTGTTCCAAGTAGCTCCCAGAATAATGGAGATAATAAAACAGTATACCCAATATTAAGAACATCAAGAATATCAGCCAAGTCTGAAATTCTCACCCATAATTTACTTTGATTTATGACAGCAGGCTTATGCACTAAGTAAAGACTGCCAGCTGTATACTTTTTTTCCAAATGAATTTCAAGCAAGAAACTGTATAATTTGACAGTGTTAATAAATCAGACAGCTTGAGGCTAGTGGATTTCTCCTAGTATGTCTAGTTTAATAATAATAATAATAATAATAATAATAATAATAATAATAATGAAAGCAGAGAGTACTACAGAGCCTCCAAACGCAAACTCACTGGCTATAAACCACCATCTCTATGCTTTGAGCGAAAGGACGACTCACTGGCGACATCAAATGAAGAAAATTGCAGCATTCTGGCAGATTACTTCCAGAATTTACTTAATTGCTCTAAACCGCAAAGCCCCATTGAGACCAAGGAACCCTTACTCAGGTACCCAGATTCCAGACCACCCGACAGCGATTAAATCAAGCGCCACATTGCCCGTCTGAAAAATAACAAAGCGCCGGGGGAAGACTTAGTAGTAGCAGAACTATGGAAATATGCCCCAGAGGAATCACTTGATATCTTGCAAAAGCAAATAGAAGAAATTTGGAACAAGGAGACCCTACCCGAAGATTGGAAAATAGCTTTGATCCATCCATTACACAAAAAATGCAGCATGAAGAACATCAACAACTACAGAGGAATATCTTTGCTACCCGTGACTTACAAAATTCTATCACTTGCCATCCTGGAGCGTTTGGAAGCACAAGTCGAACATCAAATAGGTGAATACCAAGGAGGGTTCAGAAAAGGTCGCTCAACAGCTGAACAGATCCAAAATCTCAAAACGATCATCAGATATTGTACACTAAGGTCCAAGCAGTATGTGTCTGTCTTTGTGGACTTTAAGAAAGCGTACGACTCCATTGACCGGGAAGTCGTGCTAAACATCTTAAATGAATTTGGAGTTGATTTGAAACTGCTGGCATTAATTAGAGCCACCCTGGCCGATACAAAATCCAAGGTGAAGTTCCACGGATGTCTCTCGCATTCCTTTGATATCAAAACAGGAGTCCGACAAGGTGATGGGCTATCCCCGATACTCTTCAACTGTGTTCTTGAAAAGATCATCAGAACCTGGCGGGTGAGATTACAGGAAACCAACTACAGTCCATTGAGAATAGGAACCAAATCCAAGGGGATCGCAACAGACTGCTTAGCATTTGCCGATGATATTGCTGTTCTCTCAAACGACATAGAGCTAGAGCTCAAGTTGAAATTTTAAAGGAAATTGCCGAACAAACTGGTTTGCAGATATTGTTTGAGAAAACAGAAGTAATGACTAACATCAAAGAGGCTCCACCAAAACTCCATACAAAATACGGGGACATAACCCGAGTAGACAAATTCAAATACCTGGGTGAGATCATCATGAAAAATGGACTGGACAAAGAAGCACTTCAGGAGCAAGTACGCAAACTGGAAATAGCCTACCAAACATCCCGCACAATCTACAACAAAAAATGCCTTTCCCAAAACACCAAGATACGTCACTATGAAACAGTTCTGAAGCCAGTAGTTCTATATGCAGCTGAAACCCTGTCTCTAAATGCCAACAAAGGACTCCTTGAAGAACTGGAGAAAAGAGAACGCAAAATTGTGAGAGGAATCTTGGGATCAAAGTACAGAAATGGAATCCATCAAAAGAGATCCAACAAGGAAGTCTACAGCAAAATAGAGAAAATTACCGACACAATCAGAAAAAGATGGGCACGATTTTACGGTCATCTGAAAAGAATGGACGGAAGAAAGTTAACGAAAGAAATATTTCACTTTTTTGATTCAAACCCCAAAACCACAATTCCCTGGTTTAGAAATACCAAAGAAGACCTGCAAATGCTACATATCTCAGCTGAAGATGCCCTTAACAGAGATCTCTTCCGCAAGAAAATATTGACGTACGGGCTAAACCGAGACGAGCAGCCGAAGAGAAGACACGGTGCCCCTTGGACAGAGGAGCGTAAGCAGGCCCACTCACAAAGAATGAGGGAAATTTGGGCTCTAAAGAAGGCCAAGTTCAGTGTCAAATGCAACAAGACTTAACGTGGACCTTGATGGCCCCAGCAAATTATATATAATAAAATAATAATAATAATAATAATAATAATAATAATAATAATAATAATAATAATAATAATAATAATAATAACGTTACTAGTTTTATGTTCCACTAACTAATCATTACATATTTCATTGTGATCTACTGACAAGAGGCTAATGAATTTGAGGACCTTCAAATATCACCGGACTGAGCCAGGATCAATAGAACCTGCCAAGCTGGGATCAGAAGGCCAGCACTCTACCATCTGAGCTACTTAGCCCGGCAATATGTCTAGTTTCCAACAATCATAAGACCAACATTGATATCATGAGATGCCTTTCCAACAGCAAGATTTTGAAACTGCAAATTACGTACCCAAATCAACCCTTATTGCTTGCATTTTACCAATGTCTCTTTCTAGAGAACATAAGAATCACACACCAAGCAAGTGGCTGCACGGTTTGGGTCTCGCAGCTCTCAGCTTGCATTTTGGAGATAGTGGGCTCGAACCCCACCATCAGCAGTCCTGAAGATGGTTTTCTGCGGTTTCTCATTATCTTCTATTTTTTATTTTTGCTAGTGGGTTTACGTTGCACCGACAGATAGATCGATCTTATGGCGACGATGGGATAGGAAAGACCTAGGAGTTGGAAGGAAGCGACCGTGGCCTTAATTAAGATACAGCCCCAGCATTTGCCTGGTGTGAAAATGGGAAACCACGGAAAACCATCTTTTAGGCTGCCGACAGTGGAATTCGGACCCATTATATCCCGGATGCAAGCTGACAGCTGCGCACTCCTAACCGCATGGCCAACTCACCCGGTGGTTTCTAATTTTCACACCAGGCAAATGCTGGGACTGTACCTTAATTAAGACCACGGTCACTTCTTTCGCACTCCTTGCCATTTCCAATCCTATTGTCGCCAGAAGACCTACATGTGTCCGTATGACATAGAAAAATCGTAAAAAGTTTTTTTAAATATTTAGAGAAGATCATGCTTGACGAAGATGACAAAGTAAGTGGCTCTCACATGAAGAATTTGTATGACTAGCAAACAAATCCAAGTGGTAAAACCTGTTCGCTTCCTGACTCGAAAACAGGTAAACCCAAACACAATACAGAAAAAGTTAATGTGAAATGAACAAAGGACATTTTCTACACCAATAATAACAGTTCTAGAAAACATTCTAGACATCTAAAAACGCATCTGTTCCAAGACTGCACAGTGACCATATATTTCATGAAAAAGATTCAGAAATGGTTCAACATCCATGATATTAGCAGTTATAATAAAGCTAAGTTTTGCCCTCACACGATCAATTTTTCAACACAGATAATTGACAGGTTTCACTGGCTGGAAAGTGAGTTCCTGGCATATCTTGAGGATGTGAAAAAAGAATGCCATGAACAAAGAATGAATTTTCATAGCAACAAGACTTACAAGGTTATATGCTGACTATGTGTCTACAGTCCAGTGTATCGGATACTTGTCGTCGTCGGGCTTTCATTTCATGCTAAATAAAGCATTTAACGGGAATTCCCAAGAAATAATCTTTGACATTTTGAGAAGAACTTTAGATAACAATGGCTTGGTAGATTCAAGGGCTGTAGTACTTCCCTTCGACAGAATCTTGAAGACAGGAATTCCCCTGAAACAATGAAATCAATATATTTGTGAGATGAATGTTCTCAGTTGTGTTAAGTCATCTCAACCGGTTTCATCGTAAGTAATCCGTAAGATTCCAGAAACAGTGACAAAAATCCTGCACAATTTTCACAAACCCCAGTGTAAGCTTACGTATAGCCACTTCACAAAATGTCTTTCGTGATGACTGTTAACAGCAGTATTACAAATAATAACTATAACTGACTTGAGGATGCTCAGTATTAAGAAGTTAGCCACTCTAGTAAAGAACATTGCCCAAGATATGCCATGGGAGGCCTTTCTCTTTTTCTCTGCAGCTGAATATACTTGTCTTATCTGGGTCAACTCTGTCCATTCCAAGAAAGTGGATATTGCTTTGAACGACAGATGCCGCACAATTTCTGGATGCCTCAATTTAACAAACATAAAAAAGCTGCACCACACTTGTGGCATACCTCTACCTTTAACCAATGGCAAGTAGCAGCTGAAACTAAGAAACTAAAACAATAGGTGGACAAGTCATCCACTCTACGGTCATGAAATAGTACAACAGAATCTCAGGTCATGGAGGAATTTCATTAATAACACAAGGCCAGCATCAGCCACAGCAAGCATTCTAAGGAATTAATACTGGCAGCAACAGTCCACATTGGGAATCGGCCAATTGAAGGAACGCCAGCACATACTTTACAATCTTGGCCTATCTGGAAGATCCTTAGTAGGATATGAACTGGAATGTCTAGAACTAAGGCTACAATCAAAAGATGGGGTTATACACAGAATGCTAATTGCGACTGTGGTGCAATTCAAGATCTTGAGCATCTATTTCATTGTCCAAACTGCCCTGTGAAACCCAAATTGAAGACTCCATTAGAGTCAGTGATAAAGCTATTGTAGCTACTTCATACTGGAGAGTTTTCAGCATTTGAGGATACTTGGATATGATCATCACCATAATTATGGAGTAAACCCAATGCCCTTGTTTCTTTTATAGCTCTGGAGGTAGTGTCTATTAAACTTTTGTCACTTGCTTTCCTTGGTGGTTTCATTGTGAAGGAAATAAGGAAAGAAGTAACTTGTGAATCATGGGTGGGTAATGAACAATGTAAATTATTTTGTGAGTGAAGCTGCAAAACTTGTTAACACTTTTGGTGCGGAAGTAGACTTTTGTCGACTTAGGCCTACTTCCCTATAACATTCGCTGCGGTAATTGACTTTTGTCGACTTGGTACTTTCCTGCTATAGTTTCTGTGTGCTTCTTTAATAAAGGCGCATTTAATAATACAAACATCTATAGTCACGCATTGACTATGTACTAAGCTTTGTTTGAAAACATTGCCGCCAATACTGGACCTATGTTTATTTGTTATCTTTCACCCACCTCCCGCCAACATTCCTGCCAGCTGTCTGGCTGATAGCAGGCTTCACTCAGCAGCTATGAGAGCATGGAACAACATTAGTAATGACAGAGAAGAAATCTTCAATCTTTTAGTGGCCGATTCTGATTTAGACTGTTCGGTAAATTTGGACAATGAAACAAGTGATGATGTGCATAGTGATTGTTCGGAAGAAAGAGCCAACGAGGAAGATCTTCATTTGGTATCAGACTGGCGGGATATTAGTGATGACATAAAAATTACAAAAATGAAATTATGTGACAGGGCAATTAGTTCTTCTGACTTCAGAAATTCTGTCATAATGGGACTTCTAAGAGAGTATCAGCGCAGTCTGCTGGCGAAACAAGGAAGACCTTCTGATTACATACCTCAAGCGCGCCTGACAGAGAGGCACTTTCTTGGGGAGCAGCAGGACAAGAGTCACAAACCTAACTGTGCTGTTTGTTCCATATTATTAGAAAAATGTTTAAAGAAAGGAAAGGGATTGTGAAAGAGAAAACAGACACTATTTTTGTGTAAGAATTGCCCATGACAGCCTGCAATGTGTCCAGTACCATGTTTCGAGATGTATCACAGTACCGGTAATGTGTTTTTCAAGGTCAAATGTCACTGCTAGTTTGCCAAAATTGAGTTAAAAATGGTGCAATGGTGTTGAACGTCACTAACCTTTAAAAAAAAAAAAGTTTCAGTTCATTTGGAAAGTACAAAAAAAACTGCATTTTTCTGTAAGTGTTCTGTTTAAAACTAGCACAGCAAAAGAGTTAATATCAGAGCTTGTATTTAGAGGTTTTAAAGTGCGACTCAAGTGACAGTTCAAATCATGTTGAGATATAAGACAAGTAATCTGCAAAATTCTTATCCCGATTATCACTAGTTAACAAATTTAAACTTTTTCTTTTGCATCTGGTTTGTAAATGGGTGGATTTACTTCATTTTGGGGTGCTGAATACGCTGGTAAAATCAGTTTTTCTCTATGACGTCACATTTCCTAGATATACAGCAGAATAAAAAACGGCAATAGCAAAAATTGACACAATTAAGTCAAACAAAATACACATTCAGAACGTTTGAAATCAATACTGTTTTGTACGTATATATGGGCATGATGCCAATAAAAGGTGCAAATTAGTTCAGAAGATATTTTCACCTTTAATCGTCTTTGGTTTTTGAAAAATGCGATGACGGAGCTCTTCTTTTGTTTGCCATTTCATCACTCTCCCTAACAAGACCCCAGCAGTAGTCACCCATCATCGAAGGGTTCCAATGGCCTTGGTAACGGTGTTCCATGGTAAGAATGTCTTGGTGAAAGCGCTCACCATGCTCATAGCTTACGGCTCCCAAATTTTCCGGGAAGAAATCAAGGTGAGAATGTAAAAAGTGAATTTTAAGCGACATTCTACACCCCATGTTCTTATAGTTGTCCAACAGATCATTCACAATGGTAACATAGTTTTTGTCTTTCCTGTTACCCAAAAAGCCCTTCACAATTGCTTTAGAAAAAGACCAAGCAGCTAATTGGATATCTGTGAGTTTGGTAGCAAAGGCTGGGTCTTTCGGCAATTTTCTTATTTATGGTCCAACAAATATAACCTCTTTCAGCTTTGCCTCACTTAATTTGGGAAACTTTTCTTTTAAGTGATTGAAGGCCTCACCTTCTTTATCCAGAGCTTTTACAAAGTTCTTGATAAGGGG
Source organism: Anabrus simplex (assembly GCF_040414725.1). NCBI lineage: Eukaryota > Metazoa > Arthropoda > Insecta > Orthoptera > Tettigoniidae > Anabrus > Anabrus simplex. The sequence goes on along the minus strand of NC_090265.1, from coordinate 254,483,144 downwards.
AGGCAAAATGATTTTATCGGGCTCAACCTATGGGGTATTGTTCACATTTACGTTTCCAGGAACATATGACTTCCTTATAGGCCATTTCTTGACTGTATAGTGGTTCTTGGTGTCACGGCTGTCCCAAAGGCACAAAAAGCAGCAGTATTTCATGAATCCAGCCTGTAAACCTGTAAGGAGTGCAACAACTTTTAAATCACAGCAAAGCTGCCATTCATGATCCTTATATTTGATTGCCTCTAGCTGCAAAGCCATGGCTTCATAAGTTTCTTTCATGTCTACTGCGTAAGCCAAAGGTACCGATGGAAATTTATTATTATTATTATTATTATTTTTCCGCCTTTGTAAAGTACCGATAGAAATGCATTGCCATTATGTAGTACTGCTTTCAAGCTAGTTTTAGTGGAGTCAATAAATAGTCGCCACTCCTGTGGATTATGTTGTACACCTAGCTGCATCATCAGACCATTGACATCTCTACATACACACACTGAATTCTGCATATCGAAATTATGAGCGAAGGAAGCACCTCTTGATCTGAAACAGGAAATTTTTGTCCCTGGAGCTAGAAGGTTCCATTGCTGCAGTCTCGACCCCAAGAGTTCAGCTTGCTGTTTCGAAAGTTTTAGATCGCGAACCAAATCGTTCAATTCCTCTTGATTAAAGAGCTGAGGTGAAGTGTCATGATATTGAGGGCAGTACTCTTCTATATGTTCAGTACTTTCTGACTCACTTGACATGGTGTCTGGTTCCGTGGCTTTCAAGTTACAGACAGGAACAGGTAACCCCTCATCATGGGGTACAGGCAAATGCACTGAAGATACATTTGGATACTTTATTTTATGTCTAGTTTTGCTTGAATGTCCCAAAATATTTGTAAGACAGAAGTAACAGTCTGAATAATGGTCTTTAGGCTCACACCACACCATCGGAACAGCGAATGGCATGGCTCGGCGTTTTCCTTTCAACCACTCGGTTAAGGTTGTAGTACAGGTTATGCAGGCAATATGAGGTGCAAAATTTTTATCTTGATCACCAACAAGACAATCAAAATACAATTTATATGCCTTCTTAACCAAATCACTGATTGGTTTTCTTTGGGCTTTTGGAGTGAATTTCCCACACACATAACAAAAGTTGTCGGGGTGGTTTAGACAGCAACGAGATTTACTAGTTGCCATTTTTCTTAGTGTAAGTTTTAAACATAAAAAGTTTGCACTATCTTTCACAGGAAACACTCACTGAGGATCTCTTTCACACCACTGGATTACCACACCAACCATTTACTGACGATTTGTAGATCTTCTAGCTCTCCTCTGCAAATCAATAAGAAATAATTAGACATCAAAACAGAAGAACGGCAAAAAGCGAAATATTGAATACAAAAATAAAAAAACTTTAAAAACTCAAAAATGGTACATGCTAAACATTTTGAAAGGTATATTCGGATCCTACACACCAAAATACATACTAGTTGATGTATCACATTCCAGATGCAAAATGGCTGTTGACTAGTGTTATCTTAAAAAACATTGGAGAGAGTGAGTTAATCACCAAGCCGATCAACAGGAATATCATCCAAATGTAACAGCATGTAGTGCTGCTCGCTCTGACTACTGCACTCTTTCAGTGCTCTGGTGGAGAAAGTGAGTACTTCTTGATAGCATTTATTCTCGAAGAGGAGAGGCGTTATGTATATTAGTTGGCAATGCTACTACGGACTGGAAGTATATTGTATTTTGTGGGTGTTCTGCAGGATATCTAACAATACTTCCGTTCTGTCCTAGCCCATTCAATCCTTCCTGGGACAGAGGACTCTCACAACTTCTTTCAAATTCCTCTGTCTCGTGCAGTTCTCATCCAAACTGGCTGTGCAACCCATATCGGGACATCAGACCATCTGGTTGAAGGGCACCCACCGTCTTACTATCCATCTCTAGGATAGGACTTAAGTCATTACCCTTGTCCACTTCATGGCATCCAGTCTTTGTATATGACCTACCCATGTACACTTTTGAACCCAGATTTCTCTTCCAACATCCTTTACTCTAGTCTTGCATCTCATTTCAGTGTTTTACAGACATTCCTTCATGGAAATTCCAAGTAAACTTCTTTCCAAACCTCTCTGTCAGTTTGTTTAGCTGCCTGTTAGAGACCAAGTCTGAGTACCATATGCAAGAAGAGGCAGAGCAAACAAGTTGAATATGTCCTTTAGGAAAATTATTTTTGGGGACAAAACTTAGCGACCAATACCAACGCCAAACATTTTCCTTTCTCCGTCTGATCACTCTGTCTTGTCTACTAAAGAATGAAACTGTCCGACCCAGATATACCTAGTCTTCTACATATCCTTTAAGTTACCATTGATCTCAATTTCTTCCTCAACAGTTAGTTATGAGCTTAGTTTTTGTTTCATTAATTCCAAATCCAACTTGCTTGCTATGCTAATTTAGATTCATCATCATCTGAAAATGTAGGGGACTCTCCAAGAAAGAACAATGTCATCTGCAAACTTTGGATTTGAGACTTTCTTACCATCAATACTGATCAACACTTCCCTTTCTATTCCAATCCGTTCCCTGAAAAGCATCCTTAATTAGCAGGTGAACAGCTTATGAAAAATAGGGTCTCTCTGATGACCTCCTTCTCAATTACATAACATCTTCCAATGTAATCAAAGCCTGATCCTTGCTTTACTTTGGCAGTAGATTTGTTGTACGATCTTGATGTTATGTTTCTGAATTTCTTGTTTAGCCAAAGTCAAAGCAAATCAAAGGCCTTGTTGTAGTTGATGAATGCTTGTAGTTCTATTGTTAGTTAATAGAACTAACAATACTGAACAATGATTAATAAGGTGATACTGGTAGCAAGCATTATTCAAACAAGAATACACTGGCAATGGTTGTCATTACAAGCATATAGTCTGCTGACCTGTGTTTGACTAAAATACACACATCAAAAAAAGTGTTGCATCACCTCAACTCCAAGATTACCGGAAAACTGATGCTGAATGTTTATATTGCATCAAGAACACAGTCCCTTTGACTGTTCCTATATGTTATTAAACCTGCCCAAAGATGTAAACAACCATGCATGAGCAGGCCTATTAGATGGAGTGCGTATGACAGCCGAGCAGTTCCAGTCATTCCACCATGAAGGAGGTACACTGCTCGTGTTGTCTGTAGTTCTGCCATACCTACGAGTTCAGTACCACAGTTTGATCGTATCCGCATTGTTACATTGTGACAGGAGGGGCTCTCTTCAAAGGAAGTTTCCAGACATCTCCGAGTGAACCAAAGCGATGTTGTTCGGACATAGAAAAGGTACAGAGATACACGAACTGCCGATGATATACCTCGCTCAGGCTGCCCAAGGGCCAAGGCTGCAGTGGATGACCGCTACTTACGGATTTCAGCTCGGAGGAACCCTGAAAGGAATGCCACCATGCTGAATATTGTGTTTCGTGCAGCCACAGCTTTGTGTTTCGACACAAACTGTACACAATAGGCTGCATGATGGGCACCTTCACTCCTGGCATCCATGGCAAAATCCACCTTTGCAACCTAGACACCATGCAGCACGGTACAGATGGGTCCAACAACATCCTGAATGGACCCACCAGATTTGACATCACATTCTCTTCACAGATGAGCGTCACATATGCGTTCAACTAATCGTCAGAGACATGTTCAGAGGCAGCCTTATCAGGCTGAACGTCTTAGACACACTGTCCAGCGAGTGTAGCAAGGGGGTCGTTCCCTGATGTTTTGGGGTGGCACCATGTGGGGCCGACATACACCAATGGTGATCATGGAAGGCACCGAAACAGCTATACGATACAGAAATGACATCCTCCAACCTATAATGCAACTATTTCGGCAGTATTTTGGAAAGGCATTCTTCTTCATGGACGACAATTCTCACCCTCAATGTGCACATCTTGTGAATGAGTTCCTTCATGATAATGGTATCACTCGACTAGAGTGGCCAGCATGTTCCCCAGACATGAACCCTATTGAACATGCCTGGGATATATTGAAAAGGGCTGTTTTTGGATGAGATGACCCACCAACCAATCTGAGAGATCTATACCGAATCACCATTGAGGAGTGGGACAATCTGGACCAACAGTGCCTTGATGAACCACGATGAATATAGGCATGCATCAATACAAGAGGATGTGCTACTGGTTATTAGAGGTACTGGTGTATGCTGCAATCTGGACCACAACTTCAGAAAGGCTAGCTGTATGATTGTACAACTTGCAATGCATGGTTTTCATGAGCAATAAAGAGAGCTGAAATATTGTTTGTGTATATCTCTATTCTATTCAGGACCTCTTATGCCTGTTGCTCACGATAACATTTTCTGTCAAATTTATTGTACAATAATTTAATTTTATAAAATTTCTGTTACTCACGGTCAAATTCAAGTTTTATAAAACCTTTGATAAAACTTTTCATAAAATAGGACATGTTCTATTCCGTAAAATTAATTTTACGAAACGAACCAATCAGTGAAGCTGACATCACGGTGATGCTGGCGCTACGTCGTGAGAAGATTGCGAAGCTCGATTGTAAACAAACACTTCTTTTTAAAATGGCAGGATCCGGGTGGACTAGGGAAGCTGTTAGTGTTTTACTGATGAATACCAGAAATATCCTTGCTTGTATGAGGTTAAAACGCCACTTTACCACAGCAGAAATGCAAGAAGAGAGGCAAAAACACAATCGGCGAATTCCTATATGAACACTGGTCTTCTAACCTCAACTAATTTTCGACCAAGGACCTTCTCTTCTTTTGATCCAATCCCGAGTCCAGCATTTCCTGGCATTTCTTTTCTTCCTTTTTACCACTGTACAACATATAATTGCAGCTAAAGCAGCAAGTTTTGCTTTGTTTGTTGGACCCATACTCTCAAAAACATTGTGTAAGTTGAATAGCTGATTCTTGGTTCAAACGTTTATCGATAGATGGCAGCACATACATATCTTAGTTCAGAAGTAAGTTCATAGATGGCCATCGTTATGTTTCCACGGATTTTATAAAATAATTTTACCGTGAGCTACACAACTTTTTTGCTAGGGGCTTTACGTCGCACTGACACAGATAGGTCTTATGGCGGCAATGGGATAGGAAAGGCCTAGGAGTTGGAAGGAAGCAGCCGTGGCCTTAATTAATGTACAGCCCCAGCATTTGCCTGGTGTGAAAATGGGAAACCACGGAAAACCATTTTCAGGGCTGCCGATAGTGGGATTCGAACCTACTATCTCCCGGATGCAAGCTCACAGCCGCGCGCCTCTACGCGCACGGCCAACTCGCCCGGTAGCTACACAACTTGTTTTCACCAAATTTTTATAAAATTAATTGTACAACAAATTTTACAAAACATTTTACCGTGAGCAATAGGCATTAGATGCAAAAGTTTTTTTGATGTGTGTAGTAGCCTGTGTGTATGAGCATCCTCATGAACATATCTGCCAACCTTACAAACTGAAAATTCGGGATATTTGATAACGAGGACGGGAGAGGAGGGTGGCGTGACATTCAGTTATCATTACAGACTATAAATCTCATATTAGATCCGTATTGATGGTGAACTTCTTACAAATTGTACAACATTGTGTTGATTATCCTTCTAGTCAATGCTCAATATTACATCCAATTAAGATGAAATTTTAGAAAAACATGTTTCAACATACATATACATATAATTAACTAAAAACATTAGACATACAATATGAAGTGCTTGTTAAAAAGTTTTTCCTTAAAAAACATGATGAACATTAAAAATATGACGCGGTGGTCATTAAAACAGTTTTTGAGCTGGAGGCCTTTTTGTTGCAATATTCTCATAGTCCCCTGATGCAGTTCAACTGATATCTATACACTGTTGGCTTAATTATTATGTTCAGCCAGAGGCTGATGTAAGTTGTTATTGACCGAGCTCGAAAGCTGCAGTCGCTTAAGTGCGGCCAGTATCCAGTATTCGGGAGATAGTAGGTCCGAACCCCAGTATCGGCAGCCCTGAAGATGGTTTTCCGTGGTTTCCCATTTTCACACCAGGCGAATGCTGGGGCTGTACCTTAATTAAGGCCATGGCTGCTTCCTTCCCACTCTTAGCCCTTTCCTATCCCATCATCGCCACAAGACCTCTCTGTGTCGGTGCGACGTAAAGCAACTAGCAAAAAAAAAAAAAAAAAAAAAAGTTGTTATTGAAGTTGAACTAGACCTAATTCATCTGGAAATCATCCTGCAGTAACGAACAGATTCAGCGTTCTACAAGAAGTTCGGGAAGAGCAAGGAAGCACTTCTTTCTCCCAAGATGAAAGTTCTCCGACGAAAAAATGCCGAATTCAGGCCGATAACGTGATCAAGAAAGTAAGGAAGGAGAAGAAAGTGAAACTGTTTGGTGACAGTCACGGTCGAGGCCTTTCAGCAAATCTAGCAGAACTGCGAGCCGACAGTGAAGTGACAGGTTTTATTCAACCGGGTCTCTCTTTTCAGAAGTAGTGAAACCCCTCTCGAGGAATGCTGATAAACTCTCGTCAAACAACGTCATAGTTATTGTCGGCAGAACCAACAATGTAGCGAGAAATGAAGGCCATCAGGCCGCAAGTATTCTGAGTATTCTGAAAAGGACTCTAGGTAAGCTGACCCATACAAATGTGACAGTGACAAACGTGCCCCATAGACATGATTTAACTGATTGGTTAATTGTAATAGAGCTGTCAAGGACTCAAATGAGAAATTGAGGCAAATATGAAGTCATTTCAAAAATGTTAGACTATTAGACATCAGTAAATTAAACCGAACTTCTCATACGAGGCATGGCATGCACTTGAAGAGACTGGGGAAGCAATATGTAAGCAAGTTAATAAGTAACATCATTACAAGTAAAGATCAGGAAAAGACTGTCCTAGAACTACCTAGTCCGGGAAACGTGTTAGATTCTGGACCCAATAACATTTCAATCTAGAATGTGAGTCCAGAATTAAATACTGGTAATGACTTGGAGGGTGGGAATAGGCAGTTCAAAATATTTCATGAGAACATTCAATGTCTTAAAAATAAAATTGTAGAATTACAAAGTAATTTTAAATTCAATACATGATATGTTTATCTGTTTGGATGAACATTGGTGTAATAATTATGAACTTGAACTCATTAATATTGAAGGTTATTATCTGGCAAGTAATTACAGTCAGGTTAATAAAGAGCATGGGGGAGTTTGTATTTTTGCTAAGTCAGGAATTGAATATAAAGAAAGGAAGGATCTGAAGTGCATAATTTTGAATTAGAATTTGAACTTCAGTGGAATTTAAGCTTCCCTATGGTAAAAGGATAATTCTGTTAACCATGTACCATTCACCGGATGCTGATGTGGAGATTTTCTTAGGAAAATTAGATCAAGTCATTCATAACATTTTCGGTAGGAATAGCAGCGCAGAAGTAATACTTTGTGATGATTTTAACATAGATTTTGCTAAAGAAAACCTTCCGTCAACATCAAAACTACTGCATGTTCCACAAAGCAGTAATCTAAAACATTTAATTTTTACACCCAACTGTGTAACTGCCACCTCAGCTACGATAGACAACATTTATATTAATTTCCATTGTTCTAAAATGCAAGCATCCAATATAAATTTCGGATTATCAGATCATCATGCTCAAATTTTGCAATTGAGAATGCTAACAAGCATTCAACCAAAATGACACAAGCACAGTTAACTCGTTTTTCTCTGCAGCTGCATGTGGCAGTTTCATTGAAAGTCTTAAACTTCAGACCTGGACTCCAATAACATTTGGTCATAGCATTGACCAAAAGTATAGAACCTTTGTGAACATTTTTTAAATGCAATTGAATCACATTTTCAAAAAAAACTTACAGTAATTAATGAAACTTCAAAAAAGCCATGGATCACTATTCGGATTTCAAGTCAAAAATGTAAATTACTAAGTAGATTAGCACAGCAGAGTTGTGACCTGGTTTTTTGTTAAGTATGTTAAAAACTACAAATCAGTCTATTGAAGAGTTCTTAGGGCAGCTAAGATAATGCACAATAACAAGAAAGTTAAAGAGTCGTGCAATAATCACGAACCATATGGAGTGTAATCAAGGGAGAAACTAACAGACACGCAGTTGGAAATAAAGTTGCTGCCATAAAAAATAAGGGAATACAAATGAATGATCCTCATCATTTGGCTAATTATATAAAATTTCTTTCTATCCCTACCATACAAACTTGAAAATGCAAATAAATCAGATGTATTACCAGAATTCCCAACCTTTGTGCAAAACTCTATGCAATTAACTCCAGTAACAGAATTGGAAGTTCTTAAAATCATACAGTCTTTGAAGAATAAAACTTCCATAGTTGTAGATGAAATTCCCACAAAACTCATTAAAAAATGTGCTACTTATCTGGTACAGCCTTTAACTTATCTCATCAATGAATCATTTTCTAGTGGTCAGTTTCATAATCTCCTAAAAATAGCTAAAGTTATCACAGTCTTTAAAAGTGGAAACTTACATGATTTACATCATTACAGACCAATATCAATAGTTACTGTTATTTCAAAAATATTTGAATGTGCTATGAAAGATCGGCTTACTAAATTTTTAATCAAATATAACTTGTTAAATATTGTACAACACGGGTTCAGTGCTGGCAGAAGTACTTTGTCTGCTTTATCACATTTTACACAGTTGGTCGTAAATGTTCTTGATAAGGATGAAACTGTGATGGGACTATTTCTTGACCTTTCAAAGGCATTTGATACTGTTGATCATGAAATATTGTTGCACAAATTATATCAGACTGGAGTCAGAGGAATTGTTAACGACTGGTTTAGATCATACACAGATAAATGATCCCAGTTTGTTGAAATTACACATTGTAACAGTTAAGGACATAATGAGACATATCATACTCAGGTAAAAAACATAGGTATTCCGCAAGGTAGTATTTTGGGGCGTGTTCTTTTCTTGATCTATGTGAATGATCTTCCTCACAATAATCAAGTAGAAACTGCAGGTCTGTATGCTGATGATACAAACGTAATTATTAATAATCCTGACCCTATGTCCACAGAAACTGCTAGTTGCTTTACATCGCACCGACACAGATAAGTCTTATGGCGACGATGGGACAGGAAAGGGCTAGGAGTGGGAAGGAAGCGGCCATGGCCTTAATTAAGGTACAGCCCCAGCATTTGCCTGGTGTGAAAATGGGAAACCACGGAAAACCATTTTCAGGGCTGCCGACAGTGGGGTTCGAACCTACTATCTCCCGAATACTGGATACTGGCCGCACTTAAAGCGACTATAGAAACTGCAGCAAATACAGTCCTGTCTAGGTTCAGGGAAAACAAATTAACACTGAACCTAAAAAAGACCCAATACATGGAATTCAAGGCATCTAACTACCATGACAAAAAAAAAAAAAAAAAAAAAACAAAAAAAACAAAAAAAAACAAAAAAAAAAAAACACCTTATATTAAATGCAAATGCAATTGGAAAACATTAACCACAACATTTTTAGGTGTCCATACAGATGAAAAATTAAGATGGGATTGTCATATTAAAAAAATAGAGATGTCTCTGAGTTCTGTTTGTTTTGCCTTGAAGATTTTTTCTAATAGTTGTAGTGAAGAATATATTAGAATAGCATATTTTGGATATTTCCATTCAGTCATTACTTACAGTATGCCATTGGTCTCTGGGGCTGCTACAAATCAAATCTTGATGTTATTTTACGAATACAGAAACGAGCTATCAGAATTATATCGAGATGCAACAGGTTAGATCATTGCAGACCATTATTTAAGAGACTAAGGATGCTCCCAGTACCAAGCATATACATCATGCAATGCATTCTACAGGTGAAAAAAAAAATACTGATCACTTCAGAAAGAATTTTGACAATCACCAGACGCGAACAAGAAATAATACTTTTCTTGAGCACAAGAGTAAAACCATTGCCTTGAGACATGTAGACTCTGTTGGAATCAGATTGTATAATAAGCCTCCAAATAAGATTAAAGATATTAGTCCCGTCAGTTCATTTACCACAGCTTTAAAAATCTCCTACTGAGTAGCTGCTTCTATAGTACAGAAGAATACATGATGAAGTGCTGGTAATGACGCTATTACTTATTAACTTATAAACGTTTTTAATATCTTAGTATATAGCCTTAAAAAATATGTTTATGTCACATTGATCATGTACATATTATTAACAGCACATTCATAGATTTTTATTTTTATTCTGTCTTGGTTATTAATATTATTTATTATTTAAAAAATTAAGATGTGCCATCCTAACATTGAGGTATTTGGTGTTTGTTTTTTCTTTTTCTTCTTTTTCAAAATGTTCATTATTGTGCATATATTATTGTTAGTATTAAGAAATCACTCGACAACTCCTATACTACCAATATAATGGTCCGTTATTGGACATTACAAATTTTCCAGCTAACTCATTCTTGGTTGCCTGCGTTTCGCTCTCGTGTGCTAAGTTAGGCTCGTCAGTTGGGACTTAGCACACCACCCAAGACGCAAGGCTAGTGCATACCGTGGAGGCCACTGCATAGGCTATTTGAAGCCACCAGCAGTGCCAATGCACTGCGAGAGCTATGTCTCATTTCCAAAAATAGATGCCTGCTTGGCCATCAAATGATGTAGATGTTGATTCCCATAGGGAACCTAAAATATTTGTCCTGAATGAGTAAATTTATAATACTGTTGGTATATTTCAAAATATGTAATTGTACAGTCTATGGAAGCTAAATAAATGAATGAATGAATGAATGAATGAACCATAGCGTCTTTGTGTCTGCTGGCGCCGGTCCGCCGCCCTTGCCCCGTGACCAAGCTCGAAAGTGTGTGCTGTATGTTCAGCGACCGAACATTTTGTGCAACACGCACAAACCAAACACGACCTCAAAGCAGGCAAGACTACCCGCTGAATTTAAGCATATTATTAAGCGGAGGAGTACAGCCTCCGTGGCTCAGACGGCAGCGCGTCGGCCTCTCACCGCTGGATACCGTGGTTCAAATCCCGGTCACACCATGTGAGATTTGTGCTGGACAAAGCGGAGGCGGGACAGGTTTTTCTCCGGGTACTCCGGTTTTCCCTGTCATGTTTCATTCCAGCAACACTCTTCATTCTCATTTCATAGCATCTATCATTCATTAGTAAATCACTTTGGGAGTGGCGACCCCATCGTACTAACAGCCTATATCTGCTTCATTCATTACATCCCTGACCTGGTCAATGACTGGAAAACAGGTTGTAGGTTTTCATTCATTAAGCGGAGGAAAAGAAAAGGATTCCCTTAGTAGCGGCGAGCGAACAGGGAAGAGCACAGCACCGAATCTCGCAGGTTCACCCTGCCAAGATATGTGGTGTTTGGGAGAGTCCACTTATCCCGTGAACCAGCGGCGAGTTCAAGTCCTTCTTGAATGGGGCCATGCTCCACAGAGGGTGCCAGGCCCGTAGAGACCGCTGCGGCTTCCGGGAGGATCTCTCCTTAGAGTCGGGTTGTTTGAGAGTGCAGCCCTAAGTGGGTGGTAAACTCCATCTAAGGCTAAATATGACCACGAGACTGATAGCGAACAAGTACCATGAGGTAAAGTTGAAAAGAACTTTGAAGAGAGAGTTCAAGAGTACGTGAAACCGTTCAGGGGTAAACGTGAGAAACCCGAAAATACCTCAACCGGGGAGATTCAAGCCTTATCCGCGCCTCTTCCCCTGCTTTGGCCAGATGGGTCCATCCCCCTGCATGCAGCAATCCAGCGTCAGGGTGGTAACGGGTTTCTACTCGGCCGGGTAGTGGTTGGGAGGTCGGTGGGCCGCACTTCTCCCCACGTTGGACATCGTGACCCGTTGGGTGTCGGTCTAAGGCCTGGGTGTGTAGCCTGATCGTCCGCGTCGCAAGGCATGTTCGTCGGACAGACCCCCGGTGTTCCGGCCAACGGCTCGACGGTATGTGTGCGCGGAGTTTATTCACCGCCCTTCGGGGCAGGCGTCCGGCCTCTGACAAGCGAGGGCGCGTGGCATGGACAACGGACCTCCGGCCCCGCTCAGCTGTTTTCTAGTCTGTAGAGTGGATAATAAAAATCAAATTAAGAATTAAAAAATGGTGAGTGACAGGAAACATTTAAGGTAGATTTTGATAAAAGAAATTAATTTACATTATGTGGCCCGCTTATATTACCCGTGTTCTCTGACTACGGAGTCAAGCTCTCAACTGACGTGTTCCCACAGTCGAGATGTACGATGTGTTGTTAGAAGAGGTGGAGTGGGGAAATGAGGTGCGACTTGCGGGAGTATGGGGATGGTAACAAACTGAGTGTAATAACTGAATTCTTCTTGTCTTGTTTTTTTACTAAAAACAAATCAATGAAAGTTTCCCATGTTATGTTCTTTTTTTTTTTACTTTTTTTTTTACCTCATTTAAGTTCATGGCTGGATTCGTGTGTTGATCCATACTAATGTAAAATTCTCTAAGATGGTAAGTAGTGGACCTTTTTGTTCACGTTGTAGAATTTTTAGATCTTGATCTATTGTGGTATAATTAAGACTGTGGTGTTAGTGATGGTCACTCATGGCCAAGAAACGATTACATTTTAAAGTGTTGCAGTGTTCTGTATATCTTATGAATAAGTCTCTGCCAGTTTGTCCGATGTAAGTTGAACCGCATCCCTGGCATGCCAGTTTATACCTCCCAGAATTTTTGCTATTATTTACTGTGTGAAGGTCAAATACTACTTTTTTCATTAGTGTTGCTGGTTTTAAAAGCAATTTTTAGGTTCTGTTTTTTAGGACGTTAGGGATTATATGAATATTATTATTACTAAATGTGAATGTGGCATATTTTCTTTAGTTTTGACTCTTTCATTAAAATGGTCGTGGGCTTGTTTGTGTTTACTAATTAGCTTATTTATAAACTTTGTGCTACATCCGTTGCTCATGGCTATTTCACGGATGGTCTTAATTTCTTTTTTCAAATTTTTCTTTGAGAGTGGAATTTTTAAAGCCCTCTCTAACATGCTGTTGTAGGCAGCTTTTTGGTGAACTTCAGGATGTAATGAACTTTGTTTAATGGTATTAGCAGTATCAGTTGGTTTTCTGTAGATGTTAAATATCAGGTCATTATTCTTATGGCATGATACTGTTATGTCTAAATAATTAAGTGAGTTAGACATGATATAGGCATTTGGGCTAATGCCGTGTCAAGAAAATAAGGTGAAATTCTTTATGTTTCACACAGAACTTTGCTCTGTATCATCAGAAGAAAAAGCCTTTCTCATAGACAGTCAAGATGGCAAAATTAAGCGAGTTGTTCTCCATTTCCATAGTGAATTTAATACTCTGGTCTAAACTATTGAGGAGTTCCTAAATTTTCTTTCCTTCGTTAACATTACTATCTATAATAGCTAGAACATCATCGATGTAACATGTCCAGTATTTTATGGCTTGGATTTTTTCTAAGATGCTTGTGTGTTCTAAGTGGTCCATATATATATATTTGCTCAGATACACACGGACAGCGCTCCCACAGATAACCCAGTCTGCTGGTAGATTTTATTCTCAAAAACGAAATAATCACAACTTAATGCGAATTTTAATAAGCCTATGAACTCATTTATTTCACCGGTGCTCAATTTACTGAATTTGGTTAAATTATTCCGTATCATATTTATAGTAGCTTTAACAGGGATGTTAGGATACACATTAATGACATCAAACGAAGGATGGTCTGTACCTTCAGATGTTTTATTCTCTCGCAGAGTTCTATAGAGTTCTTTATCGTAGTATTCGCTTGGTAGTGATAATGTGTACTAAGGAATTTCTGAATAAACTGGGATAATTTATACGTCGGGCTGCCCCTAAAATTGACATTTGTTCTTATAGGGGTGTTAGCCTTATGAATTTGTGGTAATGATTTCGCTATAGGTAACCTATGGTTCATGGTAATGAGTTTTGTTTTTTCACATTCATTGAAAAGGAAGATACTATTCTTGACTATTGATTTTAATTCTTTCTGTAACCTATTTGTAGGATCCTTCTTAATTATAAAAAATGAATGTGTTTTTTTTTCTCTTGTTGGGTTTAGGCCATCTGTGGACCACGGTGCTTGTGTTCCAGCTGTGTTTTTGTCATCGTCTGCCCCTTTTAGCATACTGGATTATGTTCTTAGTGGCCTCTTGAGCCTTCCTGTTGGTCCAGTATTCTTTCATTTTATCGCTGAATTCTTTCCTGCACTCCTCTGACCAATTCCCGGCTCCTTTGTGGCTAGCTGATGTAAGGGATGTTAGGAAAGGTTTAGTTTTGACCATTAAATGGTATGCATTCCTGTCAGTAATGGCGGCTTGATTAATACTAAGCTCTGCAAGATCTTTGTCCACTTGTTTGGTCCAGGGGAATCCAGTAGCTTTGCCTTTGTTAGCAACCTTGAAGATCTTATGGGATAATCTATTAGGATCCATTCTGTATAGGTGTCCACAGAAAGTCAGACATTTTCTTCTGATGGCATCTATGAGGTTTTCTTGATGCTGGTAGAGCTCATTGTTGGGTTTGTACCATCGCCTTCCATTTGGTAGGATCCTTGGCCCTATTATTCTTCTCAGGAATTTCTGTTCTTGCACTTCCAGGGCTCTCAGTGGGGTCTTTTTAGTTAGGGATAGGCATTCTGATGCGTAAAGGACTGATGGTCTGACTACTGCATTATAGTGTCTCAGTTTTACATTCTTTGATAAATGCTTTGAGGCATACAGTTTTCTGCAGGCATGGTAGGCCTTGTCTAATTTGATTTTCCTTTGTTCAAGAACCATCGTTTCACTTAGATCCTCCGATATCCACTCTCCGAGGTACTTCACATTTTTAGCTCTCTTGATATGCTTTGTATCACTTACTCCCATTGTTGTAGGGGCATCTTTGATGTTGGTGATAAACTTGGTCTTTCCAATGTTGATCATGAGGCCCGCTTTAGCTGCTATAGAGTGCAGTGTTTGAAGCTGCATAGTGGCCTCATGCATGTTGTTTGCTAATAAAGTAAGGTCATCAGCAAAGGCCAGGCATGGAATCCTCAGATTGCCTGATTTAAACCCCATCCTTAATCCGTGTTCTCAAGTAATGACCTGGTCCATTCTCTTATGATCTTTTCCAGGACACAGTTAAATAATATGCATGAGATACCATCTCCTTGCCTCATCCCTGTTTTGACTGTGAAGCTCTCTGATAATTGACCTCTGAACTTAACTTTGGAAGTGGTGTTGTGCAGGGTGGCTTGCACCAACCTATTAATTTTTTCGTTTAGTCTCAGTTCTCTTAAGCTGTTGAAGAGTGTGATTCTATCCACGGAGTCATATGCCTTCTGAAAGTCAACAAAGATAGCTACCCACTGTCCTTTTCTTGCTATATTGAAGGATGGTCTTCAGATTTTGTATCTGTTCAGCACAAGACCTTGCAGTTCTGAACTCTGCTTGATATTCTCCTAATTCTTTATCCAGTTGTATTGTTATGTGCCATTCCAGAATCTTGGAAAAGACTTTATACGATAATGAAAGGAGTGATATTCCTCTATAGTTGCTGGGATCAGTTTTGCTTCCCTTCTTGTGGTTTGGGTGGATAACGGCTGAGGTCCAATCATCTGGCAGCCTTTCCTTAGCCCATATGTCCAGGATTACTTTGTGTATGTACCTGAATGTTTGCTCACCAGCTTGTTTCAACATTTCTGCCACTATTCCGTCTTCTCCAGGAGCTTTGTTGTTCTTGAGAAGTTAAATGGTCTCTCGTAGTTCTTCATAGGTGGGAGGAAGGATGTCTTTGGTGTCCGGGTTAGCTGGTTCTCTAACTGGAAGGTGCTGCGCAGGTTCTTCAGCATTCAAAAGTCCTTGGAAATAATCAGCTAGGGTCTTAATGCAGTCATCATCATTGAGGCACAGTGATCCGTCTGTTCTCTGGAAGTGTAAAGTTTAGGGTGTGAACTGGGTCGTCTGTTGTTTTAGACCTTTGTATACGTCTCTGGAGTTGTTTCTTCCAAAATCCTCCTCGGCTTGCTTAATCAGTTCTTTGTTGCATTTTCTTTTCACCCCTCTTATGATGCTGGAGGTGTTCTTTCTTTGTGTAATAAAGGCTTGTAGGTTGGTTTCGTTTTTATGATGGTTCCATTTGAGCCATGCTAGTCGCCTGGCTTCTATAGCTTCATCACATTCGTTAGACAACCATGGGTGCTTGTTTCCTTTAGGTCTGTTGAGGATCGTCTTCTGAGCCGCGTCTGTTATAGCATCCCGAAGTGGGTTCCAATTTGTAGTGATGTTAATCCTATTGATGTGTTGGTTAAGACTCTCTTGGTAACTTGCATTGTCTTCTTTAAGTTTGGTGATGTCAAACCTAGGAATCTTCTTCATAAGCATTGCCTTGGTCTTATACAGTGGTTTCAGATTCATCTTAACCATGGACAGGTAATGATCGGAGTCTATGTTAGCTCCTCGTAAAACCTTCACATTCATAATGTCGCAGTGGTGCTTCTTGTCTATTGCTACGTGGTCAATTTGGAACTTGCCCATCATGCTGTTTGGGCTGCGCCACGTCATGGCCTTCCTAGGTAGGCGTTTAAAAGCCGTAGACTTCAAGAGTAATCCATACTTGGTGCACAGACTGATTAGCGGTTCCCCATTCTTGTTGGTTCTCTTATGGGCAGGGTATCTTCCTACAATCTTCCGGTATTTCTGTTCTCTCCCAATCTGAGCGTTGAAATCTCCCAGCAGTATTGTCGTATGATGATGTGGGATGTGGTCTAGGGTTTCCTCAAGGATGTCCCAATACTTATCTGTAGTCTCTGGGTTTTTCTTGTTAGAGTCATTGGTAGGATATTACTGAAGTTCTATCACTGGGTGAAGTATGTGTTTTATTAATTATAAACAAAATTGTTCCTCTCCATGATTACTATTGCGTTCCCTTTATCCGATTTAGTTGCTATCAGATCACTAACTTTTAATAAAATACTGGACACAGTATGTCGATAATGTTCTAGCTATTATAGATGGTAATGTAACTTCATACTGTGTGTCTAAAGTTTTTAGTTTATTATTCCTGTCTTTTCTCATTTTCTATTTCTACCAAACTATATCCCCTGCTTTTATTTCATCAAGTTTATTTTTTTTAAATATTGCCTTCAGAAAAGTTTGCATAGGCTCCCTTGTACATGAGCACGATAAGTTGCTCTTTTACTCAGTGCTTTACCATCAATGTGATCCATGTCACGGATCCCTATTTCAAGATTTTCTTGCAGAAACACAGCCGGTGTGGTAGACTTAAGATCATCAGGGCTATCTGAATCAAGGGTTAATGGACGACTGTTGATTATCACCTCACATTCACAGAGAACAGTCATTAGTTCTTCTAGCATCAAGGAAGTTTTTCCTACACTTTGCGCAGAAGTCTCTTCAATAAGCCGATCAATCACTCCCACCATCTACCCCTCCAGGCAGCGGTGGGTGGGTTAAATATCCATGTGATTCTTCAAACATTGCTGTAGGTTTCAATTTTCTTCCAATATAGTTTAATTAACTTGTTGTTGGTTCCTCTAAAGTTAGTTCTATTATCGCTATAAATGGTAGAAGGCCATCCTCTGCGCGAAATAAATCGCTGCAACCCTTGAAGAAATCCATCAGCTGATAATGAAGAAAGCAGTTTGAAGTGTACAGCATGATATACTGCAAACATAAATAAACATATCCAAACTTTAGTGTCCCCTCTGATAAATAAGGGACCAGCAAGGTCAACACCATAAATTTCAACAACCTTTGCATCTTGGACTCAATTGTGAAGTAAAGGTGGAGTAGTGCCCTTCAACTTTATCTCACAGAATCTCTTATAAATGATACACTTCCTCACAATGGCTCTTATTACTCTCCGTCCATTTATTATCCAAAATTTTTCTTGAAGAATACTTAACAGTGTCTGTTCTACTATGTGATTAACGTATTTACTCGCATATTAGACCCCGTTTTTTGCCACTTTTACTGCCAAAAACAGTAAAGGAGTGTCCAAAATGTGATAACACTAAATTTTGTGCACTGAACACATGACTTCTAGGCTATAAAGGGCTATAAATTGTGCATGTAAACATTCTACACTACCTATGAATGTATCTGAATTATACTGGTTATTTTTGTTGGAGGGAAGTATTTCTAAATGTAAAAAAACAATAAATGGTGAACACGACTTTTAGGTCTACATATAAAGTAAATATAGTCATTTTTAGTTACTCATATTACGTCATTCATTTCATCTCATTAATTCCTCTGATGAGGCTGACGTCACGAAGGGCATGTGGTCGTAAAAACTTGCTACAAAGATTCGTCTCACTTCATATTCGACCCCGTAGAGAAAAGGGATAAGGGTATCATTATCATATTATGCAGTATTCATACAAAATAACTTAATGGCCAGTCATCTGTCTCTGTCAGTTGAGCAGTAGGCCTACCATTCAGTAAACCTGAGTAAACCTGACCACTGCTTTCATTTGAACTATAGTCTTGTGCCGTGAACTTTCCTGTTACCGGCATGTCATCATTCCAAATGACGTCACATCATCTTCACTGCCATCTCGTCAGCCATGCACTGCAATCGAGAGCATTTGAGGTCCCATCTTTTTGAACCTTTTAAGGATAGTTTTGTTCCCGATTACAGAGTTCAAACTGTGTGAAGCTATTCCCAAATGGTTTCTGGAGATGGTCTCTGATATTCCCAGTTGGTGTATGTGTAGCAGAAGCCACTCCTTCTGAATAAAGCTGTGCTGTAGAAAGTGTGTCAAACCACCAGCTGATAACTAGCATATGTTACGAGTTGTACTTCCGAATGTAATACATAGTGACTGGATAACTTTGGATAACTGCAGCTGTGGGAAGCCAGACCCTGATTTTTAAGTATTTTGTTCACTTCATTTATCACATCAGGATTTACCTAAACGCTGTAAATGAGATAAGAGAGACTGCATTTTGTTTAGGTTAGGTATGCTATTAAGTGCGCGGATAGTGCCAGACGTTCCACGACGGAAAGAATAAAAATAAAGAACAGGAAAGTTTGCTGTATTTATGGATATCTACAGATGTGGCGGTAATGTGTTTTATTATTATAATGTTTAATTTTGTACATTCGTTGTCTCCATTTTTTTTTTACTAATGCATAGTATGTTTTGCTTAGCGTCTCCAAAAATCTTTATAAGTGGGGACGTAAAATCACTATTATTACTATTATTTGTTAGGTACATTGGCAAGTAAAACAATAATTATGATTGGATTGTTTTTATCACATTTTAAACTTACTTTTCTCCATAAAAACCCTATATTGGTCCGAGTTACGAGATATTAAATGATCACTTTGTTAATGATCTTGCCTGCTGTATTAATAGCAACAACCATGAATATTTCTCAACTAAAGTAAACTTGTTTTCTCACCCTGAGGTGGAGCAGCTCTTTTTAGACAAGCCTCCAGTGGAGGGGAGTTACATGTACCATTTTTACCACATATCAACCTTCCTGCCATTCGTAAATCTCTGGCAGTACGGTGCCAGGAATCGAACTCAGGCTCCCAAAAACGGCAACTAATTGTGCTAACCATTACGCTGGCAGACATTCTTAACTACAAAACACAGTCATATAGCATGACTGAAGTGTGCTTGAAATTGCGGGGGTCGGACACGAAACTATTCACGTAATTGTGCGACGTCATCAGACCTGCAGTAGGCCTGCGCTGTGGAGGCGGACATTTGTTAACTACGAAGCACAGATATACCACATGACTTCGACACACATTTTCATTGCGTGGGTCGTACGGACGAAACTATTCACAAACTTGTGTGATGTCATCACAGCTGCAGTAAGGCTTGTACCCGCTTTGAAGTGGAATCGTTGTTTGATGAATTATGTTGGGTGGGGGTCTTGTATACAAGATTTATTTTTTTCATTTTCCTCATCTCGAAAAGTCAGGGGGGGTCTAATACACAAGTAAATACAGTATTTAGAACATGCATGTCAAGTACCAAATGTTGCTGGATGATCTGTTGGCAAAACTGCTGGGCTAAGATACTCTTCTTGGTCCTTCCTTTCAGTCATTCATGTCTTGACTCGGAGGATTACATATTCATCTTAAAAGAATTGAATGAAGCAAGACCCGTTCTTGCATTTTCTTGATAGCTTTGCTACTGAACCAGTTTGATGACTACTCTTTCAGTTTCTATCAATTCCGAATGTGTCAGGTCTCCCTCGTTTTTCGTCTTCTGACAGTTGTAAATGAATCTCCTGATCCACCCTAGTAGCCTGACTATATCTGGAGAAGCGCAAGTAAAACCAGTTTCTCGTGTATGTCTTCTGTAGCCAAAAGAGTAGTAACTATCTTCCGATTTTCACTGATGATTTCCTCTTCACTTGTGGTAGGTTCTTTCCACCATTTTGAAGCTGCTAACTGACTGGCTGAACAGCCTCGGCTTGGTAGGTCTGCAGGATTGAAGGACCTTGGTATGTGTCTCCATGATTCCCTGGGCATAAGCTGGCAAATTTCTTCTATTCTATTTTTTACGAACACTGTCCAAGGAATTTCTTGTCGAATCCATGTCAACGCTGTGGTTGAGTCAGTCCACATGAAGAAATCTTCAGTTCTAAATTTCTCCCATATGGTTGACACCAGGCGTGGCTCCCAATAATTCCAGTCAAGCAACTCTTGGTCATTTAATAGGCGCTATTTTTGACCGACTGGAGCAGCTAAACACAAATATACCAATGCAGAATATGCATCCAGGCTTGCGTCAGAAAAAGCACGTAGGCTTCTACAGGAACGCTTCTTGGTATCTTTATCTCGTTTAATTCATCTGTATCTTTAAGCCATCTCAAAAACACTCTTTTGATTTTTCTTGAACTACTTCATCCCATGGCTTATCATTTACATACTGAAGTAGTAATTTCGGAAGGAGAGTAACAGGTACAGAGAACCTAATAAGATCAAAGATCTTATGAACAGCCGAGAGTACAACTCGTTTCTTAACTTTATCAGGAAGCTGTTTTGTTAACTTCACACAGTTGAGACAGACTATCTTGCTTCTCGTCCCCGTTCTATTCCTAACACAGAGGAAGACTGAACTGATTCTTCAAGGGTTTCTTCTGTATACTCCCACCTTTTAAGGTTGAATTTGTGCTTCACAAAAATGTTTTCAACTACCTGGATAAACTGCTGTACGTCATATTCATTTGCAAGTCCTGCAACACAGTTGTCAGTATTGAAACTTCCTTTCAACTGGTAACTATATTGGATGTGACAACGTCCCATTTCTCTTGCGCCTCCTTTCAGGCTTGTTCCAGCAGATGATCGATGACTGCACCAAGCAAAAAAGGACTTGACGAAACTCAAAATACGACCCACTTAAGGCTAAAGGTTTTTACCTCCTCCTTGCGCCATAAGAATCTCAAAAAGTCTCGTTCTGGAGCTAGAGATATCTGCAATAAAACTTTTTGTATATCGTCTATAATGCCTATCTTCTTTTTCCAGAACCTCATGGGCTGGTTGGGATGGGCTGGATGATTTTTTTGCTCTTTTCTAAACAGTCATTGAGAGCTGGATTTTGAGCAGACGCATCAAAGACTAGCCTCACAGGTGTCGTCAGGGAATCTTTGAAGATGGGGAAGATAATGACTAGATATTTCTTCATTATATCTCTATTCAGCCACTCCTTAAACACATTATTATATGCTTCTATGAATCCAGTCTTCGTCAACTTTCTTTCAGTATCTTCAAGATGCCTAGTAGTCATATCATAGTTAGGATCCAAAGGTAGATGTCTCTCCAATCAAGGAAGTTTAACTTCGTATCTACCATCTGGTCTTCTATAGTTTCAAGGAAGTGTTCTCTTGCCTTCTCTTCTAACTGTCGCTTATTCCTTTTTTTTTTTTTTTTTTTTTTTTTTTTGAGGATCTTCAATACCTAGCACATCTAACAGTCACAAATTGCTGACCTTTTCAATGTAAACATAATCAGAGATATTCATGTTTCTAAAAGAAAGTCAGCGGGGGAGGACTTGCCAAAGATTGCCCAACCTAAGCGAGTCTTAAATGCAGACAGTTCTCCAGCATTTGAACATTTCCCAGTGATCAATGGCACCAGGAAATCAGCCCAACATCCAAATTACATAATCCAAAATCTTTCACATGTTCAGTAGATAACCAAGGTACATTGTTACAAATCTTGGGTTGGCTGAAAACAATTAAACCAAACTGAAAGGTGTCATCTAGGCTTTGAACAACCAATGGAAACACATCATGGAATATTGGAGAACTAGTAACTCCACCAAAAACTACATGACTCATCTCTATCCTCTCAACTAGCCTAAGGCCAAGATTTTCGGCACTCTCAGTCGTAATGTACCAATGCTGCAGTGTCAAATCTAAGAGGGCAGGCTTATCTACCATGCACACGTTCACAAGAACGGTTTGAGGTAAATACAGAACAGCAACTTATTACTGACCTCGCTTTCGATGCCGAATCTTCCTTCTCGTTTTCATTCTTCATCCTCGAGGTACTTCACTGTATGGCCAACCTCAAGACAGATAAAACGAGCACTATTTTTTTGACAATACTTCTTCTTCTTCTCCTCCTCCTCCTCCTCCTCCAAGGGCATATCACTAGTTCAAAGGCAATCTGAGGATAAATGGGTATCTTCGTGGCAAAAAATGCATGTACTGGCTGCCTTCACTGTAGACACCAAGCCATATGCATCATGTACTGGCTGCCTTCACTGTAGATACCAAGTCATATGCAGAGGGAACCACCTTTTTGAGAGAATTTTCTGATCTTGGCTTATCTTTTTTGCTAGTGGCTTTACGTCGCACTGACACAGATAGGTCTTATGGCAATGATGGGAAAGGCCTAGGAGTTGAAAGAAAGTGGCTGTGGCTT
The DNA here is from genome assembly GCF_040414725.1 of Anabrus simplex. Lineage (NCBI taxonomy): Eukaryota > Metazoa > Arthropoda > Insecta > Orthoptera > Tettigoniidae > Anabrus > Anabrus simplex. The sequence continues at coordinate 254,460,180 of NC_090265.1, read as the reverse complement.
TAATTAAGGTACAGCCCCGGCATTTGCCTGGTTTGAAAATGGGAAACCACGGAAAACCATCTTCAGGGCTGTCTACAGTGGGATTCGAACCCACTATCTCCCGGATGTAAGCTCACAGCCGCGCACCCCTAACCGCATGACCAACTCGCCTGGTAATCTTGGCTTATCTAAGACATTATTAATCTTCCTAGTTAATTGAAGATAGTCTTAATTTTCTACCTCTGATTTTATGAAATTTATCAGACTTCTAAGCCTTTCCTGAGATCCAAATTGCTGTATACTGTATACTGCTATCGAAACACATTTCAAAACACGTAAAATCAATTTTTAATAAATCTGTTTGAAGGATGTCTGGTGTTTGTCATCTTGTATTTTTAGTCCAAAATTACGCATGGGATTTTGAAAAAATCAGGAAAATTAAGACAATAAGCAGGAGGGCGGGAGGAATGGTGTAAAAGCGGGAGTCTCCCGCCTAAATCGGGATAGTTGGCAGGTATCCAAGAAGAAACAGAGAACAGCTGCTCCCAAGAAAATTATTACAAGCAGAAAAGCGTACAACGAAATAGGGAGTATGGGATATTGGATGTGAAGCAAAATACTCACCATGAGAATTATGCACTGTTGAAATGTTTCCAAACGAGTGGATTGGGGGCAGATTAGTGAACGTTGCGGTATGTAAGTGATTCAAATGTGTTCAAGCAAAGAATCTGTAAGCAAGTGGTCCAATATTACAAGAAAAAATGCGAGAAATCGTAAATAATCTGTAAGGTGAGATTCTTGAGCAGATGAAGAATTTGTGTGTCATGCTGGATCATGAGTAGAGCGATATAACAATGGAACCATTTAAAAGAATTTATTCCCTATTCGAGAATATCGCCGTAAAGAAAAACTGTGCTAAATTTATACACACAGCTGAATGAGTACTTCCGTAAACTGTAATGTTTGTAACAGCTGTAAAAGAACTAATATCTTCCTGTCAAATATTTTCTGTATTTACTTGAGTATTAGACACCTTTTTCCCCCCACTTTTAAGCCAAAAAATGTAAGGGGGAACCAATAGCGATAACCTTAAATTTTGTGCAGTGAACACGACTTCTAGGCTACAAACAGCTATAAATTGTACATTCTACACTGTTCTTTAACAAACTTATGAATGTATTTGAGTTACACTGGCTATATTTGTTGGAAGGCAGTATTTCTAAACGTAAAAAGTCAATAAATGGTGAACACTACTTTTAGGCCTACATATAAAGTAAATATAATCAGTTCCAGTTGCTCATAATATCACGTCATTCGTTCATCTCATTAATTCCTCCGATGTCAACGTCAGGAAGGGCATACGGTTGTAAAAACACGCTAAGAAAATTTGTCCCACTTCATAGTCGACCCCATAGAGAAAAGGGATAAGGGTATCGTATTATCATATTATGCAATATGGATACAAAATAACTCAATGGCCAGTCATTTGTCTCTGTCAGTTGACCAGTAGGCCTACCACACAGTAAATCTGATCACTGCTTTCTTTTTAATTGTCTTGCACCGCTAACTTCACTACTACTGGCGTATCGTCATTCCAAGTGACGTCATCTTCACTGCCAAGCACTGCAACCGAGACCACTCAAGGTCCCGTCTTTTTAAACCTTTTAAGGATAGTTTCATTCCTGACTACAGAGTCCAAACTGTGTGAAGCTATTCCCAAATGGTTTCTGAAGATGGTCTCTGATATTCCCAGCTGGTGTATATGTAGCAGAAGCCACTCCTTCTGAATAAAGCCGTGTTGTTGAAAGCATGCCAAACCACCAGCTGATAACTAGCGTATGTTACGAGTTGTATTTCTGAATGTACTGGTAATACATCGTGACTGGAAGCATTCTTTTGATAACTGCAGCTGTTGAAAGCCAGACCCTTATTTTTAAGTATATTTCATGCTTGTTCTCTACATTTATCATATTAGGATTTACCAAAACAGCTGTAAATGAGATAAGAGAGACTGCATAGTTTAGGTAAGGTATGCTATTACCCAGATAGCATCAAAAGTTCCACGACAGAAAAAATAATAATAAATAACAGGAAAGTTTGCCGCATTTATGGATATCTACAAGTGTGGCAGTAATGCGTTTTATTATCATAATGTTTAATTTCGTACGTTCCGTTGAAAGTAAGTGGGAACATAAAAACATCAATATTATTTGTTAGGTACATTGGCAAGTAAAACAATTGTGACTGGATTATTTTTATCACGTTTTAAACCCACATCTCTCCCAAAAACCCTATATTGGCCCAAGTTACAAGATATTAAACGATCACTTAGTTAATAATCTCGTCTGCCTATATTAATAGGCCTAGCAACAACCGTGAATATTTTTTAACTAAAGTAAACTTGTTTCCTCACCCCGAGGTGGTCCAGCTCTTTTTTAGATAGGCCCTCAGTGGAAGCCAGTTGTATGTACCATTTTTACCGAAAATCAACCTTCCTGCTATTTGTAAATCTCTGGCAACACGGTACTGGGAATCGAACTCAGGCTTCCAAGAACGGCAGCTAATTGTGTTAACCATTATGCTGGCGGACATTCTTAACTACAAAGCACAGACATACGTACAGGACCATAGCATGTTTGCAATGCATGAGTCGGACACCAAACTATTCACCTATTTGAGAGACATCATCGGAGCAGCAGTAGGCCTATGCTACGGAGACGGACATTTCTTAACTACGAAACACAAATATATTGCACGACTTCAATGCGTTTTCATTACATGGGTCATACGGACGAAACTATTCATGAATTTGTGTGATGTCATCAGAGCTGCATAAGGTTTGTACCCGCTTTGAAGCAGAATCGTTGATCTTGTATGACGAATAACGTTGGGGGGGGGGGGGGGGGGTCTTGTATGCGAGATTTATTTTTTTCATTTTCTTCTTCTCAAAAAGCCAAGGAGGTCTAATACATGAGTAAATATGGTACGGTAGTTAGAAATCATTTAGAATAATCAAAATAAAGATATTTAAGGTGAATCTCCTTTGCTGTTAAAATGTTTGATTAATTTTTACTATCTTGTTTCAGTGGACACCTCTTGTAACGGACATTTTTCCACGGAACCAATGTTGTCTACAGAAGAGAGGTTCAGCTGTATTATCAAGGATGCCCAGTAAATACTTCATCACTTGTATTTAACAGAATGAGCCCCACAACTAAAATCACTCATATCAGCACAAGTGATAATTATTCAGGACCCCTGTGATCAGTTTCTGTATAAGCTAGTAAGAATGAGTGAATGAATTCAATCATTCATTTTCAATTCAGTGTACAGTTAATAGGCTACTGAAACAATGGAGGGAGTTCTGAGGACCTACAGATAATAAGTACGACTGATCTCATGGAAATCATAAGAAAGTTTGTGAAACAATTACAACTTACACATATTGTTGCAAGGGAACCCAGTTCTCCATTTAAAAACAATTACAATCATAGCAACCAACCCAAGACACACTCAGATTAAAAATAAAATGAATAAAGTAGGCACACCTCAATGTAGTCCTGGATGCACATGTGAGGCTGAGGAGGATTTCGGAAATACCGTGCTCCATTCCTTGTCCTCTCCATTGATTTGTTAGTATTACACACAATGAGAGGTATCTGATTTAGTACTGCTCCCACTGTATCAGCTGAGCTGACTCTTTCTCTCATCTATAACACAGAACACTTTAATCAGGTATGAATGAATGTGCCTACAGAAATCATAAAAACAATTGCAGTTGGCAAGTAATGCAGTAGAGTGCATTGTGTGACTTAACACATGTAGAGAACTGGAAAAGCAGGGTATTGGGAAAGAGAAATTTAGATCTATACTATGAATATATATTTTTCTAAAGCTATTTAAAAAGATGAACAAACAAAGCTCAAAGTAATGTATTCTAAAAACACCACAACGTACATAAAATTTCCGTAGACATTACACGAAAAGAGAAATAACAACAACAACAACAACAACAACAATGTACAACTTTGGCTTCCAATTAAAAAATATTTTAATTTTTGTCATCACCAGTTGATTTGTGCATCAATATTGGCTTTCCAACCAGGTCATACCACCATAATCAATGCTACATTAGCACTTCAAATGAAACAAATACTGTAACTACATAATTAGGCATACTGGAATATTGAGAGTAGCCCACATGGTGGTCATGATCGTTGTGGCATCAAGTATACTGGGTGTATGAAAATAAGATACAGAAAATCTGTGGGCATAATAAACCCAGTAATGTAAGAGAGGAACCATCATCCATTTTTTCCTAAACCGTTTGGTTAATCGCCAAGGTTAACTGGTTAATATCTCTTCTGCCCTGCGACGTAGTGCACTGAATTTGCAACAGAACATTAGCGGTGAAGAATGTTAATATTAGCATTCAAAATTCCGAAGGAAAATGCATGGGGCATGCAGAAATAGTCAGACCCTCTACTAGTAAATGGAATACAGACATAAGCGCCTGACTGAGGACCGCACAGTATCGGCTGTTTACATGTGCTGTACAGTCGGCAAGTAATGCAGTAGAGTGCATTGTGTGACTCAACACATGTAGAGGAGTGGAAAAGCAGAATATTGGAAAAGAGAAATTTAAAGCATAATTTCCCGTAGTTTTTGTGCTTGTGGCCTGCTCTGGGTGAAACGTACTACAAAAATGAAATCAGAAAATTAATGTTCACAGTATGTACAATACGTAAACGATTAACAGAAATCAATTTACACTAAACATATCTCCTCAATGGCCTAAGGACTCTAAAGTTGAGTTGTAACGACCTAGCTTGTTATGTCCGGGAATCTAAATAACGTAAAGATGATGTTTGGCATTAATAATGGTGTACATTTCTGATTAACACCTACCAAAACACAATAATAATGTACGGCACTGCAATGGACTTAGTTTTATAAGCCTATATCCTACAATACTAGCCTTCAACCCTCCAGCACTCACACAAAATTTTGTAATAGGAACACTTGCATATTTTACTTTTTCATGTATCCAATTTCTTTTCATGTTGTATCTTATGTTAAGGAATTAATTAACATTCAACTCTAATACATCTTACACTCAGTTCAAGCTACTTTTCAGATGTATACACTTTTAATTCCATAATTATTAAAAGGATGTCATTTCCAATTTTACGTATTTGAAAAAATAGCATAAAGTTGAAGACGTGTAGGAGATTTTTGGTTTGCCAAAACATAATAAATGGGGAAACACAGATCCCCCCCGGTGTAGGGGTAGCGTGTTTGCCTCTTACTTGGAGGTTCCAGATTCGGTTCCTGGGTAAGTCAAAGATTTTTACCTGAATCTGAGGGCTTGTTCGAGGTTTAACAACCTAAGCGATTACAACCGAGGAGCTATCTGGCAGTGAGATAACAGCCCTGGTCTATAAAGCCAAGAATAACTGCTAAGAGAATTTGTTGTGCCAACCACTCTACACCTCATAATCTGTAGCCCTTAGGGCTGAACAGCGGTCGCTTGGTAGGCCATGGCCCTTCGGTGCTGTCGAGCCATGGGATTGGTTTGGTTTGGGGAAACACAGAAAGAACAACATACGTCACTCATTATTAATAATCTTGACCATAATGCCCAGTATTGGGTCCATATTGACTTCATTACAGTAAACAGAGAGATGGATAATCCGCCTAGTCAATACTATGCATTTATTTACATTTCACACTTTAAAATATATAGTACATATTTCTCAGCTAAATAGGTTCAAGAAGAGAATTAACATATTTCTTGAAACACGTACTATATATTTTAAAGTGTGAAATGTAAATAAATTTTTAATACGTAGGCGTATTATCCAATTCTCTACTTACTCTAGGTCACTCATTCATCTATCATTCCCTGCATACAGGAACTAAATGATGAGAGCAGATTCTCCTCCTTCTATATCGCATACAAGTCTTCATTGATCTGTCTACTACAGCTACACAAATAGCATCGGCCTAACTTGTAGCCTTGCTTTGAAAGCTGAACACCTTGTTAGAAAGAAAATACAAAGGACATGAATTTCTACTTTATCTGGAGACCTTGCATCTCTTTCGCGCCCAAGTCTATGTTGTAAATATTAGTGTAGGTCGTAACAATTTTCTCAGCATTCTCATCTAGAAAGAGTTCTAAATGTTCCATCTCAGTCTGCACCCCCCAGTTTCGCCTTTAGGCCCTGGCAAGTTAAGAATTGTACTCTTGAGCTCGAATACGAAGGTTCTCCAGTACATAATACTTCCTCCACCTACATTTTTCCTTCCCATAGCAACAGGTATCATCACTATCATCCTGCTGGTCATCTGAATAAGTCTGATAACCATCTTGATTTATTTCATCATTTACTTCCTCATTATCACAATAACGTACCTCTTCTGTAACAACATTCCTCCCCATCATCGCTGTTGCCTGGCACAGCACTATTCTCATCGCTATTTCCATCTAACCACTATCAGATAACATCCTCTTTGCTACAGCCAGCCGTCGACATAGTAACACAACTACTCACATGTGCTAAAGTCAAATTCAACATCAAATTGCGCCCAGAACCAACTCCTTAGAAGTGCAAATGCTCACCAAGTTATTATAGCATTAGATGGAAGGAAAGTACTAGAAACCTCCATCACTGCTGGCTATTACGCGGAAAAGAAAAGAAAAGAAAACTGACACGTGTAGCCCGCACGAGTGCCGGAGGGTTAATACCTGTCAATACCACAGGACATGTTACAATGTTTACTTGCATGACATAACTTATGTTACATGGGTATTGTATGTCATTTCAGTAATTATTTTTCAGTGCGGCAAACTCTGACATGCACGAATTGTACTGTATTTAACAATATGCTTCATAAAACAAATGCACTATTCTCACCTGAAACCGGGAGAGTCGACTGACTCAATATCCAATCTGGTCTCACATGCTCGATGGGCTTTAGGTTGGGGCTTCATGCTCACCAGTCTAAAGTGACGAATTCTGTCTCCTGCCAGAATGCTGACATGCACCAAGTAGTGTGAGGACGGGTGTTGTAGCGCATTAAAATAAAACTCCCTCAGACAAAGAGGGCAAAAGGAATGACCTGTTCAAGAAAAATCTGTATGTACTGGTGTGCATTTGGTGCACTGTTTTTGAAGATTATTTTTTTTTCTGTTTACAATTTTGCTTTACATCACACTGACACAGGTAGGCCCAAGTCTTGTGGCAACGATGGAGGGTTGATGTAGATTTCAGATGACCTGATCTAGGTGTTGTGTCCTCAATAACCTTAAAACTCAGTGCACACTTGTTGGCGACATTCCCAGCACGTTCACAACATAACGGAAGCTACGTTCATCATCAATTAATATACTGCTCTTGTAGCATCTTCCAGACTCAAAGTAATCTAAAAGTAACTTTCATTCACTGAACCTCATGAAACAATTAAAAGTTTGAGGAATGTGTACGACTACCAGACACAAGCTCAACAATAGGAAACAATAGGGATATCAAAGTACAGTAATGTAAAGGGCGCAATTTATAACTTCTATTCTTGCAAAGGTTTAACTTCACTTCATTTTGAAAACATTAACCCTCCCCATGTCTTTTTCGAAATATTCCGCACCAACACTTTTTCCCTGAGCGTCGTTTACGGAATATTCCGCAGGCTAGCGTAAGTTTACAGATAATTACGGTAGGTCACAGGAAGTATTTGGTTAACATTTATGAACCCACCTGGAACTGGAAATGACTATGTAAATCATTTCATTTATATTTTTCAGGATTGGTCTGATAGGTACTTGCAGGGAGCTGTAAATAAACAGTGAAATGGCAAGCTCATACGAAAAAATGTGGCTACGATTTCAAGTATTTCGGAAGAATCAGACAGTGAATACAGTGATTTTTGAAGACAGTACTGTTCAATGTATCCACTCATCGTTCCATAAATCTTCCAAGTAATTTTGATGTCGACATACCACCTATTGATTACTTTAACCTTTTTCTTGGTGATGAAATGATAACGCACATACGAAATGAAACTAACTTATATGGTGATAGGAAAATGGCAACAAAAAACATCACCACATTCTCGGTACAGGAAGTAGGTGCATATTGACAACGGTGATGTCGAAGCACTACTGGGCACGATGATAAATATTGGTCTCCATCCTAGATGTGATATAAAGGATTATTTTACAAAGAAATGGCACAAGTGCATGCCATTTTTTGGAAATGTGATTGATGATGATTGATGCTTGTTGTTTAAAGGGGCCTAACATCTAGGTCATCGGCCCCTAATGGTACAAAATGAGACGACAAATTAAAAACCCAATATCCTCCAGTGACCACAGTTCAAACGTGAGGACAAAGAATGAATGGATGGATATGAATTTAAAACGATCAGTGGAACCGACCCACAGTGACTCACATGCACAGAAGCTGGGATAACAACAGTATTACTGACCAAGGGACTGCCTCTATAGCACGATACTGAAACGATGATGATTGTAGTAGAAAGTAGTCCAAAATCCAAGTCATTGGCCCCTCAAAATGGTACTTATTGCTAGAAAAGTAGAACCATGGTATTTGTCATGTTGCGGTACTAATCAAGGGTAGTGTACACTCGCAGTATTCCACACATTATGGTACTACTCACAGGTAATGAAATTCGCACATGTATTACAGACTTATTGTGTTTCACAAATTGCGGCGCCATTGACAGGCAATGCAAACCTACGGTGTTCATCACCTAATGTACTAACCACAGGGACTCGTACTATCCAGTGGTGTTCCTCATATAGTGGGTACTAATCAGAGGCAAGCCAGAACCATGGGTTGCGTCATCCCATGATGTCACTCATATAGTGCTATTAATCACAGGTACTGTAAAAGCCGTCGCGCTCTCGTTTGCTACTAATCACAAACCTATTTGGTACCTAACATAGTGGTACTACGCGCAAGGAAAAGCGACCCATGGTGTTCCCCGCGTAGTGGAACTAATCACAAAAAGTTTCATGGTTCTAATATAATCATCCCTTGGTCACCCCTTTTAGTCGTCTCTCACGACATGCAGGGGATACCATGGGTGTATTTTTTTCGTTTGCATCCCCCACCCACAGGGGGTAGACAGAGAGAAAAAGAAAAAGAAGGGATCCGTCACTTCGAAAAATGAAGTAACGGACAAAGAAAGGCAAACGCCACGAAGGGCGTGAACATTAAAGACTCCCCAAGCCTCGAATGCTCTAATACCGTCAGGGTTGGCAAAGAACAAGAGTTGACCAAGGGAGGTCGGACAGGATAGACGAAAGTAAGGAGCCTGTCACAAGTAAGTGGAAGCAATACTAGGACTCATCTAAGGGCGCCGTGGTCGCCAACCCACACTCCCAAGTTGAGAGCCCCTTGGGCCCCTTTTAGTTGCCTCCTACGACAGACAGGAGATACCGTGGGTGTATTCTTCATCTGCGTCCCCCACCCACAGGGGTTTTTGGAAATGTCTTCTCTTGTAATAAATTCATGTTTATATTCCTGAGCTTGCATCTAAATCATGATCATGGCCAAGGTGACACAGAACACAAGAGATCATGAAGTAAGACCAGCGCCAGAATATATTTCTAAAAGATGTAAAGTGTTTCACACACCTTCTGAAAATGCTGCAGTAGATAAGAAAACTGTCAAGTTTAAGGGGTTGTCTCCTTCAAAATTTACAACAATAATATACTTGTGAAATTTGGCCTCAAGGTCTTTTCTGTAAGTTGCTACTAGCAATAATGCTGGACTTACCAAAATATGGTAAAAATGAATACAAATAAAATGTCTCACTGTCAGAGAGGACAAACCTCTCAAGTCGTCTTGTGCCTTTGTCAGTCATTTGTAAGACACACTAAACAGCCACACAGAGGTTTCAATGTTTATACTGATAGATATTATACAAGTCCTGAATTAGCCAATGAGTTAGAAAAAATGGGTTTCACTCTTAAAGGCAATGTCATGCACTGAAAAGATGAAGAAGGGAGAGGTCAAAGCCTACAGAAAGGACAATGTTATGGGTTTAGCATGAAAGGACAAGAGAGTTGCAGTAATGCTGAGTACGAAGCATAAAGGTGACAGCATTTTAGAAGCTCCAAGTAAAATCCCTGGCAAGCCAACAACTGAGAAACCAGTAGTAGTTCATCATCGTACAAAGAAAATGGAAGGTACAGATCGGTGATAAAATGACCAATTTATGCATAGGGCACTAGTTTGGTGGAGAAAACTTTTTTTTTGTGTGTCGCACTGACACAGACAGGTCTTATGGTGACTATGGGATAGGAAAGGCCTAGGAATGGGAAAAAAGCGGCCGTGGCCTTAATTAAGGTACAACCCCAGCATTTGCCTAGTGTGAAAATGGGAAACCACGGAAAACCATTTTCAGGGCTGCAGACAGTGGGGCTCAAACCTACTATCTCCCGATTACTGGATACTGGCCGCACTTAAGCGACTGCAGCTATCAAGCTCGGTACTCTTCTTTTGGTTAGTAGAAGTGTGAATCATTAACTCCTACATTCTCTACAAGTCTATGCAAATCCAACACCAGAGGAAACCACAGTCACATCGTGCTTACCATGAATTACCAGTGGTGTCACTAGTTGCAAATCGCCTGAGGAAAATGGAGGATATGCTTGCATGAAAAAGAGGAAGACCTCACTATATGGGGATGAAGGAAAAGAGATCAGTCTGATGTGTTCTTTGTATCAGTAGGAAGCAAAGAAACGAGAAGACCTGCATGGACAAGCTATATATCTTCATCCAGTGGGGTGTTTCGGAAGATTATCACTGCAAGAAACAATACTGACAACCTACAATGTGAGTCTCACTCATCATACTGTTACAATCTGTGTTCTTGTTGCTTTGTTTTTCTTGTGAGTTGTTAAGTGTTATATGGATTGTGCTTTTATTGAAGAGCAAAAGGGACTGATTTGCAGACTGAATTTCATGAGTGTAAATACTATGGTTTCCCTGAATTGATTTGTATTTTGTACTGATTTGCTGTTTTTAAATGTACTTATGAACTATATTCAAAGTAAAAGAAATGTGCATATTTTGGAAACTTTCCTTGAAAAAAAAAAAAAAAAAACCAGGAAAAGTACATAACATTTCAGCGACACTGGAAAGGTTAAGATTGTTGTCTCAACAAAGATGTAATGAATGATATCTCCAAAAATGAAGAAAACTTAGTATATTGCATTCTGAGTTCCATTTTATTACATTAAATTGCATTTCTTCAAGAATCCAAGTGTTACACTTTTTTTTATACCTCAGTGTAATATTAACTATGAGTTCTCAGCAACAGCTTTTTTTTTTTTGCTAGGGGCTTTACGTCGCACCGACACAGATAGGTCTTATGGCGACGATGGGATAGGAAAGGCCTAGGAGTTGAAAGGAAGCGGCCGTGGCCTTAATTAAGGTACAGCCCCAGCATTTGCCTGGTGTGGAAATGGGAAACCACGGAAAACCATCTTCAGGGCTGCCGATAGTGGGATTCGAACCTACTATCTCCCGGATGCAAGCTCACAGCCGCACGCCTCTACGCGCACGGCCAACTCGCCCGGTCCAGCAACAACTATGTAGTTATATATACCACCCATACATTCATTCACCTGAGTCTAGTTATCATTCTGAGGAAAATGGGAGATATGCTTGCACGAAAAAGAGGAAGACCTCACTTTATGGGGATGAAGGAAAAGGGATCAGTCAGGTGTGTTGTTTGTATCAGTAGGGAGCAAAGAAAAGAGAAGACCTGCATGGACAAGCCATATTTTCATCCACACTTCATTCTCAGAATAAGCAACATCTCAGTACCAAAATAATAAAATTTATTAAAATTCTCATATGTCAAATCCTCATTACTTAGCAAATTATTTTCAAGGTAATATTAACTTTTACTCTCCTACTACAAGCAGTATGTTAATGACAGCATTGACAAGATGCAGTAAAGTGGTTAAAGTAAACACATAATTTCTAGTAAATATCAGTAGGCTACTAATGTACAGGATCCCATTGAGGATTATCTGATTAAGAAAGTCTGAATTGAGCAGGTCAATTTACAGCAAAGATTCAGTATTAACTGTGGAATATTAGTATCATGAGTCACCGTTTGCAGCGCAGACATCTAGCGCGATTTTACTGTGGTTTGTTTCTTTCTTCCGGATAACGTGATTGCACGGTACAGAAGGCTGCCAACTTGTGAACTTAGCAACTAGGGAGAAAATGATTGTGTAAGTCCCCAGTCAAAGCTGAAGGCTAAATGACATTTTTCTTGCCGTGCGGACAGCATGCGCTGCGGCCATAGAAAAAAGCATCTTGAAGGGAGTGTGGACCCAAAGGCACCACTGTTCTCATGACAGAGATTCATCATTGGTCTGGATGTGCAAAGATAGGCTGTGAAGCAGTATATTGTTTCCTTTACAGGTAGCATTTAGTTGTGTTTTTATTGTGTGCAGTTTGGTAACTGAATGTATTTTGTCTTGATTGCTGGGAATGATATATCAGATTATATCTCAGCTAATGGAAATGCTAGTGTGTGCCTAAGCAATGGAGAATGGTGCATGCTACATTTAATTAGGTTATAAAAATAAATGTACTTCTAGGGGCTGGCAGGTGGGTCGCTGGCTCTCATAGTGAACACATTTCTCCTCTACAAGGTATTCCACATAGGATTTGCATCATTTCAACTCCATTAGAATGCTTCTGTAGTACATACTAAATTTCAACCCAATTTATTTTAATAGAGAGAGAGAGGCAGAGTTAAAGTGTGAAGAATTATGTATAAAATATATTCAGTGAGACTTAGTTTATGCCACATTTGATGTATGGCTTAGAAACAGTGATGATGAAGAGCGACAATCTATATATGAATCAGTCATTTAAGAAAAGGGCACATGTCAAAATTGTCATTTTTTTTTTTCTTTTCAGATTAACGTTCTTTCCATCCTGGGGCACCTTGTCACAAAAGAAATGTCACTTATTGAGCCAGTAACATGCTGATATTTAAGGTTCATTTGGATGTTATTTGGAAGTCATTTAAGAAAGGGCACATATCCCTGGATAAGTGCCCTTTCTTGAATGACTTCTTTGCTTACCGAAAGGAACATCTGCCTGTTCTGCCTAAAGAAAACTGCATTAGAATGCAAGAGTAATCCCGAAATACTAGGACTATGTTTTGATTATTGTCAGAACCTTCCCCAGCCAAAAATACCAGTGCAGGACATATTCTACATGAGACAGCTTTGGGTGAACACGTTTGGCATTCACAATATGCAAACAAATTCGTCAGTGCTTTATGTTTACCACAAAGGTGAAGTTCGTACAGCTGCTAATGAAATGTGTAGTTTTTTGTTAGACTATATCCAAACATGTGTACCAAAGATGTAAAATAGCTTTGAATGTTCCCTGACGGCAATGTAGGGCAGAACAAAAACATACAGTGATCCGATTATGTGCAGCATTTGTTGACATGAAGCGATTTGAAACCATTCACCATTACTTCCCTATGTAAGGGCACTCATTCAATGCCTGTGATAGAGATTTTGCTATCATTAAACGAGCTGTTAACAAAATTGATCGAATTTATGATGTGAAACAATATTGTGAAATCATCTTACGGGCACCTAAACGTCATGACAAGTTCACCATCATTCTGGTAGAGACGAGTAATATTCTTAACTTTACTGCATGGTGGCCGAAATTGTATAAGAGGGGAGGGTTGTGAGATGAATCTTGAGGAAGCCGAGTGCCTACCAACTTGAAAATTCGTTTCCAGCCAGCATCATCCATGCACTTTCTTTACTCTGCTAATGATCCGGGAACCGTACGGACAAAACAGTTCATCAATGGCCTTACTGAACACACCTTCCGTTTGCATCTAGACACCAACGTTCAACTTCCTAATGAACTAGCCTACGACGAACCAATTCCTATTGACAGGAATAAGTTGGATGACCTAAAGCGTCTAGAAGTGTACATTCCGGGGCAGTACAAAGACTTTTTCAACGAAATACTTGCATGGCTAACTGTTCGTGTGACTGACGATGATTTTGATTAACTGTCATCATTCAAATGATTATTATTGTAGAACAACGACACAGTGTGTCTAAGTTATTTGAATAAACAAAGTGTTTTTGCTCCAAAACTGATTTTCATTCAGTTATCATTGTAGAAAGGGCATATATCCATTTTTTTTAAATCTTCCAATTACCATAAAGTCCTTCATCCTTATTCCATATTTTATAACTTAACCTACCCACAACCGTTAACACTAACGGACAAATTACATACATTTAACGTAACTAGTAAGACTGGCGTTTAAATCAGTTTTTTGCTCCTCGTTGAAAGTTGCATTTCTGGACATGTGCCCTTTCTTAAATGACTGATTCATATATAAAATAACTTGTCCTGACTGACTGATTCATCATCGCCGAGCCAAAACTACTGGACATAATGAAATGAAATTTTGAGGATACATTTATAGTACAATTTAGGTGCTCGCTAAGGGGGGGATTTTTTGATATTCCATCGCTAAGGGGGTGAAAAGGGGGGTGAAATTTAAAAATGAGTGTAGCTATATCTCAAAACTTTAAAAGTTTACACATGTAAAAATTGGTATTTAGAATCTCCTTTAAAAATAAGCAAACACGTATTTTTTTGTTTTTGGAAAATCCCAATAGGAGGGGTGAAAAAGGGTGAAAAATGTGTTGAATGCCTTTAATGAGGACACTTATATCTCAGAAACTGAAGATATTACAGACCTGAAAATTGGTATTTGGGATCTCCTTTAAAAACAAAGAAACAAGTATTTTTTTGTTTTTGGAAAATCCATTTAATGGGAGGGTGAAGAGGGGGGTAAATTTTTAAAATGAGTGTATCTATATCTCAAAATTTTAAAAGTTTACAGATGTAAAAATTGGTATTTAGAATCTCCTTTAAAAATAAAGAAACACTATTTTTTGTTTACGGAAAATTCCAATAGGAGGGGTGAAATGGGGTGAAAAAAGGGTTGAATGCCTTTAATGAGGATACTTATATCTCACAAAATGAAGATATTACAGAACTGAAAATTGGTATTTGGGATCATTTTTAAAAATAAAGAAACATGCATTTTTTTGTTTTCGGAAAATCCAATTAATGGGGGGATGAAAAGGGGTGTGGATTTTTAAAATGAGCGTGTCTATATCTCAAAACCTTCAAAGTTTATAGATGTGAAATTGGTATTTAGAATCCCCTTTAAAAATAAAGAAACATATTTTTTGTTTTTGGAAAATCCAATTAATGGGGGTGAAAAGGGGGTGAATTTTTAAAAGGATTGTATCTATATCTCCAAATGTTTAAGGTTTACAGACATAAAAATTGGTATTTGGAATCTCCGTTAAAAATAAAGAAACGTGTATTCTTTGTTTTCGGAAAATCCCATTAAGGGGGGTGAGAAAAGGGTGAAAAAGGGTTGAACAAATTTTCTGAGGAGACTTAGGCCTATATCTCAGAAACTGAATATGTTACAGACATGAAAATTGAAATTTGGAATCTCCTTTGAAAATAAAGAAACACGTATTTTTGTGTTTTGGGATAATCCGATGAATAGGGGTGGACAGGAGTGACAAACGGGGTGAATTTTTAAAAGGACTATATCTGCAAATTATCTCAGACACGTAACATATTACAGATTTGAAAACTCGTATTTGGAATTTCCTGTAAACGTAAAGAAACCATAAGTATTTTCTTCAGAAAATCCACTTAAGAGACTTTCATGAGGATACTTACATTTCAAAAACTGAAAACGAGGGTGAATTTTTAAAATTAGCATATCTACAGTATAGTATATCTCAAAACCTAAACATGTTGCAGACGTGAAAAACTGGTATTTGGAATCTCCTTTAAAAAATAAGGAAACACGCATTCGTTGGTTTTCGGGAAAAACACTTAGCGGGGGGGGGGGGGGGGTGAAAGAATTGAAAAATTATTGGAGTTATTTGTATGAGAATATATATATATATACACAAAAAAAAATTCCAAGGTGTTACAAACGTGAAAACTGGTATTTGGAATCTCCTTCAAAAATAAATAAAGGTGCATTTGGTGGGGGAATCTTCTATAAAAATCAATAAACACGCATTTTTTGGGTGGGTGGGTGGGGGGGGAACCAACTTAACGGGTGGTTGTAGAGTGAAAAAGGAGTTGAATTCTTTTCATGAGGATACTTATATTTCAAAAACTGAAGCTGTTATAGACATGAAAATTCGTATTGGAATTTTTCTTCAAAGTAAAGAAACACATAATCTTTTGTGTTTGGAAAATCCACTTAAGGGGGTGAATTAATTGAAAAATTAGTTGAATTCTATATATATGAGCATACTTATATCTCAAAAACTAAAGATGTTACAGATGTGAAAATTAGTATTTTGAATCACTTTTAAAAATAAAGAAACACATATTTGGGGGGGGGGGGAATCAACTTGGGGTGGGGGCAGTGAAAAGGGAGTTTAATTCCTTTTCATGAGAATACATGTGCCGGTATCTCAAAACTGAAGATGTTACTGTCATGATCATTGGCATTTGGAAACTCCTTTATCAATAAACAAGTATTTTTGGTTTTCGGGAAATTCACTTAAGGGGAAGGGTGAAAGGAAGTGACAAAAATTAATTCTTTTTATGGAGAAATAAGATCTCAAAATCTTAAGGTTACACACGTGAAAATTCGTATTCAGAATCTCTTTTAAAAATAAAGAAACACCCATTTTTTTGGGGGGGGGGGGTTCAACTTAACGGGCTGAGGTGATAAAAGGGTTGAATTCTTTTTATGAGGATACTTATATCTCAAAAGTTAAAGACGTGGAAATAGGTATTTGTAATCTCCTTTAAAAATAAAGAAGCACGCACTTTTGGGGAGGGGGTGAATCAACTTAACGGGTAGGAAAGGGGGGGGGGGGTGAAAAAGGAGTTGAATTACTTTTATGAGGATACTTATAACTCAAAAACTGAAGATGTTACAGACATGAAAATTTGTATTTGGAATGTTCTTTCAAAGTAATGAAACACGTAATCTTTGGTCTTTGGAAAATCCACTTAAGGGGGTGAATGAATTGAAAAATTAGTTGAATTCTGAGTATGAGGAGATTTATATATCAAAAGCTAAAGATGTTAAAGACGTTAAAACTGGTATTTGGCATCTCCTTTAAAAATAATCACGCACTTTTGGTAGGGGAAATCAGCTTAACGGGTAGGAAGAGGGGGCTGAAAAAGGAGTTGAATTACGTTTATGAGGATACTTATATCTCAAAAAATGAAGATGTTACAGACGTGAAAATTAGTATTTGGAATCCTTTAAAAATAAAGTAACACGCATTTGTTGTTTTCGGAATATTGACGTAAGGGGTGTGGTGTTGAAAATAAGTACATAAGGAGTTGAAATAGCCTATGTTTATGAGGATACTTTAAAAAACTGAAGCTGTTACAGACCTAAAAGTTGGTATTTTGAATTTCCTTTCAAAATAAAGAAACGTATACTTTTTGTTTTCGGAAAGTCCACTTAAGGCGGGAAAGGTATGGAAAGAAGTGAAGAAGAAGAAGAAGAAGAAGTTGAATTATTTTTATGAGTATACATTTATCTGAAAAGCTGTAGGTGTTGCAGACGTACAGACATTAAAACTGGTATTTGGAATCGCCTTTAAAAATTATGACTGAGCTCGATAGCTGCAGACGCTTAAGTGCAGCCAGCATCCAGTTTTTGGGAGATAGTTGGTTCGAACCCCACTGTTGGCAGCCCTGAAGGTGGTTTTCCGTGGTTTCCCATTTTCACACCAAGCAAATGCTGGGGCTGTGCCTTAATGAAGGCCACGGCCACTTTCTTCTCACTTCTAGCCCTCTCCTGTCCCATCGTCGCCAAAAGACCTATCTGTGTCGTTGCGACGTAAAGCAAATTGTAAAAAAGTAATAAAAATAATGAAACACATATTTTTTGTTTTCGAAAAATCCATTAAGGAGCTGACAGGAATTGGAAAAACGGGTGAATTTTTAAAATGAGTTACCGGTATATCTACATTATATGTAAAAATCTTAACATGTCAGAGACAAGGAACATGGTACTTGAAAAGTCCTTTAAAATTACAGGAACACGTTTTTTGTTTTCGGAGAAGGCATTTAACGAGGGTTGAAAAGAAGTGAAATATAGTTGAATGATTTTTATGAGGACACTTATATATTAAAAACTGAAGATGTTAGAGATGTGAAAATTGGTATTTGGAATCTCCTTCAACAATAAAGAAGCATGTATTTTTGTTTTCGGAAAATACACTTAAATGGGGTGGAGGTGGGGGAGGCCCTGATCAATGGGTTTGAATTCTTTTTATGGGGATACTTGTCTACATCTCAAAAACTGAAGATGTTACGGATGTGGGAATAGGTATTTAGAACCTCCTTTAAAAATAATCATGTATTTATTTTTTCGACGTGAGAGAAGACTGTTTCTCACATGTACACTTCTATGTCGTGTGGTTGTCTTAGCCCCAAAAGGTAATACCACAAACATGGTTTACAAAGAATTTCTGGTGTAAATGAAACTCAATTTTTGGGCGAGTTTTTATACTTCAGGAATTTTCAGATAATGTCTTACTATAAATTGCCGAGGAACGATTACTTTGATCAAATCACGAAATCCACGCGAGCGAAGCTGCAGGTAATTGCTAGTATAACAATAAAACAGTAAAGTTCTAAGAATGGAGTCACAGGTACGGGCAAGGCGAGAAATGAGAGAATTGAAAAGTTACTGTAAGAACGTCGAGGACAAAAAGGGTTACCACCGTACAAAGATGAAAATGGGGAAGACAATATCATGGAAGATGGTAGACAAGGAGGTGAAAGGAAAGAGGCCTAAAACAAGATCAAGGAACAGGAGGGTGAATAAAATAGCAATGAAGAAAGAGGAGACCGAGCAAGTTGGCCGTGCAGTATGGGTTGCGTAGCTGTGTGCTTACGTTCAGGAGATGGTGGGTTTGAATCCCACTACTGAAAGCCCTGAATAAAGTCACAGCTACTACCATCCTAATCCTATCACTTTCCCATCCTTGCATCACCAAAAAGCCTTCAATGTGTTAGTGTGATTGTAAACCACTAGTAAAAAGAAAAAAAAAAAAAGTATGAAAGAGGTGCATACTAGATGGCAGTAGCAGAAGAGGGTAGATGTATAGTTAATGACGGGAAAGCTTCCAGTGAAGTGGTAGGAAACTATTCAAAACAATGGTGTTTGGGACAAGGAAAAAAATTACTGAACAGAAGTGTTCTGATCACTCAAAATATAAGAAGGTCTGGTAGAGAGATACCATAAAAGAAAATGAGGGACACAGCGGCCTTAGCAAACATACCGTATTTAAAATGAGGCCACCAGATGGGAGGACTAGAGAAGGGCTGGAGAACATTTCTCCAAGAAGAAATCATCTGGTACAGAGCAGTACAAGTTCACAGGCCTGTATCAATTTTGTGTTCATCAAGAACAGCTCATTCAAAGCACACAGCTCATTGAGAAACAAAAAAACTTTCTTATTCCAGGCAAGACCTTGTGCGACCATTTAATGTAGCAAAGCTAAAAAGTAAAGAAGTAAGGTCATTTCCAGTAGAGTCTCACTCAACCAACCTTTGCTTATCTGACATTCTGTGTTTTCCGACACTGGTAGACTTAATTTGAACTTTTTGTGGAGAATAAATTCTGGGATACTGGGTGTGATGGGTGCGGCCGTGGGACAAGCACTGACCTGAGTACTGCAGTAGGACCGGGTTTTTGCTCAAGGAATGGTGCAACGAGCCTCCGGTCATTATTCAGTTTCATATTTCTTGGGTGTGGATGTTGTTATTTTCATATCCTCTGTGAGTATGGCGAATAAACAGGAGAAAGTGATTGTTTCCATGGAAGACAAGTTGAGTGCATTAAAGAGACTGGACAAAGAAGAAACTCTACAAAAAGTGACTTGCAGAATATGGTGTTGGACATGTTACAGTGGGAGACTGGAAAAAAAGAGGGAAGAAATTGAAAAGTGATGCTCTACCAAAGCAACAAGTGATGCACTGAAAATTGGAAAAACAATGAAAAAATGTGAGTAAAAAAAAAAAAAAAAGAGAGAGAGTTAAGCACCATTTCTTCGGTTCACTCAAAACTGGAAAAGGGCCTGCTAATATCGGGCCCCATCCTGCAAGAAAAGGCAGTGTATTTCCAGAAGGGGTTTAATGAAGGGGACCCTAACTTTACTGCCAGTGTTGGGTGGCTTGATCGGTGGACAAAACAATACAACATTAGGCAGCTTAATATCCGTGGAGAAAAATGGTCAGCTAAATCTGATGAGGTTGTGACGTTTAAAAAGGGATTTCAAGAAATAATTCTTGCTAAGGGATTAACCGGTGATCAGATTTTTAATAGTGATGAGACTAGGCTCTACTCCTCTATCTTACTACTGATAGCTACTCTATATATGTATATATATACAGGCCTATATATGCACATAAGACTTGGAAAATGTCAGTAAAATCAGCACACAAGTCCAATGTTTTTCATCAACAGTGCTGGAGACATATTTTAAAGTTACCTTTATCATATTATGAATGGTGAAGTGCTCAAAAGGAGTGATGGGAAGGTACTAGCATTAAGGCCCATAGGAAGGAACTAATCAGAGGGGAAGTGAAGAAGAATCGAAAGTATGGTACAATCATAAGGCAGTTTATCACCTGTAATTCAACAGTCATATTTACATAAATGCAGCTACAAATACAAAGAGCAAACATAGTTGCAAAAATAAATTAAACTGCTGAACCACATGACAGCAATAAAACAAATGTAACTCCTTTGGGTTCAGAGTATGTCTCATACATAAAAGGTTTCATAATGTTTAAAAAAATATTCCCGAACGAGAGTGTACTTCCATTCCATTGTGGAGATTTATCTCCCGTATCCAGTTATCAGACTGTCCCTCTTATAATGGGCTTCTGATAAATTCACCTGCATACACCCCAGCGTCAGTGGGTAGGGACTGACACATCCCACTCTGATGAGTCAGTGTCAGATCTAAGATGAAACGCTGGTTAATAGAGCAAGTGCCTGAAAAGCCTTACATCTGATCTGTTCCAGAGTATACTTCTCCCACTAATTACAAAGTTAATTCTGTTGAACATACTCTTCAACATAAAGTTAATGTTCCGTTGATCCTATTTTCAATTTTCCTACATAAAACTATACTGGAAATTAATAGAGCAAAATGTCATCCTGGCCCAACCGAAAAAGTATTTAAAATAATAAAGCCATACTGGCAATCAGAGCAAAAGAACATACTGGGCTACGAATCCAGAGACACACAGCACACATAGAAATCACAAGCACTTACCCCATTTACACACCCAATCACTGCCACAAGCACCTAGCTTTCATTCAACATACACTCAAGACTTACACTCTGATACAGCCCAGCAGCCTTTGGTTCGAAAGGAACCCTTAACAAGACAAGTGAATTGTGTGACAAACAGTCCAAAAAAGAGAATGAATCACTGGATGCAACCAGCTACCAAGACTACATTTGAGAAGGGAAGGGAAAAGAACAGGAGGGGGAACAACCAATACAGAAACGGAACCAATAACAATATATTCTCAAATTATTATACAGACACACTTCAAGTGAGAAACAGATAATATTTTCATATGCAATATTTTGAGATTATAACAGTCATGGAGAATACATCCATGACAGTGGACTGCATAGCCTTCACAAAATCAATGCCGAAAAAAATAATTAACATTTGCGGGGCAGTTTTATGCATGGGTAATGACAACCTTCCCACCAAAAAAAAAAAACGGCAATGTTGTGGGTACTGCCGGATGGACACAGGAGCAGGAGATGACCATGCAACACGTGGAAACTAACATTTGCAAAAGATCTTTAAAACACTGATGTGAACTGGCATGAAGCCGAACACCTGGCGGCTGATCGGATTCACTGAAGGAAACTCGTTGAAAACATGGATGTGAACTGGCATGAAGCCGAACATCTGGCGGCTGATCGGATTCAGTGAAGGAAACTCGTTTCCCAATATGCTACATAGCACTGGAGGAACTAGGTGAGGGTAAGACTTCCAAGCTTTCACCCTAATGTTACGGTAGTGATTTGCCTGGATCATAGACCACGATTCAATAGAGTTAAAATTCTTCTGTGCTAATAATATCAGAGTTTTAACAAGGATATTCACCAAAAATTTGCAATGGCATTCGTTACCGTACAAATGTAAAAATTATGATATAAACATCAACATATTCAAGATTAATTATGTAGGTAGCAAAGAAACCTAGAAAATCTGATAATAAATTTCCTTAAAATAAAAGAAGCACAGTATGGTAAACAAGAGCAGTTAACACAGTTTCAAATAGACCTATTTGGTCATGTATTCTCAAAAGATAGGAACCCAACAGAAATCTAACCAGCTAAAACAGTGAGTGTTCAGTAGCAATTACAGAAGAACTTGGTTAATTTAATATTAATTAGTATTTATAAATAATTGAAACTTTTCACACAGTTCCTTGATATTCCCATACAACACAATGTTTAAAAACCAGAATATTATATTGTTTAATTCAAAGTTAAAACATTATGTTAGAACTCTTACATTTTATAAATATGATGTCTAAGGA
The DNA here is from genome assembly GCF_040414725.1 of Anabrus simplex. Classification (NCBI taxonomy): domain Eukaryota; kingdom Metazoa; phylum Arthropoda; class Insecta; order Orthoptera; family Tettigoniidae; genus Anabrus; species Anabrus simplex. Next base: position 254,437,494 of record NC_090265.1, on the reverse strand, counting down.
TGATGGAAAGCTGCCTGGATTGATAATAAAAGTACCTAGTGTATAATCGCGTTGGTGCTAGAAACTCAACTGTAGAATCATAGGTTACGAATTTCATTATGGTCCGTATTGACAATTGATCACTATCAAAGGGTAGGAAGGGTCCACCTATTCAATACTATTAGTTTGTATATTGTCTTATAAAACTGGGACTAGTTTCGACCCCATATATATTGGGTCATCTTCAGCCACAGACAAGTAGCATATATAACCAATAATGATAGTAAGACACTTGATAAAATATCCTTCATAAATTGCCAATGGACAAAGAGAGTTTATGGAGGGACACAAAAAGGGAGAAACAAAGCAAAATTACCATCTTTTTAAACAAGTTGTAAAGGATCAATAATGTCTGTAGTGTCATGATTGATGTGAATTGTTATTTTTGAAGTGTTTTTATAATGATAAAATGTCATACACTGGTTTATGATCTGTTACTATTTTGCCGTATTCTATTGTCACTGCAACTCCACGAACCACTGAAAAAGTGTAGGGATAGTTCTGAATTCAAGATTTTGGTAAGTATGGAGTGTGATTATGTTTAGTTTGAATTTGTGGTTAATTTTATTTTTTCTGTACCCTTCAGGCTCAAATTAACTAAATTCTTGAAGGCCAAATTAAGTAATTTGTTTAGTTTTCAGATCAATCTTGTATAAATGGAGTGGAAACTAGATAATTTTAGTATCCACCCTCATAAGCTGGACATTACAGGCATAAAAGTAGCAAGAATGACTGCTGGTGTTAGAGTTGAGAACATTAGCAGGAAAGTGTTTATAATGAAGAGTAAAAGGTCATGTTGCAAAGAAAATATAGATTGAAGCTATGCATAAATAATAATTCATATGATGGAAGAATTAGATACAAATGAACAAAGACTGATTACTTTGAAGAATAATGGAGTTAGTAGCATGTGTAAGAAGTAAGCACAAGAACTAGAAAGAGATTTTTCAGTATTAAATGATTCTAAATTGCAAGAGAGGTAATAGTGGTAGAACACCATAGACATCCTTAGTTCAAATAGTAATAACCCACGTCTCATCAGTTGTGAACCACTAAGGCAGGCGAGTCCAATTTAGAATGACAAACACAACCTGTATTTCTTATATCCAAGTTGATCTGTTTCTAGGAAAAGACTTTAATCCTCAACGACCCAAAAAAGGTTGGAAAAGGTTGGAAAGTTGGAAAGGTTGGAAAGTTATGATTTTGTAACTGGAACACTGTGCCACATCACATTCCTAACATTCGTATAAATGTACGATATAAGTTACTGTGGACAAAAAGTTACTGAAGAATAATGTCATAAAGAACACAAGTGAATTGGATTTGGAGGCTGTCTCATACAGTCAGCTGGAAAGTGATTGAAACATAGATGATTGCTGTTTTATGGGACCAAACATAGAAGACATCAGCTCTGAAAAAGACAGTACTGATGCCAAAATACTAAATTAAATCAATAACTTCTTTCAGAATGTTCAATCAGCCTTCAGGACAGTTTCATTTTATTTTGTTTCAGGAGAAATGTCATTGTTTTGAAAATTCATTAAGCACGAATCAAAGGCCGTTGAAAATAAGTTTTCACACGACAGAACGCAACCGTCCGCTGAAAACACATTTCACTCAGTGGCCTGATACCTATTTTCCCAAATAATGATCATGCCAGCTTACGCAAGCAAATTATAAGGAAATATGGCCTGTCAAAAATGAACGCATAACGAATCTGCACGTCAAAAAATAAGAACACTGGCCCCAATTTCAAAAATTAAACCTATCGTACTACCACAAACCCGAATAAAATTACGTCACTGAAGACTTACATAAAATAGCGAGAAAAATATGGAAACATTGCACGGTGTTCACTACAAATTCTTAAAGGCAGTTAAATGTGCCAAATGCATAATTCCCTAGCTATACTCCCAACGACATAATCATCCAGTGAAGTGAAGTCTGTAACCTAGTTATACACACCGAAATATGAAGAGAACTAGATGACTCACAATATTTGTGTCAGTAAAATAGCAGGCCAATACATGTATGCTTGATACTCCAGTCTCCAGGGTAACATTTCATTTGAAACTACCGAAGTTATCTCCCACATTTCACAAAAGAAATTTGTATTCCCGATTCGAGTACCCTATTAAATAATAAAATCAAATTATACGTTGTTTTTCACCACATGGTATCACTAAATGTATATATGAAATAACTTAAGTAAACACCGTTGTTGATCTCACAATGCACAGCTACATTTGCAGTTTTAGTCACAAATGTCAAAGCGGACGCATGCACATTCATACTTTTAAGGAGAATAACAAACCCTCTTTTGTTGTATTTAGAAATTCTCGTATATAACATTCCCTACATTTGTGACGAACCATCCGAAGGCTTGTTTCCAATCCTCAAATGTGTGATATTGGCCCTGTGCTCACAGGTATTCGTTGCTTTCAAGTCAACATATTATTTTGACATCGATTTTTAGGCCATGGGTCATACAGTTCCTCCCTCTCTACCGGCTCCCTACCACAACTGGCAAGGTTGTCGGCTTGACTACTCGCTGCACTAGAGCAAATATGGCGCCCACAGGTATATACAGTAAATATGTGTGTGTGTGTGTGTGTCAATGAGTTTCCTGCTGCCATCTCTTATCCGTTACACAGAACAAGATATCTTGCCAGAAATCTACTACAAAGAGATCTGTGCTGTGTTCATTTCACACTTTACACTACCGAACCCAAGGGATCATATACACCTTTGCCTACGAGATAGGCAACGACCGAACACTACAGAAATACGCAATAGTGAATACATCTCTCCACATTGGGTTGGTGTCAGGAAGGGTTGTTGTTGATGATATTTGTTGTTTAAAGCGGCCTAACTGCTAGGTCATCGGTCCCAATGTCAGGAAGGGCACCCGGCCGTAAAACAAGGCCAAGTTCACAGTTGCTGCACAGTTTGCATCCACGATTCCACCAGGGTATGAAAGAAGAAAGGCCTGCGTTCGTTCATTTGAGAACATCGAATAGGTATTAAAAATACGATGTGCGATGGCGTACTAGGATTTACAAGCAAGTACCGTATATAAATACAAAAACAAAGAGGTAAACCATCGTTCATTAAGAAAAAAAGAAGTTGAATTATCGGATATTGAGAATATGTTCAATGACTCTTCATTAGTCTTTACCGGACGAGTTGGCCCTGAGGTTAGGGGCGCGCGACTGTGAGCTTGCACCCGGGAGATAATGGGTTCGAATCCCACTGTCGGAAGCCCTGAAGATAGTTTTCCATTTTCACACCAGGCACACCTTAATTAAGGCCACGGCCGCTTCCTTCCAACTCCTAGACCTTTCCTATCCCATCGTCGCCATAAGACCTATCTGTTTCGGTGCGACGTAAAGCCACTAGCAAAGGAAAAAGCATTAGTCATTGTACATGAATGCATGTAATACATTTCGTCAAATCTCGAATTTAACATGCAATTTAAACAATGTCACTAATGAAAATATTTCTTTTTCTGGAAATTCACTAATACACTTGAAAACATCGATCGAATATTTAAGGTGAAATTTGTCACATAGATACAATTCATTACAAGAATATGGATTTCTTTAACAATCACTATCACTCTTTTGTTCTACTCATGAAATCTGAAAACCATGTGATTTTGCTATTTTTGAGCTGCGTTATCCTGCTCCTGTTATCACTACTGTACCGGCAGGCCTTTTACATCCATCTACCTCAGCGCAATAAAGGCACTAAAGCGTAATAACGTGAAGTAGACATTCTCGGTATAGGCCTACAGTAGTATACAGTAGTTGGATTCGAATTACATCCAGGAAATGTTTCATCCTTGTTTATTTTTTTTAATCCAAAAATTAGTCATTTGCTGGGATGCATCTTTTCACAAGGCCATATATACACTTCTTTCTCAATTAATCTTCTATATAAATAAAGCAATAACGCCCATCAGTCCTTTTGCTTTATTGTGTGGCAGATTCAGTTATTTTACGTGTTCCAGACCCTTTGAAATTTAATGACGAAAATAAGGTTTCTTGTATGTATGTATGTATGTATGTATGTATGTATGTAGCGAGCTCGATAGCTGCAGTCGCTTAAGTGCGGCCACTATCCGGTATTCGGGAGATAGTAGGTTCGAACCCCACTGTCAGCAGCCCTGAAGATGGTTTTCCGTGGTTTCCCATTTTCACACCAGGCAAATGCTGGGGCTGTACCTTAATTAAGGCCACGGCCGGTTCCTTCCCACTCCTAGCCCTTTCCTGTCCCATCGTCGCCATAAGACCTATCTGTGTCGGTGCGACGTAAAGCCACTAGCAGTTACATCAACGCTAAGTTTTGCCCTGACAAGATCCATTTTTTAAACACAGGTGATGACAGGCTTCACTGGTTGGAAAGTATATTCATGTCCTATCTTGAGGATGTGAAGAAAGCATGCCATAAGCAAGGAGTGAGTTTTCTCAGCAACGAGACTTACAAAGCTATTCGTCTGACTACGTGTCCTACGCTCCAGTATATTGGATACTTGTTATTGGGGGTTTCATTTCATGCTAACTAGAGTAGGTATTTATTAGCGATTCCCTAGAAATGTTATTTAGTATTTGAGGAGAACTCCAAGCAACAGTGACATATTGGATTCAAGGGCTGTAGAAGGCTACTTGAAGAATCTTGAAAATAGAAATTCTTTTGAAACGACGAAATCAGCATACTCGTGAAATGAATGTATTAGCTGTGTCAAGTCATCGCAGTCAGTTTTATCTGAAGTGATTCCTAAGATTCCGGAAACAGTGACAGAAATGCTACACAGTTTTCACAAGTCCCAGCGTAGGCCTACTTCACAAAATACACTTATGAAAATGGAAATTGCAACACCATGAAGGCATTGGTCGTTTGTTTTGATTTTCAAGATATGGAACGATGCCATGTAGATATGTAAACGATCAAAGTTTCAGACCCATTGGATTGTTGCTACAGGTCTCCCCACGTTTGGTCGCGAAAGAATCAACTCCAGTATACGGACTCTGGTGTAGCGTAGTTGACTTGCAGTCTGTGCAGTGAAGTGTTCCCCGTCAAACATGCCTCGACGACAGAGAAGAGCATGCAATCAACAACTGTCGCCGTTTGAGAGGGCTCGGATAATTGGGCTGTGTGAGGCTGGATTATCGCTAAGAACTGTCGCTGCACGTGTTGGCCGACAGGCATCTACGATACAACGGGTATGGCAGCAGTGGCCAAATGAAGGTATCCACACTCGTAGACCTGACACAGGCTCAGTGCGACAGACAACTGTGAGAGAGGATCGCCGCATCATTCGGATGGCCCGGATGGAACCCCATGCAACAGCAGCGCAAATTCGAGCAGCTGTGGCACCCCACGTTACACAACAAACAGTTGGTAATCGCCTGCGTGCAGCTGGCTTACGAGCCCGTGTCCCTGCAGAAGGTGTTCCATTGACCCCACAACAGCGAAGTGTAAGGCTGGCCTGGTGTCGAGAAAGATCGACGTGGGTCGACGAATGGCATAGGGTCGTCTTTAGTAATGAATTGCGCTTCTGTCTTGCCCGCAGTGATCGCCTGAATCGTGTGCGCCGACGTACCGGGGAGAGGGGCCGCCCAGATCTTATTGTCGAGAGGCACACAGGACCAGCACCAAGCATTATGTTCTGGGGAGCTATTGGCTTTAATGTGAAATCACAATTAGTGCTTGTTGAGGGCACTATGACTGCTCGACAGTACGTTGATAGGGTACTCAATCCAGTGGTTGTCCCTATGATGGCGAACATTGCTAATGGGATGTTTCAGCAGGACAATGCCCGGGTCACACTGCACGCATCTCCAGAGAAACTCTCCATGACATCACAACCTTAGAATGGCCCGCCAGATCCCCGGTCCTATTGAGCATGTGTGGGACATGATGGGTCGACACCTGGCTAACCGTCCTCAGCTACCCTGAACTCTGGAGCAACTGACCCGTGCAGTGCAGCAAGCATGGGCCACAATTCCTCAAGAAGCGATCCAGGGCCTTATTGACTCCATGCCTCGACGAATTCATCAATGTATTGCAGCTCGTGGTGGGCAGATCCTGTATTGATTGTTGTCCAAACTTGCGGTCAGAGGGACCTGAAAGTGTAATCGTCGAAGCACAACCGAACACTCGTCCTGCATGTTCAGTTGCAGCAATGTAGCACCACTCCTTCTGGGTGTTGTAATTTCCATTTTCTTCAGTGTATCTTTACTGATGATTGTTAGATAATGTCTTCAGTATAGTATTATAAATAATAACCATAACTTACTGTAATTATGCAGTAAACCTTCCATTTATTTTATAGCTCTGGGAGTAGCATCTATTAAACTTGCGTCGCTTGCGTTTTTTTTTCACCGGGCGAGTTGGCCGTGCGGTTAGGAGCGCGCAGCTGTGAGGTCGCATCCGGGAGATAGTGGGTTCGAATCACACTGTCAGCAGCCCTGAAGGTGGTTTTCCGTGGTTTACTATTTTCACACCAGGCAAATGCTGGGGCTGTACCTTAATTAAGGCCACGGTCGCTTCCTTCCCATTCCTAGGCCTTTCCTGTCTCATCGTCGCCATAAGACCTATCCTTGTAGGTGCGGCGTCAAGCAAAATAGCAGCAACAACCCATTGTCTCCCGAATGCAATCTCATAGCCGCGCGACCCTAACCACACGGCCAATCACTTGCTTTCCTCGGTGGTTTGCTTGTGAAGGAAACACGGAAAGAAGTAACTTGTGAATCAGGCCGTACCCTAATACAACAAGAAAAAATGTAGCTTATTTCTCTACTAATGGATATTATTTTTAAGCAAGATCGGTCTTTCTTCTACTCATCAGAAATGTTAGTGTGGGTAATAAATATTGTAAATGATTTCGTGAATGAAGCTTCGAAATGTGTTAATACCGAAGCTTTAACTACCGCAGTTGTCCCTGTTTTGAAGAGTTCGGAAGTTTTAAAGCGTGACCCAAGTGACAGTTCAAATCATCCTGAAAAAATAGGCCACGTAATCTGCTAACCTCTTATCCCGATTTATTTTAAAAAAACATTGGAGGTGAAGTGGCTGAACGTTTCGAGAAGGTGAAATATTTAAACAGCAAACCAGTCAACAGGAAGATCATCCGAATGTAACAGGTGTGGTTACAACGTGAAGTGCCGATCTCTGACTACTGCTACAGTGACTCTATACTCACACTGTGTCCAAGTCCAGTCCAGCCGCTATGTTTTAGCCAAGTGGTTGTTGTTATTGTTTCTTTCTTAAACTGTTTGCCCTCCAGAGTTAGTTTTTCCCTGGACTCAGTGAGGGTCCCATCTCTACCGCCTCAAGGGCAGTGTCCTGGAGCGTGTGACTTTGGGTCGGGGAAGGGGGATATAAAACTGCGGAGGAGGAACAGTACCTCACCCAGGCGGCCTCACCTGATATGCCGAACAGGGGCCTTGGGGAGGGGGGGAGGGCAGGGGACAAGATCGGAAGGGATAGACAAGGAAGAGGGAATGAAGCGGCCGTGGCCTTTATTATTTACAAATAAATGACATTTTTTATATCAATGCTGAACTTCTATGAATATGGTAAAATGAATCCGGCATCAGTTTCTCATTATGACACTATACTTGATTTCGCGGCAAGTTAGGCACCATCGCGGCATTTTCCCGGAGGAGAAGTGGGAAAGCACGGAAAACTACTTCGAGGATGGTTGAGGTGGGAATCAAACCCCCCTCTACTCAGCTGACCTACCGAGGCTGTGTGGACCCTGTTCGAGCTTTCGCACCGCCTTTTCAAATTTCGTGGCAGAGCTTGAAACGAACCCGGACCTCCGGGGGTGGCAGCTAATCATACTAACCACTACGCCACAGAGGCGGACCATTTATTTATTTATTTATTTATTTATTTATATATTTATTTATTTATTTCGGCACTGTTCTTGGCCATCAGTGCTGCCTATGTGGATGTTAAGCAGGGCTGGATGAAAACAGAATGGTTGGGGGTTTGAATCCGCTTGACTGAGCTTCAATCAATCAATCAATCAATCAATCAATCAATCAATCAATCAATCAATCAATCAATCAATCAATCAATCAATCAATCAATCGATCAATCAATCAATCAATCAATCAATCAATCAATCAATCAATCAATCAATCAATCAATCAATCAATCAATCAATCAATCAATCAATCAATCAATCAATCACTACTGCTAGTTGCTTTACGTCGCACCGACACAGATAGGTCTTATGGCGACGATGGGACAGGGAAGGGCTGGGAATGGGAAGGAAGCGGCCGTGGCCTTAATTAAGGTACATCCCCAGCATTTGCCAGCATTTGCCTGGTGTGAAAATGGGAAACCACGGAAAACCATTTTCAGGGCTGCCGACAGTGGGGTTCGAACCTACTATCTCCCGAATACTGCAATCACTACTGATCTGCATTTAGGGCAGTCGCCCAGGTGGCAGATTCCCTATCTGTTGTTTTCCTAGCCTTTTCTTAAATGATTGCAAAGAAATTGGAAATTTATTGAACATTTCCCTTCGTAAGTTATTCCAGTCCCTAACTCCCCTTCCTATAAACAAATATTTGCCCCAATTTGTCCTCTTGAATTCCAACTTTATCTTCATATTGTGATATTTCCTACTTTTAAAGACACCATCCAAACTTATTCGTCTACTGATGTCCTCCCACGCCATCTCTCCACTGACAGCTCGGAACATACCACTTAGTCGAGCAGTTCGTCTCCTTTCTCCCAAGTCTTCCCAGCCCAAACTTTGCACCATTTTTGTAACGCTACTCTTTTGTCGGAAATCGCCCAGAACAAATCGAGTTACTTTTCTTTGGATTTTTTCCAGTTCCTGAATCAAGTAATCCTGGTAAGGGTCCCATACACTGGGGTCTCACCAGAGACAAATATGCTCTCTCCTTTACATCCTTACTACAACCCCTAAATACTCTCATAACCATGTGCAGAGATCTGTACCCCTTATTTACAATCCCATTTATGTGATTACCCCAATGAAGATCTTTCCTTATATTAATACCTAAGTATTTACAATGATCCCCAAAGGGAACTTTCACCCCATCAACGCAGTAATTAAAACTGAGAGGACTTTTCCTATTTGTGAAACTCACAACCTGACTTTTATCCCCGTGTGTCATCATACCATTGCCTACGGTCCATCTCACAGCATTATCAAGGTCATTTTGCAGTTGCTCACAATCTTGTAACTTATTTATTACTCTGTACAGAATAACATCATCTGCGAAAAGCCTTATCTCTGATTCCACTTCTTTACACATATCATTGATATATATAAGAAAACATAAAGGTCCAATAATACTGCCTTGAGGAATTCCCCTCTTAATTTTTACAGGAACAGATAAAGCCTCACCTACTCTAATTCTCTGAGTTCTATTTTCTAGAAACAGAGCCACCCATTCAGTCACTCTTTTGTCAAATCCAATTGCACTCATTTTTGCCAGTAGTCTCCCATGATCTACCCTATCAAATGCTTTAGATAAGTCAATCGCAATACAGTCCAATTGACCTCCTGAATCCAGGATATCTGCTATATCTTGCTGGAATCCTACAAGTTAGGCTTCAGTGGAATAACCTTTCCTAAACCCAAACTGCCTTCTATCAAAGCAGTTATTAATTTTGCAAACATGTCTTATATAATCAGAAAGAATGCTTTCCCAAAGATTACATACAACGCATGTCAGACTGACTGGCCTGTAATTTTCAGCTTTATGTCTATCACCCTTTCCTTTGTATACAGGGGCTACTATTGCAACTCTCCATTCATTTGGTAAAGTTCCTTCATGCAAACAAAAATCAAACAAGTACTTCAGATATGGTACTAACCAACCCATTGTCTTTAGTATAGGCTACAGCCTGTTAGTACAGCAAGTGTCCGAATAGATGGCGTTCTGCAGTAATGCACGTTTCAGCTCGCCGTTGAACTGTAGCATTGTAGGAGTTACGAATCCGCAGGCTTCCGTAATAAGGTTTTGAAGGCTTTCAGGATCTTCCTGCTGCTGAGCGTATACTACATCCTTCAAATAGCCCCATAGGAAGAAGTCCAGTGGAGTCAAATCGGGCGATCAAGCAGGTTAACAAGTCCTTGCTATCCATCGACCGCAGTGTGTAACATTCAGGTGGTTGCGAACATCTGCTCACATGGGAGCGGGGGCTCCGTCGTGTTATTACTGCATGGTTTCACGCTCACGGAGGGACATATCCTCGAGCAGCAATGGTAGTTGGTCTTGAAGAAATTGTGGTACCGGGCTCCTGTCAAAAGATCCTCAAAGACATATGATCCAATTAGGTGATCAGATCACCCAGTATACCACACCAAGACATTTACTCCACATCGTGCCTGAAATGCTGCCTGCCTTATCCTTCTAAACACTCCAGTAGTACATATTATGACGATCCAGAGAGGCATTGTTATGAAATCGTGACTCATCCGAAAATAAAACATGAGATACAAACGCGCGACATTTGCCACTTGCGTCAGTATCCACGCACAGAAATCAACACGAGTTTCGAAATCTTGTCCGTGGAGCTCTTGATGTAGATGCAGGTGATACGGACGAAACAAAGTGGCGTGCAAGTTTCGTACAACAGACGACTGGCCCGATGTTGCCTTGTTGTGCTGCTGCCCAGGTATTCGTATGAGGATTCCACCGTAAAATGTCCAAAACCATCTCAGCAGTATCACCGGACGTAACTGGCATCTCTCTAACAGGAGCTGTTTGGGAAAGTGACGAAGTTATACGCAAACGTCGCTTCACTCTCCTAAACGTACTTGCGACTGGTTGTCGTCTGTGTGGAAATCTTTCGTGGTACAAGTGCGATGCTTCCTGTTAGGTCGGAAGAGAACGATTGTTGACCGAGGAAGATCGGACAGGAAGCACGACATAGAGGAGTTTGGCACAAGTAAACGTAAGCAATGCCAGACTCAGCTAGAGAGCTCGCGGGCTTCAACTTACGATCCCAAGGTGAGGGACTCAGGAGATTATCCCTTTTAGTTGCCCGGATGTTAGGTAGGGATATATTCTACCGCCCTCACGCACAGGCGGTAAATAGTTTCATAAAACTACAATTTATGCATTTTTATCAGAAGCTGAGCTTTTGTTAATTTTGTCGGGCAACCACTGAATGTTTCACCGGGGATCGTACGACATGGCGTGTCGAATGGACTCATTTCTGCTCTTCAAAAATCCAACTACCCTGCCGGATTTGAATCCGCAATCTAAGGATCCAGAGGCCAAACAATCTATGACTAATCCACACAGGGAACTAGAAATAATAATAGGCTAAACTGACTTACCATCCAGTGACGACAAGTGATACATTAAAGCCTTCTTTTGACGTTCACATAGAGCATAACAAAATAGGCACTTAAGCTACGTGGACAAAACTGTTACAACATCAACAGTACTGGTAGATCTTGGGAACATATGAAACCACAGTACTCTCGGCGAGGAGCTTTAAACATACTGCCGAGTTAACTTAGTAAAAACTAGCAGAATACATCAAGGTGAATCATTGCCAAATATTTTAATGAACGTAGACGGGAGGCCAACTTTAGCAACAGGCAGCTGCACAACCCACCTTTTCATAGTTGTGATCTGTGAAATTTGGCACTGTCGAAAGTTGAACGACTACACATCGCTTTAGAGGAACACTTGAGCAATAATAATAATAATAATAATAATAATAATAATAATAATAATAATAATAATAATAACAAGAAGAAGAAGGTCCGCCTCTGCGGTGTAGTGGTTAGCGTTAGCCGCCATCCCCGGAGGCCCGGGTTCGATTCGTGGCTCTGCCAGGAAATTTGAAAAGTTGAACGAGGGCTGGAACGAGGTCCACTCAGCCTCGGGAGGTCAAATGAGTAGAGGGGGGTTCGATTCCCACTTCAGCCATCCTCAAAGTGGTTTTCCATGATTTTCCACGTCTCCTCCAGGTAAATGTCGGGATGGTACCTAACTTAAGGCCACAGCCGCTTCCTTCCCTCTTCCTTGTCTATCCCTTCTAATCTTTCCATTCCCCCACAAGGTCCGTGTTCAGCATAGCATGGAGCATAGAGCACAGCATACGGCATGAAGTGTCGAATGGACTCTTTTCTGCTCTTCTCGGGTGGGCGAGGTACTGGTCCTCCTCCGCAGTTGTATCCCACCGACCCAAAGTCTCACGTTCCTAGACACTACCCTTGAGGCGGTAGATGTGGGATCTCACGCTGAGTCCGAGAGTAAAACCAACGGATTTAAAAAGAAATACATAATAATAATAATAATAATAATAATAATAATAATAATAATAATAATAATAATAATGTCCGCCTCTGTGGTGTAGTGGTTAGCGTGATTAGCTGCCACCCCCGGAGGTCCGGGTTCGATTCCCGGCTCTGCCACGAAATTTGTAAAGTGGTACGAGGGCTGGAACGGGGTCCACTCAGCCTCGGGATGTCAACTGAGTAGAGGTGGGTTCGATTCCCACCTCGGCCATCCTGGAAGTGGTTTTCCGTGGTTTCCCACTTCTCCTCCAGGCAAATGCCGGGATGGTACCTCACTTAAGGCCACGGCCGCTTCCTTCCCTCTTCCTTGTCTATCCCTTCCAATCTTCCCATCCCTCCACAAGGCCCCTGTTCAGCATAGCAGGTGAGGCCGCCTGGGCGAGGTACTGGTCATTCTCCCCAGTTGTATCCCCGACCCAAAGTCTGAAACTCCAGGACACAGCCCTTGAGGCGGTAGATGTGGGATCTCACGCTGAGTCCGAGGGTAAAACCAACGGATTTAAAAAGAAATACATAATAATAATAATAATAATAATAATAATAATAATAATAATAATGCCAGAAAATACAGCGAGTTATTGCTTGACACTGTTCTCCTTTTCCAGTAATTAGAGAAACTCGTTACATTGAAATGAAAATGAAATGTCGTATGGCTTTTAGTGCCGTGATATCCCAGAACGGGTTCGGCTCGCCAGGTGCAGGTCTTTCTATTTGACACCCGTAGGCGACCTGCGCGTCGTGATGAGGATGAAATGATGGTGAAGACAACACATACACCCAGCCCCCGTGCCATTGGAATTAACCTATTAAGGTTAAAATCTCCGACCCGGTCGGGAATCGAACCCGGGACCCTCTGAACCGAAGGCCAGTACGCTGACCATTCAGCCAACGAGTCGGACTCTCGTTACATTAATCAAAATGGGATCATAATTTCGCGTGGCTTGTAAGGCAGACTCTCCGACGAGAGTGGGTGGCATCTGCCGTATATGGGCAACTGCGTTTTATTGGAAGCATGGTCTGTGAGTTGCAGGGATGTTGGGGACAGTACAAATACCCATCCCCGGAGCCAGGTGAATTAACAATTTAATAAATTCTCCGACCCAACCGGGAAACGAACGCGAAGCGCTCTGAAGCAAAGACGACTACGCCAACCATTCAGCCAAGGGTGCATGGCCATTATAATGAGAAATAAGTTGGTTACGTTCCTACAGGTGGTTTAAATCATCTAGGGATACTTGTGGAAATGATTTGCTTGACTTCTTACCTGGAAGAGTGAACCTCCGAAGAATGGAAGGTATCTAGATAAACTAGATACTATAGCCCAGGGGTGGTTTTTGGCCCGTGCAACCTATGCCGCCACACGTGGTGCCGAATCTAAGGTCGGAGGAAGGTTTATTTCCGTTTTTTTCATTTTTGTTTGCCTCAGACTATAAATATTTTGAATAAACAAGAAAATGTAACTATATGGTACTTGAATAGTGCGCCACTACTAGTCTGCTACATTACCGTATCCGCTGGCGCAACGGTGCTACATCGTTAGCATTTGTACTTTAATTTACTTTTCTCTTCTATCAAGATAATATTTCTTCCTTCCTCCCGTGCGCTTATATAATGATGGACTTGCCCAAGTCGGCGGCGCAAGGCGCAAGGAGATGGCGAAACGGCCCACGCTCGAAGTTGAGAGGGGGTGGTCCCCCTTCGATCACCGTGGGTACCGAGGATGTATTCAACCGCCCCCACTCTCAGGGGCAAAATGATTATCAACAATAGTATACTAAGATAGTAAAGTAAGTAGGAGTTGGGTCGAGTGTGTGTGTGGAAGGCTTGGGGTAGGTGATAAACAGGGTGGAGGTTAACAATGTGCGTGCCGCCAAAAATATGTTTTGCATGGGTACACTTGGGGACAAAACATGACGACCTCGCTTCACATCACTATCCTCCAGCGGCATCCCGGTGTCTATTAGCGGCTTATACGATTTACTACGTCTACTGTAACCGGAGTTGCCAAATCGTTTACTGCACTCGACAGAGAATGTGGAAGAAAGTGGTTTGGCAACCTTCCCACACCAAACAAGGATCACTTAGAACTCGTTAATTCAGCAGCGTGCAGGGTGTGATTGACTGCTGGCTTCCAGCTCACTTTCAGGAACTGAGGCCGTCATGTTTTATCCCCAAGAATACGAATTTGATCTCGAGCCGCCCCCGTTATAGCCTGCCGTGGAACAATACTGCATAACTCTTAAATTAAGAGAAGTTCAGAGTAAGAAGGCGATTTATAGATTAATGAAAAATTCTATGCGATTTGGAACAAATTCATGGAACAGAGTGCAATTAAGGGCACCGCTATACATAGGGCGAATTTAAGTGACATTGTTTAACCTGCTTTTAGAAATGTTATATAAAATAAAATATAATAATAGAAAAATAATATATCAAGTCTATAGCTTTTACATCGGCAATATAATTTTGCGTAGATTATGCTGACAGTCAGGTTATATGATCTAAAATAACCAATTCAACGAAGAGGACTATCTTAGCAAGGAATTATTATGCTTAGTGAAAAATTCCAACTAGAGTATATAGGAATGTGTAGTTAATGGAATATGTCATACCCTCAAATTTTATTCATGTCAGATTATGCCAGTTTGATTTATTTAGCTTACGGCTTTTAGTGTTGGGAGTGTTTGAGGATATATTAGACTCGCCTGGGGCAGGTCTTCCTTTTTAACTCTCATGGGCAACCTGCGCGTCGGGGTGTGAGATGTTGATGATAATAACGAGATAGGGAGAGGGTGGGACCTGGTGTTGCCTTATAGGCTACTCCTTTTGAATAACACTAAGGGGTCTGTTGAAGGGTTAATGTCCTCATCCAAAGAAAAATCACCTGTAAACCCTGTGGAATGGTTTGGTATTGAACCCAGACTTTTCGCACGCAATCTAGTGATCATAAATTGTATACCACCATTTCTTCTTCCTTGCCGATTAACATTCTGATGGTGACTTTTCTTTCATCAACGAAACTCGAACCGGCTAACCACGGTGTCTGACCGTAGAGACTTTGACGCCTTAACTATCGCGGCTAGCAGGCGGGCATTATGTCAGCCCTTCAAATTGATTTACGGAGAGATCATTTCTATAGTGCGTCAGCAACCAATGCTTGAATGCGGGACTCAGGTGGTAGAGGTGGTGGTGGTTTTAAGAGGAAGTATAACTGGGTAAACATCCTCTGTCAACACTAATCAGAGGGAAAAGGGAGGAATAGTTTGAAGAGTGAAATAATCGGCAAAAAAAAGGAAGAGTAACCAATTTATTTTATACAATTTATTTTACGTCGCACCGACACAGATAGGTCCTATGGCGATGATGGGACAGGAAAGGCCTACGAGTGGGAAGTATTTTTAGTATTTATTTATGAACAAACAGGCTTTCCGCCCCATTACATGTTCACAAAGCAATAAGACACAATATTAATAATTATAATAAAAAAATAATAATAATAATAAAAATAATAATAAAATAATGATAATAATAATATAATACATAAAAATAAAATAATGATAATAGAGATAATAGGAATAAATAATAACAAAAATGATAACAATTCTGTAGCAGTCCTCGGCTCGAGGATCCAGCAAACTCATCACTTGTCCTTATGCCTACAGCAACTTTCGTCACATTCCTTTTCCCTGACCTACTCCCGATCAATACCAAAACATCGACAGTCAGCACTTACATTCTAACCAGCCATAACACAAACAAAAGTCCTCCACGTTCACAACAATAAATAACACAATCCTAACCCAGCAGAAAATCACAATAACTTACAATCAAATTTCAACACTGGTCTCCCTCCACACTTACCTTAAATACCACTTTTATTTCAATGCATTACTACCTCTCATGTTGCAACTTGACCATTATTTAGCCATGCTTGATCTCATTTTAAAACCCAAGCCATGCTCAGCATTACATTTGCTATCGCAACCACCACTCATTCCGTGTCCTTGTGGATTCAGCACATACGTCATCTTCATTGTCCTCTAACTTACTCTCTGTCCAAACCATAACAACCAACATTCCGCAATTGCCCTTCAATCCATCATACACTACATTTACCAACCCGCACTTAATACAATCACCTCTCCAACTCCAAAAGTTTCAGCAATAAATTAAACCATCTCATTACCAAACCATCTTCGCCTATACCAACACTTCTCCCACACCACATTTTTTTTTTCGATAAATCTAAACTAATTCAGCAATAAATAAACCATCTACATACCAACTCCCGGATTCAGATACCACCTCTTATCCACAATTTCCATTCCAGATCCACCTCATATACCTTCCACAATACACCACTAAATCTAAATTTACAACATCTCAGATTTACAAAATAACACCACTTAACACCGCTTCTCACCATATTTCAACCATAGTCCTCAATAACTGCGACCATTTTATACCACCACTTCTCCAACACCTCATTTCAGCAATATGACACATCTTACCTTAATCTTATCTAGATACCAGGCCATCTTCACCTTAAAATACCAAACACTCATATACCATCTCTTCACCAACACCACATTCCAATCTCTACCATCCAAAACTCTTGTCCCTCTTCACACTCACTTAGTTAGCATTAAATAAACCTCCTACCCAACCAAAAGCTAATACAGCTACCCTTCAATACCAACACATCGCTTCATATACCACCTCTCAATCTCATACCACACTATCATGCTATCCTCTCTCTTATATACATCAACAATAAATATACCACTTCACCATTGCCACATTTCGGCCTTCACAAACAATTACCATCATAACCTAATGAATTTACAGTGAATAACAATTACTGACATATCGTAAGACTTACCAATCAGCGTCAACTCCAAATATCACAATAAATATATCACTTCACCCTTACCACGTCTCAGCCTTCACAAATTATTTACCATATTTCAGTCTTCACAAATAGTTACCATCCTAGCCTAATAAAATTACAATGAATAACAATTACTGACATATCATAAAACAAACAGACCATGCCATCCTGTCCTCTTACCCAACTCCCCTAACTAAATACTCAGTCCCTATATACACTAAACCATTAAAATTTTAACCTACTATCTCCTTCCCTTATACAGATAACTATTCTACCCCCCTATTCCCCTGCCCACCCTCTAACTCACTCTCCTTCATTTTACTCTCGCAGGCCTTTTTTGTCGCACAAAAATACCTGTTCAATTCACCCCCTTTTTCCCATTGTTTAAGAATCCATCTCAGTATTGCGTTCTCATCCCCTCTCCCCAGTACTTCCCGATTCTCGGCACTCAATAATCTATGTCTTAACCCCCTCGTTCCCTCACAGTCTCTTAGCAAGTGAAACTCATCATTCACATCTCCACAAAGTACACACCTTGTCTTATCCCTGCCCTGTAACCAGCCCTTATTCCTTGGCAGACCTAAAAGCCACCACATCATCCCATATCGATTTGACCTATCAACGTATCTAATATTCAACCCTGCTATCTCCTCTATTTTCGTCAAAACAATCAGCGAATTTCTTAGTCTGCTTTCCCCCAATAATTTCTGCCTATGGATATCCCTAATTCTCCTTTCTAGTATTTTTATCCCTCTCACTTCTGTCTTTGATCAAACCTCCCCCCACAGGTGCCCTAATCCTATCCTCTCTAAATATCCTTTTATTTTTTCTAACCATCCCCCCTTATACATGCTCTTAAATTGCTGTACATATGCAGCCTGTAAAACTCTCCCACCTTCCTGTCTTTTTAAATTCATCCAATATCTAACTATTCTTTTCACACCCTCTGATTCCAAATCCTCCCCACACATTAATTCCGCCCCTACATTTGCTGTACACCTCGGTAAGCCCATCACTAACTTAGCAAAACTACTAACAATCTTTCTTAGTTCCTCTCTTTTTTCATCCAGCCCCCAAACTTCTGCTCCGTATAATACCCTCCCCACTATTACCGACCTGAACACGAGTCTCAGTGTTTTATAACTGATCCCCGGGAACTTGAGTAGCAAATTTCTGACTGAGGCTAAGGCTGCCAAGCCTCTATATTTCATTCTTTTGATCTGGTCACTCCAAGTTCCTTTATCATTAAAAATAACTCCTAGATATTCCAGCTTCCTTACCTGTTCCAATCTTTCTCCCTGTATTACCCAATTCCCTTCCATCTTTCTTCTTTTGTTCACCTGTACTATCAATATTTTAGACTTATTTCCATTAATTTTCAATCCCCATTTCCTCGCAAATAGCATCACTGACTCTAAGGCCCTATTCATCGCCCCTGAAGTTAACGTCATCAATAACACATCATCCGCAAATATCAGTCCTGGCACTTCCAAACCATTAATTACCGGTACAGCCCAATTTCCTGCCCCAAACCCCTCTAAAATATCGTTTATAAATAAAATAAACAGTATGGGCGATAACTTGCAACCTTGTTTTAAACCCACCTTGGACTCCAATGGTCCACTACGAGTGGGAAGGAAACGGTCGTGGCCTTAATTAAGGTACAGCCCCAGCATTTGCCTGGAGTGAAAATGGGAAACCACGGAAAACTATCTTCAGGGCTGCCGACAGTGGGGTTCGAACCTACTATCTCCCGAATACTGGATACTGGGCGCACTTAAGCGACTGCAGCTATCGAGCTCGGTAAAGGGTAACCAGGGACGTGAAAATGAAAGACTGTCTTGGCCTTGCAGAACTAATAACGTCGGGGTCGGAAGGGAACAATAGTTGACTGAAGGAGGTCGGACAGGAAAGATAAAAATGAGGAGCCTAACATAAGTGGAAGAAATACCAGACACGGCGAGGATACCACTGGCTTTCTGCCACGTAAAAGAACTCCTGCAGGACAAAATTTTCGGTATGTCTACATCTCCGAAATTGCAGTCGTGGTTAGTGGGAATTTAAACCAGTAAACAATATTGTTACCGTGGTTTGGTGGACCTGCAGAGGTGAAAGAAGGTGCCGGGTGAATGGGTCTAACTACCAAATCAAAGTTAATTTGAAACTTTAACAGGGTTATATTTTCTTTTTTAGAATTTCAAAATCAATAAATAACAATGTAGCAGGTTCAAGTGGCGATAAACAAGTCTAGAAAAGACAAGATTGGTGGTATAACCAGACCTTGGGCTTCACGCCCTCACTTTACAATTCCCGAGCTATACGCTCAAAATTACAAGGATCACCATTTCATGCAAGGGCAGAACACCCCTCAACACATGGAGCACTTGCTCCCAATTTTTAACATCAAGCCTCCCAGAGGCACTTTTACAACACTTGAAAAGAGCTGACACGCTCTCAGTTTTTCGAGCCTATTAAATGCAATATCAGAACCTTACAATTACTTGCCATCAAGGCATAACTTACAAAAATGAAACAGGGGTATTTTGTACCCAACCTACTGGGTCTTCGTGTAAAAGAAATAACAGTTAAATAAATGGCCCGAACACAAAATGAAAGGAGGCGAATACTTGCACTCCTCGATGTGACTTCTTAAAACCTAAAGGGCACCACCAGGCCGATGAAACAGGGGCTATTCCCAAACTACTGAGGTGACTCGTATAAGAATAAATTAAGACATTATGGAAAGGAAGAAAACCAGTTACAAAACGTAGTCACCTCAAACCAAAGTGAAAGGGAGCTCGAGAGGGTAGGTCACTCTCTATCCCCGATTTACAGTTAAAGATTTTAGGAAATTTTTACATAAGCCGGCAGAAAATTACATTTTAGAGAAGTAGGTTACATGTTAAAGTTTCGGACCGATCCCTTGGGTTAAACTGCGGAGCTAGCAAGAAATAAAGATGTTAAACGGCCACTACCTTGCTGAAGAACTGCTGTCTGATGAAAGAGGCACCTCCCGCCTCCTGCTTCACATATACACACTTAGTTAGATGTTGATCAAATGGCCAAGAGACGTGAAAATCCGCAGTTTATAAACCCTCGGGGAAGGTTCGAGACCTTTCATGAATAATTAAGACACACCCTCTCAATTTTATTGGACCATACAAAATTTACACTCAAAGTCGAAGAAGAAATCCAGGATTGGTCGGAAATTAATTACAAAAGTTAGCGTTTGGCTGGATTGAAAACTGGCGGAAAGAAAAGATAAATATTGCCAACCCACAAATGAATGAACGAAATTTAGTAAAGAAAAAAGTTATGAATACAAAATTTCTTCAAAAAATGTTCTTTCACTCCGCACCAGGGTGCATGATCATAGTTTTTGTAGTGACATTTGTTGTAGAAAGTCCAAACTTCTTGATAAATGGTAACCAAAACACGTTGGAATTTACACAATCCTGGAGACTTCACAATCACAAAATTAAGGTAGTGACATCTTCTGAGTAAAAGTTTAAGGAGGTCTAGTTCCAAGTTCACTGTTCCTCCAGTAGAGGAGGTTTTATTGGCACAAGATTTAAATGTGCGTTGTAGAGGTGTACCTACCGGTACAAATATTACTATTATTATTATTATTATTATTATTATTATTATTATTATTATTATTATTATTATTGATACGGAGTTACCCGTGGAAGGCAGGGGTGAAAGAAGGTGCGGGCTGGAATGGGTCTAACTACAAGGCCGAAAGATGAATTAAAATTTCAATAAAGGTTATATTTTCAATAGACAACAAGATTTAACAAATTTTCACGAGGTGAAATAACAATAAAATCACAGGTACAATGATAACTTTACAAACGAAAGCACGAGTTCAGGGGTCTTTCCAAATTCTGGGCTTCGAGCCCCAATTTCACAATCCTTGAGCAACTAGCCCAACTTTACCAAATCACACATTCGAACAAAGGGCAGTAAAACCCCTTCATTCAAGGTGCTTTAGCTCCAAAAACCATATCTGGCCTCCTAGAGGCTCTTTACCACATCAGACAGAGCTGACCTGCTCTCAATGTTCCAAGCTTATTAAAGGCAATGCCAGGCTTTTATACATGATTGCCATCAAGGCACAACTTACAATGAAGCAGGGGTATCTAGTACCCAGCCTACTGGGCCTTAATAGAAAAATAACAGGTTAACTTAAATAGCCCTAAACGCAAAAAAATGGAGGCGTGTATCAGCACTCCCAACTACACATTTTAAAACCTAAGAGGCACTAGGCCGATGACACAGCGGCTATTCCCAAACTAGGGAGGTGACTTGTATAAGAAAAATTTTAACAGATTAAGGAAGAGTAGAAAATCGGTTACGAAAACGTAGGCACCTCCAATCAAATGAAGGGGAGCTCGAGAGGGTAAAGCACTCTCTATCCTCGAATTACAGTTAAAGATAAAAGAAGTTTTACAAAGACTGAAAAAGGTTTCCATGTTTCAAGAGATAGGTTACATATTAAAGGTTTCGGACCTGCCCCGCGGGTTAAACTGCTGAGCTAGCAAGAAATAAAGATGTTAAACGGCCATTACCTTGTTGAAGAGCTGCTGCCCGAAGGAAGAGGCGCTAACCGCCCCCTGCTATACTTCCATACACTAAGCTAGATGTTGTTGAAGTGGCGAGGAGCCGTGAAAATCAGCAGTTTTTAAACACTCAGGGAAGATTCGAGACCTTTCATGAATAATTAAGACACACCCACTACATTTTATTGGTCGCTTAAAGTTACACATCAAAATCGAAGAAGAAACCTATGATTGGTTAGAAATTAATTGCAGGAATTACTGATTGGATAAGTTCAAAACTGGCGGAAAGAAAGATTAATATTGCCAACCCACAAATGAAAGAACAAAATTTAGTAAAGACAAAAACTTCTGAATACAAAATTTCTTCAAGAAAATTCATTCACTTCGCACCAGGGTGCATGATCCCAGTTTTACAGTAGAGACATCTATGAGAGAATGTCCACACTTCTTGATCAAGAAAACAAAATACGTTGAAATCCACACAGTACTGACAACTTCGTAATCACAAAATTTGCGGTCGTGACATCTTCTGAGAACACTTATAAATTGATACAGTTGTTAAAGTTCAGAGTTTCTCCTGTAGAGGAGTACTTTACGGCGGAAAATTCAAATGTGCGGCGTAGAGGTGTACCAGCCGGTGCAATTATTATTATTATTATTATTATTATTATTATTATTATTATTATTATTATTATTATTATTATTATTATTATTATTATTATTATTATTATTATTATTATTATTATTATTATTATTATTATTATTATTATTATTATTATTATTATTATTATTATTATTATTATTATTATTATTCACTGTCGCAGTCCTGAAGATGTTTTCCTTAGTGTCCCATTTTCACACCAGGAAAATGCTGGGGCTGTACCTTAATTAAGACCAGGGCCGCTTCCTTCCCTACTCCTAAGTCTTTTCTATCCCATCGTCGTCATGACCTATCTGTGTCGGTGCGACGTAAATCAAACTGTTAAAAATAAAATTAAAAATAAAAAAGCAGTTTTCTGGAGTTTAAAATATCGATTTGGGGAGAGACAACCGATAATATTATTAGACGTATTGGACGGAAAAGAAGCCATCCAAACGACCTAAAACTCCAGGCACTATTACAGGATCAATTGGAGAGACCAAAACACCTTGCTCTGATTACAGCTCACCAATACATACACACATGCATCCAAAGAAAGATGGGAGCCATCAAACGCAGATTGTTGAGTACCTACAAGGGCACTGCAGTGGGAATTAAAATTACAATGATGAACAGATGCCAGATTATAAATTGAATAAGGAACAAGGAGGTCTCATTCAAACTAAAATACTTCAGGCAGTGGATACTAAACCTCTTGAGGGAGTACCACCACAGTTCAGAAATTCCAAATTCTCACAGGGGATTCTTTGGATTACCTGTGAAAATGAGGATACCAAACAGTGGCTCAGTCGGACAGTGAGCAGACCTGGTTGTCCTTTAGACAGAGAATATGGTGAACTCCAAAGACCTCACGAAGTGGCCAAGGGTCCTTATCGGGATACCAACCTGAAGAGACTTAGATGGCATCAAGACAAGGCTCACGAATCAAAATCTGGGTCTTATGCTAGTGGTGGTAGTGGTGATTATTGTTTTAAGAGGAAGTACAACTAAAACACCATCCTCTATATAACACTAATCAGAGAGAAAAAATGGAAGGGATCCGACACTTCAAAAACTGAAGATATAAGGCAAAGAAAGGCAAGGGTCACAAAGGGCGTGAAAATGAAATACTTTCTAGGCCTCCATACGTAATACCGTTGGGGTCGGAAAAAGGACAACAGTTGACCAACGGGGGTCGGATAGGAAAGTGAGGAGTCTGACACAAATGGAAGCAATGCCAGGACTCAGCTTAGAGCCCCATGGTCACCAATCTACGCTTCCAAATCAAGAGCCTCCGAGGACGTTTTAGTCGCCTTTGACGACAATCAAAGGATACTGCGGGTGTTCTTCTACCGCCCCCACTCGCAAGGGGATGAAAACTTATGAGTCGGAAGGTGACCAAACAGGGACAAATTTTAGCCTTTCAATAGGACCTTGATTCAGTATTGTGGTTTAAGCGAGGTAGAGTTTAAGCCACTGAAGGGGAAGAATAAACCTAAATTCAAATCCAAGGATGAGAGTGCCGCAGGTAATTTTCAGTATACTGCCTCGACAACAATGTGTCTGACGATGAAAAACTGTGACGTAAGTTACCAGGAATCTCGGTATGTCTAAGGTAATGTTAAAGGACTAAACAGGGTGGAAACAGAACCGCTATACAGCAGATCTGTTCGGACTCATAGAACTCGTCTAATAATTTTTAAAAAAGTTTGCAAGTACTAGTGATGATGTCTTTATGTCCTAGAGATCTCACAGTACTAAAACTAAATCGTCAAGTTTGGAAGGGCCGACGGAGATGGTACTTGGATCGGCTTATCTTCCATATGATAATCCAGAACTACCACCAACAAAGAACGATTGGTGGCCGGATGCATCATTGGATGTGATGCCAACTCTCAGCACGTTGCATGGGGGAGAACTGAGATTAATTCAAGAGGTGTGCTTTGGATTTCATTACGGGAAGTGGTCTGAACATAATGCATATAGGTAACAAACCTACCTCTGTAATTAAGAATAGGAAGGAGGTTATTGATGTAACACTAGCTACTCTTTATTTAGGTATTATTAGTAACTGGTACGTATCTGAGGGGTTAAGCTGTTCAAACCATAGGTACATTCGTTTTGGGGTATAAATCGATGTGTAGACCGGTACAGGATTCCATACAAGACAGGCTGAGAAGCTTTTAAGAAGGAACTGGCGAGCAACCTGAGTGGCATAGAAGATAATATAGAAGATTTTGAAGGAATTGAAGTTGCCGCATGTCAATTGCAGAATTCAATAATTACATCCTACAAGAAAACTTGTCCAACAGGGACGTTCCATATTGAAATAATGTCCTGGCCAAAAGAAGGAAAGACATTTGAAGACTTTTCAGTGCAGCCAAAGTCCGGCTCCATGGCTAAATGGTTAGCGTGCTGGCCTTTGGTCCTGAGGGTCCCGGGTTCGATTCGCGGCCGGGTCGGGATTTTAACCTTGATTGGTTAATTCCAATGGTTCGGGGGCTGGGTGTGTGTGGCGTATTCAGCATTAGAAATGATCCTAGGTAGGGCTCCCATCTTCACAGACATGCAGGTCACCTAATAGGCCATCAACGAGAAAAAGGCCCGCATCAGGCCTCCCCGGAGTCCATGCGCCATTATTATTAAAGTGCAGCCAAACATTCGGGAAGTGGCCTGAGTATATAACATCATTAACAGTGTGTGTAAATACAGTGATTGTACAGTATACAAGCACACTCTGAAGCCTAAAGTGTTACTATTTGTTAGGAAAGTAGTAAAAGCTTTGTAAATATTCGTACGTGGAACAAATAAGTTACTTAATTCTAGTGCTTCATTTAGTTCAGTTACCTTTATTTGCAAAGAATGTAGAAAATTTTCTACTGGTACAGAAAATGGTTTGACAAATTAGAAGTAGGCACTTGCACTGACAAATCTTCGAAAATCTTCTAAAGACCGAATAACCCTGACATAGCATTTTAAGTTTTCTCCATTCTGAACTGATACAAGGTCTCGGAAGTGCGTTGTATTTCTCTTTTCTAATTGGCCTTCTCGAAGGCACAGTCTTCTCTCTTGTAGCTGATGTGTTGGCACTCTTTTGGCCAGCTAAAATAGTAAACCGTTGCATTTCGAGATTGACTGCAATTTTATTGGTCTTACGTCACACTCACGACTTTTACAATTTTCGGGGACACTGAGCTACCGCAATTTATTCGCGTAAGAATAAACCTATTGGCACGTGACCGGTGTGTTTGAGCACCTTCAATTTTCTTTGTTAGTTGCCTTACGTCGCACCGATACAGATAGGACTTTTGATGACGATAAGATAGGAAAGGACTAGGATTAAGATGGCGACCGTGGCCTTTGTTACAGAGATTCCGTAGTGGACAGAGGTGAAAGAAGGTGCGGGCATGAATGAGTCTATCTGTTACAATCAAAAGATTAATTAAAAGCTTTAAAATTAGAGTTATATTTCCTTTGGGCTTTTCTTTTTTAGAAGCTAAATTTTAACAAAACAAGTTGCTCAGCGATGGAACAAGATTTCAGGTACAGTAGTTTAAATAAAAAGTAGGAGAAATCAGGAAATCAACAAAATTTGTCAGTTAATCATCTGAGATTGACGTTCCCAAGTTTACAAATATTACTTGAGCACCATTGCTCCATCCACTCAAAAGTCAAGGAGACAGGTCTCCCACTTTCATTTACAGAGTTTTCCTAACACCTCTACAAAGTAGAAATAGCGTCAATGCTCTATGAATTATCTAGGAGACTGCGCTTCGAACCTTATAATCTTGTTGCCTCCTCAAGGCACCCTTCTACATTTACAACCCGAGCATTTTTGCTCACGAAAATTTACACTTTGCAAGACTCGAGGCACAACCTACATTAAACTGAATTCACTGTCTTAAACTCTCAACAGTCTCTAACTACCTAGCATAAAAGATTGCATTTTGCAGGAGTATCGAATACTCATTCTACCGGGCCTTTGTGGAAGAAAAAAACCACAGGTTAAAGAATGAATGAATATTTATTCATGAACATAACAGGCGTTCAGCCCCAAATACATGTTCACAATAAAATAATCCAACCTAAGCCACCACACTCCACCATATAAACAAACACAAACAGAACAAACACCACATAATAACCTACCGTCCAGCCGAGTCATCACCCCTGGTGAGAAGAAGGCCGCCAACCCAATGATGACTAGACCGGCCCTTCCCGTGCAGACCTCCTGAAGGTCCCAAGATCCAACCAGATTACAATGCTTTCCCTCTCACCATTCCACTCCTAATCGTAAGCCACCACGTTCACAACAATAAATAAAATACTCAAATTTCAACAACAACAACAACAACAATAATAATAATAATAATAATAATAATAATAATAATAATAATAATAATAATAATAATAATAATAAAGGACAACTCCTATCACAAAAAGGGCAAGGAAAGAAACTACTGTATCCCCTGGGCATGCCATGAGGTTCGTTGGATACTCCGGAAACGTACAACCCCCAAAATAGAGTCACCACAGCAGTCATCCTCAGAACCTCGTGCCATGCCCCTCATTCCGTTGAATTAAAACCCCAGAATCAAGAGAGAAATAATGATAAAGATAATAGTAATAATAATAATAATAATAATAATAATAATAATAATAATAATATATGATAGCATTATTCCTAGCCGTCATTAGCTGTAGCAGTCACTTACTCAATGTTCAAACATGCTCATCAAGTGTCCTTATTGCGCACTGCACTTGCGTCACATTATTGTTCCTGACCTACACCTAATCAATACTCCAAACAACAACACTCAGCATTTCAGCACTAGCACACCTAATCAATACTCCAAACAACAACACTCAGCATTTCAGCACTTGCATTCCAACCAACTCTAACACAAACAGAAAAACCTTGCCTTCATGCAAACCCAAATCATTACCCAACTCCACATACTTAACTAAGTACTCGACACAGTTTCCATTTCAGATACACCACCAAATCAAAATTTACAAACTCTAAAATTTGCAAAATAACACCACTTCTCACCACATTTCAACAATAGTCCTCAATAACTTCAACCATTATACCACCACTTCTCCAACACCTCATTTCAGCAATATGACACATCATAACTTTAATCATAACACATACTCATAAATACCAAGCCTTCAATAACTCTACATATCACTTCTCCATCACCACATTTCAACCATCTCATACCACCACTTCTCCAATACCACATTTCAGCAATAACCCTCAATAACTTATCCATCTCCGCCCTTTCCAAGACCACATTTCAGCAATATAGCACCAGCTCCATCTCATATACCACCTCTCCATCCAAAAAAAATTCAGTAATAAATAATCAGATTAAATACCAAACCGCCTTAACCTACAACTTACTCATGAGAACACCACCACTTCTCCATCCTTCTCCAACACCACATTTCAACATATACCACCTCTACTTCTTCGACAATAACACTCACCTTCTACCATCCACCATCTTATATCACCACTTCTCCAACACCACATTTCAACAATATAACACCTCCTAACTTAATCATAACACATAATCATAAACACCAAGCCCTCAATAACTTCCAACACCACATTTCAGCAATATAACACAGTTCTCAATAACTTCAACCATTTTATACCACCACTTCTCCAACACCTCATTTCAGCAATATGACACATCATAACTTAATCATAACACATAATCATAAATACCAAGCCCTCAATAACTCTACATATCACTTCTCCATCACCACATTTCAACCATCTTAAACCACCACTTCTCCAATACCACATTTCAGCAATAGCCCTCAATAACTTATCTATCTCCGCCCTTTCCAAGACCACATTTATACCACCTCTACTTCTTCGACACCAAGCCCTCAATAACTTCCAACACCACATTTCAGCAATATAACACCAACACCTCATATAACACATCATAACTTACATACCACTCTCCATCACCACATTTCAGCCTCCACAAATAAATACCATCATAACTTCCAACTCCACAAACACCACCTCCACCTCTTAATTACTTACTCACTTTATTATTGTTTTTGCTTCTTGTTACAATACCCTCATTACTTTTCGTAGCTCCCCACATGACCGTTAAGTCTCTATTTCTCCCTCTGCTCCAACTCTGTTCGTTTCCCAGCCTTCTGCCCATGCCTCTATCCCAACTCAGATTGAGACACCCCCTGGTTGCCTCTGACGTCACCTTTTTACCCTGCGCTTCTCTTACTTCGCTGCTTTCACTCCCCTGCCTTTCTTCTTCACTGCTTATGGTTACCTTTTCACTTGGCACCTCTCCCTGGGCTTCTTCACTGTTTATGATCACATTTTCACTTGGCACCTCTCCCTGACCCGCTTCACACTGCACACTGTTACTGATATCTCGCCTCACTTCCCCACCTTTCGTTGCACTACTCACTTTTTCTTCGTCTTCTTTTATCCTCCTGTCTAAGTCAATCAGTCTATTTACAGACCAGATTCTCTTCCAATTTCTGCCTGCTACCACTAGTTCTTGCCCTTTAATAGTCGCTCTCAACCCTTGCTTTATTGCACGAATCTTGTGTTTTCTGAGTATTTTCTCGTTCCTAATCGCTTCCCATCCCACGTCTCTCTTGATCCATATTTTCTCTCTCTGCACATTCACCGCATTGCCTAACACAGCATCCGCCATCAGCGTAGAAAACAGTTGAACTTTGATAGGCCTGTTGCCTCTAATTCTCCCCACTCTCTGCACATCATCTATGTCCACTTCACTAAAATTTACTTTCAATTTCCTCTGTATTAAGTCCACTACTTTGTAGGTTGTAATCACTTTATCTTCTCTCAACTCCTCCGGCACACCATATATAAACAGGCACTTCTTCCTGCGATTTAAAGTGTTGGCTTCCACTTCTGCTTTCAGTTTCAACGTCTCCTCCTCTAGTCGTCCTATTTTTTCCCCTTAATGTTACAACTTCTTCGGTGTTATGTCTCACTTGTGCTGTTATATCTTCCGTTTTTTCTCTTAACCATACCTCCATTTTTCCAAACTCCCTGGTTTGTTCTTTAATCATATTTTTAATTTGCTCAAAAGGGACAACTTCTTCCACCACCTCTTTTACGGCTCTTTTGAATGCGTCCATATTTTCCCTTTCCTCATTTCTACTAGAGGTCGGGCCTGGGTTCAGCTCGACCCCCCCCCCCCCGAATGCATAGCAAAATGATAATCACCGCCGCTGATAGCAATAGTTCACCTTTTCTCTCCAAATCCATTTTACACCCTCCTAATTTCATTTCTTCTTTCTTCATTCTTCCCTGCCATCTTCCTACCGTCGCCCTGTACTGCTCTACACCAATCATTGTCGGCACACTTCTCCACAACCTTCCTGCACTGGGCACTTTCACCCACACCTCCCACTCCCGGGACCCTCCACTCAATGCGACCTCACTCGTCCGTGGCTTAGGCAAGACTGCCACAGGTTAAAGTTACTGGCCCAAAAATCAAAATGATGCGGAGGCGGACATTTATACTCCTTGAAACATGCCTATTGCTCACGGTAAAATGTTTCGTAAAATTTGTTCCACAATTAATTTTATAAAAATTTGGTGAAAACAAGTTGTGTTGCTCACGGTAAAATGATTTTATAAAATCTGTGGAAACATCAGGATGGCCATCTATGAACTTACTTTCGAACTGAGATGTGTATGTGCTGCTAGCTATCGATAAACTTTTAAACCAAGAATCAGCTGTTCAACTTACAATGTGTTTGAGAGTATGGCTCCGACAAACGAAGCAAAACTTGCTGCTTTAGCTGCAATTATATGTTGTACAGTGGTAAAAAAAAAGGAAGAAAAGAAATGCCAGGAAATGCTGGACTCGGGATTGGATCAAAAGAAGGGAAGAAGGTAGAGGATTGCTGTCCTTGTCGAAAATTAGTTGAGGTTAGAAGACCAGTATTCATATAGGAATTCGGAGATTGTTTTCTTTTTGCCTCTCTTCTTGCATTTCTGCTGTGGTAAAGTGGCGTTTTAAATTCGTACAAACAAGGATATTTCTGGTATTCGTCAGTAAAACACTAACAGCTTCCTTAGTCCACCCGGATCCTGCCATTTTAGAAAGAAGTGTTTGTTTACAATAGAGCTTTGCAATCTTCTCACAACGTAGCGCCAGCATCATCGTGATGTCAGCTTCGCTGATTGGTTCGTTTCGTAAAATTAATTTTACGGAATAGAACATGTCCTATTTTATAAAAAGTTTTATCAAAGGTTTCATAAAACTTGAATTTGACCGTGAGCAACAGACATTTTATAAAATTAAATTATTGTACAATACATTTGATAGAAAATTTTACCGTGGGCAATAGGCATTACACTTAGAAATTTAACACCCTAGTTGGGCTCATTGTTCAACGTTACAGAGGCTAATCCTATACTACTGAGGTGACTAGAAGGAGAAAATTTAAGTTACAGACAGAAAACGGTTACAAAATCATAGTCACCTCGAAGTCAAGTTGATAGGGAACTCGAGAGGATATCACACTCTCTATTCCCGAATTTAAGCTAAGTGCTTTACGGCTTGTTGGAAATTTACAGTAGCAATTTACATTTTAGAAGATTAGAAATTTGAGGTTACATTATTAAAGATAGGAAACCTTCCCCTCGAGCTAGCTTTCAGAGGCTATCACCTAGTTATTAAATGGCTGCCATTACCTTACTGCGCTGAACTGCTCGATAAAGGGTAAGACACCCCCGCCTCCACTATTAACACACACTCAGAAACTGGACGATCAAGAATACAAGGTGGCTCGAAAAGGTACAAGATTGTATACCTGAGAGGAAAGTTCTAGAGATATCTGGGCTAAGGCCCGACACGCCCCCAATTTTTATTGGATAATTAAATATGTACACGATTAACATAATTTTTGGAAAAATACACATCCAAAATTTCATATTGGTTAATTTTGAAGTTGGCGGAAAGAGATCGAAGTGTTGACAACTGTGACACACACACACACACACACACACACACACACACACACACACACACACACACACACACACACACACACACAAGAAAAATCTACTCAGTTTAGGAAACCTTAAAATAACAAATTACTTTGCACTGTAGTCTTAATCGTTCCTCTTCACACTAGAGGGCATAACATAAGTTTTTTGTAGGGACATCTGTGAAGAAAAGTCCAGACTTTTTGCACCAGTTATTGCCAGTTTACATCGAAGATGGCCTTTTTCAAAGCGCTTAATTTGAATGAACGGGGCGGGTGTACCCTCGTGGTACAGCCTTAATTAAGGTACAGCCCCGGCATATCTTGACTGATGTGTAAACGGATAACCTTGCAAAACGATCTTCAGGGCTGTCGACAGTGGGGTTTCAAACAATCTCCAGCAAGCTAACAGCTACGTGCCCCAAACCGCGCACTCAACTCTTTTGGTACCTGCAAATAGCATCGGTCTAAGCGGTGGTGATTACTGTTTTAAGAGGATCCATCCTCTATTGATATTAACCAGAAGAAAAATGGAAGAGCAGGGCTGAGTGGCTCAGATTGTTGAGGCGCTGGCCTTCTGACCCCAACTTGGCAGGTTCGATCCTGACTCAGTCCAGTGGTATTTGAAGGTGCTTAAATACGTCAGCCTCGTGTCGGTACATTTACTAAAAGAACGCCTGCGGGACTAAATTCTGTCACCTCGGCGTCCCCGAAAACCATAAAAGTAGGTAGTGGGATGTAAAGCCAATAACATTATTAAAAATGAAAGAGGTTCAACACTTCGAAGAATGCAGGTATCGGCAAAAGGAAGAGAAGGGATACGAAGGGCGTGGACACGAAAGACTCCCTTGGCTTAGAAATCCTAATACCGCCGGGGACGGAAAAGATCAAAAGTTGACTAAGGGAGGTCGGATAAGAAAGATAGAAGCAAGGACTCTGAGGTGGTGGTGATAATTATTTTAAGAGGAAGTAGACCTAGGCAACCATCCTCAACACTAATCAGAGAAAAAAAATGGAAGGGATCCGACAATTCGAAAAATGAAGGTATCTGCCAAAAAACGACAAGGGCCACGAAGGGTGTGAACATGATAGACTCCCCTAAGCCTCGAGTGCTCTAATACCGTCGGTGTTGGAAAAGAACAAGAGTTGACCAAGGGAGGTCGGATAGGATAGATGAAAGTGAGGAGCCTGGCACAAGCGGAAGGAATACCAGGTCTCATCTAAGGGCCCCGTGGTCGCCAACCCACCCTCCAAAGTTCAGAGTCCCTTGGGCCCCTTTTATTCGTCTCTTACGGCAGTCAGGGGATACCGTGGGTGTTATTCTGCCGCCGCCACCCACAGGGCGAGCGAGAACTCTGATACAAATTAGTGTAAGCTCAGCTAGGGGAATCGAGGTCGCCAACCTACGCTTCCAAGTCGAGAGCCCCAGGTCCCCCTTTTAGTCGCCTTTTACGACATACAGTGGATATCGTGGCTGTATTCATTCGCCCCCTCCCACAGAGGGACTGGTTGTTCTTCCCTTTAAAACACCACCACCACCGCCACCACCGCCGCGGGCAACACCACGGTAACACATTTAGTCTTCGGAAGCTTCCACACCCCTCATGAGAAGGCTCACAACTTATGAATCCCCCACAGGAACTCACAACTTTTGAAAAACTGATGTAGTGGCCATAGAACCCTCCTTCTTCACCATATTATTCTTTCCCGCACTTTGATGTGATCACGGGTGCGATCTGTGTCCCACATGTGTGAACTTGGCCAAGACTTACGGCCAGATGCCCCTCTTGAAGCCAACGCTATGTAGAGGGATGTAGCTTATTCGCTATTGCGTGTTTCTTTTTTTGTGTTGGTAGTGTGATGTGTGTGTTAAGACGACCATCGAGTCGTCTGCATGCAATTCGGGATAACAATCCCAGGGACTGATAATCGGTGCGACGTAAAGCAACTAGCAAATAAATAAAATAAATAAAAAAAAGGACTGATAATCTCATTAAGACAATAACCAGCATCGCTACTCCCAAAACAGACACACAATTTCTTCGCAATTTCTTCTCAGGGGGTTCCTATGACTTTTCTATGACTTTAAAAAAAAGGATTGTATGGCAAAAATGTGCACATTGTTGCATAAGTGTCTTTACATAGGCTTGATGAAGCCATGGAAACATGTTTAGACTTGATTCTAAATTTCACTCATATAAAGTTTACATAATGATGACAATTTCGATCCATTGTTGAGGGTGTCTTAACTTTCGATGATCATACGTTCCAGTGTGGGATAGTCCACTGCCGCGGGGTCCGGGAGAAGGGTGAGCCATCCTGGTGCCCGGACCCCTGTGGCATCTGAAGGAAGATGTTGACTAGACACAGGTGAGCATGTCGACAAGGGAGAACGAAAATAAACGTTTGCTACATCTTTGAATGATGCACGCCTGAGGCTTTATTCTGTGTAGAGTAAAGTAAATCTGCAATTTACATCACTCCTAGATCTCACTGGGCTCGTTACATGTTCATTCTTATTCTCTTCCGAACCCCACGGTATCAGATTTACATTTTAGGAAGCTTCCATCCCGCTCACCAAGAAGCCTACAACTTATGATCCCTCTGTGGGTGGGGGTGGAAGAATAGCACCCACGGTATCCCCTGCCTGTCGTAAGAGGCGACTAAAAGGGGCCCAAAGGGCTCTCAACTTCGGAGAGTGGGTTGGCCACCACGGGGCCCTCAGCTGAGTCCTGGCATTGCTTCCACTTACTTGTGTCAGGCTCCTCACTTTAATATATCCTATTCGGCCTCCCTTGTTCTTTTCCAACACCGACGGTATTAGAGCACTCAAGGTTAGGGAGTCTTTCATTTTCACGCCCTTCGTGGCCCTTGTCTTCCTTTGACCGATATCTCCATTTTTTGAAGTGGCGGACCCCTTCCATTTTATCTCTCTGATTAGTATTATATAGAGGATGGTTGCCTAAGCCGGCCCCGTGGTGTAGGGGTAGCGTGCCTGCCTCTTACCCGGAGTGGCGACCACGGGGCCCTCAGCTGAGTCCTGGTATTGCTTCCACTTACTTGTGCCAGGCTCCTCACTTTCATCTATTCTGTCCGACCTCCCTTGGCCAACTCTTGTTCTTTTCCGACCCCTACGCTATTAGGTTTGCGAGGGCTAGGGAGTCTTTCATTTTCACGCCCTTCGTGGCCCTTGTCTTCCTTTGGCCGATATCTTCATTTTTTGAAGTGTCGGATCCCTTCCATTTTTTCCCTCTGATTAGTGTTATATAGAGGATGGTTGCCAAGTTGTACTTCCTCTTAAAACAATAATCACCACCACCATCTTACCCGGAGGCCCCGGGTTCGATTCCCGGCCAGGTCAGGGATTTTTACCTGGACCTGAGGACTGGTTCGAGGTCCACTCAGCCTACGTGAATAGAATTGAAGAGCTATCTGACGGTGAGATAGCGGCCCCAGACTAGAAAGCCAAGAATAACGGCCGAGAGGATTCGTTGTGCTGACCACACGACACCTCATAATATGTAGGCCTTCAGGCTGAGCAGCGGTCGATTGGTAGGCCAAGGCCCTTCAATCGATGTAGTGCCATGGGGTTTGGTTTGGTGTTTTAGAGGATGGTTGCCTAGTTGTTCTTCCTCTTAAGACAATAATCACCACCACCACCACTTACAACTTATGAAACCCCAGGAACCCACAACTTTTGATATATTGATGTAGTGACCATAGAACCCTTCTTATTCACCATATTCTTCTTTCCCACAATTTGGTGGATTCACGGGTGCGATCTATGTCGCACATATGTGGACTTGGTCCAGATTTACGTCCAGATGCCCTTCTTGAAACCAGTCTTATGTACAGGGACATATGCATTACTGCGTGTTTCTGTGGTAGTATGATGTATGCGAATGAAGAGGCGTGTGTTAAAACGATCACAAACACCCAGTCCCCGAGCTAAAGGATTAACTAGACTCAGTTAAAATTCCAAACCGGGCGAGAATCGAAACCGCGAGGTTCTAAACCCTGACCATTCAACCGAGTAGTCGGACATTGACATGGCTCTCATATTTCTTACTTATGTGCAATTTATCGTGGACAGTAAACTTAGTCGTTTTTTCCCACCCCCAACAGTATTAGGAACCAATAGCCAAGGAAAGACTTTTATTTTCCAACTTTCAAGCTTTTTCACTTCTCTTACATGATGACTTGATCTTTGAAGAATTAGAATGCTTTCTTGACTATTCCGTTTCAACAATTGTCATTACTTAAAAATCTCATTTTCTCTTCTACCATGGGACCGACGGCTTCCTTGGCTCTTCTTATTGGCCTTTTCCAAATTATCTGTGGTTGACACCAATTAGGACTTGGCCCAGTTTTACGACTGACTGCCCTTTCTGACGCCAACCCTATGTGGAGGGATACGTTTACTATTGCGTCTTTCTGTGGCAGTTTGCAGTGTGATGTTTCTACGTAAATTAATATGAGTATTAAGAAGAACAAAAACACCCAGCCCCGAGCTAGAGGAATTAAAGTCACGCACTTAAAAACCCTGGCCCGACCGGGAATTGAACCCAGGGCCATCTGAACCGCTGACGATTTAGCCAAGGAGCCGAACATTGAAACCAACGGCACGTGGTGTTCCCAAGCAGTCACCCATCCAAATATTGGTCATGCCCAATGTTGCTAAACTGCAATTTTCGTACGACAACCGCGGTATCAACCACGGTCTATCAAACGGAATCATATCTTCCTCAAACCATATAATAATAATAATAATAATAATAATAATAATAATAATAATAATAATAATAATAATAATAATAATAATAATAATAATAATAATAATAATAATAATAATAATCCCCAACAAGTAGCTGCGCAGTTTGGGTCACGTAGCTAACAGCTTGCATTCGGAAGATAGTGGGTTCGAACCCAACTGTCGTCAGCCCGGAAGATGTTTTTCCGTGGTTTCCCATTTTCACATCAGGAAAATGCTGAGGCTGTATCTTAGTTAAGGCCAGGGTCGCTTCTTTCTTACTCGTAGCGTTTTCCTATCCCATCGTCGCCATGAGACCTATCTGTGTCGGTGCGATGTAAAGCAAATTTAAAAAAATGAAATACTGGGAAATGTATTTGCACTCTTTCATAACATGAATGTAATAATCTAATTTTCGTAATTTGCATATGCTGAGTAAGGGAGTGACAGTAAACCAATCGTAACACGTAACGTTTTTTAGTTATAGACGCCTTCTCTATATATTATCGCGTACCTTGTTGAATAAAGCGGTTTAATTCTCGTCCGATCACCACAGTTAGGTATACATTTTAGTACAACATCGCTTATTTTTGAGGATGAGTTTTTAAACATAAAAACCTGACGAGTTTTACGAGAGCTTTCGCAAAATTGAAATGTACCTTGATTTTTTCAATGAAAAGTTCATTTTCATATTTCACTAGATTAAGGCGTTTAATACTACGTTCATCAAGAACATACAGTGCCTACTCTTCTCGAATAGGCTGTCTTTATGCTTGACTGCCTCTCAAACATTAAAAATAACAGCCAGAACGTAGTAATCTTTCTTTGAAATTCGAGCAACGAAGCTATTACTTTCAAACTGACACAAATTTTCCAGCAATATATCTTGTAATGTACACGTGACTTATGAATAGAGCTCGGAAGACCTACAAATTGCCTAAACACGACCTATAAGAAGACATACAAAAATGGTCTAAAACTCGGAAAAGGGCGTAAACATGTGATCCAAATTAATTCATGAATTATTTGTAATTTTAATTATGTATTTACCTAATATAATGTTTAAGAAATACAACATTCTGGTGGTATGTAACATGCAGTGCGAAGTTTTTATATGTTTAATCGTAGGGTGATTACAACTATTCAGCAAATTCACGTGCCCAAGTCCAAGTTTTGCATCCACTCGACAACACCTTTGTGAGATGAAACAGGTCGCCGGGGCTTTCAGAGAAGGAATGCAGAGCGTGTGGCATGTATCCATGGTCTGCTCCTACTCACTGTATTCACACATTGGAGAATATATCCAGTCCTACTTATGACGTAATTATTCGCAGCGACCATCCCTGATTCTTAATCTGTTGAGGCGACACCATATTTTTTTTTGGTAGGTCGCACCTCTTCATTTCCTTTGTTGGGTTCAATCCATGAGCACTAGTTCCAGATGTTGCATTTGACAACTCATCCTGCCAACAATGATTTAGATTGAAATGATCCGTCATGATTTTACTGGCCAGTAAACTTGCCGACTTCCTGGATCCAAGTCATTGTGACGGTGGGTAACAACATTTCTGGTGAAATGGTAATGAGGGAGATACCCAAGTCTTCTTTGCTTCTCTCAACAGAGCTTCCTTTCTCCTCAGGTGGGGTGATGGGATATGACTGAGTGCGGGTAACCAATGGCGGAGGATTGACTTCACTGTACCAGTTATACAACTCACGGGTCTCATTCATCTTAGTATCTACTTTATGCACATGTGCACATTCTAGCCACGCCGGAGCGCAGTATCCCGCAGTAGAGTAGACAAAACTGATACTTGTTAATCGTAAGCAGTCAGTCGAGGCTCCCAAGGAACCGACACAAAGCTTGCGCTGGATGTTATTCATAGACCTATAGTGATTTTACGAGAGAGCTTGGTGAGATTCTCTTTGTAGCACAGAGTCCTGACCAAGGTGACACCTAGATATTTGGAAACGGGTTGTACCTTCGTTTTTCACCATCGAATGGGACAGTTGGCTCGTAGTTTGCGAGGCTGTTGGAGTAATGGAAACATGAAACGTTATTATTAGAATTCCTTGGGATCAGTAGCCAAGACTTAAAGAATATTGCCATTTTGTCCAAGTCTGCTGAAGAGTGTGCTCTCTAACCTTAACATTTCTGCGTTGAGCTACCAGTGCAATGCCATCAGCATAAAATTAATTCACTTGGTAGTTGTGGTTGGTGCAAGTCATGAATGTAGAGGTTGAAGAGAACTGGAGCCAACACAGATCCCTGAGACAGGCCATGATCCGTGGTGAAGTGGTAATGAGGGAGATACTGAGGTCTTTTTTGCATCTCTGAACAGAGTTTTCTTTCTCCTCAGGTGAATTTTAGAATCACACAGGAATACTACAAACTCGCTCTTACAAAGCATGTTGGAAATTTGATTTGCCATTTCCAAACAAGGAATTGCTTCTAGCTCTTTTTTAAAATTCAGTCCATGTGGCCATACATTATCGTACAAAAAAGTCACTGAATGGGTGGCTATACTTCTAGAACCGGGCGAGTTGGCCGTGCGGTTAGGAGCGCGGAGCTTGTATCCGGGAGATAGTGGGTTCCAGCCGCATTGTCGGCAGCCCTGAATATGGTTTTCCGTAGTTTCCCATTTTCACACCAGGCAAATGCTGGGGCTGTTCCTTAATTAAGGCCACGGCCGATTCCTTCCCACTCCTAGGCCTTTCCTATCCGATCGTTGCCATAAGACCTATCTGTGTCGGTGCGACGCAAAGCAAGTTGCTAAAAAGGAATCTTCTAGATAATAGAACTCAGAGAATTAGAGTAGGTGAAGCATTATCTGTCCCTGTAATACTGTAATTAAGAGGGGAATTCCTCAAGGCAGTATTATTGGACCTTTATATTTTCTCATATATATAAATGATATGGGTAAAGAACTGGAATCAGAGGTAAGGCTTTTTGCGGATGACGTTATACTGTATAGAGTAATAAATACGTTACAAGATTGTGAGCAACTGCAACGTGACCTCGATAATGTTGTGAGATGGACAGCAGGCAACGGTGTGATGACAAACGGGGTTAAAAGTCAGGTTGTTTGTTTCACTAATAGAAAAAGTCTTCACAGTTTTAATTACTAAGTTGATAGGGTAGAAGTTTCTTATGGAGATTACTGTAAGTACCTAGGTGTTAATATACGGGAAGATCTTCATTGGGGTAATCACATAACGGTAGTGTAAACAAAGGGTACAGATCTTTGCACATGGTTATGAAGGTATTTATGGTTTGTAGTAAGGATTTAAAGGAGAGCGCATATAAGTCTCTGGTAAGACCCCAACTAGAGTTTGGTTCCAGTGTACGGGACACTCACCAGGATTACTTGATTCAAGAACTGGAAAAAATCCAAGAAAAGCAGCCCGATTTGTTCTGGGTGATTTCCGACAAAAGAGTAACGTTACAAAAATGTTGCAAACTTTGGGCTGGGAAGACTTGGGAGAAAGGAGACGAGCTGCTCGACTAAGTGGTATGTTCCGAGCTGTCAGTGGAGAGCTGGCGTGGAATGATATTAATGAAGTCCTGCCTTCTCCACCTCCACCATACACTATGGTCTGCCTATTATACCAGAACTTTTAATTAGAGAGTCCTTGTAAGATGTTATATTTAGTGATAAGTGATAATCAATTCAAGGATCGTCTCGAGTGGTGAGGATGGTGCGTAACTTCAGAGTATCTACTACAGATAAGAATATCCGAACCCACATTCCAGACGTTTAAGTCAGAGATTACCTCCTGTGGGATTCATTAAGCGCTAATGTAACAAGTGTGAACAAGTCAATAATGGAAAGTATGTTTCCTTATAAACAAATTAAACTGACAATTTACCTTTTGAAGAGGACCATTTACTGCTAAGTTTCAACACTTTGCGTTCCTTTGCTTTTTGCCTTGGTTCTGCACTTGCAGCATCACAGGTTTTTCTCTTGAAATTTTTAGATTGAAGTTTCTCTGCTAGTTCTTTTGAAACACGTCTTTCCACAAGAGCTTTACCATAATTATTGATGAAAACATCTGCTATCACATTAATGCACTTTTGAATCATTGTTTTCATCTTCATACCACACTGACACTCATCATCAAGGTTGCATACACTACTCTCAACTAACACTACCAGTGCCTCTCTTTGATGTGCAACTTAAGAAATTCCGGTTCCTATCACTAATTAATTCCTGGAAAAGTCTAAAAATGTTACAACACAAGGACATGACCATAGACGATGGACACTTCAAACCACCCCTGTTCATCATCATCACTTCACCGTCACTATCCACAAGCAATTCATTTTCACCCTGCAACATATTAATGCAGTCATCACACTTTTTACACAATATTTCAATCACTTGCACACTGGTGTAGAAATGCACACTAAAATCCGCAGTGTTTCAAGGGGAACCGTGATGTGAACTACTTCTTCTAATGCAGACTCTAATGCATCTAAATTATCAGTAATTCCATCATGGCTATTATTATGGACATTACGGACAAAGTCTTTCAAATAAATTTCACAAAGGTTTGCAGACCGCATCTTCGCATCTTCAATACTCCTAACACTTTGAGCTTTCTTACAGACTCAAGAATTTGTTCCACAGAAACATTATAAGTACAACCACTCAATATTCTGTAGAAACCAAATCTTCCTTCTAAACTGTCTGTTTACAATTTGGCAGTAAGCACAGAAGACCAGTGGTACTTCCTGAAAATATATTTACATAGTTTTACCACTGCGGTAAGTGTGTGTGTCAAAGCAGTATATGTTTCACTTGTTAATCTTCCTTCTGTTTGTGACATGTGCCATGTCTTTGTATGTTTTAAACATGTAAGGAATGAAAGTTTCTTGTCATCAGGCCCAGTAATTGGACTAGCCTCTTCATTCCTGGTATATTTACCATTCATGGGATGCTGTACATTACAGATTCACCACTACTTTTGAACTAATTTTAGAAACTGGATTGTGCCATCGGAAACATCCACACCTTGACTTTTAAACAATTACAAACCAGCAATATTCCGAGGATCAGAGATTTTTACTGCTAACGATACATTTTGTCTCTCTGTTGGTGATGGACACAGAGCCTTCCTAGATAAATTTGGAGCCATTTTTAACAACTGTATCTTCTCTGAATGAAACAACTCTTTGAGATATGAAAATTTGGCCTCAGTAGTTGTAAATTTACAGACTTATTCTGTACCAACATCAACACTGACCACTTCACTTAAAACAGCAAATATCTCATCAACGTTTGGTATAATGAAGGTTTCATCTGACCTGTTCAACCAATTATTTCTAATGCACTTGAGAATATGTACACTGTCTAAAAGAAGAAACAGGGACATCCACGGATCTGCTGTATTTTGAATACAGGGTTTCAAGTTTTTCTGTTGGTGCGATGGTTATCAGCAATCAAGCGGACAACATCAAAACCTAGTTCAACCATGACTTCTAAAACCTTCAGTGTCTCGGAGTTCATATTCTTCACCGGAAAAAGACCAATTACATCTTTATTACCAGAATGCAATGATAAAGCCATAAATACATAGTAGGTATTCACTATTGTGAACTATTTTCAGCCATTCCTACTTTACCAGCTTTATATGAGATTTTTGAGTTTACATGAACCTCGTCAAGCATTACTAACACAACCTTTTCATTCTCTTTTAATAGCTTGCTTTTTTCTATCAAAAAAGCTACCTGTGCAAGACCTATACCTGGACTGCTGGGGCCTATTCTTGATAAAATAATATCTTAAACATACATGATAAGGCAATGTCATTACATTTGTTTCACGTTAGAAATTGCACGCACCACGGTACCGGTACGAATAAAAGAAGACGCAGCCCATATCAGTAGTTCTGGGGAGTATCTTATTTGATTGACTATAGAGAGCTCTAACTGTTCCAAGACAAATTTTATTTTACTAGTTCTCTCTTTACTAAACTCACAGTCTAACTCAAGTGCATATTTCACAAGCTTCATTATATCATCATCAGAATAACTCGTGAGATGACTTACCATCTGTCACACTTCAGGTCTTCACAACCGTCAGATTCCAATATAAACCTAAAATGCTCTGTAGGCAAACACACATTTTTGTGAAACCCTTGAACTGTAAAAGAACTGGAAATCTTAAAACTCACTGAAACGGATGGAACGTTAGTAAATGACTCATCATCCACCTCAGTGGCGTATCCTGGAATCTCCACCAAGGCATGCAACGAGTAACCATGCAGTAATACAATATATTAAGTAAATTTCAATTCTACTCACCCTAATTACATGTAGGTGAACTCGAGCCAAACAGTTTTACTGTAAGTTTCTGGATTGAACGTGCGTACACAATTCTTGTTTTCTGTTTTTACATTTGCGAGGGAAGGTAGAGGTCTCCCGGCTTTAACTATTTGAATCTTTTCATCAATC
Source organism: Anabrus simplex (assembly GCF_040414725.1). Taxonomy (NCBI): domain Eukaryota; kingdom Metazoa; phylum Arthropoda; class Insecta; order Orthoptera; family Tettigoniidae; genus Anabrus; species Anabrus simplex. The sequence continues at coordinate 254,394,818 of NC_090265.1, read as the reverse complement.
GAACGGCCAGTAAATGGCTTTTCAAACCGATTTACAATTATATCCGTTTTAGACTCATCCATCGTTAATACCACATATGCGCAAAATATAAAACACCGAAAACGACGAATAGCACAGGAACAGCACACACAGAATGAACTCACTAAGCAGCAAAACACACAATGAATGAACTCACTAGTTAGCCACAACTCAAGCACTGGAGGTAAGTCACCCCAGTGGCACTGGTCCGTTTCGTCACGTTGAGTTCTCGCTGGGGGTAATCTGTGGGTTCCGTTCGCTGTAAACTTGAACATGCCGACTTTCTCCAAGTTGCTAACAGATGGCAGAGGGTAGCACGTGTATGGGGTGACAAAGCCTGATCAAGTTTCAATTACAGTGACATCATTCGGAGGGTGTCCGACTCGTTGGCTGAATGATCAGCGTACTGATCTTCGGTTTAGAGGGTCCCGGGTTCCACTCCCGGCCAGGTCGGGGATTTTGACCTTCATTGGTTAATTCCAATGGCTCGGGGGCTGGGTGTTTGTGCTGTCCCCAACATCCCTGCAACTCACACACGACATACAACACTATCCTACACCACAATAACACGCAGTTACCTACACATGGCAGATGCCGCCCACCCTCGTCGGAGGGTCTGCCTTACAAGGGCTGCATTCGGCTAGAAATAGCCACACGAAATTATTATTCGGAGGGTTTCAGAACTATGTCTGCCACCGAATGCAATTTTAAGACTGAATGCCTTACGTCCTTAACTCCTTCATTTGCTATCTCTTTCTTTCTAGAGTGGAATAGATGGCGAGACTACACCAGCACCACACGTAGTCAAGCAAGGGAACTAGTACAGCTGCGCGGAACTTTTGAACTTCTGAGAGATGAAATCGTTAATATTTAACTTGAAACAACCTAAAATCGTACTTCAGACAGTTCTTTGTTATCATAACGCATGCAATGAATGCCCTGCATTCAAGGAGAATACGCCCCTGATCCACCTTCACAAGCAACACGTAATCTTCCTTCACTATTACAGTGAATTGTTAAATACATTTTTTCTGAACTTCACAGATGAATGTGGTAAAAATGAGTAAATTTGTCATTCTCGCACCACTTATTGAAATTCTCCTCATCTCTCCTAATAAGCTCTTGAACTCTGTCTTCGGCATTTGTCGCCCCAGGGGCTCTGAACTTTGGAGCGTGGGTTGGCGACCACGGGGCCCTCAGCTGAGTCCTGGCATTGCTTCCACTTACTTGTGCCAGGCTCCTCACTTTCATCTATCCTATCCGACCTCCCTTGGTCAACTCTTGTTCTTTTCCGACCCCGACGCTATTAGGTTTGCGAGGGCTAGGGAGTCCTTCATTTTCACGCCCTTCGTGGCCCTTGTCTTCCTTTGGCCGATACCTTCATTTTCCGAAGTGTCGGACCCCTTCCATTTTTTCTCTCTGATTAGTGTTATATAGAGGATGGTTGCCTAGTTGTACTTCCTCTTAAAACAATAATCACCACCACCTCCGCATTTGTCCTTTCTTTTGAAACACTAACAGTGTGCTAAGAAGGGTGATTAGGAAATATAGTGGAGTATGCATCAGGAGTCAGTTTTGGGATTTTTCTGGGCACTCTAATGGGATCAACCTTTAGCACAGGAAAAACATCTTCGCTTATAATAAACCTAGGGTTAAAATGTTTAATGCATACCGAAGTATTATTAGTCACTTCAAAATGGTCACGATGAATATTCCTAACCCATTTTCTCGTAAACTTTGTCCTTAGGAAATCTAAAAGTTGTAGTATTGGGAGATCCATAATTTGTTCGACAACCAGGAACAGAACATTTACGACCCATTGTACTTATCTAACACATTAATGCACTCTACCAGACCAAACTCAGCGAAGCACCAGCAAATAATATACGGCACTAATAACCTCTAAATACTAAAACTAAATACGCCACTAATACATTAATAATAACTAGATACGCAATAAAAGAACCAAACTCACCGAAGCAGCAGCAGCAAATAATATACGGCACTAATAACTTCTAAAATTGAGATATAGGTACGCGTATAGTTACCCTGAACTCCAGCAGATCAAAATCACAGAAGCACCAGCAAATAATATACGGCACTAATAACCTCTAAAATACTAAAACTAATTACACTCCACCAGACCAAACTCACTGAAGCACTAGCACATTACATACGGCACGAATAACCTCTAAATACTACAACTAAAAACATCACTAGCAGTTTAAAAATAACTAGATAACAAATAAAAAGACATCGAATCACTATTTAACACACAAAAATATTCGGTGGATAATTAACATGCAAATTCCAGAAGCAAGACAACCACAACCAACTAGACACGTACTGAGCATACACCAAACTGAATGTAAACATGGTCCCACATACCGGATACGCATAGCCCAATGCGGCGGACATTCAGGTGTGATGAAATTGTAGTTGGTCTTGATTTATATATATGGAGTCGGAAAAGTTTGAACAGAATTAGTCGGATAGCGGTGTAGCATTTTGCGACTGTAGCTTCTGAAAAGGATGTGACTCTTTAACTCTTACTTTGAATATTTCTTGTAAGCTTGTAAAGCAGTAACAGTTATAAAGAGCATAATGGTCTGGTTCACCTGATCCCATGGTTTCGCTTTCGACTCTCAATCACCTGGTAACCGAATCAACGAGTCAAGTGAACGAAAATGTTTCGTGAATCATTTCAAGTGATTCGGATTCCCCATCTCTACATAATACATGCACAGAGAGTCTTCAACTTTTCCGATTTTTGCTACATGCTACTTCTATCGCTTCAACGGCAAACTCGCTCAGGCTGGGTGTCAGTGATCTTCAATGTCATGACGAAAGTGTGTTGCGCTTGGTGTCGTACATTATTTGCCAGTTAGACACAAAGGCAAATTGTGTTTTTCTTCCTTCCTCTAAACTCCCCAAGTATGGTTTCTAATTGACTGGTGATGCATTCTCCTTTAATTGTGACTGTGTTTTATAGAACCATTTACACCATTTCTTAGGATCACACACGTTTAGTGAGAAAAGTAATAGTATTTCAAGTGGCAGACCAAATGCTGAATTCAAGTCTTGAAAACTAAATCACATGGAGGATTCGAAAGACATTTTAATGGGTCATAGTATACAGAACTACCGTAGCTGTGCGGTAGTGAAACTTATCAATACTTTTACTGGGCGCGTTTACTTTTCACCAATAAAAAGAAAACCGCATGGACCAAAGATAGATCACGGATATGGATAGTTTCCATGTTCTACGCGCGCTCACGAAATTTCTAAAAATCGTATCGCTTCCGTTGTTTCTCTAGCGCGTTTTGGCAAAGTGAGAACAGACTTCTCATTAAGCGAGTCATTTACTCGTAATTGAATTGGTGAACAAGTAGGCGTAACACAACGTCTGGCGGATCTTCAAATACAGCACTTTCGGGTATTTTTTCCATACATGTTCTTGTTTTTTAATAATTGTATTATTTTTGTATAATTCTGTACATTGGATATTGTAAAAATATTTTTTCCGTAAAACGTTAGTTAAGCGCTCCGAAGACTTTCATCTCTCCTCGACTGTGTAAGTTTCGAACCGACAACACCCAGGAAATTCCCACGCCAGACCGCTGGTTCTCAGTATTCAGTATCCTAGCCTCCATTAGAGAACCTCTCTGGGTTGGAGTGACGTTAGGCAGATAGGAAGAATAATGTACGTGACATTTCTTGCAGCGATGCCACAATCTCTCTCTTTGTCCAACCATATGTAAAGGTGTACTGACATCATGCTGTAATCCCGTTGACGATCTGACTCCAGGAGTCTATTTTGGGCATGTTGACTTGGTTGTTGTAGGATTATACCGGTCAGTCCCTTGAACAGGTCCATCCATGGCGATAGTTTGCGTCCTCTGGGTTTTCGGCCGTTGACTTTAATCTCCGTTGCTTCTGGTCTCCTTATGCGACCAAATTACTTGAGTTGGTTTTGTCTGACACGAGTTGACAGTCTTATACTGACGCTTAGCACTTTCAGGATTGATTCATTAATTGGGCGTACCATCCAAGGTATTAAGAGTAATCTCCTACAGCACCACATTTCTAGAGCGTCAATTCTGTGCTATCAGTCATATTCATCTTCTACATTTTCACTACATAGGCCTCAATAGGGAGGATTATACCGTAGATCACAAGATGATGAGTTTCGTCTTGGTAGCGATGGAGATGTATTTTCAAAGACGAGTAAGTTTTGCTATTGAGTTCTCCGCCATCGCAATGAACGTACGGATCTCAGGTATTACTCTTTGTCATTGGTGACAAGAGATCCCATGTACTCAAACCGAATGACGACTTTGTAATCCGCAATTCTTGTGACGTTAGGTCTGTTTTATTGCGGTGATAGCAACTCTTAAATCTAATTTTAATGTATGTTTCAGAATATCTTCTCCTATCAACGAGAGGAGTATTCGTGAAGAATGTATGAGGGCATAACATGAATATTAACTGTATTTGGAATATCTCCAGATACAGTACGGTGTCATCATTGATATGGAAAACAGTATGAAGAACACTACCAATATCGTAAACATCAACATTCAAGCAGACAACTTAAACTCCTTTGTAATAAAAAAATCAGGAGAAATTAAATGGGCATACAAAAACCCAGAACTTTCTCAGACGTTCCCTTGTAAGGACATAAATGAAAAAGTAGACGATGCTATTAACCCTTCTCCTCAATCTTCAGATGATCCCGAACTCAAAGCACTCCATTCCAAAAGATCCAGACCTATCAGTATTACCTACAACATCTCGGCGGGTATAATAACGAATGACCAGGATCATACAAATTTAACGCATGCAACAAAAGAAGATAATCTCGTGAAAGGCGAAAAGAGATTAGACGATCTTCTTGACACTTCTCCTCAATCTTCAGATGATCCCGAACTCAAAGCACTTCATTCCAAAAGATCCAGACCTCTCAGTATTACCTACAACATATCGACGGGTATCATAAAGAATGACCAGGATCAAACAAATTTAACACGTACAACAAAAGGAGATACTCTTGTCAAAGGCGAAAGTGGATTAGACGATCTTCTTGACACTTCTCCTCAATCTTCAGATGATACCGAACTGAGAGCACTTCGTTCCAAAAGATCCAGACCTCTCAGTATTACCTACAGCATCACGACGGGTATAATGACGAATGACCAGGATCATAAAAATTTAACACATGCAACAAAAGAAGATATTCTCGTGAAAGGCAAAAGGGGATTAAGCTTGGAAACTCCAGGCTGTAGTTGGAATAATGACTTAAAACAATTTGACAGTACTATTTATCCTGCATCCAAAAACGTGAATGGTAATCGAGAACGTATAACTTCCGAAGAGAGCAATAGCTCAAAATCTCCACGTGGTTCATTCGAAAGAGAACCCAGTGAATACGTTTCATCCTCCGAGTCCGAGCTCCAGAAAGCAGTGTGTTTGACTATAATTCACAATATTAAGAAACTGCACGATGAAATTCTACATGAAACAAACACACGAGCAGATAAAGAAACAAATGTTGATCATTCAGCTCAATCTCAGGAGAAAAAAGGGGAGACTTATAGGACACACAATAATTTAACTTCAGATACCGGCACTTCCGTTGTAACCAAAAGGTCGGGTCCAGATAGTGATCAAACTAATGATAAGTGGAAAGCATTATTTTCAAATGTAAACGAATCTATAGTCGATTATTCCGTGACAGAATCCCCTGACAAAGAAACTATTGAGAAAAGAAATCTTCTTAATACCCACCCTGTGTCTATAAATCACCGGGAGTTTTCTGACATAAGGCAAGGGATTCGGAGATATCCCAGGAATAACCTTCCAGGGTGCCTAGAAAGTAGGTGTGACATTTGTGACATGAGAGACGACACCCTTTGTCTACCAAATGTAGAGCAGTGTGATATTTTCGACCTCAGTAGATACTTATATAATAATAGTAAACCTTGCAGGAATAAAACTCTATATGTTCATAATCTTACTCCATGCGTTGAAGGAAGAACTAATGAAAATTGTCAATCTGTGCAACATTTTGAAAGAGTGAGCAGTTTATTGAATCCAGAGAATAACAAAGAAAACTGGAATTCTATACAATACTGCAACGCCGACGAAAACCATACCATGGGGAATGGAACAATTGAAAAGTGCATAAAGGATATAAATTCTCCCTTGGGATTAGCTATAATGCCCAATACATCCATATCTAAATCCCAAGGAAATTTTACTGATTCCCGGTCATTTTGTAGCTCTTTTTTCAGTAACGAGTTGAGAGTTGATGCAGTGCCGAGTTTTTCGATTGACAATGAAACCAACGAGAGTTCCATGGTGAAAATTCCTGTTAAAATGCTCGAATCACGCATAGGCAAAGGCATGCATTATGGTAACAGTGAAGCGAAGAAGAGAGATTTTTACGATAAAATGTTAATTAATATTGGGACACCTTTAGTACCAGCTGTGAAGAGCAGCATTATTCAACGTGAAATTCAGAATAAAGTAGACGACTCGGCAGCTCACAAGAAAATCATTCGGCACTTTCTTAATAATAACGTAAAATATTCTGATGTTAGCTTTTTATCTGCCAATCTCAATGATTCTTCGGAATACATAACAGCGAGTGAATACGATGTATTTCCACACTTCATTATAAATAAGGGCACAAACAAGACTTTAACTCTGCAGAAAGAAGGTACAAATTTGTACTTAAACAATATACAGGACATTACCCCTAAGAAGGATGTGCAGTCTCAGAATGTTAAAATAAAAACTGAGGCGTTGATTCCAACCTTGAAGACAGTTTTGCCCGCTAAATGTAATCACGAATCAGTGAACTCTACTCTGAACAAAACATGTAATAATATCGATATTTTAAATAGAGGAAATACATCTCAAAATAATGGGCCATGTGCAATAAGCAAAACCAACGTTGAAGTGGACGTCTTCCAAGATCGCGGTTCAAACGGACACGCAGAATGTAAGTGGATTTGCTCGAATCCATTTCTCCCATCCAATATAACTAAGAGTGTGTGTGGTCTTTGTGAAAAAAGAGAGTATGCAAATGCCTCGAATCCTCACGACGACATTTCATCCAATCCCCAAGGTATTATTGTGAAAGGTTTCAATAATATAGATGCAATAAAGAAACATTTACAATCAGCATTTTGTAAAAGGGCATGCCATTTCGATGATGATGATGATGAAGACATACCTAAGCTCATAAAGGCTCATAAACATGAAATAGAGCTAGATTCCATTTACACTTTTCAAGATGAACGACTCAATCATGCTAACGTCACTCAAAAGCGTGAAGATTGTTCCGACAGTTACAGTAAAACAGTAATATTACAAAACCATAATAATGCAGAGCATGTTAGCAACTCGAAACACCCCACTCTCTTCCCGCACAATAACACTACTAGAAATGAAAGCTCAATAAAGAAAGAAGTTGTAAGTATGTGTATGCTTATTGGAACTCAAGAGAGCGCTATATTACACTCATCATCGGCTCTCTCCCGGGGAGAAAACAACATCCATAATTCACTGAAGAAGATAAGGTTTGGAATTAAAAATCGGAGGAAGACGGCTTCCAGTCTGAAAAACTGTGAAGATGTTTGTAATCTCAGCTCTGACGGTATAATAATAATATCCCTACAACCCTTATGTACCAGAAAGAAATCTGGGGTTTCCCAACCTTACTTCGAATACAGAGAGAAAGTATATACGAACCCCATTGTGGTGCCTGCTGCAACGGTTAAGATAAAAAAATCGCTTTCTGATAGAAAATCTCTTTGTTATTCTAAAGATAATGTTTGTTTAATCCTAAATAATGACAGTAAATTTACAAAGAAATCTCTACTTTGGGACTCAGTGGAAAATCTCCTGTGCCAAGAATTTGCAACTGAAATTCATTCCAGATTACCAAAAATATACCCCAATGTCGATGCAGAAAGGCGTCGTCTAGGTGAGGAAAATGGGTACGACTACCATGACGAAACGAAAGGACGAAATTTATTTAATTCCTTACCAAATCGCAAGTATCAGTCTGAAATGAAAAGAGTTTGTGTAGACTACGAAGAAAAGAACGAAGAGGACGGTGGTAAAATAATAGAAAGTGTAAAGCTGAAGCAGTATGAAGAGTACTCCTACTCTATTTCCTCAAGCCACACATTTAAGCGGGAACTCGTTTCTGAGTCATCAGATAAATTACCATCCCTTGCTACAATTAGTTCTCAGGAATCAGCTCACAAACACGAGTCAAGAGAATACTCCTCCAAGAGATCTCCTTGCAAGCAACTTGGAAGAAAGAAGTGCGCTATGCATCGCAAACAAACCGATAAGCAGGATAAGGGAAAGTTACATGGTCAAAGACGTAAAAAGTCAGATTCTTCTAGGATGATTCGTGGCAATGTGACACCATCCAGCAGGAGCTGTGAAATCGAACTAACTAGTATACAGTATGAAGATATTCCGGATCCTATAATTTCCCATTCATCACGAGAGAGTTTGGATCGAGACTTGCGATATTATAACAGTTCGGATGAACAGATAGGGGTACTTGGAACTATCTCGACCCGAGCTAAAAGAGTACTATCGGAAGGACAAAGAGCGATAAGTTCCGGAATCAGTTCGGTCACTACTAAGATGTTCTGTTTATTTAACAGAACGACTCCGAAGAGGTAATGGGGCTCATTGTTGCCGGCAATGTTGTCGGTAAAACCTGTGAGCTAACATTGTAATGTACCCTGAGACGTATAAAATAAACTTGTTTGGCTGTTGATATAATTCTATGCATTTCTTTTGTACTGTGTCATCCAATGAATTTTGTTGCAGGTTTTTCTTATAGTCAACATTTTCCTAGCCATCCATTTCAAAGGAGACATACTTTATGACTGAACTACCTGAACATTTTAAAAGGTAGAATTCCACTTTTGGAATGGTGCATGGCCCTGGGTTTCACTTAGCTTACAAAAGAAATGAATACCAGGTTCAATCCAGGAGACAAAAGTGGCCAGACACACAAGGGACCTGTCTGGGTCAGACCAGACAGACTCCAAGGAATGTTGGGTGAAGGATCAATAGATATGCTGCAAATTTCGCCAATGAAACCTTTCACAGCCGCAGATCAAAACTAACAGTAGGCCTAATAGACTAGGTTATTAGGCCGCGCATGCGGTTGTGTGTCTGCGCGCAGCGATTCGGCTCGTCGTGCTATTTGGGCTTGCCAGTTGGACTTGAAACGAGCTACTTAGCAGTGGCAAATCGTCGTCTTTTTTGGTCCGTTTCAAGTTGTTGTTTTATCCTCCCATGAGGGAGTGGGCCATCAGCTCATCTAGGAGCTCTTAGGCCTTGGATTGGGAAATTGTCTTGAAAGTATTTTTGATTGAGGCTGTGTGTTATATCACAAGTTTTGTAGTTTTTGGTATATCTGGCATAGAGGTTTGTTACGGCGAGGCGGTCACCTATGGAGGGCCCACACATCCCCAACCACAACGACCTGTCCCTGTTAATCCCTTTTATTTGCCATTATGTTTTTTACACTTTAGCCTACAAGTTAGAATCTTCATCCCTGTTCCGTACTGACTCCAAAATTTAAAATTATAACGGTTGTGGAGATCCACCAAATCAATATAACCTCACAATCACTCATGGTGATCAATTACATAAACAAAAACCACAGTGCATGTTTCGGCTCCTAAGAGCTTCAGCTGTTACAAATAGTCTAAATTAAAATAGCCATAAATAAGACGTTGTCTACATAGAAGCGTGCACAAACATAATCAACGGTCTAACACATTAAAAATTCTGTATACATAGTATATATCAAGCACATTTAACTCGAATCTTAAAAGAAGTTAATAGTCCAAATTACAATCTAAAAACGCAGTTTCTTCAACTTACATCACTCCCATTTTGTAAATCCTTCTTAAAGTTAAAGCATTTAATTCTCCTGCAACATTCGTTAAAAAACTTCTGTTGCCGGCACGTGTTAATGGAAGAGAGAAATACTCCTAAAGGTTGAATCCTATGGACGTATTGAATTGTGCGGAACTTTTTCATTTGTAATAATCTAGTACAAACATGTATCTGGAAAGAGAAAAGAATCGAACTAATACGGTGACAACCAAATTTTGAAGTGTAAATTAGAGAAAAAGAATGAAGAGGAAATGCGCTTACCCTTATTTTGTTCCTTAGGCCAGGTGTGCCGGCCACTGCTGCGCGTCTATACTAGACTTAACTAAAGTTGGAGTATGACAGGTAAGGTTGGAGGGAGGAGCATTGCACGTGCCATTTCACGATGTTGCCACATTCCAGCATTCCTTTCTACATGCTCTTACCCCTCGCTTCCGGCTCACTTGTTCCCTCCTTCATTCTGACCGCTGTGATGTGTTGTAGACTACCTGGCCAGGCGGTGTCGTCCCATTTGCGATCACTCTTATACAATCAGGTTCTTATCAGTGACATACAAACAGTCAGGTTCCTGTGAGGGAATTCCTTACTGAAGGACTGGTACAGGAAGACCTCTCAGTCAAGTAACTGGCGAAACTGGGATTCTTACGAATCTTACGAATCGTATGTTGAAAGTCATAAAATTACTTACATTTACCATTTGAGACTGATGCGTTTATATCAGGACTGACAGGGAATAAACAGGACTCAAATAAACCTTTTATTTAGAGTTACCAGATGGTTGTGGGTGTAAAGGCAGTTAAATGAGTTTTAAGAAGTAGGACAAAAGATGGGCGTATTAAAACCGTTGAATTTTACACTTTCCGATTTCAAAACAAAGGATTTTGCTGTAACAATTAACTTCTTCGACAGTGCTACCCTTTTTGAAGCAATTGTAGCTCATCTCATATTTAACAGTTAACTTACATTTTCTTATACAATAGGGGTCAATATTAATATTAAATTAATGCTTACATAATGCTCAAACTGTTCAAATATTCATACTGAGACGTTAAGTAAGCAGCTGCTCAAAATATAATCAGCCTACTTTCTTCTGTGTGTATGTATGTCTACCTCTCAGTCTCGGTTATTGATACAGGGTCGGGATGAGATGAGATTAATTTACACAGCATGTTTCTACTGCCGGATGCCCTTCCTGGCACCAACCTCAGTTGAGGAGCTAATGAAGACGAAATGTGTTATGGTGAGTGAAATTGGGTAAGGGGTGCGAGGACTCAGCTCTGGCCTATGGATAGGAACGGCACCGACATTTGTCTGGAAGTGAAAATATTAAACCACAGAAAACTATTCTGAGAGGAACCGACGGTGGGATTCGAACCCACGCATTTCCCGAATGCAGAGCTTGGCTCCATAGTCATAGCGCGTTAAAACGCGCGGCCTCTCAATCTACTTTCATCTATCTATATATATAAATAAAATTATAATTGTGGTCCGTACGCTTGGATTAGATGTACAAGAATCCAGAACTTAATGTTAAGAAAATGTTTAGATTACAATCAGTTGAAAAAATGACAATTCTATAATGATAGCGCGAAAAGATATTGCGTTCGGAAAATAGTGGGTTCGAAACCCATTGTCGGTAGCCCAGAAGATGGTTTTCCGTTGTTTCCTATTTTCGCAACAAGCAATTGCTGGGGGCTGTACCTTAATTAAGGCCACGGTCGTTTCCTTCCCACTCCAAGCCCTTTCCTCTCCCATAGTCGCCATAAGACCTATCTGTGTCGGTGTGACGTAAAACAAATTGTAAAAGAAATTATTGGAGAACACCATCAAACAGGGAAGAAAAGTAAATAGCCTCATCTTCAAAGATTTCTCTTGCAGCACGTATCATTTCTGTTTCTTAGTGATGGATTGTCACACCATGGCCGGCGGTATTTTTTTCACGAGGTGGATGAGTCCTGGGCCTCCCTCTCCCTCGAGGAGTATTCATCGTACTCGAAATATAAATTAAAATACAATGATTGTACGTACGTGTTAAATAGTATTTAAAATACAATTAGAAACTTACTAACGGCCACAAAACATAAATAGAATGCCACTCACATTGAACTGCTTGCGACAAGATCTAACTCACAAGTGAAATGAGAGGTCTGGCAACTCCCAGCAAGACGAGCTGCCCAGATGTTTTATCTCCATGGCAACCGCAGTCGCCCCACCCTCGTTTCCATGGCAACCACACAGCCACTCCCTTTATCCCGCCACGGCAGGCAGTAAACGAACCTCCCTCTAAGAAATGCCATACACCAACTTTAGTTATTACTATACTGCTAATAATAAGCGTTGGTATGTGACATTTCCTAGAGGGAGGTCCGTTTACAGCCTGCCGAGGCGGGATAAAGGGAGTGGCTGTGTGGTTGCCATGGAAACAAGGGTGGGGCGACTGCGGTTGCCATGGAGATAAAATTTCAGGGCAGCTCGTCTTGTTGGGAGTTGCCAAACCTGTCACTGTCACTGATAAGAACCTGATTGTTTGTATAAGAGTGATCGCAAATGGGACGACACCACCTGGCCAAGTAGTCTACAACACATCACAGCGGTCAGAATGAAGGAGGGAACAAGTGAGCCGGAAGCGAGGGGTAAGAGCATGTAGAAAAGAATACTGGAATGTGGCAACATCGTGAAATGGCACGTGCAATGCTCTTCCCTCCAACCTTACCTGTCAGACGCCAACTTTAGTTAAGTCTAGTATAGTTTAGTATTGTACCTACATAACACATCCTGTACAGGAGCTTGGCTAGCTGTAATTGAGGGAAGAGAAAAGGAAAACGGAGGGTGAGGGGTTGCTGTGTGGCTTGCTGTAAGTTGTGGAAGAAAAGGGGAAGATGGAAGAGGAGGTTGGCTGTGTTTGAAAATGGAATTGCCGGGTTGGCCGTCTTAAACGATTGGGCTTTTACAATACCTAGTGTCTCCAATAAAGAGGTATTTGGACAAATAAAGGGTTCTTACTTTCGAAGATCTCATTTAAATTACAGTTGCTATTGTAAAACTGGTCCAGAAAAATATACACATTTTCAACAATATTCAAAAGATTACCTTTTGTAGCTTTCCTAAAGATGGTTAGATCTTGCTTAATAGCTGTAAAAGCATGATGTGCCTCACTGATGTGTCTACTCATCGCTGAGAATTCCCAGTGCTTCTTCGCATTGACATGTTCCAGGTACATAGTCATGAACCTACGCCTTGTTTGTTGATATACAGTGACTCACATAATTATTCGGACACGTTAGTAATTATAGTCTTTGCTACACACTGGCCCTGTATTTCAGAGAAAATATCGTACGCGCAAACTAGTTTCTGACAGAACCCAGTCTGACAGATTCAACACGACGTTCAAATGTGTACTTTTAGAAAACAGGAGAGAACCAGTGACCACGGAACCTCAGAACGCAGTTAACGTGCTTCAACAAAATTTTTCGGACAAAAGTCAGTTGCGTGCAGAGGTCGTATGTAAAAGAGCCACGGACAGTGTGAACGTAAACATTCAGTGTGTTAGAGTGCTGTGTACAACGTAGGTGAAAATGGACGGCAGAGGAAGAGAGAGCACAATCGAACAGCGGCAGCTAATAACTTTTCACTATGCTAAATGTAAAAGTTGTCGTAAAATTGCTGAAATGTTACAAATGAAGAAAAGTACAGTCTCCGATATTGTCACAAGATTCCGGAAGGAAGATAGGATTGGCATCTACCACATACGGGACGTCCAAGAACTTTTTTCTGTGAGGGAAGAGTGTTATATCATCAGAAAAATTAAAAGGGCACCCAAATTTAGTGCTCGAAAACTCGCTACGGAGATTGCTGCAGACACCGGAAAGAAAGTGCATCCCTAAACAATACGGAGAGTGCTCAGAAGAGGCAACTTTCACGGCCATATTGCAAGCCCTTCATAAATCAAGTAAATCGAAGAAAGAGAATGCTGTATACAAAGAGCATGTTAAAGAAGATAATTAGCGGTGGAATTACGTTATATTTGCTGATGAGAGTAAATTTAACACATTTCAATCTGATGGGAGGATAACAGTTTGGCGGCGTCCTAATACTGAGCTTCACGAGAAAAATCTGAAAGCAACTGTGAAGCATGGTGGTGGACAGGTAATGGTGTGGGGGTGCATGTCGGCGAATGGAGTTGATGAATTGGTTTTTATTGAGGGTAAAATGGGCCACTTTCAATGCCTTAAAATACTGAGGGACAATATGAAAAAGAGTGCCGAAAAGATGGTGATTGGTGAACATTTTAAGTTTTATCAAGATAACGACCCAAAGCATATGGCCTGGAATGTAAGGATGTGGTTATTGTTTAACTGCTCAAAGGTGCTTCATCCTCCCCCTCAATCACCAGACTTGAATGGGGCTGAGAATCTTTGGGACAAACTGGATAAAGAAATAAGGAAAACAACAATCACATCTAGAGAATAACTGAAAAATGGACTTCAAGAAGAGTGGCAGAAGATATCTCCCGATTACATGTGAAAATTAGTGGAGAGCATGCCAAGTCGACTCAGGGAAGTAATTAAAATGAAAGGAAAGACCACTAGATACTGAACCTTTAGGACCATAAGTAAAACGGCAAGTGTCCGAATAATTTTGTGCAATATTCGTTTTGATTTTGTTTTTAATGATTATATTTTCATTGAACGTGTTCATTACAAGAATGATGGATGTTTAGTTTTTATATTCCATACAGAAACTTGTATCTAATTTATATGAGTGCTTTATCATTACTGAAACCACTAACACAAAGGAAAATATAATAAATCATGTCTGTCCGAATAATTATGCGAGTCACTGTACATGTCTTCACATTGATTACAAGCAAGTTTATAAATGCCTGAGCTAGAGTATTGATCTTTACTAGAGTTGACCGAACTATGGTTGAAAAACTGTTGACGGTTTGTATTATTTGTTGAAAAAGCAACTTTATGTTTTTTTCAAATAGATTCATTATTTGATAAATACCTGGGTTGTTAAAAGTGCAAGTCGCAAATTTAACCTTTTTACATAGTTGCGGAACCAATTTTGAACTTTGTTTCTTACTCACTTTACTAAATATTTTTATAGTGTTAATACCGAAACCATTTAAACAAATTTTAACTTCTTCTTCAATTCCTTCTGTGAGAGAGGTAAACTGAGCACGCAATGGACATAACTATAATATGCCGCTATTTTTTGCGCTACTGGATGTAAGGAATCATTTCTAATTGTGAGATGTGTTAATGTCGGTTTCCTAAAAATTTTGTAATTAAATATCTCCTATTCCCTCTTAACAGTGACGTCCAAAAAATGTATAGATTTGGCAATTTCGTTCTCTACTGTAAATTTCATACTATGATCCAGGGAATTAAGAAAATTTTAAAAAATTAAACTCTTATTAGACCGCTAATCTATTCGTCATGCTATTATTATAAAAGTATCGTCAACAAAACGCGTCCATGGTTTTAATCCTTGGATTTTTCTATAATTCTTGAGTGCTCTAAGTGATCTAGAATGATATTAGACAAAATATCTGAGGCCGGAGCGCCCATTGTATGACCCATCTGCTTATACATTTTTGATTAAATAAAAATAATTATTATTTAATACGAACTCTAGAACTCCTATAAAGTCATCGATTTCGGGTATACTGAGATGTACTTCAGCCGGCCCCACGGTGTAGGGGTAGCGTACCCGCCTCTTACCCGGAGGTACCGGGTTTGATTCCCTACCAGTACAGGGATTTTTACCTGGATCTGAAGGCTGGTGCGAGGTCCACTCAGTCTACGTGATTAAAATTGAGGAGCTATCTGACGGTGAGATAGCGGCCCCGGTCTGGAAAGCCAAGAATAACGGCCGAGAGGATTCGTCGTGCTGCCAACACGACACCTTGTAATCTGTAGGCCTTCGGGCTGAGCAGCGGTTGCTTGAAGGCGAAGGCCCTTCGGGGCTGTTGCGCCATAGGGGGGGGGGGGGGGGTGAGATGACCTTGAGAAGTCAAGCTGCTTCTAATAATGTTTCCTTAATGGGTACATTAGAGTACATATCGTTAATATTATAGGAACACACTATGCGGTGAGGTGTTACATTAAAATTCTTCAACTTCTCACAGAAATCTATGGAATTCTTAATAGGAGACTTAACATGAAATAGGCAATGCTTCATAAGAAAATTATGGATGAACTGGGAAGTTTTATACGTAGGCCTATTCCTGAAGTTGATACTTGGTTTAATGGCGACTCCGCCCTTGTGTATTTTAGGAAGTGCTCTGGCTACTGTTGGACCCGGATTCAAGTTCACTAACTTCTGAGATTCCTTTTCTTTCAGGATAAAAGTCGAATTCTTAAGGGGGGTTTTAGATTCCGCTGAATCCGACTGGTAGGATCTTTATTAGTTAGATCAAAAGAGTCAGCTGAAAAGAAAGTTTCAATTTTCTTAATGTAATCATCTTTGTCCGTAACAACCGTTGTGCAGCCTTTATCTGCTGTAACATTTATATAATTGCACTGTATTTTCCGCTTAAGCTCACTATTCTGTTTACTGGCTTTGAAAGAAAAACTATTTAAGATCGTTTATCAGGGTGGGAAGTTTCTTATTTTTTTACTTCGTGCCGCAAATCATTCGGTTGGTCTATGGGAAGCTTTTGTATATTAGTTTCAATCTCAGCCATTGTAGTCATTAAATCCTTCTTGTTATTGGAACTTGGCCAGTTAAAACTGGGGCCTTTACTCAGAATATCTGGACCAGTTTTACAATAGCAACTATGATTGAAATTAGATCCTCGAATGTAAGAATTCTTGATTTGTCCCAGTACCCTATTTATTGGAGACACTAGGTATTGTAAAAGCTCAATCGTTAAGAAGGTCAACCCGGTAATTCCATTTACGACACCAGCTACCCCTTCCCCTCCATCTTCCCATTTTCTCTCCCCTCCCCACTTATAGCTAGCCAAGCTCCTGTACAGGATGTACTGTATTACGTAGGTACAACTAAAACTGAAAGTCAAGTCAAGAGCTTAGGAAAAGTATCCTTCCGCATGTAAGCACGTCCCCTGTTCCCCCTTCCCGTCACCGTTCTCAATCTCCGCCACTACCAACTTATCATTAACGTCGTGCGTCTATCTGCCAAGTATACTCCGCACGGCCTTACTTCTAAGGGCCGTTTTCCCCAAATGAGTTTAAACTAGGTTTATTTTAATCTGGTTTAAGTCTGAGTTTAAACTTTTTCTTCCTAGGGGGCTTTACGTCGCACCGACACAGATAGGTCTTATGGCGACGATGGGATAGGAAAGGCCTAGGAGTTGGAAGGAAGCGGCCGTGGCCTTAATTAAGGTACAGCCCCAGCATTTGCCTGGTGTGAAAATGGGAAACCACGGAAAACCATCTTCAGGGCTGCCGATAGTGGGATTCGAACCTACTATCTCCCGGATGCAAGCTCACAGCCGCGCGCCTCTACGCGCACGGCCAACTCGCCCGGTTGAGTTTAAACTAATATTCATTTTCCCCATATTGGTTTAAACTTTGTATCAAGTTTAAACTTGGTTCAGAGTTAAACCTTCTATATTGTAGGTTTAAACTGCTGTTTATATTCAATCTTCTTGACATATTATTAACGTATCTGTGATTTTACTAATAGAAGGGTTAGTTTTGACTACCAGTACTGCAGCACTTTAATAGAAAACGTACTAAAATTATAACCTAGTAGTAGCATTAGAAAAATGGGAGAATTTATTGAAGTCTTTGGTAAAATAGGAAATAATTTTGATGTGCAAGTGAGCTTAAGAAGCCGCATTCCAACAAAAGTTTACAATCTTGGAAAATCGGATGTAACGGAGTTTTTTTAATGGATTTATAATTCATAAGCGAACAGCAAGGATTGTCTAGTATCGAAGAAGGATTCATTTAAAACGTCAACTGCACGGAATAATGCTATTTCGCTAGAAGCAATGATTCTGGTTGCTTTAAGATATGATGCAGCAGGCATTTTTCTCATTAACAACGGGGACCACAGACCTTAAACTGCAGTCTCCTTATAATATTACTAGCAAGATACCCGTGCTTCGCTACGGTATTATACTGAAATTTATAATTAAATGCTTAACGTTTTATATATAATCCTCCGAAATTCGCGATCTGACTTGTTTTCTGAGAGATTACGGCAAAGTTCCTCACATTTTTCAATATTTCTTTCCAACATTCGATTTCGTACTTCGCGAGGTAGGTCCAGGTATTCCACGCGGTCAGTTCGGTCTCTAAATCTTTGCCATCTTTTCCTATAAGCATTTTTAGTATGGATCAAATCCTGACGGAGATCCGGCGTGGTGTCGTCTTGGGTGCCTAGGCGGTACTGAACCCGCGGCTTGACTGTATTCGTAGTCATTACCAGGCCAGGACCCGTTTCCAGCGCGGTCCGCACAATTTGACGACGGTCCAGAACATTATTATTATTATTATTATTATTATTATTATTATTATTATTATTAGATGTTCTGGACCCCACAGCAAGATGCAAATTACATCTGCTACCATTGTCATTGTTGACAATGTGACCAGCACCATTGTCGCGCGTAGGCAAGTGTGCGGGATTTCTGGCGATAGGAATGACATACTTCCGTGCATTATTGACCTTATTATAGAGGTGAATAATTTGACGGTCAATCTCATTCCTATCGTTTATTTCAAATGTGTTTAAATTTTTATTTATATGCCAGGAGAGTCTACTGTAATCTAAGAATGTTCTCCGAAGGAAAAGATGGCTGTTGAAATCGAACCCAGGAAAGATTAAAAATGATCGGTTTATGATCCGAATAAGTACATCGAAAATCTACAGCCTGTTTCCAGCCATTCGACAGGGTCAGGAATGGAATGAATAAAGCCCCCATCTAGCGGCGACAATAGGAATTGTGCCGGCTGCCGAAGCATTCCTCTGGGGCAATGAGCGATGAATGACAAATGAAATTAAATATTTTACAGTGTTGCTGGAATGAATGATGACAGGGAAAACCGGAGTGTCCGGAGAAAACCTGTCCCGCCTCCGATTTGTCCAGCACGAATATTACATGGAGTGATCGGAATTTGAACCACGGAACCCAGCTGTGAGAGGCCGGCGCGCTGCTGAGTGAGAAATGGAGGCTCCTTATAAGTACGTTATGAAAAGTAAAATCAATTGGTCTCACCTCCTTTTACACACCACCGCCGTTAAGTATATTACCCCCCGCCCCAAAGAAAAATTAAAATAAGGCGTGTTTCTTTATGTTTAAAGGAGATTCCAAACACCAATGTTCACGTCTATTACCTTCAGTTTTGAGATATAAGTATCCCCATAAAAATAATTCACCTTTTTTTCACTTCCTTTCACCCCCCCCGCAGGTCAATTTTCCGGGGAAAAATACTTGTTTCTTTAATAGTAAATGATCTTCTAAATACCAATTATCACGACTCTTAACTTCTTCAGTTTTTGATTTGTGTGTCCTCATGAAAGGAATTCAACTCCTTTTCACTCCCGCCGCCCAAGATGGTTTCCCCTTCGAAAAGCGTTTTTCTTCGTTTTTAAAGGAGAGCCAAATACCAATTTTCACGTCTGTAACAACTTTAGTTTTTATTAGATGTATGTATTCTCATACAATTAAGTCAACTAATTTTTCAATTCTTCCCCCCCCCCCCCCTTTTCATTGGATTTTCCGAAAATACGTGTTTCTTTACTTTTAAAGCAGATTCCAAATATCAAATTTCACGTATGTAACGTCTTCATTTTTGAGATATCAGTAGCCTAATTAAAAGAAATCGACACCATTTTCAGTCACTTTTACACACAGTTCCCCTTCCACCCAAGTGGAATTTCCGAAAACTAAAAATACACGTTTCTTTGTTTTTAATAGAGATAAAAATACCATTTTCACTTCTGTAACATGTTAAGTTTTTTATGTATACTGTACATATTCTCATTTTAAAATTTCACCCCTTTTTATTTCCCCTTAAGTGGAGTTTCCAAAAACGAATCACCCATGTTTCTTTACATTTACAGGAAATTACAAATACCCACTTTTTACGTCTGTAACATTTTACCTTTCTCAGATATTCTGTAGATATAGTCTTTCAAAAAATTCACCCCAATTTTTCACTCCAGTAAACCGCCATTAATTGGATTTTCCAAAAACATAAAATACGTGTTTCTTTATTTTTAAAGGAGATCCCATATACAAATTCTCAGTTCTGTAATATCTTCAGTTTCTGAGATATATGTGTCCTCATAAAGGGATTCAACCCTTTTACACCCCTCCTATTGGGATTTACAGAAAACAAAAAATACGTGTTCCTTTATTTTTAAAGGAGATTCTAAATACCAATTTTTACATGTTTAAACTTTTAAAGTTTAAAGATGTAGACACACTCATTTTAAAAATTCACCCCCATTTTCAACCCCCATTATTTGGATTTTCCAAAAACGAAAAAATACCTGTTTCTTTATTTTTAAAGTAGATCCCAAATACCAATTTTCAGGTCTGTAATATCTTCAGGTTCTGAAATATAAGTAGCCTCATTAAAGGCATTCAACCTATTTTTCACCCTTTTTCACCCTTCCTATTAGGATTTTCCGAAAACAAAAAAGTACGTGTTTCTTTATTTTTAAAGGAGATTTCTAAATTCCAAATTTTACATCTATAAACTTTAAAAGTTTTGAGATATTGATACTCTCATTTTAAAAAATTCGTCCCCCTTTTCACCCCCCATTATTTGGATTTTCCCAAAACGAAAAAATACCTGTTTCTTTATTTTTAAAGTAAATCCCAAATACCAATTTTCAGGTCTGTAATATATTCAGTTTCTAAGATATAAGTATTCTCTTTAAAGGCATTCAACCCATTTTCACCCCTTTTCACCCCTCCTATTGGGATTTTCCGAAAACAAAAAAGTACGTGCTCCTTTATTTTTAATGAAGATTCTAAATACCAATTTTTACATCTCTAAACTTTAAAACTTTTGAGATATAGATGCACTCATTTTAAAAATTCACCCCCCTTTTCACTCTCGCATTAATTGGATTTTCCAAAAACAAAAAATATGTGTTTCTTTATTTTTGAAAGCGATCAAAAGTACCAATTTTGAGGTCTGTAATATCTTCAGTTTCTGAGATATATGTATTCTCTTTAAAGGCATTCAACACATTTTTCACCCCTTTTCACCCCTCCTATCGGGATTTTCCGAAAACAAAAAAATACGTGTTCCTTTATTTTTAATGAAGATTCTAAATACTAATTTTTACATCTCTAAACTTTAAAACTTTTGAGATATAGATGCACTCATTTTAAAAATTCACCCCCCCCTTTCACCCTCGCATTAATTGGATTTTCCAAAAACAAAGAATATGTGTTTCTTTATTTTTCACAGCGATCAAAAGTACCAATTTTGAGGTCTGTAATATCTTCAGTTTCTGAGATATAAGTAGCGTATCCGGATTAAAGGCATTCAACCCCTTTTTCACCCTTTTCACCCCTTCTATTGGAATCGTCTGAAAACAAAAAAATACGTGTTTCCTTATTTTTAAAGAAGATTCTGAATACCAATTTTCACATCTGTAAACTTTTAAAGTTTTGAGATATAGACACACTCATTTTAAAATTTCACCCCCCTTTTCACCCCCTTAGCGACGGAATATCCAAAAATCCTCTCTTAGCGAGCACCTACATCTTAATATGAATATATCTCCAAAATTTCATTTCTTTATGTCCAGTAGTTTTGGCTCGGCGATGATGAATCAGTCAGTCAGTCAGTCAGTCAGTCAGGACAAGCTACTTTATATATATAGATATACTGTAAAATACTGTTGGTGGTATGAATACTGTAATGTGAAGCATTAAAATATTCCTACATAAGTCGTGTAATACGTCTAATACGTCCGCCCGCCATGCCATGTCTGGTGGCTGTGGTCGCTAAAGCATTAGGTCAGCATCGTCCGAATCTGTGACTAGACGGTTCGAATCCAATTTGTCGAAAATATATTTACCATCAGAATGTCGACCGGCACGGTAGGAGAGGCGGTGGTATACAATTTCTAATCGCTAGATTATATATTTATAGGATCAGAAAAACAATAAAGTGTTTCATGCTTGCTAGTAAACTTGTCATCATCATCATCTGTTTACCCTCCAGGTTCGGTTTTTCCCTCGGACTTAGCGAGGGATCCCACCTCTACCGCCTCGTGGGCAGTGTCCTGGAGCTTCAGACTCTTGGTCGGGGGATACAACTGGGGAGTATGACCAGTACCTCGCCCAGGCGGCCTCACCTGCTATGCTGAACAGGGGCCTTGTGGAGGGATGGGAAGATTGGAAGGGATAGGCAAGGAAGAGGGAAGGAAGCGGCCGTGGCCTTGAGTGAGGTACCATCCCGGCATTCGCCTGGAGGAGAAGTGGGAAACCACGGAAAACCACTTCCAGGATGGCTGAGGTGGGAATCGAACCCACCTCTACTCAGTTGACCTCCCGAGGCTGAGTGAACCCCGTTCCAGCCCTCGTACCACTTTTCAAATTTCGTGGCAGAGCCGGGAATCGAACCCGGGCCTCCGGGGGTGGCAGCTAATCACGCTAACCACTACACCACAGAGGCGGACTAGTAAACTTGTAATAGAATAAATTATAGTTAAGAATGTTTCGTCGTAACTATTGCCAGCATACCAGCAATAGAAATATTAATGCTATAGGGAGAAGAGTATTATGCATACAGTACGACATATCGCGAACTTGGTTATGTTATAAACGAATATGGAATCAAGTAATACATCTCCAAATAATACATCCTCAGTGGTCTGTCTGCTGGATTCAAGGCCGAGGGCGATGGATTTTAATAGGAGATAGATCCCGAGCATGCTTGGAATTTGTTTACTTGGAATTCACATAAATGTTGATTTTCTGAGGAAAGGAATACCGTAGGCCTATTGCTGAAAGACCAGGATTTTAATATTTCAACGTTCCCGTGTGTTCCGTAAGACAATACAGACATCAAAAGACACGTATTAGGCCCACGGTACTTAAAATAAGAAAATAAGAAATAAAAGTGCGTTCCAAGAAACTGTAAACAGCAATGGGTAAAATTATATGACACAACACTTCGCACAAATGTAAACAATTTATTTGTCAGTAAAGCTAATATCCCGCAGAATTTCTTCTTTATTCACTACGTACGATAGCATTAATTCGCCACAAACAGCTGATATTATTACAAAAATGTCGGTCATTGAATTACTTGGCTCTGATTGGCCAATTCCAATCGACCATGCCTTCGACTATTCCTTCAGTGCAGCCAACATTAGCGCCAACGACAGCTGGCCAGAGCCATCTACAGTTAAAGCCGGAAGGTACGCTTGGCAACGCTGTATCTATCTGTCAAGCGGAGGCCGAGAGAAAAGGGGGCGTGTCCGACTTTGAATTGAATTCAATGATATTCAGCGCACTTAGACCAACATGATGGTTATGAAAAATATACACACTGTGAAAAATGACACTAAGAAACACACATATCAAGAAATGCACTCAGTAAAGTTAGAAATCACATTTTACATGCATAAAAACAAAACCCTTTAAAGAACAGTACTCACAAGCTCAATATTTATGGAGTGTTGACAGCTTCCTTCGTTTACTGATTTTATCATCACTGCTGGCATAACTCTTGTTCTTAATCTGCTTTCTATAATTATTCAACATGACGTTGCAAAATGTGGACAATAAACAGTCTATTAGACTATTATTGTCATGCCCACAGTTACCCTGTTCAAACCAGAACTGTTGATTTTCATCTCTCCCTAAAGCAGCTCTGGATAGAGAGAAGAGAACTTCTTTGTGATTTCCACAATCCAGGTAGTCTTCCTTGTAGTCTTCAGACACCAACAAGGTAAACATTCCTGTCACTGTTACACAGATACACACAACACAATCTGATGGCACCACTAACCCACCTCTCTGAAGTTCTTCAAAATAGGGGTCATCTGTTTCATTCCACTGCAGGAGACCTAAACATGTGTCACAGCTTATCCTTTTGGATATTGCCCTTACTGCATACCCAGAAATGTATATTACACCTGGCATCTCAAAATGCCCATCAGAAATGTCACATGATAAAAGTGAGTCAAACTTTTTTATCACTGCCATATTGAGCCTAATATCATCTGTCTTGGTGGAATCAGACATTTCTAACTGGCTACAGTCAAACTTCACTTTTCCATACCTAGATGAGTGCAAGCCCAAAACACTCTTAATCCTAATTTTCTTCTCACTTTCTATAACTTGAAGTGCAGTAACATTGTAGTCACAACCACTAAACTGTCTGTACTGACCAAACCTTCTTTCCAGATTGTCACTCTGAAACTTCCCTAACAGTAAATAATTTGGTTTCACAGTTTCAAATGAAAATTGGATAATTTTTAACAGGACAGTTGTGGTATGTACCAAAGCTCTTGAAGTGTCAGTTGTTAAGTGACCATGAACCAAATTTAAATAAACCCAACTGCTTACCCACTCACAGAAATGTTGAAGAAATTGAATGCGGTCATCATCTAGTTCAGTAAAAGGCATTTGATTGTGGTCCCTCTTGCAAATTCCTTTAGTTACACTTTTGACGTTTACAATACGCCACCACTTACTAATAATTTCAAAAAAAATTGCAGTGGCATTAGAATCTATTTCACTGGTTTTTAAAGCAGCTATGGTGGTGTCACGGAACAGATTATCAACAAGTAACACTTTCTGCCTATCAAGATTGTTGGGATACACCGTTTTATAATTAAGTTTAAAAGCTGTAGCAATCAGGTTGGATGCATGACTGTGGTACACATAAAGGTTCCTTAAATCATTAAAGCACGCCTTACGGATAATCTGATCTACTTCAAAATCAGGGAAAATAAAAGTTTTGTTTCTGTATTTCTGATTCAGCCAGTTATTCCTGATGTTCTTAAATATATGTACAGGATCAAACATGAGAAATATCTGTAAATTCTTGTGTTGGGGATTTGGTACACAATATGGACTTTCACTTCCTAACAATGAACACATACTGCTAAACATATTCTTATTTATCCTATTGTTGTCACATATTATGCACGTAACAATTAGTCCTGTATTCTGAACAAGTATCAGAGCATTCATTGTCAGGTTAAATAAAATATCTCCGGACTGTGCTTTCACTGGGGTGAGAGAGATGACTTCCTTAAAGGATCCAAATGCAGAATGCACCATGAAAGCTTGTATTGTTCTTGCTTCTTGTAAAGGGCTATTCTTGGCTTGACCAATGAGTACTCCGTTCTTGTACTCAAGAGTGGGATTCACATAAATTTCATCAAGACTTAAAACTACATATTTTTCAATGTCTGATAAATTCCTTGTCACTCGGTAAAGAAAGTTTCTGTTTTCCTTTTCCGAATTAGGTGACACTTGTAAATTTGCTGCTAATTTTTCAAGGTACTTAGGGTGTGGTAGTATCAGTGTACCACTCTCACACAAAGAACAATAAGCAGCATGAGACTGACAGTTCAACATAAAGGCAAGAATCAATGTACTTTTTGAGTAACTCTTTTTCCTTTTAGTACAAAGTTCGAATTGTTCCCTTAAGAAAACAAGGTTAGATGAGAAGTCTGTGCTTTCACTGCTAACCTCACAAAACTCTACGAGCTTGTCAAGCATTTTAAGTACATTACTTTGTACACATTCAACACTAACACTATTAGCAGTGGCTCCTGTATAATTTAATAAATATTCATTTAGCTGAGACCACTTGGAGATTTTACCATCAGCTAAACATTTAATTTCTTTGACTGGCACCTGATAACTATTAACATAAACAGTCACATGCATATCCTGGTGAATTTTTAGTAAATTACTTACATTTGGCAAATCATCCAGATTTAATCTGTATATGCAAAGAAATTCATTACAGATACTGATCTGCCATACTGACATGTCAATTTTGGTATGAAGAAGGGATCTTAAATGATTAAAGTTAGCTATTAAGTCATCTTGAAGCTTTGACTCCTCCAAATCTGTTTTCCTCTTGTTTTCCCTACTCTTAATTTCCAGTCTCCTATCTTCAGGATCTTTTCTTTTTACACTCTTTGATGACAAATATTTGGGCAAATTTGGGAAAATAGTTGGACATGCATTAGGAAGAAGTTCATTAGGTTTAGGTGGTTGTACAGTTATATTGCCTTTACTATTACAAAACTTTTCCCCTTTTGAAAAACTATCATCTGTGAAATGTTTTATACACACGACTGAATCCTTCCCAGGTTCCCAATTATCCCGCTTAACTTGACGAATCCATTTTTGTTTTAATTCCTCATCAGAAGGAAACCTAAATGAGGTAACAAAACCATCCTTTTTGATGTCATAGTTGCTACGACACATAGGAACACAACATTTTCTGGGCATCTGCAAATACACGAAACGTGTTATTAATAACCCAAATTCGGGCATGCCTTCACGTATTTCGATAGTAGGTTCTACGTATGTCACTCAGTCACCTACCTTGTTACATATACTCGAACATATCCATGAAAAATACAACTAAACACAACACGAAGTTCACTACACATCAACATACACAGATAGCTCCCGCGCCTTCGCCTCCGCCTTCGCTGGACGTTGCCAAACTTACATGACTCCGGCTTGTAAAATGTAGACGGCTCTGCAGCTGGCCCGTTTAAACTAAACGAGTGTCAGAAATTGGTGGAGAAAATGGACCCAAGTTTAAACGAGGTACTAAAGTTAAACGGGTTTAATTTATACCA
The DNA here is from genome assembly GCF_040414725.1 of Anabrus simplex. Lineage (NCBI taxonomy): Eukaryota > Metazoa > Arthropoda > Insecta > Orthoptera > Tettigoniidae > Anabrus > Anabrus simplex. The sequence goes on along the minus strand of NC_090265.1, from coordinate 254,368,064 downwards.
GGTTTAACTCGATTTGGAGAAAATGGCCCTAAATTGAAGTTTCGCAAAACAAATGAGCATCGCCTTTTCTCTGTTGCCAGCGCGCTACACCCGCGAGAACAGCTGATACAATACGACCGCGGTAAACAGCTCTTGTCAAATGTAATACCGTACTCAGAAAAACTAATGAATATGGACTGAAAAGAAATGCACAAAAACTACACTTACTAACAACATCTGACACTAAAAGAGAATATTTTATTAAGAATAAAAGAGAATGAGGAAATAACTCACCACTAATGGCTGGCACAGGAAGGAGGTTATGACCTACAAAGGGAACACTCTACTGATCTCAGAGTCACTGGAACCCTCCAACAATATGAAAAACACACTAAATACTGAAGGAAAATGCAAATGATCGCGAACCGTACCGAATACCATACACGCTGAGCGAGATAGGTTAACCACGTGGTGAATGTAAATATTAGATTTGGCAACTAGGTTTCGAGATCGTGCTCTGCCGATATAAATCTATATGAATGGCAGCTTGGGATTGGTTGGATGTCTATGCTTCAGCGCATAACCACCAGACAGAGCCAAAAATCTGCCAAAACGTCAATTTAGAAGTAGAGCCGTACGGAATATAGTGGTCGGCAAAACTCTCGTTCGAGAAACTCGAGACTGACGTCACCACTCTCGGTGCATCTTCGCGATCTACGTAGGGATGGGCAAAACCAAGGCCAACTACAATATCTCAGACCTTAAACGACCTATCAAAACTGTCCAGTATGGCGGATATCGGCGTGCTAGCATGAGTTTGTTTTGATTGTGGAAGTTTTGTTGCTCAATAATTACGTGGAATTTGAATATTATTAATCGTAAATTTTATATATTTATAGCCTTAAAGGAGCTATGGAGCCTCTTTCAGTGCCGTAAGAAGCTGTTTATTCTTAAAAAGCTTATTTATTTAAGCAATTTACGTGGTGATTAGGTTATTGTTCTAGTGTTCTTCACTAAAAGTGTTTTTTTTTATATTTTCAGTTAACTGTGCAGTATGTGTATAGTTTAATACGATGGGTCGTATGTGCTGTGTGCCTGGATGTAAATCCAATTATAGGGGTAGTGAACAAGTTTCAGCGTTCAGATTTCCGAAAGACCCAGTATTAAGGCAAAAATGGGTTAGGTGCATTCACAGGGAAAACTTCGAACCAAATGATAATAGTGTTGTGTGTATTAATCATTTTGATCCTAAATGTATTGTTAGGGAAGACCTTATACCCATAGAAGGTGGTGATCCAGTTCGAGTGCCACGCAAAGTTCCAAAGTTAACTACTGATGCCTCACCTAGTATTTTCCCTAATCAGCCGACATACCTGACTACAAAAGTAAGCCAGTCCCGGAAAGATCCGGAAATTCGTAAGCAAGAGGTACGATTGAGAGATGAAAACAATTTTCAACAGTGGTGCAAAAATGATATAATTGATAATTTCCAGTGTTTTACAACTGAGGTGCGTAAACGAAACCTAACCCCATTTCTTGTAAGTGAAAATGAGGATTATGTTCTCTTTTATAAATTACAAGAGGATGATGTGCCATCAATTCCAGTAAGTTTTAAAGTGACGAGTTCTTTAGATATTCAAGTGTACCATAGGAACATCATTACAGTATATCTACTCAACAGTTCAGATGGATTTTGGAGAGTGAAGGACAGGAAGGCTTGAAGTGCAACAGATGGAGCAAGTTTGATTCATTGGTAAGTCACCTTGGAAATTTTTCAGAATCTAGTGTTACAGTTAGTGAAAGACTAATTTTAATAAATTTTGTAAAAGATGCTCTCAGAGTGGACAGTGACTCCAACAAACTGAAGGTTAATAAAATAAAATTTGCACTAGAGAAATTGGAATTATGTGAAACAAATCAGGTGCGTTATTCCACAGAATTGTTAGTATGGGCTGCAACTATTTCATTTTCATTCCCTGGTGCATATCATTTCCTCAGATTTACAAATGTGATGACTTTGCCTCACCCTGTGTACTTGAGGAATTTTTTGACTAAAATAGGTCCAAACTGTCCAGGCATTGGGCCTTCACAGAAAGCATTCTTGCAAGAAAAAGTAAAACTTCTTAAGGAACATGAAAAAGTAGTAACAGTGATGTTGGATGAGATGTATGTACATTCTAAGTTCTTACAAGGCAGGTAGGATTTATGGAGTGACTGAAAACTGTTCGCAAGTAGACTCAGCAAGTACCATGCAGGTTTTCATGTACTCTTCCTTATCTTCTGATGTAAAGGATGTGATAGGTCTTTCGCTGTGAAGAACATGAATGCTGACAACCTTATAAATTTAACTAATGAAGTTATAAAAGTGATGCATGAAGTAGGACTTGATGTTGTTTGCTTAATATGTGACAATCATAGGACCAACAGGAAAATGTTTGAACTTTTATGTGGTGGTTCCTTAAAACCGTATTTACCTAACCCGTTCGATTCATCAAAGAGCATATTTCTTTTGTTTGATAATGTACATTTACTAAAGTGTATTAGGAACAATTGGTTAAATAGATCTGATGAGACCTTTAACATCCCTAATGTTCAGGAAATATTTGATGCGATTGCTGGCATGTCGATATTACTGACGGTGCAGTTAACTGTGAATACACCACTGTTGCAGCCAAGTTTTCCAATTTTAAGGACTTATTTCATTCTGAAAAATGTATGTTACTGAAGTTGGCACCAAATTTATGCAGGAAAGCCCTATATCCATCTTCCATAGAGAGGCAGAATGTTACACTAGCAGTTAATATTTTCAATCTAAAGAATATCGCTGCACTGGAAATGCTAAAAAATCAAGGGGCGGAGATTTCAGTTGGGACTGTACAGTTTTTGAAAGTCATTTGTAAGTGGTGGAATATTTGCAATGTGCAGCACCCAATGAAAGGGAAATATACTCAAATTGATGATGCCCATCCTATCAGTGGCTCTGATGATCCGAAGATTTCATTTCTAGAGGGTTTTAAACTTTTTCTTGATATCTGGCACATATCAGTCACCGATGGCAAACTGACCCAGGAAACTTATATTGCCTTGACCCATACGCTTGCAGCAATGGTTGGGTTGTGTAGGTACCTCTTCAGTAAATATGATTTTTCATACGTACTTACTGCCAAATTGCAAAATGATGGATTGGAAGGAAGATTTAGTGCCTACAGACGGCTAAGTGGATATACCTACAATGTATCAGTGGAGCAGATTTTAGAATCTGAGAGGAAACTTAAAGTACTGGGTATACTGAAACTTAAGTCTGCACAACTTGGAGAGTTGTCTTTAAAAGATTTCTCATTGGCCATTAATAAAGGTGAAAAGGTAGAAAACAACATTGAAAACTTAGAAACTTTGGAAACAGCCCTAGGAGATTTGGACAGTATTGTAATTACTGCAGAGACACGCAACATTTTGGTTTGTATTGCAAGCTACACTAATTTTAAAGTTACTGAAAGATTAGGTAGTAAATGTTCTGATTGTTTGCAAGCGTTGCAGTCAGAAGAAGAAGAAATGAGTGAACTTTGTGATGAAGATTTATATTCCTACTTTACTCTGGTAAGGTAAACCGTGGTGGACTGAAGTGCCCCTCACCCGTTCTTGTATTTCTGTGTACTCAGATGTTCAGACTGTTTCAGGTTCTGATTAGTGAAGTTTATGAACTGGACTTTTAAAAATTAGACAGTCAGCAGTATGGATTGTTAACTTTAGGCATGCAGCTAAGTGAATGCGTAATTAGTAACTGGGATGATGTCTGCAAATGTGGTACCCCATTAAAATATCTTATTAATAAGTGCATCAAAATTATCTCTAACATTTTTATAAACAATTATATTCAAGTCTTAGAAGAAAACAGTGCTTCTAAAGACATAGCCAGGAACCTAGCAAGCCAAAAATCGAAAAGGAAAGTTGATGACCCTAATGAACTGAATCTGCAGATACGCAAACAGATGAAACTAAGCAGCAAGTAGTTGCATGCTCCAGTAATAAGGTAAATATTAAGTTTATTTTTCTGTGTTTATTATTATTATTATTATTATTATTATTATTATTATTATTATTATTATTATTATTATTATTACTACCGTGTTTTGATGGATCAGCAGAGGTGAAAACGGTGCGGGCTGGAATGGGTCTAACTACAAGTCCGAAAGACGAATTTAAAATTTAAATAAAGGTTATATTTTCAACAGACGACAATATTTAACAACTTTTCACTCGCCTTATCCACTTTTTCCGAAATTGAGATAGCTATAGTACTGGATTCCTTGGGTTAATCCCTATTTGTTGATGATACACATATCGTGCTAGAACTGGTCATTTCCTGTTAAAATGAGCACAGAAAATCGATTGTCATAGCAAAACTTGCCTTTTCCAATGCACCTGTCATTCCTAAACTGGTCTAATCCAACTGGCCAATCACAGCTCAGCTGGGAGGCCAGGTGAGTACCTGGCCGGCCGGCAGGCAGTTAGTTGTTGTTCTTTACTGTTCATGTTGTGTTTGAGTAAAGGTATACTGTTGCTTTATTTGATGAAAGTTTTAGAATAAATACTAGTATAACTCCAGCAGAAAAAGGGAAAGGTAGTAAGATGACCGCAGACCCCGTAAACTGGAAGAGAACCATTGCAAAACGCCTAAAGAAACACGCCGTTATTTACTTCAGTACTAGGCCTAAGTTCCTAACTAAACATTACAGTTACCGAGCTCGGTAGCTGCAGTCGCTTAAGTGCGGCCAGTATCCAGTATTCGGGAGATAGTAGGTTCGAACCCCACTGTCGGCAGCCCTGAACATGGTTTTCCGTGGTTTCCCATTTTCACACCAGGCAAATGCTGGGGCTGTACCTTAATTAAGGCCACGGCCGCTTCCTTCCCACTCCTAGCCCTTCCCTGTCCCATCGTCGCGATAAGACCTATCTGTGTCGGTGCGACGTAAAGCAACTAGCAAAAAAAAAAAATTACAGTTAAAAGATGCATAGGATCCTGGTTCTATCAGTGGCAATTGATTGGTTTACGTGTCACAAATTACGTACAAAGGCATTCTTCTCTAAGCTTCAGGACAGTGCTGAAGGAATGCAAACATTTAGTTTTGACTGTCAGAAGAACTTAATACTTCCCGAAGTACCAGACCAATGTGCCTAGTATTGTAGGCAACTCTACACCTACAATTTTACCATAGTCAAAGGTTCATCCAAAGAAAAGTTGACTAAAGACAGTGTACACATTTACACTTGGAATGAAAATGAGTATAGCAAGTCATCCAATGAAATAGCTTCTGCAGTCCATGAGTGTTTAGTGAAAACTGACCTGTCTGATACCTCTGTAATCAGGCTCTGTATCGATGGTTGCGGTGGCCAGAATCACAATTCTATAATGCTACTTAATGTGTGCTCATTATTTACTAAATAGTGCTCCACAGAATGTGAAGAAAATAGAGCTTGTTTTTGCATTCCTTCCTGCCATCAGACAGGATTTTTAGTTTAATTGAAAAATCACTCAGAAAAATGCCTGTTATCTATGAACCTGATACATATATTGAGATCTTCAACAAACATGGAACAGTAACAAAACTAGGTGAAGATTGCCAATTGTCAGAGGCGAAAAACTGTGCCACAGCAGTTATGAAAAAACCAGGATAGTGGCATTTCCGGTTTTTCTTGTGCAAAAGGTTCATACTTTCACGAACAACATCAATGAATGATGTTCTGATCAGAGGTGAAGTATCGTACAATTCTGACATGAACGTACCAAGGTCAGTTATGAAGAAAGGTAAAACATTAAAATATGTAGTTGTTAATGATGTTCCACGAGGTGTTTTGGTTAAGCCAGCCAAGATCAATGACGTAAAAAAACTAGTTATCAGTCACTTTGGTGATCAGTGGTTTGATAATCCATCAACGAACTATCTGAATAATGTTCTCAGTACGTATGATGAAGCTGTTGTTGGTGCTAATGAGGACGATGATGAAGGACCTTACTGTTGTCAGGAAGAAGGTGTAGACGTAATTGGTTAAAATAAAATCATGTATTTTTTAAAAATTCATTGACCTTTTATATATTAATAAATAAATGTTTAAACGTAATTTTCAAAGGTGTTAATTAATTGGGTCCTCCTTGTTCGATGTAAACAGATATTAAAAGTAATTTTCGGTTGCACCAAAACTGGTCTTATCCCATCTGTGTTGGAGCAAAACTTGCCTTATCCCATCAGTCATGCCAAAACTCGCCTTCTCCATTTTTTAAACGTAAATAACTCAGTCTCTACAACACATGGTTTATTTACACAATATTGAATGACCTTGGATGATTTCTTTCTTAATTTTAGAATTGTTTTCACCAAAAAACACTAAGCATTATGTTAGCAATTCGTTTTTTTTGTTTCCTGAAAAATTTGTCAGTTTGGAGAAGGCGAGTTTTGGCATGGGACGCCTCACCTAAGAGGCCCTAGGCCTATTGCACAGGGGCTAATCCCAATCTATGGAGGTGACTTGTATACAAAATAAATTTAACACATTAAGAAGGAAGAGAAAAACGGTTACGAAAACATAGTCACCTCAAATTCAAAATGAAGGGGAGCTCGATAGCGTAAAGTACTCTCTATCCCCGAATTACATTTAAAGATATATGAAGTTTTACAAGGTAGAAATTTTTTTACATGTTTAAAGGTTACATATTAAAGGTTTCGTACCTGCCCCGCGGGTTAAACTGCTGAGCTAGCAAAGAGGAAAGAAAGATGTTAATCGGCCATTACCTTGTTGAAGAGCTGCTGCTCGGAGGAAGAGGCGCTACCCGCCCCCTGCTATGCTTCTATACATTAAGCAAGATGTCGTTGAAGTGGCATAGAGGCGAGAAAATCAGCAGTTTTTAAACCCTCGTGGAAGCTTCGAGACCTTTCATGAATAATTAAGACACACCCACTCAACTTTATTGGGTAGCTATAAGTTATACATCAACATCGAAGAAGAAAGACACTATTGGTCAAAATTAATTAAAGAAATTCGGGATTGGCTGAGTTCAAAACTGGCGGAAAGAAAGATTAATATTGCCAACCCAAAAAATGAAAGAACAAAATTTAGTAAAGCCAAACTTTCGAATACAAAATTTCTTCAAAAAGTTCCTTCCCTTCCCACCAGGGTGCATGATCATAGTTTTTTTGTAGACATCTGTCAGAGAAGGTCCATACTTCTTGGTCAACCAAAAAAACAAAAACAAATTGAAATACACACAGTGGCACCTTCTGAGGATCTGTTGAATTAATTCAGTTGTTAAAGTTCAGAGTTTTTCCAGTAGAAGTAATTTAAGGCGGAACATTCAAATATGCGGCGTATAGGTGTACCAACTGGTACAGACCTCCCCCCCCCCAAAGTCCTTCCAAGGGGTGACACAGAAGAATGTTGAATAAAGTTATTTTCCAAAACAAAAGTCCAAGTTTTGTTTAACCCAACTTGAAGAAAATTTTGCTTCCCAGGTGATAGATTTGTTGAAGTACATGGAAGAAACATTAATCGATGAAATAGTCTTAATATTGAAGGAGAAAAAATTGAAGAAAGAGGAAAAAAAGAATTTGAAGTTTTTTTTGTTGATAACTAATTAGACTCATGATTTAGAGCGTCTTGTTTGCCGTAGAATACCAGGTACATGTTGCTACTTTTAACGGCAAGACCAGCCGCCGCTGCCAAAGTCCAGTCGAGGTCGCCCGGACCCCTCAAGTACCTTGAGATACCTCTCTCTCGCACTATGAGAGGGATAGTCGTGGTGAAGCACGCTGCAGATGCAAGGTTTGTTTACAGTCCAGAAATAAGCTGGCGGATGGTGCGCCGCACATCAGCCTGTGCCGGGAGAAAGACTCCGGCGCGCCGTACCCAGGAAGACATCACGTTAGTGGGGTGGGCCCTTACCCCACCACAGTGGGGGCAAGGCGCCGCACGGCTGTAGGGCGCTAAAACAGTAAAATCACGGCGGCAGAATTGTTGTTGGAACTAATGCTTTAGGGTACTATCTTGGTGGTGAATCAGAGGGGCCAGCGGCGTGGAGACTGTTTTTATTTATTTTATAAGCCACTGGTATGATTTAGCAGGAGACGGGAGCTTGGTAATGGCCGTACAGGAAAGGGCAGCAGAATAACTCACGGGTAAGGTCTTACATCAAATATTGATTACCATAACAATTAAACAATATTGGGGCAGAAGGCCTCTGAAGAAAACCAAAATGTAACCTTTACGCTGCTGCAACACAGATGACAAAGTTAACAATGACCCTACAGGGGTTTCATTTGTGATATATGTACCCTAAAGATCCTCTCAGTGGCTGGATTGCTCACTAATAATGTGGCCGGCGTAAGAAAATCTAAAATAATGCACGGCCCATGAAATCTGGGGGCAAGCTTGCCCGCGGGAACAAAGTTCATGACCATAACTTGGTCTCCTACCTTTAAATTGGTGGGTCTCCGTCCACGATAATATCTTTCCCTAACTTTTTCATGAGAAATTTTTAAGTTGGCCTTAGTTTTCTTCCAAAGATCTCTAATATTATCTGGATCTATTGTCTCAGGTAGAATATCACTAAGAGACCAAAGGTTAGAGAGCGGCGTGTTGCGAACAAACTTAAACATCAAAGAAGCAGGAGTAAACTTATGGGATTCATGAACCGCCCAATTCAAAGCGAAAGCTAACCAATGCAGGGACGTGTCCTACCTGGAGTGATCGTCATGATGGTAGGCAATGAGAGCCGAACTCAGATTACGATTGACCCGCTCAGCCAGGGATGGTTGAGGATAGTAGGCTGAGGTGGATACATGTGAGATGGATAAATCAAAACAGAATTTACGGAAGAGCTTGGAGGTAAAAGCTTTGGCATTATCAGAAACTATGTATTGGCACGGACCAAAAGAAGCAAAGATGGAATTTAAACAAGAAATAGTGGACTGAGCGGTAGCCAGCTTAGTCGGAAATAACCAGGAAAATCTTGTGAAACCATCTACACACACAAGAATGAATTTGTTGGCGTTCCCCTTAGATTGGGAGAAGGGTCCTACGTAGTCGATGTAAAGACGTTCCATGGGGCGCGACGCTTGGTGAGAAGACAATAAACCTAGCTTAGTGGACATGGTAGGTTTACTAAGCCAACAGGTTTTACAAGCTTTTACCAATTCACGAATTTCGCCGTCCATACCTTTCCAGATGAACATTTCTCGGATCTTTTCTCGAGTTTTGAAGATGCCTAAATGCCCACCTAATGGGGTCTCATGGTAGTACTTGAAGATCATAGGTACTAGAACCGCTGGAACCACAACTTTCATCTTCTGATCATGCCTCGACGGGCAACATAAAACACCATTCCTCAGCACATAAGGGACTGCATGTTCCCCAGAAGAAAGGGTTTCCATGATCGGGGCTAGCGTCGGATCTTCACGTTGATATTTTTCGATATCCCGAAACAACATGGGAGCATCTGTTAGAATGGCATTTACACCAGGAGGTATGGACTCGTGAAGTGAAGAACTGTCTTCCTGTTCACAGGGCTCTGCATCATTAGCAAACATAGTGCTTAGTCCATCTGCCACAAGATTTTCAGTTCCTCTAATATGCCTAACATCAAGTTGGAAGGCAGAAATCCTGATGGCCCAGCGGGCTAAGCGACCAGTGCGACGCGGCCTACCTAAGACCCAGCTTAAGGCTTGGTTATCTGTCTCCAAGTCGAACTTGACATGTTCCAGATAGAGGCGGAACTTTCTAGAGCAAATAAGACTGCCAAACCTTCAAGTTCATAAATTGAATACTTGGCTTCTTGAGCCGATAAAGTTCTAGACGCATAGGCGATGGGTCGCCTCCCTAGTTCAGTCTCTTGAAGAAGGACTGCAGCCACCGCCGACGACGACGCGTCGGTTTGACCGATGAATTTCTTCGAGAAATCAGGCATGGCAAGAACAGGGGCATTACACAGAGCTAATTTGAGATCATCGAAAGCGGCTTGTTGAGAAGGCCCCCACTCAAATTTGACGCCTTTCCTACGAAGAAGGTTCAAGGGCGCCGCTCTATTAGCGAATTTAGGAATACATTTCCTGAAGAAATTCACCATACCGATGAATCTGGCAATTCCTTTGATGTCCTTAGGAGGTTTGAAATAACGGATGGCCTGTGTTCTAGAATGGTCTACAGCGACTCCATCGGGCGACACAATATGCCCTAGAAATGACATGGAAGGCTTAGCGAAAGCAACCTTGGACAACTTCACCGTTAACCCTGCCTTACGAAGGCGACTCAGGACCTCTTTCAGATGATCTAGATGTTCTTCAAAGGTCTCAGAAAATACGACGACATCATCAAGATAATGGTATAAATACTCAAATTTGATGTCGGAGAAGACCCTGTCTAGGAGTCTCGTAAGCACAGCTGCTCCCGTGGGGAGCACGAAAGGCACGCGATTGTATTCATACAAATTCCAATCAGTGGCAAACGCTGTAAGATGTTTAGATTCTTCAGCAAGAGGGATCTGATTATACGCCTGGTTGAGGTCTAAGATGGTGAAGAATTTATCCTTTCGAAACCATGAAAAACAAGGGTGAAGGTCTGGAAGGGGCACAGATTGTAACACCACCTTCCGATTTAAAGCCCTATAGTCAATCACAGGACTCAAGCCACCTTGGGGTTTCGGAACAAGGAAAATAGGCGATGAATACGCCGACTTAGAGGGTCGAATTATACCATCTTTCAACATCTGATCTATGATCTCTTTCAGAGCCTTCATTTTGGGTGGAGATAGCCTATAAGGAGGAAATCGGACAGGAATCGAATCCGTAACCTCAATCTTGTATTCGATGAGGTCAGTAACACCAAGAGTATCAGAGAAAACTTCTGGAAACGACAGACACAACTTGCGAATACTCTCAGCCTGGTCCTCAGGTAGATGTCTAAGGTCTAACAACATCTCATCCTGGGTAGGCGAAACAGATGAACATGATACAGAATTACATTTTAGTAAAGGGATTTTGAAATTACTCGCAAATTTGAAGGTGCATGACTTGCTCTGAAAGTCGAGCACTAGACCGGTGTGCGATATGAAATCCGCTCCCAATATAATGGGGCAAGACAAGTGTTTAGCCGCAAACAGTTTAACTTTCGAAGTAAATTTAGCAATTGGAATTTTGGCATACAGAAAACCTAAAATTTCTAACAGAGAAGTGTTAGCCGAAATGCATTGAACCGAAGACGAACGAAAATCAGGAAGTTTACAAACAGATTCGAATTTAGAGTACCACTCGGCCGAAATAATGGAACAAACACTGCCTGAGTCTAAAAGAGCAGTTACAGGCTCATTATTTAATTCAATTTTGAGAAATGGAACAGGTGCGGGGGGGGATCCGCCGCAATCTTAAGACATTCTTTGGGACCTTCAAAAGATAAATTAGAGGGCTGAGTTTTCCCTGATATTTCGGCAGGTTTACTTGGGGCTGAGCCTCGGAAAGATGAGTTAGTCGACTCAGCCGAAGCCACTAGTCACTTTTGATTGTTGGTGGAAGTTGCACCCGAAGTTGAGCAGGGGGGAGTGCTATTGGAATTCGGGCAATTTTTGGCAATATGGGAGAAAGCGCCGCATTTAAAACAGCCTTGGGATGACCCTGCTCCATTCCTTGTCCCGCTAGATTTAATCAACGGACACTTGTTCCGAAGATGGTCAGGCGACCCGCAAGCATAATATTTACGGGGTGTGACGGGTCGGCGAGATGGAGGCCGAAAATCACTAGAGGCCGGAGAGGGCTCCTTTGCGATCCGTAATGTGTCAGCATATCTAACCCCTTCGGCTGATACAGCCATAGCCTCTAACTCGACAAAAGTTTGAGGACGCGACGCAAAGCACAAATATGACCTGTATGAGGGAGAAATGCCTTCCACAGTGGCTTGTACAATTTGATCTTCAGGGAAGTGAAGGGCAAATACCCTAGTATAGAATTTGATATCTTGAATGAAGTCGGCAAGGCTTTCATCCAGGCGCTGTACTCGGTAGTAGTACTTTTGAATTAGCGATGACCTAGCTCGGGCCGGAATAAAATTAGCTAACAGATGGGCGGGCACGGAGGTCTTCTATGGATGATTGTTCAGCAATTGCCCTAACTATCTTGTCTGAGAGGACACCAATGGAATAAGGGTAAATAATTTGAAGGATTTGACACGGAGAAAGAGAAAAAACAAGAGCATGATCCTGAAACTCAACGAAAAATCTTAGGAAGGCAATAACATCACTGGTGGAATTGACGGAGAACTTAGAAATACCTCTGAGCAACATTGCTAAAGGATGGGGAAAACTGCTGAAGCTAGGTGGCATAGTAGGTAGAGGCCTAAGTGGCGGAGAAGCTGATTCAGAAGGTGCATTATTCAACGAGGTACGACGTTCAGATTCGTTTTCTAATGGAGCAGAAGTTTGTTGGACTCCTACAGATTTCCTACTTTCTTCCCCCATGGGAGTATCCTCCTCGCTAACTACGTTTACCGTAGCGGGTTGGTCGGTTTTGGGAGGGACTGCCCCAGTTAACAATAGGCTAACCTTACTGAACAATTTAGAAAGGTTTTCGAGAAGAGCACTAGCCTCTTTCCCTTGAAAGTCACTCAACTTGAGAGACAATAGATCACTAACTCTATTGGAAAAATGGTACAATCTAGCTTGTACACGTTTGAGTTGATTAGGTGATGGATCACCCCCTTCAAAGAAACTAACTACAGATGCTCAGTAGCATTATCAGTGATCGTGGAGAGAGCGTCGTCAATATCATTCTCCCACAAGGTGGGGATACTAATCGGCAAATCAAGAGAATCTTTAAGTTTAGTGGTATCGGCCGCAACCGAGCCTCCAGATTGAACATTTCTAATTGTTAATTCATAAATCAATTCTTCCTTTCGCAATTAGCCGGGGTGTAGGACATCGCGAGGGCCGGACATGATGACAAATTTAGAAAAATCGAAAAATTCCAGCGACGAGGAAAATTGTTAGTGTTCGAATCAAAAGCAATGTTTAGCAGTCAAAAGGGGCTAAATTGAGACCCATTCAACCACGCTCTGCTACCACTTGTTCCGAAGTATATGTGGAACAGCAGAGGTGAAAGAAGGTGCGGGCTGGAATGGGTCTAACTACAAGTCTAAAGATGAATTTAAAATTTAAATAAAGGTTATACTTTCAACAGATAACAACGGTTAACAATTCTCACTAGGTGAAATAACAAAGAACAATCAGGTACAATAATGATTTTACAAACGAAAACAAGAGTTCTGGACTTCGTGCCCCAAGTTACAATTCCTGAGCCCTCAGCTCACAACCACAAATTACCAAAGGGCAGAAAACCCCTAATCACATGGAACATTTGCTCCCACCTCGTAATGCCAAGCCTCCTAGAGGCACCTTTCAAAATACCAGATAGAGCTGACCCGCTCTCAATCGTCTAAGCCTATTAAAGGCAAGAACAGCTTATTACACTTAACTGCCATCAAGGCACAACTTATAATGGCACAGGGGTACCTCGTACCCAATCTACTGGGCCTTCTCAGGAAGGAAAACAAGACGGGTTAAATTAATGGCCCAAAATACAAGATTGAATGGAGGCGAGTACTTGCACTCCTAAATACACCTTTAAAAACCTAAGAGGCACTAGGCCTATTGCACAGTGGCTAATCCCAATCTATGGAGGTGACTTGTATACAAAATAAATTTAACACATTAAGAAGGAAGAGAAAAACGGTTACGAAAACATAGTCACCTCAAATTCAAAATGAAGGGGAGCTCGAGAGGGTAAAGCACTCTCTATCCCCGAATTACATTTAAAGATATATGAAGTTTTACAAGGTAGAAAAAATTTACATGTTTAAAGGTTACATATTAAAGGTTTCGTACCTGCCCCGCGGGTTAAACTGCTGAGCTAGCAAAGAGGAAAGAAAGATGTTAATTGGCCATTACCTTGTTGAAGAGCTGCTGCCCGAAGGAAGAGGCGCTACCCGCTCCCTGCTATGCTTCTATACACTAAGCAAGATGTTGTTGAAGTGGCATAGAGCCGAGAAAATCAGCAGTTTTTAAACCCTCGTGGAAGCTTCGAGACCTTTCATGAATAATTAAGACACACCCACTCAACTTTATTGGGTAGCTATAAGTTATACATCAACATCGAAGAAGAAAGACACAATTGGTCAAAATTAATTAAAGAAATTCGGGATTGGCTGAGTTCAAAACTGGCGGAAAGAAAGATTAATATTGCCAACCCAAAAAATGAAAGAACACAATTTAGTAAAGCGAAACTTTCGAATACAAAATTTCTTCAAAACGTTTCTTCCCTTCGCACCAGGTTGCATAATCATAGTTTTTTTTTGTAGAGACATCTGTCAGAGAAGGTCCACATTTGTTGGTCAACCAAAAAAAAAAAAAAATTGAAATACACACAGTGGCATCTTCTGAGGATCTGTTGAATTAATTCAGTTGTTAAAGTTCAGAGTTTTTCCGGTAGAAGTAATTTAAGACGGAACATTCAAATATGCGGCGTATAGGTGTACCAACCGGTACAATTATTATTATTATTATTATTATTATTATTATTATTATTATTATTATTATTATTATTATTATTATTATTATTATTATTATTATTATTATTATTATTATTATTATTATTATTATTATTATTATTGAAATTTTGTATGAGAAATGCATTTGTTTGCATGTTTATTTTTTTACATAATGGGCTTGTGATGTTGCATGGTATTTAATGTAAGGTTAATAATGCTATTTATTGACCTATTTATATTATTTGAAGTCGGAAGTTTCATATGTGAAAATATTTTATGATGTGTCTGTTTCAACCTGACGTTTATAAAGTAATTCTTCCACTGAAATTACAATTGGATTTACAATAGAATTACGCGATAACGCTACTTTTGGTGTATAATTATTCATATTTTGAGTTAATTACTTGCATTTCATGACGTTCGACTTGTGATGTTTCCTTTAGTTAGCTAGGAATGAACACGCCTAACCTACTCCTCAATCTCTCACGTCGCCCACCGATGTCCGCCATGTTTTTTCTGTGTTACGTTCTGATGTAATTGTAGTTGGTCTTGGCAAAACTCTCGTTTGGGATATTCGAGCCTGACGTCACTATCTCGATGCATCGCGAGGCACGCTCGAATTGGACCACAGCCAGGACGAATATGGTAGAAACAGAAATGAGTAGTAAACATTGAACTCGAACTGTTGGCTAAATGGCATCGTTGGGTATTATCCGCCGCTACGTTTTGTGGTGGTTCGAATCTTCTCTTCAAATACTTTTGTTTGTTTTTGTTTTGCAATCGGAGTTTCGGCTACCAAACACACGCCTGTTCGTGCAGAAACAACCAAATCGCTAATAGAAGTAATTGTAATGTTACTGAATATACAAAATAACCAATAGATAATACAATCTCTTCCACTTGAACACATGCAATATAAACCAATCATAATGTAAACAAACCCGATTACCTCGTGTCCATGTCATCTGATCAGTCAGCTTTGTATCTGTATTGCACTGAAAATAGTACTTATAATAATGTTATTTGTTTCACGTCCGTCCTAATGCTAGTTCTTGACAGACGCCGGGGTGTGGGAATAAAGTCCCGCAGGAGTTCTTTAGTCCGCCTCTGTGGTGTTGTGGTTAGCGTGATTTGCTGGCACCCCCGGAGGTCCGGGTTCGATTCCCGGCTCTGCTACGAAATTTGAAAAGTGGTACGAGGGCTGAAACGGGGTACACTCAGCCTCGGGAGGTCAAGTGAGTAGGGGTGGGTTCGATTCCCACCTCAGCCATCCTGGAAGTGGTTTTCCGTGGTTTCCCACTTCTCCTCCAGACAAATGCCGGGATGGTACCTAGCCGCTTCTCTCCCCCCTTCCTTGCCTGTCCCATCCCTCCACAAGGCCCCTGTTTAGCATAGCAGGTGAGGCCACCTGGGCGAGGTACTGGTTATTCTCCCCAGTTGTATCCTCCGACCCAAAGTCTGAAGCGCCAGGACACTGCCCTTGAGGCGGTAGAGGGATCCCTCGCTGAGTCCGAGGGAAAAACCGAACCTGGAGGGTAACCAGATTAAGAAAGAAAGAAAGAAAGAAAGAAAGAAAGAAAGAAAGAAAGAAAGAAAGAAAGAAAGAAAGAAATGAGTTCTTTAACGTGCTGGAAGCCAACGACATGGAATTGTTACCTTTAAAACAGTAGGTACACTGACAGAACATATTGAACACACTGTGATAAAAATGTACAAGTTTCGACAGAGGGTTATCGCATTACTCTGTGTTTTGTGTTGTACGTTTCTGTTATTGAATATTGCAGGCTTTTTCTCTGTTGTGAAGGTATTTTCACAGAAATAAATCATAATTTAATTACCGGTTGTACTCTATAACGAGCCACCGGAGACCACGGGTACCTTCTACCAATATACACCGAAAGTTTCCCTGAACAATTTCCGAAAGTTTGTCGATGGAGTTCGGCTTCATCCTGTATATGTGCCTTCAGGTCTGATAATATTGTGGCTGGTCTTGAATGATCCTTTTCATGGAAACGACCTATTTGTTACCATACGTATATAAAAATATCGATAGTCCAGAAGGACTTAACCCGAGAACGAGTCCCTTTTCAGATACATGCACACATATACCAGTATCTTTATGCCATTACCGGTATATTTTCCTTTCTGTTCAAATTATTACACAACTCGATGCGTCGTGAAAGAAATGGTTTCAATAAAATGTTTGAAATATGTCACACTCTTCATTACTATTTATTTCACATACCCAGTCCCCGAACCATAGGAACTAACCAATGAAGGATAAAATATCCTACCTAGCGAGAATCGAACCCGGAGGCCCTTGGACCAAATGCCAGCACGCTTCCCATTTCGCCGCGGAAGCGGACAGTGCATAAGTAAAATGCAGGAAGTACAGGTAGGTACTGTTGGGAGATCAGAAGAATGCACATGCCCGGTGAGGCACGGGGCGAAGGGGTTTTCACCAGCAGAGCCAGTGACGCAATGGTCACCATAGCAACTCCGCTACTATCCAGGCGACTTTATATTGTATCTTCTACTGGCAACTCTTCGCTCTTGTCAATTGTAATCCAGCGAACTGCGAAGTGTGAGTCAATGTTTTCGTGTAGCAGATAAGAGCCGACCTGTCTGGGCAGAACAGGAAGTTCGTGGTTGCAGGCCACATTGCTCATTCTTGCATTCTTCTCATCTCTACACAGTAAGTTGACTGCGAGTAGATTATAAGGAAGTGGGCGTATCGTCATTAGTTGTTATAATGATGTTATTTGCTTTACGTCCCACTAACTACTTATTAAGGTTTTCGGAGACGTCATTAGTTGATCAGCAGGCGAAGTATAGTCGAGGGATAACTTCCGCATGATGTCCCGATTCAAACTTCGAGATAGGATCACGAGTCATGGACTGCATCAGTTGCTCGAAATGCATCGCGAGCTCTCGATACGTTTCCCAGCACTGCCTCGAGACAAAGAGCTCAGGCGCCTGACGTCACTATACGACATCGAGATAGCATTATGAGGCACGTACTGCATCGCTTGCTCAGAATGCATCGAGAGCTTTGCATCACGTGACCCATCAAAAGAAATCACTTCCTTTCATATAGCTGTAGTTTGATTACGTACCATACCTATTTATTCCTTTATTGACCATGTAAAACCTACAGATTCATCATCATCATCTGTTTACCCTCCAGGGTCGGCTTTTCCCTCGGACACAGCGAGGAATCCCACCTCTACCGCCTCAAGGGCAGTGTCCTGGAGCTTCAGACTCTTGGTCGGGGATACAACTGGGGAGAACGACCAGTACCTCGCCCAGGCGGCCTCACCTGCTATGCTGAACAGGGGCCTTGTGGAGGGATGGGAAGATTGGAAGGGATAGGCAAGGAAGAGGGAAGGAAGCGGCCGTGGCCTTAAGTTAGGTACCATCCCGGCATTCGCCTGGAGGAGAAGTGGGAAACCACGGAAAAAACTTCCAGGATGGCTGAGGAGGGAATCGAACCCACCTCTACTCAGTTGACCTCCCGTGGCTGAGTGGACCCCGTTCCAGCCCTCATACCACTTTTCAAATTTCGTGGCAGAGCCGGGAATCGAACCCGGCCCTCCGGGGGTGGCAGCTAATCACGCTAACCACTACACCACAGAGGCGGACACCTACAGATTACTGACGAAAACCGAGGCGAGAGAAGCAACGTTTATTTTTATTTCATAAAGCAATTCGTGCGAGGCGCATGGGGACTTACAACATAAGTATAAGATTCCGCTCTCCTGCAACGACTGTCAGTGGCAGTTTCTCACAGTTCAACAAGCTCAAAAACCCACTGTGAGCGGGATTGCAAAATACAATGTTTCCAGGAATGTTTTAAATATTGTAGTTTCCGTCATTCGGAAAGTAAAAACGAACTCATGATCCCCTCATGACAACATTTCTGCAGGTAGAGGGCGGTTACGAATATAAAGTACAAATTATTATTATTATTATTATTATTATTATTATTATTATTATTATTATTATCGAATACGCCAAGGATCCTATTCCCATACCGTGTTAAGGCCCTTCCTGTTTTATTTATGGCGAATGCATAGTTCCAACTGAGCTGACACACAGACCTACTGAAGAACAGCCGAACGAGCAAACGTTTTCAATCAATCAATCAATCAATTAATACTGCTTTCCTAGCCTTTTCCTAAATGATTTCAAAGAAATTGGAATTTTATTGAACGTCTCCCTTGATAAGTTATTCCAATCCCTAACTCCCCTTCCTATAAATGAATATTTGCCCCAGTTTGTCCTCTTGAATTCCAACTTTATCTTCATATTGTGATCTTTCCTACTTTTATAAACGCCACTCAAACTTATTCGTCTACTAATGTCATTCAACGCCATCTCTCCGCTGACAGCTCGGAACATACCACTTAGTCGAGCAGCTTTTCTCTTTCTCTCAATTCTACCCAGCCCAAACTTTGCAACATTTTTGTAACGCTACTCTTTTGTCGGAAATCACCCAGAACAAATCGAGCTGCTTTTCTTTGGATTTTTTCCAATTCTTGAATCAGGTAATCCTGGTGAGGATCCCATACACTGGAACCATACTCTAGTTGAGGTCTTACCAGAGACTTATATGCTCTCTCCTTTACATCCTTACTACAACCCCTAAACACCCTCATAACCATGTGCAGAGATCTGTACCCTTTATTTACAATCCCATTTATGTGATTACCCCAATGAAGGTCTTTCCTTATATTAACACCTAGATATTTACAATGATCCCTGTTCCGAGGTATCTGTGGAACAGCAGAGGTGAAAGAAGGTGCTGGGTGGAATAGGTCTCAACTACGAAATTAAAGTTAATTTAAAATTTAACAAAGGTTATATTTTCTTTTCAAGATCAAGAAATATCAAGTATAACAGGTACTCAGTAGCATATCAACAAATTAAGAATGTACAATTGCAATTGGTTAATGGATTTGGGCTTCGAGCCCAGACACGCAATCCTTGAGCAATGAGCCCAACTTTACCTATGTACAAAGTTCAACAAAGGGGCAGAAAACCCCAATCATGCCAAGGAGCACTTGCCCCCAATTACCCAGTTAAGCCTGCTCGAGGCACACAGAAAATACATTTTTAAGAAAGAGCAACCCGCTCTCAAAGTTCAAGCCTATTCAAAGGCCACACCAAACTCCACCTTCAAGCTGCCCTCCGGGCACACAAGAACAGGGGTAATGATACCCAACCTACTGAGACCTATTCAGTAAAAAATAAAACAGGTTAATTACATGGCCCAAAATTCTAACTTGACTGGAGGCGTAACTAGCACTCCTAATACACTTTTAAAACCTATTTGGCACTTGGCCGCATACACAAGGGCTAATCCCATACTAAAGAGGTGACTTGTATAAGAAGACTCTATTACATTTAAAAAAAGAAACGGTTGTGAAAACAAAGTCACCTCAAAACAATAGGAGTGGGAGCTCGAGAGGGTTTAGCACTCTCTATCCCAATTTATCGTTAAAGAGTTGAATTTTTACCAAGTGTCTGTTACATTTTAACGATAGGTTACATGAGAAAAGTTTTCGAACCTGCCCCGAGGGTTAAACTGCTGAGCTAGCGAAAAATGAAGTTATTAAACGGCCATTACCTTATGGATGAACTGCTGCCCGAAGAAAGAGGCGCTTCCCGCCCCCTGCTACATAATCACACTAGGAGAGATTTTACTGAAGTGGCCCCGAGACCCGAAAATCAGCAGTTTATATACCCTCGCGGAAAATTCGAGACGTTTCATGAATGATTACAACCCGCCCACAAAATTTTATTGGTCGGCTAAAGATTACAAGTCAAAACTGAAGAAGACATCTAGGATTGGTGGAAAATTAATTACAGAAATTACTCATTGGTCAAATTCAAACTGGCGGAAAGAGAAGGGTTATACTGCCAACCCAAACAATGACTGAAAGAAATTTAACAAAGAACAAACTTATGAATACCAAATTTCTTCAAAAAAGAGTTCCTTCACTTCGCACTAGGGTGCACAATTGTAGTTCTTACGTAGTGCCATCTAGAAGAGAATGTTCACACTTCGTACTACAGAGCAAACAAATACAAATCGAAACAAGCATAGTTCAGAACACTTCAAAATTTACCGTAGAGACATCTTCTGAGAAACCTTAGAATTAATATGGTTGTTAAAGTTCAGGCTTTTTCCAGTAGAGGAGTTTCAACTGGCGCAATGTTTGAATTAGCGGCGTGGAGTAACGCAGTAATTAAAACTGAGAGGACTTTTTCTATTTGTGAAACTCACAACCTGACTTTTAACCCTGTTTATCAACATACCATTGCCTGCTGTCCATCTCACAACATTATCGAGGTCACGTTGCAGTTCCTCAGAATCTTGTAAATTATTTATTACTCTATACAGAATAACATCATCCGCAAAAATCCTTACCTCCGATTCCACTCCTTTACTCATATCATTTATATATATAAAAAAGCATAAGGTCCGATAATACTGCCTTGAGGAATTCCCCTCTTAATTATTACAGGGTCAGATAAAGCTTCACCTACTCTAATTCTCTGAGATCTATTTTCTAGAAATATAGCAACCCATTCAGTCACTCTTTTGTCTAGTCCAATTGCACTCATTTTTGCCAATAGTCTCCCATGATCCACCCTATCAAATGCTTTAGACAGGTCAATCGCGATACAGTCCATTTGACCTCCAGAATCTGCTATATCTTGATGGAATCCTACAAGTTGAGCTTCAGTGGAATAACCTTTCCTAAAACCGAACTGCCTTCTATCGAACCAGTTATTAATTTCACAAACATGTCTAATATAATCAGAAAGAATGCCTTCCCAAAGCTTACATACAACGCATGTCAAACTTACTGGCCTGTAATTTTCAGCTTTATGTCTATCACCCTTTCCTTTATACACAGAGGCTACTATAGCAACTCTCCATTCATCTGGTATAGCTCCTCCGACCAAACAATAATCAAATAAGTACCTCAGATATGGTACTTTATCCCAACCCATTGTCTTTAGTATATGCCCAGAAATCTGATCAATTCCAGCCGCTTTTCTAGTTTTCAACTTTTGTATCTTATTGTAAATGGCATTGTTATCATATGTAAATTTTAATACTTCATTGGCCTTAGATTTCTCAGAAGATGTCTCTACGGTAAATTTTGAAGTGTTCTGAACTATTTTCCTTGTAACTAACAATCTTTACATACTGCTGACTGAATACTTCTGCCTTTTGAAGATCCTCACATACACACTCTCCTTGTTCATTAATTAGTCCTGGAATGTCCTTCTTGGAACCTGTTTCTGCCTTAAAATACCTATACATACCCTTCCATTTTTCACAAAAATTTGTATGACTGCCAATTATGCTTGCCATCATGTTATCCTTAGCTGCCTTCTTTGCTAGATTCAACTTTCCAGGAAGTTCCTTCAATTTTTTCCTACTTCCACAGCCATTTCTAACTCTGGTATGCAGCTTAGTTGAGTGACATTTTCCTTTATCACCTTGATTTCTTGGTTTACATATTGAGACACTTTCTTAAAACTAATTGTTCAGCGACTTTACAGAAACGTGTCATCAGAAAGACTCACGATATATACAAACAGCCACAGGAGAGTATACGATATAGTACCACAAGAAAACATAAGAATTCCCTTTCGACCTTTCGCTGGAGACTTGGATTTTCCTTGGAGTTTAAATTCCACGCGAGCGGCGTAAACACTGTACCGCCCACAGTTACTAGACTAGAGTGGTACCACCGGTACTCAGGAACGCCGGTCAGCTGCGCGGTCTTTTTCACGTCTTCCACAGTCCACAGCGGATTCTAATCTCGTAGGCTACTGTTGACGTTTAAAACAATTTGTTTAGGTTTCCTACATAATTTTTCTCCACTTTCGTTAGCTTTAATGTATTTCACAGGGAACTCAAGCGCCACAGCATCACACACGTGTTGCTCACAGCTGGCAGCCATTATGAATGCTGAACATGCTGTTGCAACCAGTATTGCCAACACTTTTCTTGAATCCGTCTTGAACGTTGCAAATATTCTGCGAACTTATCAGCAATGGAATGAACTCGAACAAAGCTTACTAAGTACAAAGTGCAATAAGATATCAATCTCATATTAAATAATTATAATTTTGCTACATGCACCACTGAGAACAATAACTATTCATAGCCATCTACGTATGAAATATAAGAGTTGGTAACGGACCCGAATAACATACAACCTGTGATTTATTTTCCATATTTATACAAGGCAAAATGTTTAATTCGCCAAGTCATTTCACTAGAATATCTAACCAAACTGAAGAAATCTCCTGACTTCAGGAACAAGTAACAAACCTAGGGAACTATTTAGCGCTGCGGAAGCCTTTTCACCGACCAGAAGTCTGACTAACATCAAAGGGACCGCTTAGGCCTTGAGTTGACTCTAGTGTTGGGACTGAGCGGAACAGTTATGACGTCATCACCCGGCTATACTGATTACTAGGGAGCGGATTTTTATGTGCTAAAATGTGAAAAATATTTATTTTTTATGTGCTGAAAAACTTTAAAATATGTGATAAAAAATTGAAATTATTTTCCTTTAAATATCACATAACTAGTCGCGCTCAAGAAGTAAATAAGTATAATGTTTTGTATTAGAATATGGTGCTACCAAACGTGCTCCTTAAGGCAAAATGATGTCTGTGTATGGAAACGTGCTGTATGGTACATTAATTTTTGATATGCCAGAGTAGATATTATGAATAGTTATTTTTTAAAGGTAATGTTTTGTTTAAATATGGCAAAAGCAACCTATCATCTTTGAAAAAATTGTACCAGTTCGTACTCACCCATCACACGCTGGAATATTAATTGCTAGAAGTAGTCTCAGAATTGCAGTGAACAACAAAGGTCATCTCCAAATTGTCCATCACAAATGCATGCCGATTATCTCTAAAGAACGCCTTACACTGCAAAAACGATCGCTCCACATCACAGGAAGTCAGACGAGCATAGCTAAAGAGAGGAATGTCACCAACAATAACGCCATCAATTTCGCCAACATGAGCACCCTCTAATACATTAGAAATTTGGCACATTGTTTGAAATCCTCTGTTTTTCCTGAACAAATTTTGATATTTGACCTTTAACAGTCTCTGTACCTGCGAAGCCGGGAGTGAATCTAATTTATTTTCAACAGCGCGCACTTCCTTCACTGTTTCGGACAACAGGTTAGTGGATTTTTCAAGTATGTCTATAGTTTTACACAAGAAGCTTAGATTGGCAGATATAAACGCCAAATCATTTTTCAAAGAGCTGTCTTTTAGTATCTCTTGAAGAATCTCAATTGACGACGCGTCGTTTTTATCTAGCACGTTCACAACGGATGCAAAACTTTCGAAATTGTCTGCGTAGTATACCATAGCTCTAAGCCAGGTACCCCACCGCGTAACAATAGGCAGAAGAGAAAGCGCAAGATCCGGGTTTTTCTCTTTAAAGAGATCGATTCTTGAGGGTGCTTTTACGAAGACTTTTTTTGCCATTAGACACTAATTTATCCACTTGAGGATACTGAGCCCGCACAGTTTCACATAACCTGTGTAGAGCATGAACAACGCAAGTTACGTGTATCATTTTCGGAAAGCTCACAGAAAGGCCTTCGGCTGCCTTTTTCATGTAAGCTCCACTGTCAGTAAGGAAAAGCAATACATGGTCGTATTTTATACCTTTTGGCCAAAGTAAGTGCATGGCTTCATTGAATAACCTAGCTACAGTGACATGGTTTGCAGCAAGCATTTCTTTACACGCTAACAAATAAGAATGTTCGCAAGCAGTTTTGTCATTCTTCAACACACCAACTACAATATTTCCTACTTTTCTGCCACTTGAATCAGTGGTTTCGTCAATGCTCACTCACAGTTTTTCGCTATCACATACTGCCCGAATTCTCTGTAAAATTTCTTCGTAACATTTTGGGAGATAGTTTTTCCTTAATGTGGATTCGTCTGGAGGCTCAAAATTAATGTACTTTATTAGGAAATTTCTCAGTCCCGGATTATTTATTTTACCAAGAGGAATGTCGGCGCAAACAAATGCTCTGCACACATCTAAATAATACTGGGAAT
This sequence comes from Anabrus simplex, assembly GCF_040414725.1. Lineage (NCBI taxonomy): Eukaryota > Metazoa > Arthropoda > Insecta > Orthoptera > Tettigoniidae > Anabrus > Anabrus simplex. Next base: position 254,343,380 of record NC_090265.1, on the reverse strand, counting down.
ATTTAGATGGGCCAGCATTTGAAGTAGCTGGTTCAGCTATTATTAATTGTCGCGAACGCACACGCGAAGCAGCCGCAGTATGCTTATTTCCAGACAAATGCTGGATTACTTGAGAACGTTGATCTTCACGTACTGTTTTACCACACGGTTGGCAAAATAAATACTTTTCCATCGGTAGTGAAAATGCTTTTAAATTCCACTACATATTGTTGAAGACGCGACCTTGTACTCGACTTCTCTTTTGGCATTATTTTGGAGGTTACGACACACGCATTTACGGTGAATCACTGTTTCAGTAAAAAGAATAGCAGCGTACACTGAATGAAATATTTCTTATAAATCCATACAAAATCACACGACCACGGGAATGATACATGGACCCGAACAGCTAACCTTACTCTTAGGAGTGATGAAATTCCACTACCTAATGGTGGGGCAATATTCTTCCGAGTCTCCCATGTCGTAACGGAATATGTCACCTTATCTCTCCGTGATTGCCTTTCGCTGATATTCTATAAACAAAACCCGAGAGGGCTGACTCGTAAAGAGTTGGAATGACATCATGCAAAGAAACATCTTGTGCAGCAAATCAAATCGCTGTCTAAATGTAACGACGTAGCCAGTGACCAGCAAGTTTTAGAACTTATGGAGGAAAGTCCATAAATAGCCGGAACATTCAGATACATTATGTTAAATACACTGTTAAAAACAATACCGTAATCGTAAAATGAAAATATGAGCATTGTTTTATAACACAGAAGCATTTTAAATTTTATTGATTAACAAATATTACCGATTTATGTGCTTATTATGGATTTTTCTTAAAATATGTATTTACATAAAAAATGTGAAAATATGTGTTTTATGTGAAATAAGATTTAGTTTTTACACTTGGGGATGCACAATAGGAATAATGAACTTCGTAACTTGCATTACAGTAAAACTTACGCAAAAAAATATGTCTTCTTCTTCGTTTTGCCTCATGACTGAGGCGTCGTGACTATCATAATATTCAGCCCTCTAGCCGATGAACCATACTCCGCCATTCTTCCCTATCTAAAGCTTTCAATGTGGTTACTCTGAGAGAACACTGTAGGGGGCCGTTCACCATGTCACTCCATCGCGTTGGTATTCGTCCTCGTTGTCTAGTTCCCTGGACTTTGCCCTCAACAATCAGCTTTTGTAGACTACCATCTCGGCGCATTATATGTCCAAAGTAGCGTACAATTCGTTGAGAGACCTTACACGATAGACGAACTTTTATCTGAAGTTGGTTCAGGATTGATGTGTTCGTGCGATGAGCTGTCCAAGGAATCCTTAACATTTTCCTCCAGCACCACATTTCAAAGCTTTCTATCCGTTCACGATCACGTTTGAGGATGGTTCACGTCTCTGCGCCATACAAGAAGACTGAGAAGACTAGAGATTCAACGAGCTTCTTTTTTGCCTTAATGGTGATGTTGTTATCTTTCCAGATCTTCCGCAGACGGATCATTGCTACCTTTGCTATTTCAATTCTGCGCTTTATTTCATCTTTGGAACCACCAGAATTGGATAGTAAGGAGCCTAGGTATACATACTGATGTACAACTTCACACCCTGCAATCTGTTTGATATGTGGACTGTTGTTGCTCTTACGATCAACAATCATGACTTTGGTTTTCTGTCGATTTAGGCGTAATCCAATTTCTAGGCTTGCTTCCTCTACTCTCTTGATGAGCTCTGTCAACTCCTCTTCAGATGATGCTATCAAGGTGGTGTCATCAGCAAATCTCAAATTGTTGATCTTGCATCCTCCAATGGAAAACCCTTTGTCCCAGCCTTCTAATGCAGTTCTCATTGCATATTCACCATAGATATTGAAAAGTAACGGTGACAGGATACATCGTTGGCGAACTCCAGTCCTTGTACGAAACTGCTGAGACTGTTTGTTTTGAATCTTCACAGTGGCTCTATTTTCCTTATACAAGGACTTGAGGAGATCAATAAAATGGAGTGGCAAACCCATGTCATCCAAAATTTTCCAAAGATGGTTCCATTTGACAGTATCAAAGGGCTTTTGGTAGTCAATAAAGCACAGATATACCGGAACATTGAATTGTCTAGCCTTTTCTATGATTTGTCTTAGGCTTAAGATCTGTTCTCGAGTACCTTTTCCGTTCATAAATCCAGTCTGGACTTCAGGAATTTGATACTCTAGAAATGCCCGGAGTCTCTTGTGCAGGATATGTAGCATAACTTTACTGGCATATGAAATCAAAGCAATTAAGCGATAATTTTCTCATTTTTTCCCTCGATCCTTTCTTGTGGATTGGGACAAAGATTGACTGTACCCATTCCTCGGGCCATCTTCTAGAATTCCATATTGCTTGGCAGATTTTCAACAGCATTTCAATTCCAGCACCGTCTGTAGCTTTCAAGACTTCTGCACTTATTCCATCAGGTCCACACGCTTTTCCAGTTCTCAGCATTTTCAAAGCCATTTCTACTTCATCTCGGAGGATGTCAGGTTCAGGATCTGACTGCTTGTCTATCTTCACTTGGTCTTGTGCATTACATTGTTCATTGTACAGATCCTGGCAGTATAATCTGCATGTTTCCAGAACATTCTCTATATCCACAACATCATCCCCCTTTGAGTTCTGTATATTCCAGGAATATGGCTTGAATTCTCGAGTGATTATTCTAATTTTGTCAAAAACATCCTTGCTGTGGTTTTGATTTGCATGGTCTTCAATCTCAAGACAAATGTTACTAAGGAAATTATTCTTATCTCTTCTACAAGAAGACTGAATCCTTCTATCAAGATCAGACATTTGCTCTCTTTTTTTCTTTAGTGTTAATGCCAGATTTTTTAAGGCACCTTCTTTCTTCTACAAGCTGAAGGCTCAAGTCAGAGATCCACTGTTGCCTTCTAGTATTTGGTACTCGAGATTCATTCAAAGAGGACTCTATCCAGTTTTTTGTCACATTCCACAGCCCTTCTGCAGTTGTTATTGGATCCTGTAATATGGAGGCTCTTCGCGCCAATGATTCCTTGAAAGACGACATATTAACTACTTGTGGTATCCTGTGTGATCTTTTAACTTGTGTTTGAAGTTTTATTCTTATTTCTGTTCTAAGAAGCTGATGATCACTGCCACATACTGCACCTGGACAAGTTTTGGTGTCCATTACAGAAGACCTCCATCTTGAACTGATCAAAATATAGTCAATCTGATTTTGATATTGACCATCAGGCGATGTCCACGTGTACATGTGCCGTATGTGATGCTTGAAGACTGTATTAGTTACAGTGAACCTGTTTTGAATTGCAAACTCAAGAAGCCTGTTCCCCCGTTCATTTCTTTCTCCAATTCCATATCTTCCTATCGATGTTCTCACATGCTCATCATGTTGTGTAATTACATAAAAATCCGCTCCCTACTGATTACATACTGATTAACTACCGCGTGAATGTACAGTAGCGGCACGTTTAAACACGTTATTAGTATGACAACGTAGAGGTATTTCACCCGTCTATTCAATGCCATTTTCTCACAACATAACTGTTTTGTTGAATACAGCAATGTAATTTTCTGTTGGAGAAGCCGACCTCCTCATTTCATCCTTAATGATGCCTCTTGATATGATCCAACAAATTTGATACGCCACCCCCGTCGCGTAAATGCGGCCGCAAAATTTGCACTTTGCTGATTTTTAACATCAGTAATTTCAAAGAACTGCCATGCATCAGACGGTTTTTGTGGCATTTGTGGTACAAATTTCTGTAAACATTTATTTAAATTCCTTTAATTGTTCTAAAAGCATGAACACCATATAAAGATGGGATTCAAAATCAAACTAAAAACACAATGATTAATTAATATACTTTGCATTATCTGCAAAACACAACAAGCGTAGGAAATATAAACATAAATTTGATAAACACAGATTGAATATAGGTACATACTCTTACAAATCAATCATTGATTGATTGATTGATTGATTAATTGATTGATTGATTGATTGATTGATTGATTGATTGATTGATTGATTGATTGATTGATTGATTGATTGATTGATTGATTGATTGATTGAGTTTAGCCTGCTTTCTTCCGGTAGTGACAAGTATGATCTAACATCTAATCACACAACAACCGCTCAGAATCTCCCATCTCCAGCATTCATGTGCCAATAAAATATAGGCTCCAATCAAAAGGCAAGGTCAACCAATATATACAGGGACTGTCATATCTGCGGGAAAGAGGCGTTGCAATGAAGTTGTAATTTGTTTTCTTTATATCTTCTTTGGACTAGGCTAGAAATATTGCCATAGCAACCAGTCGAGTAAATAAATTGTCCCACCGAAATAGAACTATTATGTTGTAGAAAGTAAGAACCTTTAATATAGAAAGAAACACAAAGACACAACATTACGGAGGTTACAATCACACACATACACAAATTTAGATCATACTATGTCATTAAAATGAAAGTAGTATAACCAATAAGGCCATGTCACACGAACATTGCTTGCAGGAGTTTCCACTATTATGTAAAGCTATTTGGAATGAGATATGGATGGAGGGATGGCTGGATGAGTGTGTGAATAGATTAATGAAAAACTGAATGAATGAATGAATCAGTAGGTCCTATGAATATGGTCGGGTGAACAAATTATGGAAATGAAAAAGAGAGAGAGAAAAAAGAAAAAAATAGAAGCGATGAAAGAAGGGAGAAAAGTCAAGCAATACGATCCTTGACCTTTGTTGGGATCGATATGATTTAAATGTTGACATTGTAACCTTCGGCTATGGGTTCATGGGATGGCTGGGATTTAGACATGGGTGTTCGGAGTGTGTGGTGTAGAAGTGGAAATTCAGGATTTAATTAGAGGATAACTGGATATGAGCCAGGTCTACGGGACGGTTATAGGAATCGATGTTACTTAGAAGCGGGTCGTGACTTCAATTGTAGGTGGAGAAAACACGGGACTGGTACGTGTGGTGGGAATGTCGACTCTTCGTACGGGGGTGATAAGTTTGGGGCAATTTCGTGGAGGAGCTGAACGGGCCCTACATCGTCTGGATTAAGTTGGTACCTCTCGCCACAGGTGCTACAACGACTTGGTATTTCGACGTTGGTGCATGTGAGGGTGGAATGTTGCTGGCTGCAATGCTCACACGCCGGCTGCTGGGCGGTACATTGTGCTGTACTATGTCGAAAATATTAAAACGCTAGTGCCCTCTTTTGGTGATGATGATATGATATGATATGATATGATATGATATGATATGATATGATATGATATGATATGATATGATATGATATGATATGATATGATATGATATGATATGATATGATATGATAATATCTCTGCCGCTAGGATTTGATAGGCGGCTTTGTGCCTTCTTTTGCTTGGATGTCTTTCGAATATTTTCTAAAACTAAAGATTGAAAAGGCGTTTAAAGAAAAAAAATTACAAAAATACTCAGAATAGGGGGAACGCCGTAGATAGGTAGGTGATCACCGATCCTCCGTGTTCCCCCAGCAATTAAACACTGGATGAGGGTATAGGCTAAAGAAAGGAATAAGCCACAAATGGTGACAGAGTAACCATTTCTTAGGCCATGCAAAATGAACACCGTCGCTTCGGCGACAAAAGGAAACAAAGGTTGACCAAGAGAGGTCGCATAGAAATATGAATCTGGAAGAAGTAGGTGAAAACATATTTTCTATCTGATTTTTGATCGACACCGGTAGTATTAGATTTTGCATTTGAGTCTTTTATTATTTCACCTTTTATCGGCCTTTCGTTTCTTTACTCGACTCTCACTATTAGAGGTTTGACGCTCTTCCCCCATACGCATACTATATTCATTTTAAGATGACTTGGTCATCTCGTTGCTTTGACTCTTTAAGTAGTCTCCAGCATAACTCGTCCAACAAAGGACGGCGGTCTTGAATATTTTTATTGTGACCGATTCCGTTATCACCATGGAAACGTCAACGAACACTAAATTTTAGTTAGTCCACTACTCGAACCATTTTTTTAATAAACTCCGAGTAAACACGATGGATGTTTCTATAAAGTAAAGCAGTTTACATGTCCGGACTCTGCCTTGGTCGTCATTATGGCAGACCCGGTCCACGGTCAACATTCACATCCAAAATGTTTTTTCGAAACGTAAGTATCGCTTACGATGGTCAACTAGAAGATTACTTCGCCGGATGTGACAATAGGTTAACATACTGTTAACAGTAGCAACTGTTCTATTTCTTCCATTCATTCTCAATGTAGCCTGGAAGTAACATAATTCTTTCAGAAGGAAAGAGCGTAACCGTAACGCGTTACGTGTAGCCTACTGTCGTTACAATATTAAATCCACTTTTGAGTGATGACAACGGGTCTTCAGTCTGAATCAGGCTTTAGGATTGGTTATCGGATTGTACTTCTCCCTGAAACAATAATCATCGCAGTAACCAGTGTGTGGGGGAGGGGGGGGGGTAGAATACAGCCACAGTATCTCCTGCCTGTCGTAAGAGACGACTGAAAGGGGAACCCTAGGTCCTCGCAACTTAGGCGCGTGGGTTAGTGACTACAGGAACTCCAGTTCCACTTGCGCCAGCCTCCTCGTTTTCATCTTCCCTATCTGACTTCCCTTGCTCAGTTCTTGTTCGTTTCCATCTCCGACGGTATTGGATGTGTGAGGTCTGTGCGGGTCTTACATGTCCACGCCCTTCGTGACTCTTCGTAGCTCTTTCTTTGTCCAATACTGTCATTCTTCAAAGATTTGGACCTCTTCCATTTTCTTTCTGATTAACGTTAATAGGGGATGGTTGCCAAGTCGTACAGTACTTCAACTTACGGTAAAAACCATCACCACTCTGAGAGAGAATGTCGACAACTAAGATTCTAAGATTGGTGCCCTTATCTGTGTCCCCCTGTGGGTGGGGGTGGTAGAATAACACCCACGATATCCCGTGCTTGTCGTAAGAGGCGAGCCCATGGGCTCTGAACTTTGGAACCTGGGTTGGCGACCATGGGGCCCTTAGCTGAGTCCTGGCGTTGCTTCCACTTATCTGTGCCAGGCTCCTCACTTTCGTCCATCCTATCAGACCTCTCTTGGTCAACTCTTGTTCTTTTCCGACCCCGACGCTATTAGGTTTCAGAGGGCTAGGGAGTCTTTCATTTTCACGCCCTTCATGGCTCTTGTCTTTCTTTGGGCGATACCTTCACTTCTCGAAGTGTCGGATCCCTTCCATTTTTTCTCTCTGATTAGTGTTATATAGAGGATGGTTGCCTAGTTATACTTCTTCTTAAAACAGTAATCACCACCACCACCACCACTACCACCACCTTATCTGTGTTATCTTAATTGTCGACATTCTCGTCGTACTTTAGAACTTGCTTTCATTTTCTCGCCTAGTTATACTTCCTCTTAAAACAGTAATCACCACCACCACCACTACCACCACCTTATCTGTGTTATCTTAGTTGTCAACATTCTCGTCGTACTTTAAAACTTTCTTTCATTTTCTCTGTTTTTTATTGTTCTTAATGTTAATGTTTCAATTCCAGCTGATTTCATCACTTTTTATTTTTCCTCCATTATTAAAGTCTTTTTCTGTTTTTTTAGTTTTGGAAGTAGTTTGATCATACCTCCTTTTCCATACTGTTTGCGATGCAGAGGATTCCAACAATGGAGCTTACTAGTCTATGAGACCGAGACTGACATGCAACACGATGCCGACTAGTCAGAGGTGCACATACAGGTGACCGCGAAATTGCTACCGGTTTCGATTTTTAAAATTGGCATTTTAAAATTGCATTATGGTAACAATGCGTAAAGTGATAACGAGGGATGTATTTATTAATACATATTAAACAAAATCCAAAAATGGAATAGTTTGATCCTATATTTTGTAGCCCAAAGCGAGGTAGGCCTACACTAATTTGATTGACCTATCATGATTCATATCTGTGGACAACACTGCTTCTGGATTTGAATTCATCAGTTTCAGTTGAAACAGGTTTGTCGGCTTTAAGCTAAAGGGTTCACGTCTCCTGTCGCGAACTGTTTAGGATTCATGCAACTAGGAGTCTTTTGAAAGATTATAATATTATGACTGGTTTTCCAGGTTCCCCTACGACAGTCCCATGGAATAAGGTTATAGTTTTCACCGATACTCATGGCTCTGAGGACACAACAGATAGCCCGCACTTCTGGGGAGCGGAGAAAGAATAGAGCATCGGGCTTCAAACATGTCGGTGGGCAGTTACAAAAACGAGCCACAAAATTAATGGACGAAAATTTTCCCGAAACCTCAAAATGTTCCAGAAAATTCCAGTCGGTTTCTGCAAGTCATAGAAAAGATATTTCTCTCAGGGAAACATTGATTACAGAACGTTCCTTAACAACGAAGCGAGGACCAATGAGAGATAAGACGAACAATCCTAAAGTAAGCCTACGTAACAAGGAGCTTGATCCTAAAATTGTCATCAAACAAGCAAGGAGTGCCTATGCTGGAAGGTGCATGAGGAATATCGAAAGACACTGCAAATATGATGATGAGAAACAACAAAAGGATGACGAATGTTTTAAGCTCAATTACTCCTATCTCGATGTAAGGCAGGTCAAGAAAAGACAGTTGAGATCGACCAACCAGTGTGCACAAAGGAGTATGACCCAAATACGAATTTGTGCGTCTCTATGCAATGTAAAAGACAAGATCACTACACACGAGTTAGATTTCAGGTTACTGCGCGATGAAATGTTCTTAAATGTAGTCAATAGTAAAACCGAATCGGTTAGCACGTTCTGTTCATTGAAATGTGAATGTTTATCTGATTTCGGAGAATACCATTCCGGTCCCATGCGTTGTAGCGGTGTGTTTAAAACTTCGAGTGATTGGGCGTGTTATCATTTCAAAACGGAACCGAATGATGGCTATATTGTCGAAGATAATGTAGATGAAAAGAAGCACTTAAGTAATAAACAGTACATTGGGAAAAACAGAACCAGTACTCCAGGTGGGATGAAACAAAATGTACAATATCTCGAGCGATCTACACCTAATGGGAGTAATAGAGGTTGCAACAGCGAGAAGTACAATTCTGATGGAAAAGTTCTATGGAAATCAAACGCTCAAGCAAATACCGTCGCCAGAAATAAGAGAAAGACAATGCCTGAAAGCTCCCAGCCAAAAACGTCTAATACTGAGTTGTACAAGAATAAGCCTCATGGAGCTCAGAGCACTACTTCACGAAACAGTAATTCCTTAAAAGACCCATCAAAATCATCAAATATACCAAGCAAGTCATTAATTCGCAGAGGAGTAAAAGACGAATTAAGAACAAATAAAAAGTCCACAAAGCCCATTGCACCTAGTAGGAAAAGTAACCTCATAGTGACTAGCACTAATGATCACTTAAACGCAAAGAGAGTAAACTTCCAGGGTCAGAAAACACGCCTTGTAGAAAAATCTGTAGACAAATGTTATTCAGGAAATTCATGTAAAAGTAAACTTGAGTCAGAAAGGAAAGCTACCTTAAATTCAAGAGAAACAAATAGTAAATTGGGAACTAGTAAACCTTTGTATGACCCAAAAAGGGGCAGAGATACACACAGTTGTATAGGTTCCCGTACTTATCGAGTAGAGAACAAACCAGAGAAGGAACTGAAGAGAAAATGTCAGAAACAGTCTAAATGTATTAAGGTTCAGAAACAGACAAATGAAAAGAAAGCAGATAATAAAGCAAAACCAATTGGAAGAGATCAAGCTGAGTCCATCGAATGCCCCACATCTGAATCTCAAGAAATTTGTCCTCAAAATACAGTAAGTCAGAAACTAAAGCTCTGTAAATATGAATGTGAAGACGATGATGTAAAACAGATAAGTGTACAATGCTTTTCCATGAACCAGAAAAAATTGCAATACAATAATAAAATTAATACCATCCATGATGATAATCTCGAAATGGAAGTCAACGACGCAAGAAATTTCATTCCAGTCTCTTCGAAATTTTACGGTTTAAGACTTCAGTTGAATTCCGAACATACAACAGATCAACTACGAGAACAGAAACAACAACCTCATCACCATCACCACCACCATAAACAACAACAACAACAACTTGTTGGTAAAGAACATGAAATTATTTCCAGGAAGCCAAGTGAACATAGTATCACAGACATAACTGTGGAAGATGACTCGGCATCTACCTACGAGGATACTCGCGTACTTGCCATAACAGTGTTTACAGCAGGGGAAGTTGGAAAAGTTATGAGTCCGGTGTCTGTTGACGAAAATAATTCATCTAGGCCAAAATATCGCATAACCGTGTGCTACGTAGACCCAAATATTTCGAGCAGCGATTCATATGGTATTGAAGCAGGTATGGTATCTGAAGAAACAGTATTTATCAGCATGAAAGAAAATTCGTCTGATACTGAGTACCAAAATATGAACAGTAAGTACGACGTTCACAAAGTGGAATATACCGGTATCTCTCCAAGTAAAATAAATAATGCTCTTGCTGATCTTTGGTCTATCAAGTGCAAAAAGGAAAAGGACGAAACACATTACCAGTGTGTGAAACCAGAGCAGAGCATTTACACATGGCAAGATGCCTCTAGTCAAATGAATGCTGAAACCGGCTCTTTCAAACGCGAAGAGGAAACAGACCAGGATCCTGTCCGGTATGTAAAACAAGAACAGAACATTAGTGTGTGGGATGATATAGAAGATAATAAAACATCACTGCCCACACTTAGAGATCTTCTATCCTTGTATTATAACGCATCCAATGAAGGTGCTAACGAAGTTGATAAAAACACTCCACAAAATGAGAGTGAACTGTTACAAAACTTCCAATACGACCACCAGCTTAAAAGTAATGAAGGAAAAGAGATTCTTTCTTCTGAAAGTAAAAAGAAATCTGAAAAGATATCTTCTGAATCCTCGAAAGGCAGTTTATCCGAACAAAATGAAAGCAAATCATCTGTTTTGTCAGTTTCACTATCAATAACACACTCAAATGATGTCTCTAGTAAAAGTGATGTTTGCTGCAGTGGTAACATAGATAAACCTCGCGTCGAACTCGATAAAGAGACAGAGGACGTTGATTTTGCTGTAACTACGTCGCTATTATATCCCGGTTCTATAATTCCACACTTAGGAAACCGTCTGAACTTGGAGGAGAAATGTTCTTGCAATTTTCCAATGAAAGAATTAGGTTCTTCGATTTTAAGCACGAAAGGAAAAGAGGTTGAATGCAGTCCCACTAAGGAAAAGAAGGAGTTTAGTGGTAAGAAATGTAATAGTTTTAGAACGGTAGTGAGTCTCTCGGAACTATTAGCCATTATGAGTCATGACGATGCACCAAAAAGTGAAGAAAATAGAACGACCGAATCTTCGTCATCCCGAGCCTTTGAGATGAGTAATTCCTCAGGAATTGAATTGTCGACAGACTCTAGGATCAACAAAGAATCTGATGAGCCAATATACTCTACTGTCCCATCATCATCTTCTTCGTTCTCCTGTTCTTCTCAGGTACTCGACACGAAACCCGTTATCCATATAAGTGAAAATAAAGTGTCTATTTCTAATTCAGTTTCCAACATTTGTCCTCCAAGAACAGACCGATGTTCAAATGAAGCTCAATTTTGTAAAGAAATATGCAAGGAATGTGGTGGGAAACAAATGTCTAAATCTCAATTAACCAACACGGAGAAGTATAAAACAACCATACTTTATTCATCCGACTACCCCTTCCGCAAAGATATTTCATCAGCTTTATTCTCTGTTAATGACATTGATTTTATTTGTTCCGCCAATAGCAATGAAATTAAAAGGAGTAATTCCGAAATGATATTTGGCAGTGATTTCGAAGTGGGTGCTTCCCTTTGTTTACTTCCAGAGCGGATTTACTTCGCTGGAGCTGTATATGAGAAGAGAACTGGGGGGAAACGAATTTATAAAAAATACATATATGAAAACCTGAAGAGGGATCTGTATGGTAACTCTACACGCCCGCGACATAGTAAGAGGAACCGCTACCTGTACGCTTCGGATCATCATCTTCTAAACAGAGTAAGGAGGCACACATCACTCCCAGCTCTAAGACGGGTGTGTATTTCTGAGACATTCGCGATTGCAGAAGCGGGTTCTCCAGAAAACAGGAAGGACAAAAAGCAATTAAATTCCAGTAAAATGTATCCTGATTATTGGACTGATAAGACACCAGCAGAATGGACCCATGAAATTGGTACTGCACAACACACTGAAGCGAATGCTGTGTTTAAGGGGGACTGTAAAACGGAGTTCAAGTCCAGGAAAGAAAGCGTCTGTAATGTGAAGAGCGGTTATGAAGCTGCTGCAGCGCCCGTCAAGGTTATCTGGACTTATCCTAACACCAAAGCTAAAATATCGGCAACAAGCAAGGAAAATGGTGAGTTTTCAATGAATGGAACGCGCAATCATGATCAGAACTATACTTCATGCTTAACAACTATAGAACAGCAAGGCAGGAAGCTAAGTCAAAATAATAACGTTCATGATAGTGAGGTATTCAGACCTAAAATAAATTGCAGTTTTGATAGTTTATTTAATCGCAAATTACATGAAACGAAAAGAGAGAAATGTAGCTGCCATGGTTCTTCCGAAAAGAAGGGGACAATAAATATGCAAATGAATCAAACTAAAATACCAAATACACATGAGAGAAAATCTGAACTTAAACTTTACAATGAAGAATTTGCAGTACAAAAGAACCTCACCTCTAAACATGATGTCTTTAATTCTTCTTCAGATGAATATGATTTTTTTCAAGATGCCGTGGATACAGTGGTATTTGATGACAATTTTCAATGCATATGCAAACATACAAAAAACATACCACTCGCAGTAAACAATGCAAGCAACACTACTGCAGACGGGGAAATGATAATTTATTTCAGTACTTGCAATATGCATGATAATTCACAACGAAACCGTATGAACGGGCAAGCTAATCCTAACGGTGAGGCGGTCTACGCGTTTTCTCCTTCAACAAGTAAACAGGATCGGGATGAAAGACGTCTTTCTTTCAAAAACATAAGGTGTCTAGCTAAGAAGAAGATAAGTAGAAGACAACGAAATATTTCAGAAAAAATCCATTCATGTACATGTAGAATTCGCTCCCTGTTCAGTAGGACATCTTCAAAATTTAATGAAATACCGATTTCCTCAAATGATGACGACTTGTTTCCTGTTGTACATATAACAAAATAGCGCTATTTCTCTTCAATGATAGATATACATAAACTAGAAACTGGCATATTCCTATAGGTTTCAGTTCTATTGGAATGAGTCAACGAAGCTGTAAATTAATACAGATTCAACTTTGAAATGTATAACGTTTAGTAAGCAGATATTCCAAAATGTGACTAGAATGTAGTATTTGTTGATGTTATTGTGTATAAGTGAAACTTTTCTAGTATGATGAGTAATGTAAATATAATTATTTTAAGAAACGAAATGTTAATGAACAATTTACACATGACATTATTTGACAGATATACTGTACAGTATTAAATAAAAGTTTGTTACAATAAACTCATCAGTTTATCTAAGTAATAAAACTACACCCTGAAGATTTCTTCCAATTTTATTGGTTGGATTTCTTCTAAACTTTTAACGAAGTCTAGAGCATGTGGCCGGTACTGGTTGTAAATGTGTATTTTATTTGCGAGATTTTTAGAACACTCTTCGCTTCATATTCCAAAAGTGGGTCCAGACTAAGTTTCATCTTGAAATTGACCTTGAGTTAGATCAGGGGTAGGTCAGGTGTTGAAGTAGGACAGGTGTAGGTCAGATGTTGGGATAGGTTAGATGTACACCAGGTATTTAGGTAGGTCAGGCATAGATCAGGAATTGAGAGAGGACAGGTGTTGGGGTAGGTTAGGTGTGGCCCCCTGTGGGTGGGGGCGTTAGAATAACACCCACGGCATCCCCAGCCTGTTATAAGAGGCGACTAAAAGGGGCACCAGGGGCTCTGAACTGGAGCGTGGGTTGGCGACCACGGGGCCCTCAGCTGAGTACTGGCATTGCTTCCACTTACTTGTGCCAGAGTCCTCACTTACATATATCCTGTCCGACCTCCCTTGGTCAACTCTTGTTCTTTTCTGACCCTGACGGTATTACGTATGGAGGCCTAGACAGTCTTTCATTTTCACGCCCTTCGTGGCCCTTGTCTTCCTTTGGCCGATATCTTCATTTTTTGAAGTGTCGGATCCCTTCCATTTTTTCCCTCTGATAAGTGTTATATAGAGGATGGTTAGTTGTACTTCATCTTAAAACAATAATCACCATCAGGTTAGGTATGGGGTCAGGTGTTGAGGTGGGCCAGATTAGACACGGGCCAGTGGCGGCCATCTTCCTCCTGTTAGCCTACCAAACACGTGCGGCAGTGGGCTCAGCGGCCGATATTATTTTACCGTCGGCTGCCCTTCCCTGTCAGACGGCCACCCTTTCTTGTTAGGATCTGCGCATGTGGAAGTGGTGTAAGACTGGGGTGGGGCCTACAGCTGGCTGCCCATTGTGTTTAAGGCTGCCCATCCCTGTGGGTCTAGTCGTGCGACACCTGTGGCAGCCATTTTGGTAACCGATGTATCCCCAATGAGTAGACGATGGATGATGAATAATAATAGTAGAATAGCATAATACGAATGTTCAACTGGGTGTTCAAAAGGGTGTTTAACGAGTGTTGAACAATCATTCAATGATTGTTCAATGAACATGTTGTAAATATCATAGTCTGGTTGACTATTCTTCGGCGACCCGCGCGATGTACGAATGGAGGGGCTCTGGTGAAAATACAAGATGTTGATTACACGACCGTTGACATCAAAGAGGCTGGAATTATGGCCACAGTCAAGAAGGGACGAGCTTCTCATGACTTACAGAGATATTCTCTTACCTGTTGCAGACATGTGAAGAACTCCAAGTATTCGAAATAATTCTTAAGTAACTGTGCTATGTAAATAGTGATTCAAGTGTACGATTTGTCAATAGAGTTAAATAAATACAATAGTTATTGAAGTACCTGTTGCAGATGACGGAAGAACTCGTATCCGAAACAGTTTTTTAGTAACTGCAATGTGCAAATATCGCTGTTCTGGAAACCTGTTCCATATTTCAACAGTTTTAAGTTATACTATGATTATTGACTTGCCCGTCAGGCTGCAGAAGAACTTCAAGTACCCGAAATAATTCATGAAGAAGTTCTCAAAAGAGCTGAAGAAACCATCAGTCTAGAGAAAATGATCGCGAAAAGAAGATGTAGTTGGATAGGTAATTTACTCCGGCATTCATCATGGTGCACCATATTGCTTGAAGGGAAACTGGAAGGAAAGACTAGAAGAGCACGACCAAGAGCAGGGTTCCTCTATGGCATTAAAGGGCGACGTCCGTATCAACTAATCAAGCAGCTGGCTCAGGATAGAAGGTCGTTGGACGAGGACAGTCATGCTACCCACCAACCATCAGGTTGAGGAGAATGAGAGAGAGAGAGTGAGGTATTGATAATGGTTAAAAAGGATGCACTTCCTCGATAAAAGAAAACATATTTACATAATAATTGTTGAAAGTAACTGTACTAAGTTTATGAAAATGGGACTAAATGTGTACGTCTTTTCAAGAAATACTACGGTTATTTTCAGGATGATGTGAGATTTTAGGGAGAGGATGCGATATTTATCTAGGAGCGGAATATACATAATGTTGATAAAATTTTCTGTTTACATACTAATATGTTAAACACACATGTATGTGTGATAGACTGAATAAACATTAAAATAGTAGAATGCACACTGCATTGGGAGAAAATCACGAAAAAATACATGTTGTCTGCATAGTAAATACACAATGCATACAGGATACGTGAGACGAAATGCATAGACAGAAACAAATCAGTACTGTGAATTTTTGTGTCAGTATACTAACATGATCAGTTTTTAAAGAAACACACACATTTGTTACACGAAATAACTGTTTCTACAATTTATGAAAATATCGCAGTGGTATTGCGATGGTTTAGGCATGTGTTATACGACCGAAGAAACATTAACATGGTAAAACATCTCACTGCATTGGAAGAAAACGGTGAAAAACAATTTCGTCTGCATGATAAAAAACACACCAAAGAAACTTAGCCTATGACATAGTGGGACATAGATTAAAAATAGTCATTAGCATGATGTAAAACAGTAACTATGCACACACATACGAACTACCTGGGACGAAAGTCATAGATAGAAACCTATCAGTACTGTGTGTTGAAACGAGTGGCATTAACTCTTTTTATCAGTACACAAATATGATACGACTTTTAAGAAACGCACGGTAATTTAAAATACACAGACATGTTTTTTTTTACAGGAAGAAACCTGTTTCTACATTGCATGAAAACATTCATTGACAGTGGTCTTGTGATGTTTTGCACACGTGTCGGATGCAAGTTTTGACGTGGTAAAAACACTGCGTTAAGAGAATCCCCTTGGTAATATTTTTGGAGTGCTATAGAAAAACAACACTAATTTGCACTATGTAAAACGCTACTACGCAAAAACCTTATGGAAACAGAAACAATGTATGTTGCCATGTCACGGATTTTCCTTTGTGCACTGGCATGGAAAACTCATGGTGCGTTGATGATACTGCGGCAAATCGTCTTGTTGTTCGAAGTTCCTAGCATTTCGATACAGCGCTGGTTGTGCACGGGAGATTTAGTTAGCTGGACGACCTCCTGTGACCAACGACTTCGGGTCCTGGGCGTCCGATATCCAATACATCAGGGGCATAGCGTGTTAAAGTCTACATAGATGACTGAGCTCGCGCTTTTTTCTGTGATACAACCAGAATGTTAATTAATTACATGGAATTATCGCGTGTCAATACCCGTCTTAAAAACTTGCATACAAAACTAATCAATTTTTGACTAACGATAGTAACTAAGAACCATATAGCCATGTTAATGCAAGCTGTCTCTCCTCAAGTAAATTCTCACATCACTAATTGATTATAAGAAGTACCTAAGAAATCGTGTGGCAGTGTCCATCTTAAGAAATCACAGCCAAAACTAATCATTGTTATTACTGATGCAATTAATTAACAATCACATGATCACCACCTCAAGTGGTGATCAGCAATTGAATGTGGAGAGGAGGATTTTAAGAGCGCTGGATGTTGGATGATCTCAGGTACTGGATGCCTGGCACAAACAATATCAGCTAAGGACCCCGTGGCCACCAAAGTATACTCTGAAGGATTAGGAATGAAGGATATGAAAGACTCTCTAGGGAGGTCGGATGAAGGTGAAAAGCAAAAGCACATTTATCCACCGTAAGTATTCATAGGTCCTAAACACTTTAACATGCCAACACGATTCGAACAATTAACTCGAGAGGGTGTAGGGGTTGGTGGTGATTATTGTTTTAAGAGGAAGTACAACTGGAGAACCATCCTCTATTAATCAGAGAAAACAATTGGAAGAGGTCTGACACTTCGAAAAGGAAGACACGGGACACGAAGGGCGTGAAATGAAAGATTCCCTAGGCCTTGAATGCTTTAATACTACCGGGGTTGGAAAAGAACAAGATTTGACCAAGGGAGGTCGGATATAATTGAAGAAAGTGAGGAGACTGGCACAAGTAAGTGGAAGCTATGCCACGACCCAACTGGGCCGATGACCTTAGATGTTAGGCTCCGTTAAACAACAAGCAAGCAACTATGGGACCCGTGGTCGCCAATCCACGCTCCCAATTGAAGAGCCCCTGCAGCCCCTTTTACTTGCCTCTTACGACAGGCAGTGGACATGAGTGAATGAAATGTTATGTTTGACGATTCTAACGAAATATTTATATTAAATCTATTCAGTTTATTCTCTGAAAGGAGCGAATAGTGAGCTCCAGAGTCTATCTCAAACTGTTGAGGTTTTTCAATTGATAGTACCGCGACAATGTACTTATCGAAATCAAATAATTCAATAATATCAAAAGCAGGTGAACTGACATATATCGATTCTAATTGATTTAGTCCATAGGCGTGACTGGATTCATTGCTTACAAGAGTGTGATGTGTTTTTGCAGTACTTGTATTTGTTCCTGATGGTAAATTCTTCATTAATAATGTGATACACACCTTGGAAACATGCCCTTCTGTTCCATAAGTCTCGCATCTAATATCCTTGTCGGCGTGTTCAGTAATCTGAAGCCCTGTGATTTTCTTTTCCTCGCCTGAAGCATAGATTCGCAATATCAAGATTCCGAAAATTAGGATTTCTTCTCGATCTGGATTGAGAAGCGTAACGAGTCAAGGATGGTGGCGGCGACCCGGTAAGTCTGTGCGATGACGAGAAGCACTCCGAGAACGGTCTTGTTGGGAATGATGATAGGTTTTGATCACTTCATTGGTATCGCTTTGGGAATACTGTGAACCACTTGAACTAGTTTGCTGTGTTAACACCTTACTTTCAATAACGAAAGTTTCGAAGGAAATTTGTTTTTGCTAGGATTTCATCGAATTTTGTTGTACTGGATTGAAGTGTTTCTTCTCTTAAGCAATTAACCCGTGTCCTCGAACAAACTGTGCTCTAAGAAATAACTCTGCTACCATAAAATTGCGATCACATTCACACTTCACACAATAAATTCTCATACGCTTAGGTCACGTTGAAGTGTGGCAATGTATTCAGCAAAATTCTGACTCTCTGTCCCCTCCACGTCCCATTCTGTAGTACCAGAAGGAAGGCCCTATTCCATATTCCTTACTCCCGGCTTTCTCTCACCCAAAGTTCCCTTTCTGTACGTATTCCAGCAATGTTTAATACCTTATCTATCAACAAGAACCTAGACATCTTCATAATATTTTCTTCCTTCTGTCATGATATTTCTCATATAACTTAATTTTCCTTCTTGTTCTTTCCTGTTCTGCTCCTGTATTTGCTGAAAATGGATTTTCTTTGTTAATGTCGTTGTTTATGTAAATATGTATTACATATGATTGTACAGTTTTTTGCGTATATTTGTGTCCTTTGTATATATTTATATACCGTCCGGCTCCATGGCTAAATGGTTAGGGTGCTGGC
This sequence comes from Anabrus simplex, assembly GCF_040414725.1. Classification (NCBI taxonomy): domain Eukaryota; kingdom Metazoa; phylum Arthropoda; class Insecta; order Orthoptera; family Tettigoniidae; genus Anabrus; species Anabrus simplex. The sequence goes on along the minus strand of NC_090265.1, from coordinate 254,324,269 downwards.
GTTTGGACACCGGGGTCTCGGGTTCGATTTCCGGCAGGGTCGGGAATTTTAACAATAATTGGTTAATTTCGTTGGCACGAGGGCTGGGTGTATATGTCGTCTTCATCATCATTTCATCCTCATCACGACGCGCAGGTCGCCTACTGGCGTCAAATCAAAAGACCTGCACCTGGCGAGTCGAACTTGTCCTCGGACACTCCCGGCACTAAAAGCCATACTCCATTTCATTTTTCATTCATATATCTTTCACTTTAGATCAATATGTATTGTAATTCAGCGTTATGCTGTTGCTGATTCTGAATGAATGAATAAATAAATAAATAAATAAATAAATAAATAAATACAAGTTCCGAAAGTAATATTGAGATACAACTGCACTTCTTCTCGGGATTAGCATTTGCTTGAAAACATCTCTTAGCTGTGCACAAGTGAGACTCGTTACTGGTTGCTCTGTGGTGAGAAATGAGTTGAATCGATTGATTCACACAAAATTTTTATCTTCTTTTGTACAACTGTAACATTCTTCATGGCCATGTAATTTTCGAAACGTCTCATGTAGCAAGTTCATTTTCCTCTTTGTTTTTTTAGGGTCAACATTTTCAAAAGGTTTGATGCTCGAGAACTTAACTCCACCATTATTATGCGTAGATCTATGCTGCATAATAGCAACAAGCTGGGAAACATTGTTTTCTTGCTGTTGTTTAAGCGTGGCTAATAGCTGTGCAAATTGTCGTCGGCTTACTTCTAAAACCTCGTATGTTACAATGTTCTTCCTACCCATGATATTCCTTAACACTGGTCACGCCTCCCAGCCACATATTTATATGCAATCCATCAGAACCTTTTTCGTAGTGTTCATTTTCCTTTGCAGTCGTGTAAAGGAAAATGGACCTTGTCATACAGTATTGTAAGGATGTTGTTTACATGGCGAATTTATGCACTCCTACAGTATAATGCAATTAAGGTTCATTTTCCTTTTACACATCACCATAGGAAAATGAACACAACGGAAATTGTTCTGGTGGCCTGTATTATCGGCACACTTTATCTTGGTGCATTGTGTACGGGGATGAGGAGTAAGGAGGGAGCTGCCCCGGTTCCGATAGTGCTGCCAACTGAATGAAAATGAAATCTGAATTGAATCGAGAATATGATCGATCGATATGAAGTTTCTAAACCGTTATTATCTTAAGCCAACAACTATATCACATACACATTATATAACATTTCTTGATGCGAATCTTGTTCCTAGCATGAATTCAATAGTTTGGCTTTGCTGTGTAAACAACAACAGTACTAGTATGTAAAGTGTACGCCAGATGTCGCACAACGATGCTTAAGCGATTCACAGTTTGTGTTTCAAAGGTTGCCAGTACGAATCTCGAAGATTGCCGAGGTCGACCGATTCAGCACTAGGGTGTAAATGCACTAAGATAAAGTGTGCCGATAATACATCCAATTGTGGCCGGGAGGCGTAACCAGTCTTAAGTAAGACAATGGATAGGAAGTGCATTGGGAGATACGAGGTTCCAGAAGTAAGCCATCGTTGTTCTGATCCTATTTTGAATAGGCCTACATACAGATCTCTGATAATGTATGCATTTTCAATAAAAGCAGATTCCAAGACAGTGCAGTAGTTTCGGAAAAAAGAGAAAAGTTCGGAGACTTTGGGAAGCGGAGCGAGGCAACATGATTGACCAGGTTAAGTCAACACGACGGTGGAAAACATTCACATATTACCCGATATGGAACATTTAGTAGAATATGTTCTTGAAAATAGCTCCGAACAAATTCTAAAGCTGAAAGTGAACGTAAAGCAAGCGTAAGAAAAGTAACGGAAAATATACTGTACTGAACTCCGGAAGACCATTTATTTGCCTATAAACTTACCGTTCTGTTGTGACTATACATATGGCATTTTTGAACCTTGACATTTTATAGAATTTTCACAATGAATTCTGTTCGCAAGTGTTGAATCTGTCACATAAAGCTAACCTTATAATTCTCGGCAATTTTCAGCAGGCAGTGCCCACCTGGCGGCCATGATCGTTATGGCGTTGACGTCTATATGGTCTGACACCATGGGTAGCCAGTTCGAGTCCCTTTGGTCGAAAATTTTTCACCATTAGAATGTTGACGGTAGGGTAGGGGAGGTGATGGCATACAATTTATAATCACTAGATTGCGTGCCAAAAGCCTGGATTCAATTCCAAACTTCTCCGCATTGTTAATATGGGGGAGGGCATATTACACTGTTGATGATGATTCGTCCGTCGGATGGTGAAGTAAAACTCTGAGCAGGCTTGGTGTTATTAGACAGGAGTAGGCTTCGTGCCGACACCGAATTTCAACCTCTCCCTACCTCATCATCATCATCATCAACTTTCGGTTCAGAGGGTCCGGGTCCGATTCCCGGCCGGGTCGGGGATTTTAACCTTCATTGGTTATTTCAAATGGCTCGGGGGCTGGATGTTTGTGCTGTCTTCAACATCCCTGCAACTCACACACCACACATAACAATATCCTCCACCACAATAACACGCAGTTACCTACACATGGCAGATGCCGCCCACCTTCATTGGAGGGTCTGCCTTCCAAGGGCTGCACTCGGCTAGAAATAGCCACCCGAAATTATTAAATTATTATTATTATCACCATCATCATCCCACGCCAAGACGTGCAGGTCGCCTATGGGTGTCAAATAGGAAGACCTGCACCAGGCGGGCCGAACATGTCCTCGGAAACTCCCGGCGCCAAAAGCCATACGATTTAAAAAAAAAGGCAGTATATCTGAAATCTACCTATGAATCACCCCCTGAATATAAAACAGTAGGGAACTAATCCTGGAATGAGGCTACGGTTAGCAGAGAAGTATGCAAAGGGCACTGTACTATTATACTGCCTTATATGGTTCGTGAAATCATTATCATGTAGCATCGTACCTTTAAGTACGTCGTACTTGAGGTTGTGGATAATAAACCAAACCATTGTGGCAAAATTAATTAAAATGTCCATTTACCATTTCCGCAGCGAAATGTCGTGCTTGGCAATGCACAGAGATTTAATTTAACTAACCTACACTGAATAATTCAATGTTAGTTTCAAAAGACTTTTTGAAATAGAATATCCTAGGATGGATTTCTTTTCTTCTCGCGTATTAAAACCAATATGGAGCAACAACTAACATTCTGGTGATAATTCAACGAGGTAGAATAACATAGAGAGGCGGAAGCGCTGCCTGAGTGAAACTAATGAAACGAACGTCCGCCATGTTTCCTGTGGTCACACAAGCAAGGGGAAATGATCATTGAATGAAGAAAGGTGTATAAAATACGCATCTTAAAATCACTGGGGCAGAATTAAAGACCGTTAGCCGAAAGTTTAAAGCATTAAAAATCATGGACTGCGAACACTGCCACTTCATCTTGTTGCGGCACGAGGCCAAGAACATGATCAGCTGATTGTTAGGGTAGTTCGAAATCGTCACACAGTGACATAGGAATAGACCTCTAAATCGGCTGTTGTGATTAAGCGTAAATTAAAGAAAAGCCGTGGACGTATATATTTATGACAGAAATCCTTAAAAAGATAGGGGCCTATAATAATTTACATATTTACAACCTCATTCTGATATTAATTTTAAAAGTATTGCGTCCCCATGAGTAGGCCTACTGACTTTCTTTTTTAATCTGTTTACCCTCCAGGGTTGGTTTTTCCCTCGGAGTCAGCGAGGGAACCCACCTATACCGCCTCAAGGGCATTGTCCTGGAGCGTGAGACTTTGGGTCGGGGGATACAACTGGGGAAGATGACCAGTACCCCTCCCAGGCGGCCGCACCTGCTATGCTGCACATAGGCCTTATGGGGGCATGAATATTAGAAGAGATAGACAAGGAAGAGGGAAGGAAAGTACCATTTCGGCATTTGCCTGGAGAAGAAGTGGGAAGCCACGGAAGATCACTTCAAGGATGGCTGAGGTGGGAGTCGAGCCCACATCTACTCAGTTAACCTCCCGAGGCTGAGTGAACCCCGTTCCAGCCCTCGTATCACTTTTCAAATTTCGTGGCAGAGCCGGGAATCGAACCCGAACCTCCGGGAGTGGCAGCTACTCACGCTAACCACTACACCATAGAGACAGCCCATGAGTACTGCACACTATAATTGTTTAATGTAATTATTTCTTTTTCTTCTCCTTCTTCCTTTAGGCCTACGATGGACCACGTGCTTCTTAAGCCTGGTGAGCTTATTCCTTCCTCTTAGCCCAGTATTCCTTCATTCTGGCGCTATGGGTGTCCTTTCCTTCTTGAGTCCATTTCACTCCTACTCCTGGCAGTGATTTAGCTGTAGTCAGATGTCTTGATTAACTTTCTGAACTTATCTCGGTTGTAAATGTCAATGTGATCAATGTTTAGGTATTGTAGGTTTTTCCGAACTAAATTCGTCCATTTGGCATTTGTTGCTTTCCCTCTAGATACAGTGTTGAAGATCCTTGAAGTGAGTCTCTGGCTGTCCAACCTGACTATGTGACCATAGAACATTAGTCTTCTTTTCCTCATAGCTGTTGTAATGCTCTCTATTTTACTCTACAGTTCCTTGTTGTGCCTGATTCTGTACCCATCTCCTTCTTTAATGGGACCCATAATCCTTCTGAGGATCTTTCGCTCTTTCAGTTCTAGTTTTCTGAGTTGTCCTTCCCTGGTCATGTTTAGGCACTCTGAGGCGTATAGTACAGATGGTCTTACTACGGTGTTGTAGTGTCTAAGTTTAAGATTCAAGGAGAGGGATTTAGACTTGTATATGTTCTTACAAAGATGATAAGCTCTTTCTACTCTCCATTGCAAGAGCCTCATTAACATTTGGGGTTATCCACTCTCCAAGATATTTGAATGAGTTGGCCTTGTGAATTATTTTGTCCCCCAAAGAAATGAAGTTGGGTACTTCTCTGATATTGGCCAAAAGTTATGTTTTGTTGACAGCGATCTTCAGCCCTACTTTAGCTGCTAAGCGTTGGAGGGGGGATAGCTGGTACATAGCTTCTTCCATACTTGAAGCTAAGAGTGTGAGGTTATCTGCGAAGGCTAAGCAAGTGACTGTTAACTTGTCTTTTTTTTTGTAGCCGGCTCTTAATCCAGAGTTATCAGCTAGTGTGTTTGTCCATTCCCGAATGACCTTCTCCAGCAGACAGTTAAACAGGATGGGGGACAAACCATCTCCTTGTCTAACACATGTTTTGACATCGAAGATTTTTAATAATACCCCTCTGAATTTGGCTTTGGACATGGTGTTCGTTAGAGTAGCCTTCACAAGATTCAAAGTCTTCTTATCCACTCCCATTTCAGTTAACGTCTCAAAGAGGGACTGTGTGTCTACCGAGTCGTAGGCCTTCTGGAAATCAACGAAAATTGCTACATAGGGTGAGGTGCTGAGGTTTTTGTAGGTAAAGATAGTTTTGAGGTTCAGAATCTGCTCTGTGCATGACCTTGACTTCCTAAATCCAGCTTGGTACTCTCGTATGCAGGAGTCTAATTGTGCCTCCACTTTTTTAAGCAATGCTTTAGAGAATATTTTGTCACTGATAGGAGAGAGATCCCTCTATAGTTGTTAGGGTCTAACTTATCTCCTTTCTTGTGCAGCGGCTGGATGATAGCTGAAGTCCAATCCCTTGGTAGTGTTTCCGTTGTCCAGATGTCAGTTATGATTCTGTAGGCACTGTCAATTGACTCTTCATCTGCATGTTTCCATAATTCTGCAATGATGCCATATTCGCCTGCTGCTCTGTTAGATTTCAGTTCAGAGATTATCTGTTTAATTTCTTCTTTGTAGGAAGAAGGGAGTCAAGGTTAATAACATTCTTGGGTTGAAATTGTAGTTTTCCTCGGGTTCTTCTGCATTGAGGAGGTTATCAAAATATTTTGCAAGGGCTGCAGTACAATCTTCATTGTTCATGTTCAGTTCTCCGTCTGGTCCTCGAAGGTGAAGTATAGGGGCTGAGTAAGCCTTTGTCTGAGATTTTAGAGTTTTGTATAAGTTACTGGTGTTGTTCCTTTGAAAGACTTTCTCTTCCTGATCTGTGATGTAGTTATAATGCCTCTTAGAATTTCTGATGGTTTTGGCCGTGTTCTTTCCGACTGTTGGGAAGGCTGTATGATTTTCCGTGTTTTTGTTGCAGTTCCATTTCACCCATGCCTGTCTTCTCTCCTCTATTGCCTTATCACATGTTGGTGTTCACCATGGGTGCTTACTCCTTCTGGTTACAAGGATGGTCTCTGTTGCTGCATCTATTAGTGCCTTCTGTAGGTTAGGCCAATCCGTTTTATTCTGATTATTGCTTAGGACCTTAGTAAAGTTGTTGTTGTCTTTCAACTATGGTGGATTAAAATTTGAGATTCTGGACCTGGTGTAATTTTTACCTCTGCACTTCGTGAATGGAATGAAATTTGCTTTGACCAAAGATAGGTAGTGGTCTGAATCAATATTGGCACCTCTCAGTACCTTGACGTTCAGTATTTCCTTACTATTCCATCTATTGATGGCAACGTAATCTAGCTGGTACTCTCCTAGCAAGGGACTGGGACACCTCCAGGTCTTGGCTTTTCGGGGGAGGTGTCTGAATGCTGTAGATTTAAGAACAAGGTTGTGATTCTTACACATATTGATCAGCCTCTCATCATTACAATTGATTCTCTTGTGGGCCGGGTATTCTCCGACTATATTCTTGAACCTGCGCTCCTTACCAATCTGGGCGTTAAAGTCCTCCATCAAGATGATCACGTGATGTTTTGGAATCTTATCGATTTTCTCTTCCAGTTCTTCCCAAAAGTATTCAACACTTTCATTATCACTCTTATTAGTATCATTGGTAGGAGCATGGAAGTTAACAATCGTGTAGGCTTTGTTGAGACTTCTGAAGGCTATAGTGGACGTTCTCCCATTTGGTGATGAGAAGGAGATAATGTAATTATTTATTATAAACGTAATATAGGGGACATATACTTTTTTCCCATTATCATATCATACTGGGATTACTAGCTGAAAGGTGGTAACTATGAATGTTGTCCTTCATGAAGTGTAACCTAGTTTTAAATACCAATGCAACTGACATCTACAATAAAGGCTGCATAAATTTCACAAATAGTAAAATAATGTATTCACCATGCTTGGTGTACGTTTGACCGAAATAGGTTACTTTTCGTGGTTACGTTTCCTTGGTGGTGGGCATCCATTTTATTTGTTTGTAAATGTGGAGGAAAATTAAATAGAGTTGGAACGCCATTTGCCAGTAATCGGCGTTGGTCATTTGTTTCATACATGCACAGAGCATAAGCGACTGGACTGTATTGGGTGGACTATCATTTATCTCTTTTCGTCCTCACACCTCATTGTTCCGTTAATTCCTTGTTCTTTAAAGGAAATTTGAAACATAATCCGACAAATAATTACCGTGGTTATCAGTACTTTCTGTGTAAGCATTAAAATGGGTTTAGTTACAAAAATACAATAAAAAAGTGAACTCGGCTATAATTCAGTAATACTTACTTAAAATACGATAGAGTATATCTTTGTTTTTATTAGCAGCATACTCTGATTAGTACAACCGTACGCTGAGCATACGGCTGGCATTCTTGAAGGCGAGAATCTATCTTTTCACTTCTTAAAACTTACGAAAACGTACGAAATTAAATTGCCATGTACTATCTCCCTGTACCTCAAAATATGTTCTCTCGCCAACTCGCTTTATTTTGACAACCGTTAACATGGCCGCCCACTATCAACTTGCTTCCGCAGGGAGCGCTGATGTCAGACATACAGTCCCTCTATGTTATTCTCACCGCCGTCTCGATCCTCTTAGGCTGATGACACACGGAGCGGTTTTTGCCGAGTCGGCAGCCGCGTCGGCAGCCGCGTCGGCCGCCGCCTGTGACTGATACACAGAGCGGTTTTTGCCGACTGTGACGAAACCACTGCCTGCTCGATACGCACCCGATGACTGCTTATAAGCAGTCATTTTAGATGCACATTAGTGAGCGTGACGTTAGGTGAGGAAGCTAGCTAAAATTACCGAAAAATAAAGGATTGTTCTTATTCTTATTCAAAAAGTCTACTTACTCTATATGTCCTTTTTTTTCTAGCGGCTTTACGTCGCACCGACACAGATAGGTCTTATGGCGACGATGGGATAGGAAAGGCCTAGGAGTTAGAAGGAAGCGGCCGTGGCCTTAATTAAGGTACAGCCCCAGCATTTGCCTGGTGTGAAAACGGGAAACCACGGAAAACCATATTTAGGGCTGCCGATATTGGGATTCGAACCTACTATCTCCCGGATGCAAGCTCACAGCCGCGCGCCTCTACGCGCACGGCCAACTCGCCCGGTACTCTATATGTCCTTTTACGTGTATATTATTGAATTTCAAAGATACTTCATGATATCTAATACAAGAATACCTACCAATGATGCAATCGCCGCGTAAATTCAGCCACGCCCGACTAGAGCGAAGCATCAAGTCGGCCGTGATTCAGCTGAATGTATTAAATCTATGGCGCTAGAGCGCGCACAAACGCTCGCTGCACCGCCAGCTACACGACAGGCCGAGCCGGCAAATCTGCCGCCTGTCGGCGAGCACCGCTGTGTTTGTTTCATCCCATCTGATACAATAGAAACATGCGCCGACTCGGCTGCCGACTCGGCGAAAACCGCTCCGTGTGTCATCAGCCTATAGGAGGATCGAGACGGCGGTGGTTATTCTAGCTCGTTGTGATAAGTTGATTTCACAAAGCCAACTATCAGACTAACATAGAAAGGCAACTTTCACAGAGCTCTCTATCGGGAAGGCGTACAAAGATCAACGGTAACAACTTTCATAGAGCCTTCTACCGGCGAATGCCGTGAACTCCAATGGCCTTGTCATGGTATTATATTTGAATAAATGACTATTTTACGAAAATATTACAAATAACCTAAATGTAACAACTCTCAAGACTTCAAACCTGGAACATTACTACTAACATATTTTCTAGTCAACAAGGTAAATATATATTGAACCCTTTCGTCCACCATGAAGGATACCTACCCTCCTTACCTATCAGCAAAATTTCATGAGATCTGTCTCTTCGGTCGTTTCGGGTTCTTCGTCACTTGCTGAGGTAAAAGGTAGGGTTCAGTAATTCTAATCTATCTACTCAAATGAAAGGTCTATTTTAAAATATTCCTATTTATTCATGTAATTTTTGAAGGAATAATAATTTATAATCAATATAATTTGGACTCAATCTTGTCCACTTGACACCACAATCATTTTTACACAGAGGAGGAGAACGCTGGTTTGAGCCTTTGACTTGACTGCCTGATGGGCATCCTCACTAGAAACCATTGTCTCAATTATTAAAAAAAGAAAGGAAAGTCTGGAAATCCTTAAATTCGGCTTCCATGTGAGACTACATGTACCATCATGATGATTCTTGATGGTCCAGCCCTCGTAACACGAACTGTAGGTATAATTAAGGCAGTCCAATCGGTATGTGCCACACAGTGGTTATACGGCATGGACCTTTAATTGAATCGATGTTACATGCGGCTATGTCATGAACCGATCTCTAAACTTCTAAGTTACATTAAAGTCATCGTGGATGATGACCGCAAGGAAAATGATGCTACACTGGCATATGGCCCTAATCTAAGTCACTGAGGTTGATGACCCCATGACCATACAAGTTTCTAAGCTGAAGGCTAAACACAATTAAGTTATATCGGTTGATGACCAAAGTTTCCACTTTACTAACCCCAGCACATTCTAGAACCGTCCTTTTTATCAAATTACTTATGCTCTAAAAAAACTATCTCCGCATGGATTCAAGACCCCAGCCACATCAGCCAAAAATCTGTTTGTTGGACTTAGTCTACTTCTTGTCGATCGATTTACAGAACAGTTCATCCCTCTTTCTCAAGCCTCAATGATACAAATGCAGGGGTTTCAACACGGCGTCCCTTCTCATTTATGGACACTACCCCCTCTCTCCAGGCATTTTCCCTTTGCCGCCAAGAAAATTTGCGTAAATTAACCGGTTAAATTACACGTCGCAAATTAATACCTGCGTGGATTCTCTCGCTCTACTTTCCATCCCAAAAGTTATACAAATCTTCCTCCGGCTCACATAAAAGTCCCGGGTTGTAAAATTTTTGTGTTGTAAAGAAAGTAATTCGTGTGCGGGTAATAGGCTAAATACTGAACCCTTTTGGTCCATATTGAGGGATACCTACCTTTCTTACCTATCAGCAAAGTTCATGAGATCTGTCTCTTGGGTCGTGTCGGGTTCTTCGTCACTTTCTGAGGTAAAGGTAGGGTTCAGTAATTCTAATCTATCTACTGGAATGAAAGGTCTGTTTAAAAGATTCCTATTTATTCAGGAAATTTGAAGCCTTCTTTTATGTCAATGGTATCATAGAAGTCAATTGTGTCCACTGGACACCACAATCATTTTTACATAAACGTCTGAACACTGGTGTGAGACTTTAACGTAACTGCCTGACGGGCATTCTTACTAGAAACCTTTGTCTCAATTATTAATCATTTAAGAAAGGAAAGTCTGGAAATCCTTAAATTCGGCTTCCATGTGAGACCACATGTACCATCATAGTGATTCGTTATGATCCAGCCCTCGTAACACGAACTCTGGACTCTGGATATAATTAAGGCCGTCCAATCGGTGTGTACCACACAGTGGTTCTACGGCATGGACCCTTAATTGAATCGATGTGACCTGCGTCTATGTCATGGACCGACATCTAATCTTCTAAGTTACTTTAAAGTCATTGTGGATGATGACCGCAAGGAAAGGATGCTACAATGGCATATGGCCCTAATCTAAGTCACTGAGGTTGATGACCCCCTGACCATCCAAGTTTCTAGGCTGAAGGCTAGACACAATTAAGTTACATCGGTTGATGACCAAAGTTCCACTTTACTATCCCCAGCACATTCACTGCTCAATCAATCAAAGTTCAATAATTACAACAATAGCAATGCTCACAAACTTTGTGGCAGTAAAATCCATTTCCTTCGGATATGTCCCTTTAATCGTTACTTTATATTTTAATATTCCCCAGAAAAACAAACTAAAATTTCCAGAATGCATCTCCAAGTTATTCGCTTGATTAAAGTTATTTCAAAATGCGGTTTCACTGAATTTAATAATTAAATAAATTTAAATGATTTAACGAAATGTTAAAGATCAGTAAATTTTATCTCCGCGGACTCTGGTTTCTTCACAAATTCCTACGCAGCTGTGATGTAAATTCAATATTGCGATGTTTATCTGGCTGGAAAAGAATTTGTTACATAATTCATGTCCAGCTATATATCTTGTCTCGTGATTTCACACTTTAAAATCTAATCTAGTCCTAACCGTTATTAACACTTGGATATCCTAATAATCTACGTACAAACCAAACAACCCGCCATATAATTACGATGTCACATCTCGTCATACCATTATGAATTTTGCACACCCCTCACAGACAAACCGATCATCACAGCCATCGCTCTATATTTTGGACAACCCTGAATTTGGTTACTCTGTTCCTTATACTCAAAGTTCGTGATTTCAAATGTTCATTACGTCCCCAATTACAGTATTTCACAATACTCAGAACATTACCGGCTATGAATTTCAACTAAATCCAGCATTTTTAACGTTTTCCCTGGCCGAGAATTACAATCTCAATTCCACACGGGTCCCGTTATTATCCCCGCTGAGGTCTCTCATCCCCCGAGTTCGCTTGGCAGTTACACGAAACACCTGGTTTATTCACAGTTGACTGGCTTCTCAAAATGCTCCCTTTAAACTCTGCCGACATAATTAAACAAATACGATATTCTAACCAACAAAATGCACAGGTTATGCTTCAAGATGCCCACACTAATTATACGCGTCGCCAATTATTACCGCTATGGATTTCTATGAATTTCTTTCCATTCTCAACATTATAAAATATTCCTCGGGCTATCATGTCCCGGCTTCAAATGACAGGACTCTAACCTGATTCGCACATCTCATCTCAACTCATATAAAACATTCCTCGGGCTTCCGTGTCCCGGCTTCAATGACAGGTCCAACCTGATTCACAAATCTCATATCAACAAAACTAACCTCTGTTTCCCAGCTCCACAATTATCATCGACAAAGAACTGGAATAAATCCTCACTAGAAATCCCGACGTCTAATATCGCACAATGCGTTAATCATGAACAACTTCGCATGAATGATATCGTATTTAATAACTTGATTTTTACGAGAAATGACTGAAACATTCTACTAGATCTTTTTATTGTCAGTCAGACACAGTTTAAAAATGGGCATAAAAAAACGTTTCTCTCCGTGACCAAATTCATCACCCTAGGTTCTCACCCGACAGCGCGCTTCCACTCGATTGAAAATGAGTAACCATGGATTATTATTATTAACGTCAAATTGCAGTCAGGAAAAATTTACGTCGAATGAACATCTTAATTTGACATCACAAAATATAGGCAGTACACTCACACGGATGACGATCTACATTGGACGTGATATCACTTCGGAAACCTATTCAATAACTTTTACAACATTATACGGCACTCGAAAGACTTCAAACAAATTTATCCAAGTGGAAAATAAAACAAATGACACTTTTTTTAGTCGTATTCTCACATTTACAAAACTTAGTAGGGTGACCACTGCGTCGTATATCCCCATTTAAATACACCTTTAGAGATCACGAGACAAGATATAAGAGGTAGTAAGATGGAAAGTCACCTACCTCATGTCGTCACGCCAGTGTTCGTCATAGGGCTCACCTACGACCCTGGCACTTTATTTAGTCATTTTTACATTCATGGCTTCACAGTTTATTATTATTTTCTTCAGGTTTCCTGGAATAAAGCATAAAAAAAGAAAATACCCTTCACTTGTTTGTTGAGCGCACACGATGGACTATAATTGTTTCCGCACACAAATTAATTAATCACATTAGAATTTATTCAGTACTTTGAACGTCCTATCTGGTACAATTATTTCACTCAAGAAAACTATCCCCTCATGGACTCAAGACCTAGCCACACTGGCTGAAATCTGCAGTTGAACTCAGTCTACTTTCGTTGTTTGATTTCGCAGAGCAGCTCAACAATTTTTCGTCCGCTTTGTATCACAAATGCCGGAGAAGGAGACTTCGTTATGGCGTCCCTTCATATTTATAGCAGTTACCCCCTCTCTTCGGATCTCTCCCTTTGCCGCCAAGAAAATTTCTATAAATGTTCTGACTTACCTAAACTGTAATTTGAAGAGTTTTGAAAGTGACTACATGCTTGCTACATTTCCGCCGGTAGTGTTCATGGACATTTAAAACTTTTACGGGTTCGATTTGTGAGATGATTGACCCCCTTTGATAGGCACTATATTTTTTTGACTTGGCTTGGTCACGCCATGTACACGCGCTTTGAAATAGTTCACAAAAATGACTTGAGATTCTTCCGCCGTTGACACGTGTGGCTGACGTCACGTACCCCAGAGCGTGGGACCGAAGGTAATCACCCCCTCGTCACGTGTCAAATCCATGCTGTCAAGAATCCAACTTTTAAATGATTGTCGATTTTTGCATAATGTTCTTAGGGCACAAAGGTCATGGGTTCAATACAATCAGTCGAGCGCGATCAACGAAGACGCCAAGTGAAGGGCATTTCCTTTTTTGTGCTTTATTTCCAGGAAACATGAAGAAAATCCTATGTACAGCCAGAAATGTAAAAATGGCTACAAAAATGAGAGGGTCATAGATGAGCCCAAAGATGGAAGCTGACGTAACACAAGGTAGGTGACATACCATCTTACCGCCTACTATATCTTGTTTCATGATGTCAAACTTATATGTACTTGTGATGGGTATTTATGACGCAGTTGGTCTCCGATATGTTTTTCGTGAACGTCAAAAATATGACGAAAGGTCATTTGTTTTATTTTCTGCTTGGATAAATTTTTAAAGTATTGCGGGTGCCGTGGAACATGTTGTAAAAAGTTATTAATGAGGGTTTCGAAGTGTTATCACGTCCAAAGTAGATCGTCATTTCCGTGAATTTATTGCCTATAATTTGTGATGTCAGATGAAGAAGTTTATTCGACATAAAATGTTTCTGTTGGAATTTTGATGGAATTGGTGCAAACGGATCCGTGGTTGCCCATTTTCAATAGGGTGGAAGCGCTGTATGTAGTGTTGAGTAATGCAGGTCGGTGAATTTGTCACGAAGTGTAACGTTATTCTATGTCTGTTTAAACTGGGTCTATGTGACAATAAATAACAGTAAAATTTTGTCAGTCATTTTTGTGAAAATCCAGTTTTAAATACGAAATAATTTTATGCGAAGTTGTTCATTTGGGCTCATCTATAAATACTTCTTCGGTATCTTGACCGTGGATTTTATTCCAGTTCTTTGTCAGTGAGAGTTGAAGGCAAGAGGTTAGATTTGTCGTATGAGTTGAGATAGGATTTGTGAATCAGGTGATTGGAAGCCTGTAGAGAACCCGGTTAAATTACCTCATTTGATAGGCACTATTTTCTGTCGACTTAGAGTGGGTAAACTAGACACGCGCGTCCTTCTGGAATAATCCACAGAAATGGCTTAGTAGTCTCAAATCCGTCTTACTAAAGACCAATTACGAATTACGACCTTCATTATACTGCGTTCACCACTAATTCTTTTATTTAAATATATTTATTCAACCTACACTTTCTGTATCCTTCCACGTTCGACACGTGTGGATGACGTCACGTATCATAGCGTGGGAATGAAGGTAGCCACCTCCTTGCCACGTGTCGCTTTAGCTCATGTAGTAACTTTCATACTTATAATTCTTAGGGCACAAAGGTCATGGGTTCAATATATATATATATATTCGTTTACGGCCATTAAAGACCACGTTAGGTAACAGTTGCATGTTTCTAGAAGCCTTCACAGCCCAAAACTTTAGCATCCTTTCTCTGGCAGCCTGTCTTCTTTCTTCCGTCCACCCACGGTTAAGTTTTGGTTCTTCATGGAATCCCTGGAATTTGTCGATCACTGACGTAAACTTTGTTCGGTTTGAAATGTCTTCTGAATTTAGTCCCACCTGTTTGAGATCCTTTCTCACCTCCCTGAACCATTTGTCCGACACTTTAGGTCTGCTGTCTAGTATTGTGAAAAATCCTTTTCGTTAGTCTCTTTTCATCCATTACCGGGCGAGTTGGCCGTGCGCGTAGAGGCGCGCGGCTGTGAGCTTGCATCCGGGAGATAGTAGGTTCGAATCCCACTATCGGCAGCCCTGAAAATGGTTTTCCGTGGTTTCCCATTTTCACACCAGGCAAATGCTGGGGCTGTACCTTAATTAAGGCCACGGCCGCTTCCTTCCAACTCCTAGGCCTTTCCTATCCCATCGTCGCCATAAGACCTATCTGTGTCGGTGCGACGTAAAGCCCCTAGCAAAAAAAAAAAAATTTCATCCATTCTAAAAAATAATGAAAATCAACATTTAAGTTAAATAACACGCCAATATAATAAATAAAATTGTACACTAAATCTTTCGATCTCTTTCTAAAATTATAATCCTAAATACTTCACCTGCGAAGCACTTCATAAAAATCATCCATACCGTACCACTAAGTTTATCTGATGCAGTGAAGCTCAGATTACTTATACATTGTTAAAAATTTTATTGCCGCATTTGAAAGTTATTTTCTGATGTTCATTATAAAAATAAAATATGAACTAACAATAAATACATACATTTATATAATTACAAAATAATAGTATCCCTTTATCCTTTAAAGCGTCATAAAAATGTTCTCCCACTGGACTTTAAAAATCATAAAAACTTCTATTTCCAATCTTTTATTACTGTGACAGTATATTGATCGACCTAACCTGTGAACAAGCAGCAAAACTACAATGTGTACAGAACTCTTGCATTCGATATACCTTCCAGCTCCAACATGATGCTCATATAACACCGTACTACAAAACGTTGCGATGGTTACGTTTAAATGACCGTAGAAAAACCCACCAAATGACCCTCGTCTATCAGTTGCTTTTTTACCAACCGCCTATCTGTCGTCCAATGTTAGCCTTCTTTCTTCATTTCACGAAATTAACACTCGTTCCAGATCACTACTTGAAATAGCTCCGCATCGAACAAATACCTACAGCCATTCATTCCTTGTCTCTGCTTCGAGGTTATGGAATACGATCCTGGAAGGTATTGAAAAAACTTGCTCGTCTAGGACATTTAAAAGCTTACCGTAAATTCCTCCAGAGTACATACAGTTGACTGGAATGAATGTAAGAGTGAATGACGTGTGAATAAAACCAAAATTACGTACCAGATATAAGTATCTTAGGCTATCCCATTTACGTCCTTACTTCTCTCGTTTAAGGCTATGCGGTGTTCCTAGAAATAGATTACATAGCAACATCGATTTTAGTATACTCAGTTTGTAACACAATAATATTCAGTTAATTAGTTTTTGCCTTATATTAGAATAAGTTTTCCTCTAAGCTGGTTAGTAGATATATTATTGAGGTATTTGTTGATATCTTTTTGTTATTATCCACTCTCTATTTATCCCATAATTTTTCATCAGTAGTAATCTTAATTAATTGTATTATTGTTATTCTTTATATGTCTTACTTATCTTAATAACTATAATTGATTACCATGATATTTTAAATTAATGCTGTAAAACTTTAAAAAAGTATGTGGTTAAGTGTAAATAAATAAATAAATAAATAAATAAATAAATAAATAAACATTTAAACTATCAGTTTTTTATGCTTCGCTCCAGCTCGAAAGTCTAAGGTGTAAGATAAGAAACTGTGTCCAATGGAGCATTATCCGGAAACGTGCCCCTAACGCTGGCAGCATTTCTTCGCTGGATAGCAATTCCTATCTGTCGCCTCAGGAATTCTGTTGAAGAGGAGTCTCCAGTGATTGCTGATATGATAGTCGTTTGCTAATATCTGAAATCAGACTTTTAGCCTCTTGACACCAAGTCCCCCATCGTTTCGACTGCGAATACCACGAAGATGTAGTTGTCCGTTACTGCTCTGTATTTCGCCCTTTTATTGCGCACGGCTAATTCCGCAGCAGAACCGCAGCTTTGCAAGTGTGAGACAAATGAGACGGTGTTAAAGTATACACACACGCGGCATCCCACAGGAAAGATCTGCCTTTGTTCCATGGGACTAAAGTCAGACCACCAGGGCGTTTTCCGTCTGTGCGACTAATTCCACTCGGTTATAGGACAGAAGAGACGTCGATAGATGTAAGAGCTCTTTTGATAATGTCATTAATTGAACAGTGTCTTGAAAATCGACCTGCACTCTTACGGCAATTTAAAGCATGGCGGGCGTAAACGTCACTTATGTGACTGGTATATTTTGCAACAAAGATGTAAGCCGATTACGATTTTAAACATGTTATCCATAAGGGTGCCCACATTGGGTGACGGAAAAGCCTTAAGCTTTGAAATGCCTCAATTTTCCGGGAGTATGGTAGCGACAGCAAGTATTACTAAACTCACGAATCCCTACTCGTATCTTATCCCGGAGAAATGCATCTAACCGTGATATTAAAGAACGTTTGTCATCAGAATGGAAAATACGTAAATATTCTTTAATGTCACGTTCCTTTCGTGCCTGATAAATAACGTTCCCGCGCTTATTAAATATCTGCAAATTAAATCTATTAATTTGCGTATGCCACTGCCTTATGTTATTCATAGTCACGTCTGAAATCAAATACCTCTTGTCCGCTAGCCACGCCTCGATCCTACGGCGTACCTGACGGGCATTCAGTTGTTCCTCAGGAATGTGGTAAAGGTCAATACAGCCAAGCACAGTACCGGTACCCTGTTATCTGCGTCCGCCATCGATGTAAGTTGGAGACCTCGTGTTTCTTCCTGTAGGCTGGGCAGCATTGTTGGGTTGACAGGGTGCCACCAGCGATTGATGCCAACGAAGTTGTACCCAGAACCATGAGCTGTTGGGTAATGAACAATGTACGATAACTTCTGATACGCCTCGTCGAAGAAATCAGTAGATTCCAGGATGTTTTACTCCAGGAGTGTATCCAGCTGGGAAGGAAAGTGAGACTCCACTTCCTCCCCCTAGTGGAGAAAGATGCCTGAGGCATGCCGTGCCAAGTGTATAGAGTTCTCTGTTTCGACGTACTGTATCATGAAGTTTACTGCATCTACATAGGTAGCAGCCCACCAGTAGCCAGCAGATGGAGTAGCGTTGATAATACTAGAGACTGCATGATATTCCCTTCTGCGACCAGCCTTTTATACAATGCACCGTCCGCGACTTTCTATGCAAGTCACTGAACGTGCATATAGTTCAATGCACCAAGATAAGATTTCTCTGCATGACCTGGTTTGTTCAAGAAGGAAGTACAGAGTTATTTGCATACTAATTTAAAGGGTAGCACTGTTCACGACCGTCGCCAGCAAGGCTAACGTTAGCACCGACCGTCGCGAGCCGGACGGACATCAGCGGTGCCCCAGTATCGGTACCGTTGGCGACGGGGGCCGGGCTCGCTACTGGGGCGCCGCTGACGTCGGCCCGGCTCGCGACGGGCTGCGCTAACGTTAGCCTTGCTCGCAGACGGATTTCAGTTGTTCTATAAGATAGGGGAAAATAGGCGAAGTTAAAAAGACGCTTATAGAAAGCTTTCTTGCATAATTTCAGGAGTATAAATACCCCGCGTAGGTACATAAGGACATCAAACTCTCATTAGCATTATGTCTGCATTAACGACACCTTCGAGCTGGCTCGTTCAAAGTGCCGACTTAGCAGAGCTCTCGATTGACGACCTCTCAATTCTTCCGCAAGGTATTTTTCATCAACCAAATTGCAAGTTCGACCTGCAGGGCGACGATATCATACTTCTGCACCTTCCGTACCCTACAAAGTGTGAGTCTATTTACCATAAATTTGGGGAATGGGCTGAGTTCGTCAGAGTGGTGCCACAATCGATCCATCTTCAAAAAGAGGACTCTCGACGGTTCCTGGAGCTGACCCGGAAGAGGAGGATTACCACATCACCTGAACCAATCCTGGACAACCATCACCCTGGACCGTCACAGCGAGCTGGGAATACTTCACCATCAAAAAGGTTCAAACAATATTCTTGATCCGTTAATTAGGAAGTACAAGGCTACCTCGCACAGTTTATTATACGATTTATGTACACCGGACGAATGGACATTCCTTACTGGACATTTTTCCATGTGTTAGCTAGGGAAATTTAAAATTTAAAATTTCATGTTATATTAAAGAAAAACTTTGTTCTGAAAGGAAAAATAGATTTCAACATCTGTTAAATTGTGCAGCTGATGGTACCAGCTTTAGCAGAGATACAATGTCTGAATTGTTTTATAGAAATAATATTGTTCCTATTGACCTATTGATTTTGTTTGCAACCTAAAGAAAATTCTTAATGAGGAACAACCCAAGATTAACTCGATCTTTCTCTGTGGACCAAGTAACACCGGAAAGAGTGTTATAGTGCAGAGCATCGCCGCACACTTCGTGACTAGTTACGTCTCTAGTGTAGGTTCACTTTCAGATTTTGCATTTGAAAATGTTCTCAATAAATCTGTTACTGTAATCGAAGAACCATTTTTGGTTGAATCTACTTGTGAAGATATGAAATCTGTTCTTACTGGTGCACCAATTCAGATTTCCAAAAAGTATTAAACAAAACAGGGCTTGCTTTTATTTTATTTAAAACATTTTAATTCCTCCCCTGAAGGGCGAGGCGGGCCTCTTAGACGGTGACGGCGTCTCTCAGACCAGGAGATTTGTTACGGTGAAGTAGATGCTCGGAGAAGGTGAGGGGTTTGGCGGCCGTGGCCTATACTAGGAACTATCCCGGCATTCGCCTTAGTGCAAGAGAATGGAAAACCACGGAAAACCATTCTCAGGACAGCCGACGGTTGGGGCCAGCCGTGAGGTCCAGCCCTGTATCGTCTCCCTAATGCAGAGGCCTAGAGCCATGGTAGAGCCGTGGTCAACCCCCTCTGCTCGGTTGGCCGGTCAGAGTGCAGAGCTGTTGGACTACGGACCAGCCGTGGCCACACTTCGTGACTTCTCGAGACCCACTCTGTATCTACCGACCGGACTTGCTCGCGCACCTGTGTTAATATCGGGCAATTCTGAATTTCTGTGTAAAGGTTATTTAGGTAAACGTGACGAGCAAGCCTTGGCTAATCGCATGGTGAAATAAAATTTATATGTGCCTTTTTCGTGTGTGAAACAAATTACACCGAACCAATTTGCTGATTAGGTCATTTATGTCCTTAGGAGATCACAATGTTGAAATCGAGTGGAACTTTGGCTCGGAAACGATCAATCGACGAAGAGAACGCTGAGGAACCATCTGCACAACGGATGAAACGAGAAGCTGGATCTACTGGTGGTACAGGCAATTCGGGACAGGCTGGTATAATTCCTGGGGAGAGTGAATCGCCGGTAGAACGTCCTCTCCCATTTAAGCACGCCACGTTCACATTTACCCAGCGGTCATGGGAGGAAATATCGACATAGTTGTCGATGCTGCCATTAACCATCGGCTTGATGGCTATGCTAGATGACGAAATGTTAAGTGTTATAAAGCACATCATGCCATGCTGTCTAGGCTATCACATTCAAAAGCCTAAGGTTAGGATGACTAATTTTATCATCCTCACAGATGAACTGCAGGTACGAAGTAACACGCCCATTGAGATGGCTTCGTTTGTACAACAGAGTAAATAATTCATTTCATGCCGAAGTGTCAGACAGCTACCGGGTACACCATTTCCGACAGTGATAGTGTCGGTGCGATAAAATGGAAAGATTTTATGGCGAGTGGGCGTTCCAATTTTCTATATACTTTACCGAAGGGAGATGACTTTGAAAAACTGAAGTTGTATGAAATTTCCTCCCATATTCACGGGAACGTGGAGAATCACGACAGTCGTTATCAAGAATAAGTCTTAAATTATTTGGAATATACAGAGCATGAACTGCTAGCGTCACCTTCTACAGATGAAGATAAGCTCTGGCTTCGTCTGGATCATGCATTTGGTGTGGTAGACGAAACGACACAACAGAGGACAGTTACGTCTAACTGGTTTCTCGACACCATGACAGTCTCTACTTGCCGAAATAGGGATTTGATTCATATCTTAGGTGAAAGTGATACAATCGAATTTGACGTAGAGACCAATGAAGAAGGTAACCTTCTATATCCAGATAAGATAGAACCGTTGGGAATTCCTACACCGTTTACTTTCTTTCTGTGAAGGGGACAGAAAAGCAGTCCCAACAAACTCTTTGGAAATTTGGTTTCGTCCCACGGCAGTTTACCTTCAATCCCAAAACGTATCATAGGAATGCCTCAATGGGTTCTCGATGTCTCCATGCCCAATACAAGTCATCAGAGCACACTTTCTTTACAATGGTACCTATTAAGAAATCGAATGGAAACTTAACGAAATAGAAAGCTTCACTTATGCTCTAACAAAGTGTTCAAATCTCATTTGTATTTCGTGATGCCGAAACACAAGGAATGGCTCCTTTGGACATGGCGTATTTGCGAGCCTGAGATGGATGGGGAGTAGGAATTAATTAGCAATAATAATGCAATCAGTGGTACAATACTTCCTTTCTGGTCATAATTTATTGTATCTATTTGTACAGACTCTGTAATAAAATGTTATTTTTATTTATTTATTTATTTATTTATTTATTTATTTATTTATTTATTTATTTATTTATTTATTTGCTCTTTCATATCCATGTGGCAAGGTACTTGTACGATCTGGTAACACGATCCGCTTCTTGTCGGTGGATGACAGTGCCCACCGACGTTCTTTTATTGTTCTAGGAACATGTTGCCGAGACCGTATGTAACAGTGATCCACAAACAATTCCTTATCGTCAAAGAGATAATTTAAATAATCTTTGAAGTGCATTTCACAGTTGCCGCTAATAGTGCGAGCGTTCGTTCGTACCCTATTATGTTTCTGTGTAGATGAACGATCACGGCAACGAGGGCATACGTTTTCGCTCGTAACCCCAAAAACTCTACAATTGATTTATAGTTTACCTCATCTGCCCATAATCCTTCTACTTTGTGAGTTCCGAAAGTTCTAATAACATAGCCATGTGGTGCATTTTCAAAGTCCAGTTTGGAGCTCAACCATGGGTTTCGCATCATAGTTAGCAATGGATGCGTGCGTTGAGATTGAAAATGCCACAGTAAGTTATCAGTATATGATAAGCGGGCATTCTCGCTAAATACTTGCAAAATGTGAAATATGGAAAAATAAATGTCTAATTTTGGGAATTCTAAGATCGCAAACCCTAATTGTACAGGTTTGTTTAAATGGATCTCTGTGTTCTAGAACTCACAAAAGTGGTATTCATCAATTTTGAAGAACTTCTTAGTCCCTACTTAAAAGGACTTTTTTTTTCTATTTGCTTTACGTCACACCGACACAGATATGTCTTATAGCGACTATAGGATGGGAAAGGCCTAGGAATGGGAAGGAAGCGGCCGTGGCCTTAATTAAGGTACAGACCCAGCATTTGCCTAGTGTTAAAATGGGAAACCACGGAAAACCATCTTCAGCGCTGCCGAGAGTGTGATTCGAACTCACTATCTCCCTATTACTGGATACTGGCCGCACTTAAGCGACTGCAGCTATCGAGCTCGGTTTAAAAGGAATTTTCCCGTCTACTGTTAGTATTCATCTTGGCTTTTAAAACACTGAACTTCTTATATTTAAATACATTTACACAAGTACATCTACAAGGTATTCAAGATCCACAACTGCTAAGAAGCATTTATCCAATTGGTTAGTCCAGCTTTCCCAATCCACGGGTAACTCGGTTTCTATTGACAAAAGCTCAATCGGAAGTTTTTTTTAACATGCATTTAGAGTACAGCGAATTAATATCGAGATACAGTAGATATTCATCCGGTTTATTTTCAACATTCACATAAGGGTGTATACATTGAAACACACCACCGCGCATGCTGTCTTGAATTGCTGTATACACATTCGCATCACGAATAATTTTAAAATCGTGGTTATTCCGGCTCACCGCACAGTACCACGTATAAACGGGAACTACTCTGTCCGCCTGATAGGAGACTGTGCGGAATTGTTCAAACACGTCAGCCAATACAGCAACATCAAGGTCGAGATAATAATTACGATATTCTTCGAATTTTCGCATTCCTTTTGAATCCCATACAGCTAAAGCTTTCATTTTATCTTGGCCCTTTCCTGTTAAAGAGGAAAACCATGTGGCCTCGTCGGCTAGTAAGGGCATGTTTAGTTTCTCATCTGTATCAAACCATTCATATGGAAATACGGCTTTTGCATCTGCATGTACAGCATACCTTCGGTGTTCAACAGTTCAACAGTTTTAGCAAGGTTGGACAAGGACGTAGATAGGAAATTATAACTATCACAAATCTGTACCGATTCACGAAAGTTTCGAATTACATCCCTTAGCAATAAATGTGAATCGTGCCCCTTAAGGTTATACGTCTTGTACGCTAGGCACGCCTCGACCCTACGGCGTACCTGACGGGCATTCAATTGTTTCTCAGGAATGTGGTAAAGGGCAATACAGCCAAGCACAGTACCCTGTTGTCTGCGTCCGCCATCGACGGTGAAATGGCGGCCTCGGTCTAGAAAGCCAGGAATAATGGCCGAGATGATTCGTCACAATGATCACACGGCACCACGTAATTTGCAGTCCTTCGGGCTGAATAGCGATCGCTTAGTAGGCCACGGTTCATTAGAGCTGTTGTGGTGTAACGGTTCAAATCTCGTTACAAGATGATATCTGTATTCTTCTTCTTCTTCTTATTATTATTATTATTTCATCTGTGATAGTATTACTATTATTGTAACTATTATTGTTCAATTCAATTCTGCAATGCTTGTCGCTTGCGTGATTGTAGTAAAATTGTTACGTATATATGTGTATGTAGATTAACACTAAAATATGTACAGTAAGAGTTGTTGTATATCAGACGTGGATGTAGTATGTGCAATAACTTGTGACATTGTAACATTGCGAAATACTGCTGGAGTTATTGCCGAGTCATCGCTACGTCATCGCGTGCATTTAGCGGTGAGCTCACTTTCTTTGAGATACCCCGGGTGCCGCCGGCGGTTTCACCATAGGGTGTAACATTTGTCGCGAGGTGGGAGTAGATCATTATTATTTCTGGAGACTGCGTAGGTGTGTCAACTAACGCCTATACAAGGTGGCTGCATATTGTAGCGTCAGTGATGGAGTCAACGAGAAGGAGAGTCCTCAGTCGGTCATTAGTCAAGTGGAAGGTGAACAGTGATGGAGTCAAGTGGAAGGTGAGACCTCAGTCGGTCAGTTCAGTTAGAGGGATACACTTACCATGAAGGCATACAGGACAGACTTACCAAGAAGTCATATCGATGGAGAAGAAGCAGTCGCATGGATACTTAGTCGTCAGTGAAACAAAAAGGATACATCACCAAATTAGGCTTGATACATCTACAGTAAACACCAGATCAAAGGAATACGTCGCAATTACACTCAAAGTGTTGAAGGTACAGTCAAGTGAACCAGTGAGGGATAAATTTCTTGTATAATTGTTTAATGTCCGGTCAATAAGAATTCAAATTCATGCCTAGTTTCTTTCAGTTGCAATGTCATAAGTTCATATTCTCATCTGTTTTATTGCAGCAAGACTTAATATTTTTTCTATACAATGTAAAGAATATATTTTGTTCGATCAAATTAATTTATTGTTTCATTTTTAGAGTAAAATCATATAACCTCAAATTTAATGGGGAAACCGAACGCCAATCTCCTTTTCCTTTTGTTGTCAAAAGTAAGCTTATTACCCCACACCCTAGAGATATTCAAGAATCTCATTCTCTTATTGCTGCACTGAGTTGTAGCTGGCGCCCTTCAATTAACGTATTTGTAAGTAATCAGGTAAGAACCAAGCATGAGTACAAGGTCCAACGATTGAGTATTTTATTTAATAAATATTAATTTTCATATTTTTAAATTTAAATGCAGTTTTATGTTTGTAAAGTCAGTAAATGAGTTAGGAACACATTACAGTGGGAAGGCGTTTGCTTTGTTTGTTTGTTTGTTTGTTTGTTTGTTTGTTTGTTTGTTTGTTTGTTTGTTTGTAATCTTTCAACTTTATTGTTCATAGTTTACGTGGATCACCTGATGGAAGCTGGCAGGGAGTCATCTACTGGAAGGTGGCAGGGAGGGATGTAGTTAGGTAGAAATGTAGTAAGCTATTTAAGCTTATGCCGATGACTTCATCTTAATGACGGACTATACCGGGCGAATTGGCCGTGCGGTTAGGGGCGCGCAGCTGTGAGCTGGCATCCGGGAGATAGTGGGTTCGAACCCCATTGTCGGCAGCCCTGAAGATGGTTTACCATGGTTTCCCATTTTCACACCAGGCAAATGCTGGGGCTTTGCCGTAAATAAGGTCACGGCCGCTTACTTCCCATTACTGGGCCTTCCCTGTCCCATCGTCGCCATAAGACCTATCTGTGTCGATGCGACGTAAAGCTAATTGCAGAAAAGAATGACGGACTGTATTGAAAACGTACTATTTAATATCCTGAATATTGAAAATCCTGGATATTGAAAATATGTACAGTGAATATTATACACTACGATTTTCAAGTCGAAAATGGTTTCAGTAGGGAAATAAATCTGATTGAATGTCAGGTCAGGAAAAGAAAACTGGAATAGGAAAATCACTTCAGGTATTTAGGATGTGTATTCTCACTTAGGATGTGTATTCTCACAGTATGGTAGGATAATGTGAAATTGAATCAAGTTGCAGCAAAGCTAATGCAGTTGCGATCGACAACATACTGTAAGAAAGAAGTTAGCTCCCGGACGAAACTATACTTACTCCGGTCTTCAGACCGACTGTACTGTATGGGAGTAAAAGCTGGCTAGGCTAAGGATACCTTATCCAGAGTTAAAAGTAACAGGCATGAAAGTAGTGATTGCTGATCCGAACAGCTAGGAACAATGGCAGAAGGGTACTCGGAATGATGCTAAATTAGGATTGAAGTCGATGGATGAAGATGGAGCATAAACCGGCTTCATTGGTTAATAATTACCTTGGTCATGAAGGGTGAGATAAGTACTGTAGAGGGAGGCCACAGAGACAATTAGAGTCAGTTTCTAATTATTTAAAGATAAGAGGCATGGGACTAAACAAGACCACAGGGCTAGTTACATACGAAGGATTGTGGAAGCGTTTAGTAATTCACAGAGGCTTGCAGACTGAACGCCGAAAGGCATAACAGTCTATAATGAAGACAGGTGCATGTAAATATACAGGGTGAAGAGAAATTCGCGCACTCGGGCGTCGCAGTGCGACTCCTCACACGCCAGCAAAAAAAAAATGTATCTCACAAAAGTTCGTCCTGCGAGTATATCAGGCAGAAAAAGGACGTTGAAGAGTGGCAATCTGGCAACACTGTAACCACATGTACGGTAAGTACTTCTGTCAGTAATTAATACTCGTGCTGTACAGTTGGTGCAGTGGATAGAGTGTTGGGTTGCCATGCAGGAGGTCGAGGGTTCGACCCTAGGTTGAGGCGCAATTTTATTTGCTAATTTCCATCGGACATTACATACTGTAATACAGTAAGACATCGTACCTTAGGTCACATGTGTTCTACATTCACAGCCCTGAAGATGGTTTTCCGTGGTTTCCCATATTACACCAGGCAAATGCTGAGGCTGTACCTTAATTAAGGCCACTGCCTCTTCCTTCTCAGTCCTAGCCCTTTCCTGTCCCATCGTCGCTGTAAGGCCTATCTGAGTCGGTGGGATGTAAAACAACTTGAAAAAACCTGAGTAACATTATGAAATTACGAAATTACATCCCGGTGTAAAAAACAATGAATTGAAATTGTCCAGCAATAGGTCGGATTCATCCCATGGCACTTCATTGAAACAGTGGCATATACTGAGGGCTACCAAGGCTACCGGTGAAGCCCAAACCTCAAATGAGAGCGATGGAAATCTAAAGCACATTATAATGTAAGCATCTGGTACATTGTTCCGTTTACAAAACTTGAACGCAATGAGATAAAACGTCTCTCATATTTCTGAGTACAAGGCATCGGAGAAAGATATTGCAGTCCCTCTACCCTCGCCTCACCTCGCGCTTCATGCTATTGAGTGCTCGGGCGGTGCGGGGACCGGGGGATAGGTGTTCTAGGCTTCGTTCCATCAGATCGCCACTCCTAACGAAGGAGAGAGAGAGTTCAAAGACTCGAAGTTCTCCGGAAGTTTCCGAATTGACACGTGCGTTCCTCTTCGTATATACTTCCTCCCCTCATACTTCTGACTTAATTATACAGATAACAAAGTGCTGGTATTTCACTTCCGTTTGCTCCTACATCCTTGTAGGAAGACACTACATGGCTACTGTTATAGAAGTAATATAGTTTTCTTTTTATAGGTAGATCTGCTAAAATGAAATCCAATCTTTCAGATTTAGTGTTCTCTTTGTTTGTTTGGAATCGAACCCGTGATCATGGGTCGGACACCACCAGTCTACCGAGGAAGCTAATAAACCAGTGAACGATGGGTACGACCGTTGGTGATGCTCTATAATTCAAAATAATAATAATAATAATAATAATAATAATAATAATAATAATAACGCATGGCATCAGTATATGCTTGGTGGTGACATAATGAGCATAAAATGAATGGCGAAGACGTGATAAACACCTAGTCCCCAAGCCAGGGGAATTAAGAGCACGATGGGGTTGATTCTGAGAAATGAACCGTGCCCATCGGACCAAAGGGAAGCATTCTATTCGTTTCGCCACAAAGCCGGACTTTATATAATAAACCTTAGGCTACCATCTCCGCTGATCAGGGTTTGAGTATTAGGAGTAGTAGAGGCCAGGGCAGTAGCTTGTGAAATAGTTTTGAATACACAGCAGGTTACTCCGTTAGCTATTGGCTGCGGTTCAAAACGCTTGAGGCTTGACGTTCACTAAACCAACTATCGAGAAGGGGTAACCTAAGTCTAGTGGTAGCCCATGTCTTGATCCCAGCATACGCCACTGCCTCGAAAATATTATTCTAATATGGTTCAAAATATCAAAAAGTGGCATTTTCAAAGTAGTAGGACGAAAATTTTATTTACATTTCATTATTAACAGTACGAGTTTCTTTTTAACATGTATCCTATCAGGGCATCCATTTCAAGATCATTGCATCACTTATCACTTCCAAGAAGAGAGTGTGAAGTATTTCAGATGGCGGTACATTAAACATTGTATCTCAACCTCTTTATCCACGGGTCATCAGTACTTTTTCAAACCGCCTGCTTTAAGATAGCGGAACAAACAAATTGTTGTTGCATAGCTAATACCAAACTGTGAGATTGATCTCATTAGGGAAGCTTGTCTTCCATTTAAATCATTGGATGGACTTGTTTCAAACGACAAAAACTAAACAAGATGAGATTTCCATGAAAAATAAATCGCCTACTTTCTTCGGAAATGCCAAGTAATGTTCTATTAATGAACATACCCAGCTCCTTGACTGAATACTCAGCGCCATAACCTTCGGTTCATAGTACTCCGGGTTCGATTCCCGGCCGGGTAGAGCATTTTAGCCGCGTCTGGTTAATTATTCTGCTTCGGGGGCTGTGTGATTGTGATCATCTTAATACACGTCTTCATTTCTATACAACACATCACACTACCGACAACCATAGATACACGCAATAGTCAATAGGGGACACTCTGTAAGTTACGTAATATTAACTCAAAATTGGAAGTAAGGCGCATTTTGAGAATGATTAGAGAATGATTACCAAAATAATATTTATGCACTGAAACAACTGTTACTTAAGCTATATTTATGTAGTTCATAAAAACAATATTATATTTTTTAGAAAATTAATTCACTGAATTGTAACTGTACCTAGAAGAACAGCCGCACATGTTAACGCGTTATAATATTCGGGAGACGTATGGGTTCGAACCCCACCGTCGGCTGTCCTGAGAACGGTTTTCTGTGGTTTCCCATTTTCACTTCCAGGCAAATGCTGGGACAGTTGCTATTCGTAGGCCCTAGTCGATTCTTTCCATCCCCTTAACCGGTTTCATCCCCTATCATCAATTTCATCTTCATTAGATCTTCAACTTGAGGTTGGCGTCAGGAAGGGCATCCGGCCGTAAGATATGTATAATCCCTGATCCCGTATCAGAAAATGGGACTCTGGGGGTAGACATACATACATAGGCAACTTAACTGCAATTGAGGCCCACGGTTCCAAAACCCGCCGTATCCATTTTTTTTAATGAAAATTGAGTTCCTAGCTTACCTCTATAACTCATATGATTTAGCACCTTTTATAACAGGAAAACTGTACCTAAACTCGCTTTGTCCCTATAAAAAATATAACATAAATTCAGGTGACGTTTCCAAAACATGCCTTATCCAAACATGGGGCACCATAACTGGAATGTATCTCAGATAATACTCTATAAAGTATTTTTTTTTTTTTAGCTGCCTAACGTCGCACCGACACAGATAGGTCTTATGGCGACGATGGGACAGGGAAGGGCTAGGAGTGCGAAGGAAGCGGCCGTGGCCTTAATTAAGGTACACACCGGGCGAGTTGGCCGTGCTCGTAGAGGCGCGCGGCTGTGAGCTTGCATCCGGGAGATAGTAGGTTCGAATCCCACTATCGGCAGCCCTGAAGATGGTTTTCCGTGGTTTCCCATTTTCACACCAGGCAAATGCTGGGGCTGTACCTTAATTAAGGCCACGGCCGCTTCCTTCCAACTCCTAGGCCTTTCCTATCCCATCGTCGCCATAAGACCTATCTGTGTCGGTGCGACGTAAAGTCCCTAGCAAAAAAAAAAATGTTACAGCCCCAGCATTTACCTGGTGTGAAAATGGGAAACCACGGAAAACCATTTCAGGGCTGCCGACAGTGGGGTTCGAAACTACTATCTCCCGAATACTGGATACTAGCCGCACTTAAGCGACTGCAGCTATCGAGATCGGTCTCTATGAAGTACGGTAAGCATTAGTACGATGTTTATGAAGTTCCAGGTTCACGGTGTGTTTTTGAAACTGTTGGCGATACTAGTCCCGATAATTTCGTGCCAGTTTATCACACTATGGCCGGCCCCGCGGTGTAGGGGTAGCGTGTCTGCCTCTTACCTGGACGCCCCGCGTTCGATTCCCGGCCAGGCAAGGGATTTTTACCTGCATCTGAGGGCTGGCTCGAGATCGACTCAGCCTACGTGATTACAACTAAGGAGCTATCTGACGGTGAGATAGCTGCCCCGGTATAGAAAGCCAAGAATACCGGCCGAGAGGATCCGTCGTGCTGACCACACGACACCTAGTAATCTGTAGGCCTTCGGGCTGAGCAGCGGTCGCTTGGTAGACCATGGTCCTTCGGGGCTGTTGCGTCATGTTTTTTTTTATCACACTATTATTGATATTGAGTTAAATCACTACATTCATATCCTTCTGTATTTTTATATAATACGATTAAAATATTTTTATGATTTCAAAGAGTAGAAATAATAAAAGAATGTCGATTATAATGTTAATTAATGACAAAAATTATCATTATGAAGTTTTAGCTACGTTTGCAAACCCCGCCCTTATCACGATGCCAGTTCCAAAACCCTCCTTATCCAATGTTGAATTCCAAAACACTCCTTATCCAATCTTAATTTGCAAATATCTCCCTTATATGCCCCGAATTTTATGTAGCTCTTCAGTTATATCAATACAGGTAAGTACGTTGATAAAATAAACATGAATAAACACTTTCATTCTACTGAAGATGAGCAAGAAACATTTTTTCCGTCTCCTGAAAAATTTGCCAGAATGGATAAGGCGAATTTTGGAACAATGATTGTAATACTTCGTCAAAATCTGCAGCAGATGAGTAATTTCCCAGTAGTTCGTGAACTCATTGCCAGAAACACTGCTAATAATAGGGTACTACTTGGAATTAGTAATAAATATTTACGTCCTTTACCATCAGAGTAAAAGATGCTTTAAAGGACGTAATGAGCCGATCAGACCTCTTCCTCATGATGGCGTAAAACTGCAGTAAAGTTATATTTTCAATTACTGCCGGCTTAGCCATACTACGGATTTAGCCCAGCCTCTTTAGGAAGAGCATCCGGTGGTAAAACTGGACTTAATCCACATAAGTGACGAGCCCGCGTACATATAAAAAAGGCCATGAATAAGTTCTACGACTGGACAACATTACTTTCCGTAAATCCTATTTAGTCCGTCTCTGCAGTGTAGTGGTTAGTGCGATTAGCTGCCACCCCCCGGAAGCCCGGGTTCGATTCCCGGCTCTGCCACAAAATTTGAAAAGTGGTTCGAGAGCTGAAACGGGGTCCACTCAGCCTCGGGAAGTCAAATGAAAAGAGGTGGGTTCGATTACCACTTCAGCCATCCTGGAAGTGGTTTTCCGTGGTTTCCCACTTCTCCTCCAGGAAAATGCCGGAATGGTACCTAACTTAAGGCCACGGCCGCTTCCTTCCCTCTTCCTTGTCTATCCCTTCCAATCGTCCCATCCCCCCGCAAGGCCCCTGTTCAGCATAGCAGTTGAGGCCGCCTGGGTGAGCTACTGGTCATTCTCCCTAGTTGTATCCCCCGGCCCAATGTCTCACGCTCCAGGACACTGCCCTTGAGGCGGTAGAAGTGGGATCCCTAACTGAGTCCGACGGAAAAGCCAACCCTGGAGGGTAAACAGATTAAGAAGAAAAAGAAGAAATCCTATTTAAGTAAGAGGAAACAGCGAGGCTAATTCGATTAATTTTCATATTTAACGCTCGAGAGCCGAGGGTAATATACATCTGTGTTATCTGCGTCTGACTAGAAGTCGCGGCAACGTGTAGCTACAAACATAAGTCGTGATAGACAGTGAGAGCTCTCTGAAGCATATCCGTGTTCATTATTAAAACTGTTCATTATGCAATACTTACAGTAAATGGGTAACTAAAGCACAATTGCTGTACCACTTTGAAACTTAACAACAGCGCCTCAGTTCGCATGAATAATGGCGGATGGAACAGTGTTTATTGCTAGGCCTTCAGACTTGAAGTACGCGGATGCGCAGTAGCTATAATTACCCTGCATCCACGCGACTTCTGGTCAGACGACCATAATAGAGCCACACAATTCAACTTTGTACTATTGTACCGACTTCAGTGGACCAAACGGGTAATCGTTGTCCTTCTGTTCCATGATGTCCGGCTCCATGGCCAAATGATTAACGTGCTGGCCTTTGGTCACAGAGTCCCAGGTTCGATTTCCGACAGCGTCGGGAATTTTAACCATCATTGGTTAATTTCCCTGGCACAGGGGCTGGGTGTATGTGTCGTCTTCATCATCATTTCATACTCACCACGACGCGCAGGTCGCCTACGGACGTCAAATCAAATGACCTGCACTTAGCGAGCCGAACCCGTCCTGGGATCTCCCGGCACTAAAAGCCATACGCCATCTCATTTTTTTGTTCCTAGATGGCGGGTTATTCCAGATTGAGGTCGGGGAAATTTGAGGGTATATAAATGCGATAGACTTGACTTCGTTTCTTTGGCTTTCAGCACGTTAAAGAAATCTAGCGGGTCAAATTTCGGATACCTTGGTGTCCTTTAAAATGGAGGATGTGACGGCAGCTACTCGACATGGGATGTGCAAGGTAAGGCTATTACCAATATTTCCCATACAAAGCTGGGAAGTCTACAGATTTGTACACGAGCGACCGTAGGGCACAATAAGTTCAAAGAGACTTACGTTGTTTTGGGGTGTAGTATCCACCCCCAATTACTTCCCACATGTTTGGAACTGAAGAGACATTCAATAATAATAATAATAATAATAATAATAATAATAATAATAATAATAATAACAAACCCCATGGCACTACAGCCCTTGAAGAGCCTTGGCCTACCAAGCTACCGTTGCTCAGCCCGAAGGCCTGCAGATTACGAGGTGTCGTGTGGTCAGCACGACGAATCCTCTCGGTCGTTATTCTTGGCTTTCTATACCGGGGGCGCTATCTCACCGTCAGATAGCTCCTCAATTCTAATCACGTAGGCTGAGTGGACCTCAGGTCCAGGTAAAAATCCCTGACTGGCCGGGAATCGAACCCGGGGCCTCCGGGTAAGAGGCAGGAATGCTACCCCTACACCACGGGGCCGTCAGTAATAATAATAATAATAAGAAGAAGAAGATTCGTAAGATACTTAATGACTATGCAGTATTGATATCTTCTAATAAAGGAAAGACGAAACATATTTATTAGTTCAAAGAAACATACAAGCATCTGTTACATACTGTATGTCTTTTCTGGCGGGACATGGTGTTTACAGTGCACTAAGTCTTCTGGTATGGGCTAAAGCAATTTCGTTGCATTCATTGATCTGTCTCTGTCTTATCCTTGGCTTTGACAATATGAAAGTGACTTATAGGTATGAGCGATGCTAGTAATGTCATTCCCAATGCAGCCAGTCCCTGTTATGAATGAAAATGTTGCTCATAGGGTCGGTTGGTGCACGCATTTCAATAGGCTTCGCAGACTGATATGTAATAGTAAATTCTGGCTCTCTTCAACTCTTCTGACCACTGATATGGACACCCCCGGTGGACCGAGTAGCTGGGGCCCATACCATGACTTTAATCTTCCTCTTACTATTGAATTCTCAGATGCACCCACCCGCCCCCATGATAATTACCTGGTTATTCCCCCCCCTGAAGATATTTCTCCTGCCAAGATAATTCTCCATAGAAGGCTAATTGCCTCTACTCTTCTTCCCCTCACCAAATTTATTCATCGGACATATGAAAATGATGACACTCATGTCATTTTCATCCTCCCGATAGTCCCTAAAGCCATCACCCCTCTATCTGACAAACTCTCCAGCTGCAATATCCCCTTCTGCCCCGCCGACGAACTGCCTGGGTTTGACTGCGACGTCGTTGAAGAAATGGTGGAAGATGATACCGGCGAAGCGGATGAAGAAGAAGAAGAAGCTGTCGAAGTCTTCGTCGAGTCCGAAGAATCCCCCTTCGAGCATCCCTTCCACTATGTCCATAAAAATTCACCCTTCCCAGTTGCACCCAAGAACAGTTTTCTCATCATCCCTCTCACCAACCCCGGCCCCATCCCCCTCACTCGTAAATCTGTCATCGAAGCAATAGAACCAGTCCTCAGCAAGCATATAGCCACCATAGAGGAAACTCACAATAACCATCTCATCCTCACCCCTCTCCATAATAAATCTATTCCCGTCATTCTCCGCAAACTTCAATATGCAGACATCCCCACCCCCATGCTCATCAATCCAGTAAGCAACACCTGCCAACCTGCCACTCTTGACCGATCCACTCAAGCCCCCTTCACAAAGCCTAAACTTACCCAGACCGACAGTATTTCATGCCAACCTCAAACCATCCAGACTGACCCCGTCCCACTTCAAACCCAGGAAGCTCAGACTGATGAATCAACTCCATCTCCCGAAACTATCCCGACTTCGACTCCCGACCCTAGCTCTATACCTATTCCAAATCTCACCTCCAGCGCCACTCAGACCAGAAGAAGAAGAAGAAGAAGGAAACGCCGGTCATCAGCGCCTCAGACTTCTTCAAGCACCGAACCAGCCCCACCGCCTCAACCCTCCCCTCCCCCTCACCCCTCCCTGGTCATCCAATGTTATAACTGCTTACAGTTACATCACACAGCTGCGACGTGCACCAATTCCACCCGGTGCAATAGGTGTGGCGGTGATCATCACCACACTGTCTGCGAGGTACCTCGTACCCAGGCGAGGTGTGCGAACTGTGAGGGGAATCATGCGGCCTCTTTCCCTGGGTGCCCGTTCATGAAGAAGGCCATTCGGTCTCACTACAAGAATGCCAGGCACCTCCGCAAACCAAGTTCTCCACCACCACATTTCAATAGCTTCACTCCTCATCTTTCTCAACCAAGCAACAGTAACCCTGCTCTACTCTATCTTCTACTCAACCTTCTCTCTTCCCAACTTTCTCATCTCCCAGCCATGCCTCCCCGACAACTCATCGTACCCTAGTCCCCCCCCCCCCCCACCAAGACCAAGATAAATCGCCTTGCCCTCACTACTTGCCTTCTTCTTCTTGCAATTTAAATTACATAACAACTTCCATCTCCTACCTTGCCAACTAGCACTAGCATACTTGACTTTTTAACAGCTCAGAGAAGAGGGGTTTTCAGCTCTGACATGGCGGACTTGCTCCGCCATAGACAGATAGATTTTGCCCCGCTAGCGCTACGCCGTGAAGCTGAACCAACGTCGCTGAAACAGATAAGTAGAGTGGCCGAAGTGCGCCACGGGACTTCCAGCTACTTGATATCAACAAAAAAAAAAAAAAAAAAAAAAAAAAAAATTGTTGAAGAAAGCAGCGGTAAAGTACATTACTCCTCATTCCCCTAGTACGCCTAGGCCATTATGACAACTGATGACGGAGCTGTTGAGGATCCAACCAGCCTTAGGGCTAAGGACTGAGCATATGTAGGCCTATATCTGTTACATACACATGATAAGTCCAGAATTAAGCATTCGGTATCGTGTTTTGTTTTTCGTTTTTGCTCGGTCACCTGTCTTTGCTGACCATCTCGCACAATCGGCATCCCAGGTGGATACGTTACACATCTTTCCTCCCCAAAGAAAGAAACAAAACATAAAAGTGAAGAATATTATGAACACGGAACTATTGACAACACCGTATTATGAAAATTTTATTAAAATAGAGTTATGCAAGTCTCTGCTCGTTCAATTCCGGAATGCGGCCCCGTTTCATAATCCGCTGTCGAGAATGACAGCCTTCATGTTCTTTTATGTCGTGGCGTCTTGAGTGTTTCACCAGGATTAAAGGTTGACGTACTGTAGGTCTGTCATCTGGCTCCCCACCGGTAGAAAACTCACTGTGTTTATCAATGGTATTATGCCCTTGTTTGTTATCGCCTGATAAGGTCTAAAGCTGCTGGCATCTCTACTTCAGGAGACTCCACAATGATCAGAAGACCCTTCTTTTCAATGACCCTAACAGGTGTAGTACGAAAAGTGAGAGTCAAAACTGTCTTGTCTTGTAACAGTACATCTGCTGCTAATTACTGTACAGCGCATGACGTCTAGCATTGGCTAAGCGCTTCCCTTTTAAATTCGTGGAAAGCATTATTTTCCTGAATCGATTCTTTATACGGTTGTATATACGGAAACGCGTATTTTGATCTGCATCTTCCTTCCGAAAACCAGTTCAGCTGGTGGGATACCTGTTACAAAATGCTGAATTCTATGATACTGAAAGACTGATGCTGTTTTCAGTCTCCGCCTACCAGTCTAGCAATTTTGAACATGTTTACATTCTGCTTCTCAGCTGCTCTGTTTGCCTAAGGCCAGTATGATCTCGATACCAGAACTGTGTGATTGTTCACTACAAAATTACTTGCCATTGTCAGGAGTAGTAGACTCCGGTAAGCAGAGTCGGCGGAATATCGCTTCTGAGTGGTCTATAACTACTTTTGAAGATATACTTTGCCTAACTACCACCTCAATATACCTACTGTAATAATATGTTCCCACTAAGATATTTCTCAACTTTTCAAATTCCGTGGCAGAGCCGGGAATCGACCTCTGGCCTCCAGGGGTGGCAGCTAATCACACTAACCACTACACTACGGAGACGGGAGAAGAAACATTCGTGCAGTACCCTCTAAAAGGCAAGTACAACGCATCGGAAACTTCGACAGTCATGTTCTCTGAAACAGTCGAGAGTCTACGGTTGCGGTTGAATTAATAAACGCGGGCGATGCAGAGGGCACATGCTAATAATATAATATAATATAATGTAATATAATATAATATAATATAATATAATATAATATAATATAATATAATATAATATAATATAATATAATATAATATAATATAATATAATATAATATAATATAATATAATATAATATGGTCCGCCTCTGTGCTGTAGTGGTTAGTGTGATTAGCTGCCACCCCCGGAGGCCCGGGGTCGATTTCCGGCTCTGCCACTTAATTTGAAAAGTGGTACGAGGGCTGGAACGGGGTCCACTCAGCTTCGGGACGTCAACTGAGTAGAGGTGGGTTCGATTCCCACCTCAGCCATCCTGGAAGTGGTTTTCCGTGGTTTCCCATTTCTCCTCCAGGCAAATGTCGGGATGGTAACCAACTTAAGGCCACGGCCGCTTCCCTTCCCTGTTTCTTGTCTATCCCTTCCAATCTTCCCATCCCCTACCAAGGTCCCTGTTCAACATAGCAGGTGAGGCCGCCTGGGCGAGGTACTGGTCATCCTTCCCAGTTGTATCCACCGACCCAAAGTTTCACGCTCCAGGACACTGCCCTTGAGGCGGTAGAGGTGGGATCCCTCACTGAGTCCGTGGGAAAAACTAACCCTGGAGGGTAAACAAAAATGTCGTATGGCTTTTAGTGCCGGGATATCCCAAGACGGGTTCGGCTCGCCAGGTGCAGGTCTTTTTATTTTACGCCCGTAGGCGACCTGCGCGTCGTGATGAGGATGAAATGATGATGAAAACAACACATACACCCAGCCCCCGTGCCATTGGAATTAACCAATTAAGGTTAAAATCCCCGAACCGGCCGGGAATCGAACCCGGGACACTCTGAACCGAAGGCCAGTACGCTGACCGTTCAGCCAACGAGTCGGACGGAGGGTAAACAGATAAAGAAGAATAATATAATATAATATAATATAATATAATATAATATAATATAATATAATATAATATAATATAATATAATATAATATAATATAATATAATTACATCGAACGTTTAAAATGTTCACTTCCAAGGTGACTACTGTGATTACGGAAGATGCGTTGTCAGGTGTTAACCAGGAGTGCTTCTCGCAGATTCATAGGTTGTCTGCGGGAGAACTCCATTTTTGGTCCAGCTGCCAACTTTTCATGTTGACAGAACTAGGAATCAAACCGTTGGTAATATCAATCGCCAACTGCGTTAACCGGTCGAGTGGTGTTGTACAGGACTTACATATCAATCTCCGAGTTGTAAATCATTCAATTACTGTCTGTATCAGAGTGCAAGGAGATAGTGTAATTAAGATGGTACTGTTATTTTACCCGTGGTAGTGCTATCAGCAAGGCCGAGGGTCAAACGTCAGGCAGAGCACGCAATACACGCTCATTCATTTGTCTGCTATTCTCAGTGGACTGTACACGACAGTCGCGGGGCCACTACTTCTGGAAGTGAAGCATGTCAAAACATATCATGGGTGAGTAGGCCTAAATAACTTAGACCTGTATTGACATAAGCTGATAGATAAACTACACAGGAGATATTCTATTTTGGAAGCAGAAACGAAATACATAAATGTTCTTAAATACGCACTGCTTATTTCGATCATCATGGCAAATTTTTGAATGGTGTTAAGCATTCCTATACACTACTGCAGTGTTGTATGAATCTGCAAGGTATGCAAAGAATTTACCATTGAAATTCCGTTATTAGAGGAGTTGATGACAAATCGACCGTGTATATTGCAGTTACTATTTATATTCTCTGCCCAACTACTTGGCTGAATAGTCACTGGCCTCCTGTTCAGAGGGATCTGGGTACGATTCTCGACCAGACAGAGGATTTTAAATGGGTATAGTCAATTCCTCTACTCGGGGACTGAGTGTTTGAGTTAGTTCTAATATACTTCTCTTCATCAACGTACAACACACGACACTAACAAGCGTCACAGAAACACGCAGCGGTGAATACATCATTCTAGATAGGGTTGCCGTCAGGAAGGGTATCCGGCCGTAAAAGTAGTTCAAATCCACAAGAACTGCCGACTCCATAAAATTGGGGGAAATGGACAGGAAGAAGAAGATTGATTTTGTATTCTGTTAATCATTGATACCTTCATCTAAAGTATAAGTAGACGCAGGTTCCGAACTCTCTGCTTCGATTTCAGATAATAAGTAACTAACACTCACTTTCTCCACGAAAATCATCTCGCATGGCAATAACTTCAGACATGGTTTCATACTTCTCTCGATATTAACGCTATATCATTTGTACAAACCTAAATTATTTTTCTCAATTTGCTCCTCGGCCGTATTGCTTGGCTTTCTTGACGGGGTCCACAGCGTCTCGTAATAGATTAGACAGTTGGTCTCATAAGGCTGAGTGAAACCCATTTCAGCCCTCAGTCCAGAATTAAAATCCCTGCACTGACCTTCAGCAAGGCTACCACTACACCACGGGACAAGCTTAGCCCATTCAAGCTCATATCATTTGTATTCCATTTTAAAATTGTGGTTAAAAAGCTGTGAAGAGAAATGCGAAAATACATACAATTTTTGTCAAGTAATATCGAACGATATGTTCCTTTTAACACGTACCAGACCTTAAAGGTAGAAGTACCGAGCTCGATAGCTGCAGTCGCTTAAGTGCGGCCAGTATCCAGTAATAG